>NC_092808.1:96674383-97326883 GCF_040954645.1 Diabrotica undecimpunctata | reverse complement strand
CTAACTTTCTATGTATGTGCAGCTTTAAGAAAAAAAATGCAATACGTACAAACTTATGAGGACTAAAAGTTAGGCTAAATCTTCCATTTCTTGACATAAAAATTTTAATACCTTTTAAACTATAAACTTTTTATATGTAACATATATATATATAGCATTTTAAATGTATTTTTAGACATACCTATCATTTCATTATTACCTATTTTCATTATTTAGAAGAAAATTGCTTATAAAATTTGGTACCACTTTTTAAGATGGGAGACCTGCATATTTGTATTTAGCGAAATATTTACTACTACTAAGGATTTCCACAGTTTTCACTGTCTTCCTTCACTCAACCGTTTTCTCCAATTTTTCCTGTCATTCCAGTCTCCATCTCGCAGGGTTCTTTTCTTCATAGCCTCGTCGATTTCATCTCTGAATGACCTTCGGGGTCTTCCTCTCTTTCTTCTTCCAATCGGGCTCCATTCTGTGATTTTGTTTATCCAGCGTCCTCTGTCCGCTCTTCTGACGTGGCCGTACCAGGATAGTCTCTTCTCTTCTATATAGTCGATTATGTCTGATTGCACTCCCATTCTCCGCTTAATCTCTGCGTTTTCAATTCTGTCTCTTTTTGTAAGTCTACAGATTCTCCTCAGGAACTCCATTTCTACTGCTCTTATTCTACCTCTATTTCTCTTGTTTATTGTCCAGTTTTCGGACCCATATGTCAGGATACTTCTTGTCAGGGTGTTATATATTCTCTTTTTTGTCTTTATCGTAATGTTCTTATCCCACAACACTGAGTTTAGTTGTCTTATACAGTTTCTTGTTTGTCTCAGTCTGTTGTTTATATCTTCTTCTGTTGTTCCCTGGTTCGATATTATGGTTCCTAAATACTTGAATTTATCTGTTCCATTTATTTGTCTTCCCTCGTCTATCTCTAGGTTTCTGATATCCTTGTTTTCTGTTGTTAGGTATTCGGTTTTCTCTAAGTTTATTTCCATTCCGTTGTTTTTATATTCTTCTTCTAGTTTTCTGAGCATAAAGCTGAGATCTTCTTCATCTTGTGCGATGACTACTTGATCGTCGGCAAAACTTAAGGTGTATAGGTATTCGTCTCTTACTGGTATGCCCATTCCTTCGCACTTTCTCCTCCATGGTTTGAGTGTCTTTTCCAAGAATATTTTAAACAGAGTAGGGGACGTAGCACAGCCTTGTAGAAGTCCTTTTGTCGTCTTAAATGGATTGTAGGCTTTATTTCCACATTTAATAGCTACTTTCTTTTCTTTGTATAGTGCTTTAACTGCTTATATTAGTGTTTGTCGGATTCCGAGATCATTCATTGCTTCCCATAATTTGACTCTAGGTATTGAGTCATATGCTTTCTTTAGATCAACAAAGGCCAGATGGACCGGTCTACCTTTTGCCATTTTCTTCTCTATCAGTTGTTCTAATGTGTACGTATGATCTAGGCATGATTTTCCTACTGTGAACCCTGCTTGGTCTTCTCCAATTTTTCCTATTATTTCAGTTTCTAGTTTTTCTTTAATAATTTTCCCGTAAAGTCTACCTACCGACGATATTATACTAATTCCTCTATAGTTTTCACATTTTTTCCTGTTTCCTTTCTTATGTATGGATGTGATGTATGCTTGTGTCCATTCCGCACGTATTTCTTCTCCATTTAGTCCTCTTTCGAGCATTCTATGTAGCATGCGGAATAACTTTTCCGTTCCGTTTTTAATTAGTTCGTTTGGTATTCCTCCGGGTCCTTTGGCTTTTTTGTTCTTCAATGTCTTGATTGCTCTCTTAACTTCTGCCAGGCTTATTTCTATCTGGTGGTATGCCCCATTTCCTGCATGTTCTATATTCTCTTCCTGAAATTGGGGACGGTTTTCTGTAAGTAGTTCTACGTAGTATTCTTGCCACTCGTTTTCACTAATTTTTCCGATCTGGGTTTTCTCTGTCTTATTTCGTTGAAGTGCTTTTAATATTCGCCATGATTCTGAATTTCTCGTTCCTCCGATATGTCGTTCTATCTCTGTGCATGCTTGTTCCCATCGTTCGTTCTTTTCATTTGTTACTCTTTTCTTTACCTCTCTGTTTTTCGCTCTATATAGGTCTAAGTCTTCCTGTTTTTTCGTGCATATAGAAAGGCATCCTGTTGTCAGACTACTATCAATAATGGCCGTATTCCTGTCGACGAATCGTATGTTTTGATCTCATTTCCGTTGAATTTTTAAAATTTTGCTACAACGAAGGATGAGCTGGTTACCAAAGTATTCACGAACATCATTGCTAACTAAAAAAAAAACAAAAAAGGAACAAGGATGTAATTCACAGCATTCCTTCAAATTTATCAACTGGTAGGTAGGCTGAGTAAAATTGATTTCAGTAAGAGAGCCCACTATATAACATGCGTATATATATATATATATATATATATATATATATATATATATATATATATATATATATATATATATATATATATATATATATATATACATATTAAGGTGCTTTACAACCCGCCTGACTTTGTTGACTCGCTGATTCGCTGACCCGCTTTGACCCACAGTTTACAATTAAAGGTTGTCTCGATCGTAATCATAATTTGAAATATAGACTAACTAAAGCTACGAGTATGTAACGAAACAGGATTGATGATGTAATGAAAAGGAAATATAATGTTCCCAATGATACTTAAAGCTAAATGGATGAGAAAGTTTTTATTCCGAGAATTCCAATGGTACCAACCGATATGCCACTCGAATTTAGCAGAATTTAATATCCGATTGGTAATACATTCGTCGTGATGATAAAGAAATCAAAATTCCACTTCTTAAATATTCGTACTGAATATCGAAAATAATTATTGTTTCTCTTATGGTTTATTGGTTAACTGAACCTAGTATGTTGAGATAAACCTACATATAGGTACATTCTCGCCTCTGGCAAAATAGTAAAAAATATTGTATATCATTAGGTCCTTCAATGAAAATAATCAACATAAATGCAAACCATTGAGCATATCATTTCTAAAGTTATATTAAACTTCATCAATTACATTATTTAGGTCTAATTATCTTAATTTTTTTTATTTCTGAAATTACCTACCTACTCTATGCACAGTATTTAACTTCTAAAACATTACCTGAAACAAAAAAATGTTTTAAATGTTTTGAAGGATACTAGAAATATTATACAAAGCGATATTAAAATGTGAATACGATTTAAAAAAGTTATTTGTATATGTAAATAGTCTATTTCTTAAAAGAAATAATATTACGTATAATATAATCTATTCGATAATTTTTATAACAATAACAAACTATTTAAAATTTTAAAAATTAAATTTGAAAACTGCAAAAATTTAATATATATATATATATATATATATATATATATATATATATATATATATATATATATATATATATATATAAAGAAAACCAAATTTATGACAATTAGTAAAAAACCAATACTAAACGCTCATCTTACAATCAACCAACAGAATATCGAAAGAGTCGAGCAATATACATATCTAGGCACCAATTTAAATAGCCAATGGGACCACTCAACAGAAATTAAACAGCGAATAATAAAAGCAAAAGCAGCATTCGTTAGAATGAGAACCATTTTCAGCAGTCGAGACATATCATTAAAAACAAAATGCCGTCTATTGAACTGCTACGTATTCACAGTTCTGCTCTACGGAATGGAAGCATGGACACTGACTGTTGCATCTATGAATCGGCTCGAAGCTTTCGAAATGTGGTGTTATAGGCGCATCTTACGTATATCCTGGGTTGACAGAGTTACTAATGTGGAGGTCCTGCGTAGAATGGGGAAAGAATGTGAAATTCTCATGACCGTCAAAACTAAAAAGTTGGAATATCTAGGACATGTAATGAGAAATAAAGAACGTTACGGCCTTCTCCAGCTGATTCTCCAAGGGAAAGTAAATGGTAAGAGAGGACCAGGAAGAAGACGCATTTCCTGGCTTCAAAATTTACGAAAATGGTATAACACGACTACCACTGAACTGTTCCGCGCTGCAATAAATAAAGTAAAGATAGCCGTGATGATCGCCAACATCCGGAACGGATAGGCACTTTAAGAAGAAGAATATATATATATATATATATATATATATATATATATATATATATATATATATATAGACAGATGTGTATTTCACTGAATGTAAAGTTTAAATTTATAAAATATACGACAGATGCACTGGCATACCTAAACTTTGGTACAACTGTAGTCAACATTCTCTACAGGTGTCCATACCAGCTTAGTTTTTGTTCGGCGCCGTAGAACCCAATATTTTCTATTGCTGTTTTATAAATACTTCCATTGGTATATTGTTATTCCACAATATTCCATGTAGCTGTCTAGTGGCTGATCTTGCTTGATCACTTCTGGAATGTATTTCTTCGTTACTTCCTGCTTTTAATGTTATTTGGACTTCCAAGTATTTAAAAGTTTCCGTTGATTTTATAGTTCCCATTTTAATTTGTAGGCTTTCTGGTTTTTTGCAAGTCTGCAACTAAGTACTCCGTTTTTTACATATTAATTGTAAGGCCCCACTTGGTGTACTTCTCATCCAGTTTTCTAAGCATATAGCCATTATATCATTTTCGACATCAGCTATAATAGCTTGGCCGTCAGCAAAGTGTATCGTGTACAATCTCTCGTCTTCGATTGGGAGGACCATATTCCAGTATTTTCTTCTCCACGCTGAGAGCGCTTCATAAAAGATATATTTTAAAGAGTACAGATGCTGTACAGCAGCCTTGCTTTAGACCCTTACTAATAGGAATTGGTTTCGTTAATTTGTTTCCAGTTTTATTGTTTACCGTCATCTTTTTGTAAAGCTGTTTTACAGATGTTATATATTTTTTTATAAACATTGATGGATTCGACCGTTGCTTGATGGAAATTCATTTTATGTAACAATAAAACACTGAAAACTTTATTTTTAAAAACTTCCACAAAATGTATTATAAACTCTTATCACTACAGGTGTTTGGGCTGATTGCCTTTCTCAAGTGATCTATTTTTGGCCTGCGTTTACACTTTATAGTCTTTAATAAAATATGTTGAAGAGCGGAGAACTGTTTGTCTCAAGTTGGTTATTCGGAATTATATTTGTGTTTTTTAATTTATTAATTTCCATAGATTCTAACAAAGATACCTTAAGGCCTTTATTTTGAATGTGAAGAATTTTAAATTCGTCATTAAAAGAATGATTATGATCTAGAAGATGAAGTGCGTATGTATAATCTGTTTTTTTATTATTAAAAGGCCATTTATGTTCTGCTATTCGTTTATTAAAATTTCTACCAGTTTTACAGATGTAAGTTTTTGAGCAGTCGCCACATTTAAGTTTGTATACACCACTGTGTAAGTGCTTTTTAATTTGGCTCTGTTGTTTTTAATATATTTGCCTAAGTTGTTTTTAATTCTGAAAGCTGGTGTTATTTCTTTCTTTTTTATGTGTTTGGTTATTTTTGTTGATATTTTGCCTCTATATGCAATCGAGCAGAAGGTACTGGGTTTTTTCTCTGGTGGTGGAAATATTAATTTCAGAACTTTCTTGTAGAGTTTTTGTTTTTAAATTTTATTAATTGTTTGTTCGTTGTATCCATTGTTTACTGCTATTTACTTTCTCTAAAAGTTGTATCTCGTTATTACTAAATTTAGTATCTGTTAAATTTATAAATCTATTGAAAAAATTATGGTTCTAAAAACTTCTTGTATAATGAATATTGGGTTTTTTGCTATCGCAAATTAGATTATTTAGTTTATTACGCTGTGTCTTGAAAAGCTGTAGTGATAAGAGTTTATAATATATTTTGTGGAAGTTTTTGAAAACAAAGTTTTCAGTGTTTTATTATTTTTTTTTTGTTTATTTCTTAATTTTCCATTGCTACCCGGAGTATTAAAAGTGGTACACTACCGTATGACTTTATCAGATCTATAAAGGCTACATCAGTTAAAAGGTTGTGGGCTAATATTTTCTTAATAACCTGCTCTAAAACAACATGCTGTCTATACAGGATCAGCATAGCTGAATATAAGGGACGAGTGCCTTAAGAACCGGCAAAATAACGCAAAAGATAGAAAACATAATACGTTGTGAAATAAAAAGAGATGAAAGTAGTAGAGGTGAGAAATTATCGATATAAACCTATAATTTGATTTGAATCTCAAACCTCGATTTGAGACGTCGCATACACTCTTCTCAATATAGAATTATCATAGCTTGTTATTCTGTATTCGTTAACACAGAATTAATTATCAAATTACTACTAATTAAACTGTTTATTTACATTTGCTTTATTGCCTTCAATTAGTTTTTACTTTATGCAAAATTTAAAAAATGTTAATATTCGACGTCATACTTGTAATATTATGACTGAAGTCAACTAGCTCATAAGCTAACGTCTAAAGGTTACTATCGATAGTCCTAATATAATGTAATGTAAATTAGAGGTTTCTATCGATAGTTTCCCACCTTTACTACTTTCATCACTTTTTATTTTACAACGTATTATGTTTTCTATCTTTTGCGTTATTTTGCCGGTTCTTAAGGCACTCATCACTGTATGTGACTAGTGATTTTGCTCGTTACCGTGACACGGAATTGCCATCTTCAGTTACTCCACTTAACTTTTTCTGACTCGATCCTATTTAAGGCTAGTTATGGTTGGTCACTTATCTGTTGGAAAAGCTCGAATTTTTCATTATATTTTTATCGATCAACAAATTCACAACCGATATTTTAGGATCGATATACTTTCAAATGAGTCAAAAATAAAATTTTTAAAATATTAAAATTGCATGAAAGGTCCGGTCTTCTCAACACGAAATAAATATTGTCCTATCTGACAGATATTTATCTGGGGAACAGACATTTAATTATAGCATAAAATGTAATCGTCTTTTTACGTCAATTTGTGTGGCGGTTACTTATGTGTAAGATAAACCTAAAATTTATTTCAGAACTAACCAATGTTTAATTAATTGTCAAAGAAATCATACAAATGTTTTAATATTTCTTTTAATTGTACAACTTGTGGTGGCAGGAATAAATAAAATTAAATAAAGAAAAATTTAATAACGAATAAAAAATATTACATCTATATTTCTGATTCTTCTGAAGTTTCTTCATAACACTAAAATATTATATAAGGTTATCTCAAGCATCGTCAACTTTATAAAGTTTAATAACGTCTTTAATTAGCAATTCATATTTAAAATTGTCTTTATTTTGATCTCTCGCTAGGTTATATAATGTTGCTGTAGATTAGAACGGTTGAATTTGTTCAACTTTAGCCACTTCCATTGGATAAAAAAGTATATAAACCTTCTCTTACATACATAAAAAGTTCTGTTACATATTTGGTATTAATTTGAAATTCATTATAAAAATTTTCTTCATGGATTGTTAAGTAGACTCCTTAAAAGTGGCTTCACTTTATAATCAGATTCTCCAAGTAACAACCCATTTCTATTATCTCCATTTGAACATTTTTTAATTACCAAGGCCATGAAAAAATTTAGTGCCTAAACTAAGTGAAGATTAAGTGGTAGAATACCTACTTTTAAAATGTTTTATTAACAAATATTTACGATATATTCCTAGAATATAGCTCACTGTCAGTTTGCTTAATCCAAACCTCTTAAAAAAGTCTCTATCATTACAAAAAATAAAATAATCAATTTTCTCTCAAATATCATATTCTCACACTAATTTTATAAACAATAAATATAATACTTTTCAATTTCATTACCTACAACATAATAACAGACCACAATAAACACAATTTATCTGCTAGGTAACTTCTTATTCAATACTTTATTTGGCAAATAAATATTTTACATTTTTTTATCTGTCAGATAAGTTTATTCATATCAGTTGGTAGTTCGTATCCTGTCTTAAAATTACAGCAACCAATATTTTTGGTAATTTTGCGAAAAAAATTATCGTATTAATAATTATATTAATATATAATTATTCTTATTAGTATTTTTAATTAAACGTATCGTTTCAAGAACAAGCAATATTAGTTAGTATTAGTATTGTAGTTTAGATTTCTTTCCAAGGTAGCGTAGTTCCCTACCGCTGTGTGATCCATCAGTGTGATTTGTCGTCCTAACCTTTTATATAGATAAATATTGCCTCTATTGTTTCTATTATTGATATTTTTGTGCAATTTTGGAAAAGGTAGTATTCAATTTTAAAAAATCGACTTTTAAAGCTATTTTTGCAATAATTAAGAAACAAATTAACAAAAACAACTTTACAAACTAATATTGTGAAGGATTTTCTATGTTTTTAGGAAAATTGTGTCAGTTTTCCATATAACTCACAGGTTTTCACCTTTAGTATTTAAAACCAAATTGTAATCTTACACTGTTGATATACTTAGTGGCATTAGAAGTGTTACACCCAGAACGAATAATTTCTTGAACTTAATTTTTGGCAACAGGAATGACTATATTTAAAACATGCTATGATAACAATACCAATGTTTTATCTTTTTTACTTTTTGTAAAAATAAAGTTTTTACTTCAAATTTTTTTGTGAAGAGACCGATTTGTGAAAACCGGTTCGTATAGAAATTTTAATTATTATTCCTCAGTCTAATTGTATTCAGTGAAAGAAAATGCCTTGAGTTCGAAGACACCAATATTACCACCATGTTAGCAATTTTGACAGGGGTAGAACTATTGCGTATAGAGATAAAGGCTTGTTATATCGAGAAATTGGTTGTCGTGTTAATTGTACGGCAATGACGGTTATGCGTGTCTGTCATGTGTGGACAAACGAAGGTAGAGGAACACGAAGAAGACAAACTGGTCAACCGAGGCGTACCACAGAGTGTCGAGATAAGCGCTTTAGATTACAGGCCCTGGGGGACCGTTTTGCTACTAAGCGTTCAAATTGCTGACCAATGGTTTGAAGAAGTAGGTAGACCTGTTAGTATGCGTACACTATACTGTCGCATTTGAGCTTTTGGACTAGTTTCATTCCGCCAACGACTTGTGCTTTCTTTAACTGCAGACCACTGTCATCAACGTTTGAATTAGTGCAGAGAACGGCAGCATTGGGTGACAGAATGGCGTAATGTAGCATTCAGCGATGAATTACGATTCTGTTTAGGAATGCATGATGATCGTAGGATGGTAAAACTGCCATTAGGGGCAAGGAGATATCAGGTTTGCTGTTGAGAGGCATGTACACAGGATAGTTGAAGTAATGGTTTGGGGGCTATTGTCTATGGTAGCTGCTTACCTCTTGTGTTTATTCCAGGCAATATGACAGCTGCGCGTTATGTTGATGATATCTTATTACAAACCACTTTACTGCCTTATGTCCCATATTGCTGGTCAAACTATGGATATTTTACAAGAAGTTGGCGTTAATGTTTTGCAGTTGCTGCCCCATGGTCCGGATTTAAATCTTATCGAACCTGTATGGGATATAATGAGAAGAATACTGTCCACTTTGCACCATACTCCACAGACTCTGGCACAGTTAATACATGAAGTTCAAGTTGCTTGGAACGAGGTGCCCCAAACAGACATCTATCATCTCATTATGTCAATGCCTAGACGTATACAGGAGTGTATTCAGCTACATGATCGCCAAACACGTTATTATTATTTTTTTGATTATTTGTTAATAAAAATTATTGACAACGTTATCGTTTCATGCTTGATGTAAATTTACCATGTTGCCAAAAAATTAAGTTCAAGAAATTATTCCTTCTAGGTGTCACTGAGTATATATTGTTTATAAGTAAAAAATGACATTTAATCTTTTGCATATGTTGTTTATTACATATTTTTATCACCAAATTTAATTTTTGTATTCTATAATAAACTCACCTCACAAGCTTTGTACTAAAATTTGTTTATGAGGCATAAATACCTTTATCACAATTAAAAAAAAAAATGGCAAACGTAAACAAAAAGTGGGTATCTGTACATATAACTTTAAAATTAGAATTAAAAATTAAATTGTTATTCTTTAATCCACAGTCAATGAAAAATATTTTTGCTTGTTTTGAACAAGTAGTCTAATTTGTATATACCTTAAAAATTTATGTAGGTCAATTTTTCAAAAACAAGAAAATTTAAAATCGATGTAAAATTTTTCTTAATAAGATACGTTCTGAGCCATGTACTCGTATCGACGTTTAAGATTTCGTATTATATCTTTCCTTTGAACCTGAAGCGCGTCCAATAAACTACCCTGAAGTTTAGAATTACTCGTTAAAGGCAAAACATAATTGACAATTTGTCAAAACGCCAAAAAGTAGGTTATTTAGTAAGAATTAAACAAATTAAATGCTTTTTGGTATTTAATCCACATTATCATAATTCTCATATATTACTTTATCAATAGAATAATGAGCTCTTTCTTATTAAAAGTGAAGTATTAACCAAAAAGTGCACAAAGTAATTTTCGGTACAACTTTAAATAAATATACTGCTTTACGATTTTTTACAATATGTAGATAATACAGCAATAATAAAAATTAATACCAAAGTCCATAGCTCAAAATATCATTCAGTAAAAGTTATTTACAAGGTGTAGTAACTAAATAACTAGACTAATGCCATAAAATATCTCTTAATCACCAAATATATTACAAAGTTTATTTTCTTCAATGTACTCTTCTACAAGCCTCTATACAAATTTTCTATCGTGGAAAGCAGTGTTGGAAGTCCGGAAAAATTCAATCTCTTTTATTACTTCAGTATTATCCAATATTATCCCCTTAATATTTAATTTTACCTTATAATGCGGAAAATATTCCGCATATTTATTGAGTAATAAAAATTCTGACGGACACCCTCTTTGTTAATTCCTGAGAATTCAACACGGGCTTGGACACTCAGATGATGACTTTTGAAAATCAATTTACGAATTTTTGGGATGTTATGTGGGATGAACCCACTAAAATTTCGACACACATTTACATACTTTCGTATACTTATTTTTACATAACGTAACCTTCTGTTGCGACTTTAGTGCAAGAGTTTAAACGGGAACTTAAAGCATCTATAGACATATTTAGGCATATCGCGGCATACTCGTTATTTACCGGTAGCAGCACCATTTTGGTTATCTAATATTGTCACATCTTGTATTCGGCATACCCATCACTGCAATAATATAATTTAAGTACTTCTAGAGAGATACCAGGCACGAATATTGAATATAAGTTTTCTCTTTTTAGTCTGGCAGCTGGGTACATTTCTTTATGGATGGAAGGGTGGATAGTCAAAAAACTGTTTTATCGTATGTAAAATGTTTAGGTTAGAAATATGTATGAAATTTATATTAATAAATATTTTTTTATAAATAAATTTTGAAATTTTAATATTGTAATTTACAACTAGTTCCATCGTAAAGTACCAAAAAGAATCAAAAGCAAACGGCGGGCTAGTAGATTTAGCTTAGGGAAATAAGCTTTTTTTCGTGACACTCGTCCGACCAGGCAACCGACAGTTGTTTTGAGTAGCGACCTCTGTAACAAAAACCTATATGTTTCCCGCAGTCGACTTCTTGGACTTAAAATTAATTTTTAACAAGTTAAGCTGAAAAAACGGTAAATTTTCGCTTTTTTCGTCAATCAGCAAAAAGTAAAGCGTTCGAAACAAATTTTAGAAGATAATAATCTTATAATATAAGTCATATAAAAACCTTCAAAAAAGCGTTTTCTAAACGTTTCTATCCTTATTTGTTGCTTAGAAAGTTGCAAATTAGTCAAAAATTTTGGTTTTTTATAAATGGTAATAACTTTTTTTAAAATAAACTTATATCCTTTATATTACACACAATATTGTGTCTTGTAGTGCTTAAAATAAGATCAATTTCAAGTCGATCGGTTAAAGAGATTAACAGTTTTATAATTTGTTTATCTGAACTTAAATTTTTTTGCATCAATATAAGTCAGAAAATTAAATGGGTGTATTAAATATACGAATAGATTATAAAAGAAAAAGAATAATTCTATTATTAGTATTTAAAGAAAATGAGAAAAAAAAAATTTAAATATTGTTAAATAATTTAGCAAGAACAGGTATTGTTTTGCTTATAAACAATTAGAATAACTTGACCATTGACTGCAAAAAACCGATTTTTTATATTTTGACAGCCTGAACTTTTTTACAAATTTAAAAGAAAAAAAAGTTAACCTAGGACAATTTGAAACGAAGTTAGTGCCTTTTTTTCTATAATTTAATAGCAGCTTTTTTTATAACAATTAAGAGACCTTATTTGGGTCATCTTAAAAAACATAGTTTAAGGTTTTAATCTGAAAAATTCGAAAAATATTGCATTTTAATGGAATCATTCACATAGCTTCAAAATTGTGGTCCTCAAAATTGGTCGGATTTGAAACTAGTGAGAACGCATGAGGGGGAAGGGGGAAGATCTATTAGCTGTTCTCTGTTTCTTGTTTATAGATTTCGACGTTTCTTTTTTTAATTTGTATGTACTTTTTACGTACATTATGAATATGTATTATTTAAATAAATAGGTTGTTAAATAAACGATTTAATTTGTTTAAACAATTTTTTTTCAGTTTTTATTTTTTTAGGAATATTTGAGGAAATTTTTATTGTTAAAAATAAATATTTATGATTAATATATACTTTTTCAATTAACTTCGTAAATATTTTATTTATAATATATTTTATAAAAAAAAACAAATTATCCTCTTCAATTCTTTCCACTTTAAAGTACTTACTAATATTTCTTTAAAAAGTAAAAAATCTCAAAAAAAAATTTTAGATTTTCCTCAATGGAAAAATCATCTCAATGAAAAATTTTTCATGGCAACCTATTTATTTATTTATTTAACACTTTTGAAACAAATTTTTATACAAAAATATATTTTTTGCTTTAAAATTACTTTCTTTTAATAATTTGAATTATTCTTAGATTATTCTTGTATTTTTTTCGTAAAATACTTATTTTAAATTTAAATTGCAAATAAACAATCAAAAATGCCGATTTTAACGTTTTTCGAGGTTTTTCATTTTTGAGTAGGTTATACATCTAATTTAATAAACAAAAAATACAAAAGTTTACAAAATGGGTTCAAAATGCGCAAGTCAATTTAGATTTGATATAGCATAATTCAGTTTCAAATATTCATGAACAAATTAATATTCTACCGTTGCGTATCGGGATATATTATTATAGACTTGACAAAACATCTCAACTTTAACGTTCAAAACACATTGTTTATTTTTTACCCATAAGCTGAATCTTGTTTTAATCCAAAGAATAAATATTATGCTGCAACATTACAGTAAAAAGTTAAGCCAAAGTTTACCAAGGAAAGCTGTTTATTATAACAATTTTTCAACAAATAAAAAATTTCATTTGTGTTTAAACTATTTATTCCTATATATATATATATATATATATATATATATATATATATATATATATATATATATATATATATATATATATATATATATATAATATATATATATATATATTAAGCAAGTACCCGTGGTTTACTTATACTGGGTAAACTTTTTACTGTTATATTGCAGCATCATATTCTTCCGAATAAAATAAGATTAAGATTGTGGTAAGAAATAAACAATGTGTTTCAGACGTTAAATTTTGGACATTCTTCAAGTCTATAAATTTCAAAACGCAACAGTACATCAAGCATTTGAGAAATTGAGCATTTTTAAAAGAATTGACTTTCATCTTGTACTTATTGTACTAATTATTTAAATAATACATACTCGTAATGTACGCAAAAAATATAATACAAATAATTAAAGAAAGAAACGTCGAAATCTATTAACAAGAAACAGTGATACAGTTAACAGTTTCTTCTCCCTCCTGCGCTCTCACTAGTTTCAAAGTCGACCAATTTTGAGGACCAAAATTTTAAAGCTTTGTGAACGATTCCAATAAAATGCAATCATATTAGAATTTTTTAGATTAAAACCTTAAAGTATGTTTTTAGAAGACCCCAATAAGGTCTCTTAATTGTTATAAACAAAGCTGCTACCAATTTATAAAAAAAGGCACTAACTTCATACAAACTGTCCTAGGCAACTTTTTTCCTTTAAAATTTGTAAAAAAATTTAAGCTTTTAAAATATTAAAAAATCAGTTTTTTGCAGTCAATAGTTAAAAAGTTATTCTAATTGTTTATAAGAAAAAATGACACGTTTTTGCCAAATTATGTTGCAATATTTAAAATAATTTTTCCTCTTGGTAAAAGAAATAAAATAAGACTTACAATCAATTTAATTTTTCTACCAAAACGACCGGTTTCGCTTTCTACACTTTGCAAAACTTCTTCAGGTCAAACGGTACAAAGTAAATTAAATGCTAAAATTATAAAAAGTCCATATTAGGGTGCTGTCTTATAAAGATAAAGATCAAAAAAGGTTATAGCAATTATGTCAATATTACATGCCTGTGTTTATTAATATGCATAAAATTCATTTAGCAGACAAAGTGAAAACCCACAAATTGGAAAGAGATAATCTATTGAATTGTAATAAATTAGAAACAAAATACTACTTACAATCCGGTACAAGAATTTTTAGATAATGATTCGTGATACATAGTTCAATCTATCCTGTATTGCTGATAATAGTTGATCTTCGGTTGAAGTTGTAACTGTCTGACAATTAACGGGGAAGTTTCTTGAGGGGAGAGATGTTAACAAATGGAATAGGAGTAACGTATATGTGATTGTTTGTTAAATAAAAGTGATGTTTTATATTATTTAAATTATTAGTTAAGTTACTTGTATTTATTCAAGAGATATATTTTAGAAATGTGTGTTAATTTATTGAATTTTTTTTACAGTAAGAGGACAGTTATATGAGAATCAATGAAATTAGTTGTACCATTTTGTGGGTGTGCAATTTCTTTAAATTTTAATTATCAAATTTTGATAAAAAGCATTTGATTTCAATTTTGGCAGAAAATTGTGATGTGAAATGTTAAAATTATATATTATAATTTTAATTTATAAATTATAATCATAATTATCAAGGAAGGGTATCAGATGATGAATTTGAAGAATCTGCACGTGGATTTTTGTCATTTGAGAAGCTTTCGTAAAAATCCGCTTGAATGTTTGCAATATTTTCATCTTTGAATACTATTTTATTTCTATTTTATTTTGTACTTTTGTGTAATATTTTATTTTCCTTTTGCCTTAACTTTTTAAAATTAATTCTGTTTTGCGGTGTCTTGTGTTTCTTATAATTATTAAAAACAGGTTTACTATTTTTATGACCTCTTGGCATTCTTTAGACCACCTCGGTACTAGTGTACGTCCCTGTGTTTGTTTTATTTTACCAATATACAATATAGCACCTTCTAAAATTATGTCATTGAGTGATTTAATGGTCTCGTCAATATCATTGGTTATTTCCCTAGATATGTTACTATCAATATATTGAGAAAATAAATCCCAATCTGCGTTGTTAGTTTTCTACTTTGGACTAAATTCTTGATGTTTCAACACATGGTTGAGGTTCGTAATAACTACGGGAAAGTGATCACTTTCATATGTAAAAGGCAATACTTCCCAGTTTAACCTATGGTTAAGTTAGGTTAGTTAGTTAGTATGTCACATAAAGAAAGATCTACAACTGATGATTCACCTGTCGATATATTAAATCTAGTAGCGTTGCGATCATTTAAAAAGTTAAGTTGAAAATCTGTAATAATGTTCTCTAATATCTGGCCCCTTAAATTTGTCTTTTGTGAGCCCCAAATTGTATTATGGCTATTATTCAGGTCACCTAAAATCAGGCGTGGTGTGGGTATCTGATCAAGAAGTTTGCGGAGGTCTTCGTATGTTAGAAGGAAAGTAAATATTACAGATGTAAAATTTTCTAGGTCGTTCTGAAATCTTTACCGCATTGGCTTCAAGATCTGTTATGAGTGGAAAGGCTTCACGGTCTATTGAATTTTTTTTCAAGATTGCCACTCCTTCACTAACGCGATTGGTGTTTGTTCTATATTTTCGAAAACAGTTTTGATGACCATATATTGGAAAGAGTAAGATTAGTTTCTTGTAGGCATATTATTTCTGGGGAGTATTGTGATTGAATTTATTTGTGACATAGGTAGGCTATGAAATAGTCCATCAATATTCCACTGTAATAGTTGAGTTGAAAATTATGCATCGAAGAAGTATAATTCACTGTTTGTAATATCGTTACCTAGGTAGTCTTGAAATGTATTTTTAAGACAGGTGAAACGATGTTTCGTAGTTTTGTTGGATATGTATGGATAAGATATGGTTAACAGATTTATTAGACCAAGAAAATCGGATCTATATTCCTTGACAATTTCTGTAGGTGATTGACTGCCTTGGATATTTTTAATTCGCATCATGAGGTAATCAACGTTTAATAAAAGTGATGTGAAGTTTTCATTCATGAATAAATTATGCGAATCAGAGGTTGGTGCTGTGCGTTTGGATTTTTTTTGGTTTCTAGGTTTTCATTTTGTAAGATATGGGTGGGGGAGTAAATAATTGGGTATTTGTATTTAGATTTTCGATGGGGGAAGATAACGTTTCGTAAACGCTTCTTTTCACGGATGAACAGAGTGAATCTTTCGTGGTTTCCAGTGAAGCTTGTGGGTCCTTTTCTTCCGATGGTTTTACAGTTAAAGTTTTATTGGAAACGTTCTCACCGGCAATTGTAGTTATTTTCATTTCACTAGGCGGTTGTAAAATTTCTGGAATAGAAGGAATTGAAGATGTTTTCGGAGTAGGTTTAATATTTGGATCACCTACCCCAACTTGATGTAATTGGCTATCAATATCGATAGAAGACTGCGAATTTGGCGTAGAAGTATGATTCGGTATAGTTGAATTTTGGACCTGAGTGGTTGATGGTATACTGTTGATGTTTGGACAATTGTTTGAAATGTGGCCTAATTGCTTACACGTATAACAAGTCGGATTGTCTTGAGATATGAAAATTCTGTAAGAGATGTTTTCATAATTTATTTCAATAGAATCTGGGATAGTGATATTATGTACATTGACAAATATCTGTCTTCTAAAGCTTAATATATGGCTATACTCTGGTAGAGTAGCACCAATTTTTAAAAAACGTTATAGGGAAAACGAGGTTTAACCCCATTTCTTTTAATTCTCGGATAAGTACATCATAGAGAATTGTTGGACCGACGGTAGATAACACTAGCCTTTCAGCAGGCGTTATCAGGCTACTAGCTCGTAAGATTTCTCCTTGTACTTTAATAGAACCATATTTCTCAATAAATTCATCTACGCTGAATTTACTATTTAGATACATACATATTCTATTATTAGATAACCGAGAAGAGAATAAAATATTTTTTGGATTAATTAAAGTGCCTAGCGGGATTAAATAATCCTGACGATGGGCGTTATTTATAGCACTAAAAATAATTGATTGATCTTTAGTAGGAAATTTCTGCTGTGATGCTGCCAAGGAATAGCACGGTATGCACAGTATCAAAAATATAGTACCTCTCTCCTCTCTGCCCCAGCAAAAAAAAACAACTGGTTGTTTATTATTGATAAAATTATAATTATTTGCGATCGATAAACTTTTCAAAAAACTAATAAATCCAGTTTAGAATGCGTTTTTAAGTTTAACTAATAAGAAATATTTAAACTTACAGTTTTAAGTAATGTTGATAAACTTTAACTGTAATGTATAACGTTTAATATTCACAGTTTAATACAAAAATATCAAGAGCCGAGACAAACGTGTTGTTTACAACTTTTGTCAGGGTCGAACTCTATAAACAAATTTGCAACGTCATTTTCGTCAAAAATAAAAAGTGGCTGCTTGATTTTTTATACACTTAGTTACTCTATGGAGCATTAAGAGGATTAAGTGATCTATATCATATTGATAAGTACTCATCCAGATTGTTCTTATGGCATACCAAAGGTCATCTAAGTTTACAGGAGGGCATGGCAATCCAATTTGTCTTTTGATTACTTCTGCTACAAATTTCAGTTTTATAGGTGTAACTAAATTGTTTAAATGTTACCAAATAATTTAGGTGTAAATAGTTATTAGAAAAAATTACTACACTAAAAGAAGATTTTAGTTAAGGGGACTGCAGGTCTTTAGTTATTTTTCAACAATTATTACAATACAAACAATATTTTGGAACGAGGAAATACAACGATATTTTATTTCGTATTTATGATTGTCGAATTTTTATTAATATCTAAATCTTTCTCAATATTTTTTTGTTAAAAGATAATGTCAATAGCTTGAGCTTCAGTCCTAAATGAAAAGTTGAGCAATATTCATATAAAAATTCCAGTTCAAATATATTACATTTCTATAATTTAATGTTTGCAATATGATACGAAATCAAAAAGCAAATTTTGTTCCTGCTGAGTCGTAGTATTGAACCATTAAATAAAAAATATTAAAAAATTCTTCACGTGTTTGCTTTTTACCCATATGTTTCTAAGTATTTGACATCTTTAGTTTAAATTCTGATAATATTTTTATTCATAAATCTTTGGAGCTGAAATTTCGATGACTTATTATTAGTTATTATATTTAAATGAAATGATAGTCAAAATATTTTGGATGCAGATCTTTTAGTTCACGCAACAGTTAATATTATAAGGTTAGAGCTATCGAAAAAAAATTGAGGATGCTATAAAATCGCTTTTTTTAAAGGTCGGTAGTAATCTAGTTACCCTGCTAAATAACATAACATTTTCAATTTGGCATTGTTAATGCTAAATAACATGATACTTTTTATTTAGTTTTGAATCTAAAATTTGGTTACGCAATGATTATAAGACATATTTTTTGAGAAATTAATTAAAAATAGCCTTTAACACAGTAAATATAACAAATATATATCTATATATATATATATATATATATATATATATATATATATATATATATATATATATATGTATATATACTAAAAATATATATATAATAACGGATTTATTACGGCTGTCGCCGCTTCTCCGCCCCCAATTTCCATCTTTTTCTGTCATATGCAGTTGCCTCTTCTAAGTCTCTTGCCGCCATTGCTTCATCAATATCGTTGCGCCAACTTCTCCGTGGTCGTCCTCTCTTTCTCCTTTCAGGAGGGATCCATTCCAGTACTCTCCTAGGCCATCTGTACTCTGGCATTCTTTTAACATGTCCGAACCAGATTAATTGTTTTTTTTCTATGTCATCATTGATATTTCTCTCCATTTTCATTTCGTTTCTTATTTGTTCGTTTCTAACTCTCTTCAGTTTCGATCTACCGCAGCTTCGTCTCAGATAATCCATTTCTGTCGTCAAAAGTTTGTTTCTATTAGCTTTGGTGACGTCCCATACTTCCGAACCGTAAAGTGTAATACTTTGGACTATACTACCGTAAATGTGTTTTTTGGTTTCTCGTCGAATTGTTTTTTGCCAGAGAAGAGAGTTTAAGGCACGGGTCGCTGCTCTGCCCTTGTTTATTCTTTCCCTGATTTCATCTGCGCTATTTCCCTTCTTGTTGAAAATGACCCCCAAATATTTGCAGGATTGCACGCCTTTGATTTTGTCGTCTTCCAAGACTAGGTCACATATTTCATCTGTTCCCACTGAGAGATATTCACATTTTGTCATATTCATGTTTAGACCTGCCACCTCATATTCTTCTTGCAGTTTTCTTACCATATAGCTAAGATCGTAGCTGTCTTCGGCAATTACTACCTGGTCATCCGCAAAGAAAAGTGTATATAGCTTGTTTTCTTCCACTGTTATTCCCATGTTTCTACATATTTTTACCCATTTCACTAAGGATCTGTCCAAATAGATTTTAAATAAGGTGGGTGACAGACAGCAGCCTTGTCTTAGTCCTTTTGTTGTTTGAAAAGGGGAGGTGATTTCTTGTCCCATTTTAATTCTTGCAAAGTTTTGTTTGTAATATTTTTGAGTGGCGTTAATAAGAATTGGGTTTATTTTCAAGTTACCCATTTCTATCGATAGTTGGGAGATCGGTACACTGTCATATGCTTTTTCCAAATCTATTAAAGCTATATGAGTTTCTCTATTTCTCTGCACTCGTTTTTCCATTGCAATTTTTAATGTGAAGATATTATCCATAGTGGAGCGTCCGGCCCTAAATCCCGCTTGTTCTTCGGGTTGTTTGTCTTTGATATCATTTTCTATCAGGTTTCGTAGTACTTTTGAGTATAGTCGGCCTATAGTAGCAATCACTGCGATCCCTCTATAGTTTTTAGGATCCATCTTTGTGCCTTTCTTGTGTATTGGAGAGATATACGATTGTCTCCATTCTTCTGGAACTTCTTCTCCGTTTAAGCATCTTTCGAATAATTTTCGGATCATCTCAAACAGTTTTGATGATCCATACCTAATCAACTCTGGATGTATTCCGCCTGGGCCTGGAGATTTTTTTAATTTCATTCCCTTAACTGCTTCATTCACTTGTTCTATTGATATTTCGATTCTTCCTTCTACTTCCTACTAAAAATATATAAAATATATAAAAGACCAAATCCCTAATGAAGACCATGGTGTCTACGAGATACCATGTTCCAGTTGTTTACGTACATACATCGGACAGATAAACCGACGAATCCATAACCGTATTTACGAACATTCTATATCTGTCAAACATTCCGATACTACTTCAGCCCTAGCCCAACATCATATTCAAACAGGCCACAAAATAGATTTCTAAAAAGCAAAAACCATCGCCCCCATCCGCTCCTTAAAATCGAGAATCATTCGTGAAGCTATCGAAATCGAAAAACGGCCTAACAGCTTGAACACGCGCGATGATGCGAAACGATTGCCGGCTACATGGCGATCCCTGCTTCAGCGACCTCCCGCCCACACCGCTCAGGCTACGTCAGTTCAGACCACGTCAGCGCATACCGTTCCCGCGCATACAGCGAGTATAAATGCAGCGACATAGGGTAAGACCTAAGACCGGTTGTCACTCGACAATGAGGAGTAGGCAGATTGAGACCTCAGTGCCGAGAGACAGTTCTTGCAATACAGAACACGATACTGGTACGTCTCGAGTGAGGGGAGTAGGCAGATTGAGACCCCGAACTCGAACCGAACCGTATCACTCTTGATAATGGCTCCAAAATGGGTGCCGAAACGTCGAGTAATAAATTCTTAACGCGGTTCTTCCTGAGAACTAAGTAATATATATATATATATATATATATATATATATATATATATATATATATATATATATACAGATTGAACCAATTTAAAACGGAACATACAATTTAATATATGTCTGTTTGAACTGCATTTGAAATAGTGGACCAATATAAAACTTGGACAAAAATAAATACATACCCGGTGATAGACATTGTATAAAATATCGTTCAACTATCTGTCTCCTTTAAAGGAAGAGGAGCTTGCCTAATAGTCGGAGAGATAGAGCCGAAATTTTGAACTGATCAGTAATATGACATTTCTCTATTGGAATATATTCATTGTAACTGGGTTAAGACTTTGCCTTACAGGCGGACGTCCCTCGTGGTACAGGGGGTGGCTATACAGGGATTAAGTTGAAATTTTTTTCGGAAAAATTAACGATCGATAATATGGCTGAAAATTTGCCCAGAGTAAGATCTTGGTATAACTAGACGAAATCCCAAAGGGCAGTCGCGAGAGTGGATACATAAGGGGTGGCGGACAGGGGATTTTTGGGGAAAAATTAACGATAAGTAATATGTCCGCCATTTTCATGGCTTATTATTTAGCCCCTAAAAACTCTAAATCCAAAAGGGCGGACAGCTGGATTGGTACAGAGAGCCACAAAACGGGGTCAAATGTACCACTTGCCTGCGCATTTTAGGTCTCGGTAACAATTTTCAAACTGATTTTATTATGATATTTTTATACCGATTGATTTGAAAATTTGTATGCTCACTTCTGTTACTATTCTGAGAAGCGTCAAGTAGAGTTTTCCTCAAAATTTTGCAAAAAAATTTCCGTAAATGAAAATTTTCGTAATTTTTTGAGGTAAAATCTAATTTGTAGAATCCTTTCAATTTTCTGTAAGTTATACCATGATTTTTTTCCAAAAATTTTCAAACAATTTTTCCGATAAGAAAAAAAAATTTAGAAAAACTTCGTCATTTTTCTCACTCTCATTGATGTTATCACATTCATCATCTTCGTCACTTTCACTTTTAATAATATTACATTCATTATCTGCTTCATTTTCAATCACTACTTCTCGAACTGATTCTGGCATCTGAGGTCCACTAAACCATTTGAATTTATATGTTTCATCTTCAAACTCCCAACCATGTTCTTCAACAGTCAATTCTGTTGGTACTTTTTTATGAGCATTTGTCCAAATATTTGAAATATAATGAGCTCGCAGTAGATGTTGGTGTAATTCATCTTGACATGGTGGTAAGCTTGAAGCATCGAAATTTTTTAGTTTTTTTTTTTAAGGCTCGTTCACATCATGCAACTTATACTGCCGGTTAAATAGTAAAAATCTGACATCGTTTACTTTTCTTTTTGGAATTGTTCTCGTCAGTCCTGTTCCATATAAGTGACTAAGGTTTCAAAAACTTCATTACAATCGAAGTCAGTTTCACCAAGTTGAATAAAAGCATCTTGATACTTATTACATTTAGCGCATGCGTCTAGAATTACTGATCTAAATGAACGCGCATCATTATTATTTTAATATTTTAAAATAATAATGATGCAAAATTAATGTCCAAACAGCATTTGTAAAATTATAATTAACTAATGAAAAAAAATTCAATCAATTTGAAACTTAAAAAAAATATTGAAAATATCACAAATTAAATTTCAAAACTTAAAAAATTGATAATTCCACTATTAAATTGATTTTTATTAATAATTATTTGTAAAATGTTAAAGGAATTCTACAAATTGAATTTTACCTATTGATAAATAGAAATAATATATTTTGTATTTGATTATTAATGTAATAATAAATCAAATTTTTCTTATATCTGAACAATCATTATTTATGCAATATAAATTTAAAAACCTTTTTATTGTAATAAAAAATAAGTAAAATTACTATTTGTTATACCAAAAATATTTAATAGTTAACATTATAAATTCGGCTCTATATCTCTTGGACTATAAGGAAGCGATAAGTGGTTTGACAGCATAATAACTGCTTGTTTAGTTAGTTTTTTCAGTGATTCTAGGCAACCTATTTGGGTGGAGTTTTGACTTGTTCTTGAATGAGTTCCGAATCCAGTAGCCCGCTGAAGTATTGGATTTTTATAATATAATTATTTGAAAACCTTTTGTTGGCCAACCACCTAGAGCGGAGTTGAGCCGAAATACATTGATTTCGTATGTTCCGTTTTAAATTCGTTCAATCTGTATATATATATATATATATATATATATATATATATATATATATATATATATATATATATGTATATATGTATATATATATATATATATATATATATATATATATGTATATATATATATGTATATATATATGTATATATATATATATATATATATATATATATATATCTATGTATATATATATATATATATATATATATATGTATTATGTATATATACATATATATACATAATACATATGGGGATATGTTGCCCGAGCGAACGTAATATTTAAAATTTGCGATATTCAGCGCCTATTACAAAGCAGTATAGATTGAATACATCCTACAAATTGAAAGAACACTATTGGCCATATATTGAAAATAGAAGAGAAAATGTGGAAGGTGGATGGGATGATGGAAAATGTTATTAAACCTATAATAGGAAGGATTGGCGCCAACGAGTCAGGAGATTCAAAGAATTCTCGGGATTCTGATAGTTTATAAACCAAGCCGTAAGTCAAGTTTAATGTTTAATATAAATATTTTTGTTGTTGTAATATATTTTTATCCAAGACGGTTAAGAATGGATTTATTTTATTTGTGCTAAATATGCTAGATATGATAACGATAATTATAAATCACAGAATACAAATTAATTTTTATTGTAGGATTATCTATTTAACTATTTATTAATCTCTAAAAAAAACATAAAAGGCTTATTTAGGACTAGAATAAAATCGTGGGTCAGATAGCGAAACGGCTGAGACTTCACTGTGAATGATTTAATAAATTGATTGTTCAAATCCTGACCAGAAAACAAAAAGGGTAACGTAACTGTACAGAGACTAAATAGTTCTACTTGACCCAGAATACGCTGGTGTATCGGAATACCTATGGATAACCAGTACTACAAAAAATAGAGCTTTGCGGCTTAGCGTTACTCACTTTATATCCCATCCAAGTGTGCGCTTAAAAAACCAGAATATAAATAGTTATAAATAAATTTTTTTTTACTAACAGTCGTTATATTTGTTATTTCGCAATTAATTTTTATCTAATCAAATTATTAAAAAAAAACGTTCTAACTAGTTTCATTTTATAAATTAAATAAAAATTTCTCAAATAAATTCAAGTTTCAATACAAGATTTTTAAGATGCCATTATGGCAGGCCACTGATAAAGAGTAAATAGTAATAAAGAATTCGCATAAATTGTGCTGACCAAATATTTTTTTGCTAAAACGTGTCGTGAATTCGTCTGTAGTTTTAACTGGCTCATTGAAAAAGACCGCATCAAACCAAGAATTATCCGAGAAGCCATAGAAATTAAAAAAGGCCGAATTCTCTCAATAAAAGAGATGCGGTTTAATTGTTCTTGTAAAAATTTAATGTCGTGTAAAAATGAGTGAAACCGAGTCAGATCCGTTTAGCGCTAGTGAGTCAGACTATGAACCTGCAAGCTCTGATGAAAGTTGTTTTAATAATGATGTCGCAGGACCCTCAGCTAGGAGGAAGCATTCAAAGAAGAAACTCTGTAAAAAAACAATACATTGAACCTGTTGTCAACATGGAGCCCACAGAAGAGCCCCCAGCTATTCCTGTAACCAAAAATAGAAAAAGTGCCAACCCCACTCTCTGGAAAAGAAATATGAAAAAAAAAACAATCCAAAAGGGAAAATGTATACGAACTGGAAAGGAATACAGAAGGGACAGAGATTAACTGGATCGAACTGCAACTGCAGATACAAGTGTTTTCAGAATGTGGACGAAGAAACAAGAAAAGTTGTCATACAAAAGTTTAACAAAATAGGCGACAAAAATTTGCAAAATACCTATTTGGGAGGGTTGATTCTAACTACTACTATTCAAAGAATTCGAAAAAAGACTAATGAAAGGCAAGACCGAACTTGTTCCCACAAATACTTTATAAAGCTGCGTAAGCTTATCCAAACGAGTTTGTAGACATGCTTTTAGTTCAATCCACGGCATATCAAGAAAACGTGTAGATCTTATTGCTCAAACTTTTTGTGACAGATATTTTGCAGCACCACCTAGTAACAAAGAAAAGCATACAAATAGACCCAAGCAAAAATCTAACGAAACACTCAAAAATGTGAACATGCACATCCAAAAATTCCTGCTGGGGAAGCTTTCTACAAGCGCCAGTTGTGAACATACAACTTCTGCGTCCATTCTGGTAAGACAAATCAAGCACACTCTTATATGTTTGATGAAACTACGGCTCGAAAGTCACCAAACAAGGTAGTGTCATTTTTGTACCACTATATAATAAAATATACTTACTAAAAATGTTAAAGTTGTATACCTTTTCTCCGATAATGCTGCTGCGCAAAACAAAAACTCAGTAATGATTTAGTTTTTGTATTTGCTAGTGAGAACTAGGTCTATTTACAAGATAAAGCACCCCTTTCCTAAATCAGGACATAGCTTTCTTCCCTGTGATCGCTGGTTTGGAGTTATTGAGAAGTTTTTAAGGAAAAAGGACTACGTTTTTAGCCCCCAACCATATACTCATTTTATTAAACAATCATCCAAACAGTTTATTTTCATTCTGGCAAAACAAAATATGATCCCGAACTTTAGTGGTCACTATGAAGGACATTTTGAAAAAGTTATCTCAGATGCAGAAAAGCAAAGATTCCAGATTTCCAAATACCGAATTTAGTACAGCAATGAACATTTAGATGGTATTAAAGTTAGTTTATCTATTGGCCTTCCGAGTTTTCACTTATTCCAAATCTTGAGAAACCTTGACAGCAACCTCTCAGTTTCGTCTGATATTCCTGTCTATTGTAATCCTATACCTATCAAAAAAGCCAAATATGCAGATGTAATGCAGTTGGCAACACGATTCGTTCCTATGGACCAAATGGCTTTTTACACCCGACTCACAATTGATGCAGCCATGGCAGAGAACCAGAAAACCGAATCATCTGGAACGGATGATGACGACCAAGTAGATGAATGAAGAATGTGTTTGCCTGTGTGCTTAATGTTTTATTTTTTTTTTTCTGAATGCTATTTTTTTGACACCAACCTGTTTTTTTTACAGATTTTTTTGTATTTTCTTATTTTTTCAAAAATTATCTACTTCAAAATAGTCTCAAGTATTGACTTAATCTGTTTGTTATCGATTGATATTATGTCTTTCGGGTTAAAATAAAAACTTTTATTAAATAACAGTTTTTTTAAATTTCCCAACAACTACCAAATATGGAGCTGCATCCTTCTACAGCAAACTCGTCAATTGATTCATTACATATCATCGTTTCTATCGATACAAACTCAAATCTCAAAGAGCAAATTTACATAAAGAATAAACTTTGAACTTTTGAATTTAATTTTTCTTATAACGCTGAAAGGAAGACAAAATATTTGTGAAATGTTTTTATTGAAAACCGATGTTCGTTTAATATAACGTATGTTTTACCTTCATACATTATAAACTTTAAAAGCACTCTTTGTATTCTGTTTTCTCAGAGAAAAACAATGATCTTTGATATCTTTTTCGACTTGATTTCTAATTCTTTATGTAAATATATACACATAAAAATTATATAACTAATCCAATGTTTAAGGTGCAAATTAATACTTCGTTTCTTTAGGTTTTGGAACTCCCTTATGTAATTTAAATTTATTTTGAATGTTCAATTCTAATAATATAATATTATATTATAATTTGAAAATATATTAATACTCCAGTCACTGTGGAGGAAAAGAGGTCAATACCTCTAAATTTTTTATAACTGAATCGATTTTGCTAAAAATTTGGAATTAGGCTTATCTTACCTCCCTCTTCAAAAGTTATATATGCGCTAGGTGAGCTTTTTATTTTTAAGGGGTGAAATCACCACTTATTGAAAATAATAAAAAAAAATTATATTAAAGCATTTTATGGATTTAAATCGTGTTAAATTAGGTAATTGAAATATTTTCAATTATAATAATGGATATTGTGTACATTCTCAACCCTTAAATAATCTTAAAAACTACCCCTTTTAATAAAAATAATTGTAAAAAATCGTTTAGGTTCAAACGCTTTTGTAGTGCATTTATATAATCTACAATGTAATTCTCTGCTTATATAAAATAATTTTGGTTGATTGCAACACTTCAACCCTTAAAAACTAACCCCCTATGTCAAAATATATAAAAAAATCTTTTTAAACAACTTCAAAAGTTTTTAATGTACATTTATATTCAAAAATTCCTTTCTTATCAATAAAATATTTTTTGATTGGTTGCTTATTTTCAACCCTTAAAAACCACCTCTATGCTCACTAAACAAATTCCCCTTTGGTAAATGTCTAAATAAAAAAATTAAGTATACTCATGATGTTTTTATTGTAAAAAATCATGCATGAAAATACTTTACAAAATACTATACAAAATATATTTAAAAAAATAAAAATTATTTACAATATATCAAATTATTCATTGTAACTCCACCTCTTCGTCTATTGCAGGACAGTTTTGACAATTGTCGCCAGAGCATGTTCCACACGTAGCATTGCAAAATAGACCTAGTCTACGACAGCCACACGCTGAGCCGCAACCCTTTTTGCAATTGCAAAAAATCATTTTCAATAGTTCTTCTGGTGCAGGTGAACTTTTCATTTTTATTGGTTGTAAAATATCATCACTCTTGAACTGTCCCCAATCCGTTATATCAATCTCTTTGTTTTCAAGCCATATCTGAGTTTGAAAATAAACTCTTTTGATATGCTCATCCAGGGAACTTACAGTTGGTACAAGAGATGATAATTTTACTGCACTATTTTTAGTTGTGACTTTAATAAAGGATTCGTATCGCATTTGTTCAAGTAATGATGAATAACCTTCGACCTTATTCATTTTGTTCATGTGGGTGTCTTTAAAAAGGCCATACAGCAAAATTGTACAGTATCTCCCAGCATCTAAAATGTCTTCGAGATCTGAAGTACTCCTGTTATTGGTACTCATTGGCGGCTTGCCCACGCAACTCAAAGAAGTGTCGCTTCTCTGAAGCAGATGTTCAGTTTAGAGGTGCCTATATTATATACATAACATATATATATATATATATATATATATATATATATATATATATATATATATACATATATATATATATATATATATATATATATATATATATATATGTATATGTATATATATATATATATATATATATATATATATATATATATATATATATATATATATATATGTATTATATACATATTTGTGTGAGTGTTAGTGTTTTGGTAACAGTTTTTCGAATATACTTGAATAAAGCATTTATACATATATACAGAAAATAAAATATGCTCTAAAATATAAATAACATGCTCCAAAATTTTTTTAGAATAACTCCGTTAATTTTTAAGCTACAGTGTCCATTAAAAAATATTTTAAAGGTAATTTCAAAAGCTACAAGACTAATTAGATTAAAATATGTTAAAATTCTTTCTTTTTAAATAGTAACGGGCCAAAGTGCTGATTACAGGTGTGTCAGCCTCTGTATCTCAAACTTCAATTGGCTATACCTGTATTATTTTTCGAGCTACAAGAAAAAAAAAAAAATCAAAATTTTTGTTAAGAAAAAAACTACATTTTGGTATAGAACCATTTTTCACGTATCTCTTATAGTTTTAGATTGATTTTGAAAAAATGTAAATTTTTAGATAATTAAAAAAAAAGGTTTTTTAATTTAAACATGATTTTTTCAAAAAATACGCATTTTAAACTGGCTAAACTTTTAAAACTTATAAATAACACTAAAAAAAATGAATTGTAGAATATATACGTTTAATTTCTATTCTGATCGAAATAGTGTTACTTATACTGCTCGTTTTTTTTAAACGCTAGAGTAATTCAAATTCTTTCCTTCGTATTTCGCTTTGTTTTAATCTAAATGGCTTTTAACATAGCTCATTTTAAAGGTTTTTTCTAGCTCTTTAAAAAGTGTTGTATGAGTTTTTATCAAAAAAGATGTCCATTTTCAGATATTTGATGTTAAATGCATCGAGTATAGTATCCCAAAAATGTGTGTGTGTGTGAGAGAGAGAGATGGCTATCCCAAAAATAAAAAGTCATCTTCAAACAATTATAAATCGCTTAGTATTGTACTTATAAAACTTAATAAAAAAAACAATCTCTTTGTTTTTTTATAAGCTTTATTTTTGTTCATTATAGATTTTTTTAATAAAACGCTTTGTTTTTGAGTTATTCGTACAAAGTCATTGGAAAACATGTTTTATTTTTGCGAAAAGTTTAATTTTTCAAGTGCGTATAACTCAAAAAGTATTGATGTAGCGAAAAAAAATTATGTGACATTTTTTGTTTAAAATTTGATTCTCTATCAACTCCCTGAGTTATTTTGAATGTAAAAAGTTCAACCCCCTAGATGGGGTGCCAACCACCCCAGGGGTAGAAGCACACATCGGCACCATATAACTTATATTTTTTGAGTAATTTACTACCCACTGTAAAAATTTCAGATAAATCGGTGCAGTTATAAAAAATTTAAAGGCAAAATGCCACAGTAACTGGACTATAATACTATAATTTAAAAGAAGTAGTAAAAGTAGAACGACAAGGACAACTTAACGCAACAAAAAAACGGAAAGAGTTAAGAAAGATTCTAAAAAGCATCATACAAGAACAAATGCAGGAAGGTACATATTACATTAATAGAAAACAATGGATCATACAAGAAATAAAGACGTTAATATTAGAAAGAAAAAAAATAAAAACAAACAATAATATAAAAAGATCATATAAAAATCAAACAAAAAATGAAAGAGAGCTATTTAAAGACAATGAAAAATGTAATTAATATAACCAAGTGAAAGAATGGATTTTTAATTACCAAGAGAAAATTGAAAAAGCACTAAAACTTATAAACACATTATAAAACTATAGACCCAGATGAAGTATCTTTAGAAACCTTAAGACTACGAACAGTAAACCACATTAATCTACTAGTTTGTTAAGTTTATGAAAATACTGAGGAAATTACGCAAGACTGGCTAGTATCTCTATTCATTCCAAAACTGAAAAATTGAAAGTAATGGAATGTAAAAAAAAACAACAGAACTTCTCAGAGCTACTGCATACAGTGTAAAAAATATCACCAATGTCCTTAAAGGATGAGGCACAGGTATTACAGACTTTTTTAAAACAATACGGAGCCTCGATTTCTCTAATCAGAATGTAAGTGAACCTCCAGCTTAATAAGGTAGCTTCGGCCGAACTTATTGTTACTATAGGAAGGTTTTATCTAGGTTTAGTACAAGAACCCTGAGTTTAAAGGGGCAAAATATGAGGTCTAACGGGTATGGGGAACTAAAGTTGTTTGTATAAAAGGGTTAGATATAATTAAAACGTTTCCACGCTGGGGCGCGGACGAAACTACATTACTAAAAGTTTACAGATCAATAATCCGTTCCAAGCTTGACTAGGGATATTTCATAAATATATCTACATCTAAGTCAACCCTAACTCGGCCTATGTCCTGAAGCATTTCGTTCTAGTCCGGCAGACCGTTTTTACTGTGAAGATAATGAACCTCCTCTATGGCTTAGGCGAGAAAACCTTCTTCTCTTCTATACTGCTGTAATCTCTTCCAAACTCTAAAAACCAATATATCCTATAATTACGTCACACCAACCCTATATTACTTCTCCATGTAACTTAATTATACATCATTTTCCTAGTCTTCTACAGCAGTTAACAAAAGATATAAATATATTTTCTTAAACCAGAACTCTAACATTCTCCAATAATCCCTATTGCTCAGAGATCTTAATATTTTTTTCACCAAATTTACCACGAGAGAAACCAGTGTTAATATATTAAGAACTCTTTTTAGAACTTATAAACTAAAGTAAGTAAATATTTTTTAGTTCTTTACACTGACGCCTCAAACACTGAAAGTGTTGTTGGTTATTTTGTAACTACTATTCAACAGCCTATCGAACTATATAAAATTTTTACTTGGTGTATTATCCATACTGGTGAACTACTAGCTAGCTATCTCACGTGCTTTCATATATGCCTAACAATGGTATGTACTGAGTCACTTTCCTCTAAACACTTCATTAATACTATATTTACCAACCATCCTTTTATCCAAGATATTCATGACACATATCAGCTTCTTCTTCTTCTGACGGTGCCTATCCTTTCCGGATATTGGCGATCAGCTAACTATCCTAACTGTACTTGCAGCTATTCGGAATAGTCCGGTTGTAGATGTATTGAATTACTTCCTTAGGTTTGGAAGCCAAGATATTCTTCTTCTCCCTGGTTTCTCTCTTTCCAAATACCTAGCCCTGAAGTATAAGTTGCAATAACCCATATCTCTGTTCATTTCATATAATATGTCCAAGATATTTTTATTTGCGCTCTTCGATTGTGTTAGTAATCTCGCATTCCTTGCCCATTCTACGTAGGGCGTCAATATTAGTCACACGATCAACCCATGAAATTCGTAAGATGCGCCTGTAACACCACATTTCGAAGACCTCGAGCTTTCCTAAAGAAGCTTCCCAGAGCATCCATGCCTCTAGTCCGTATAATAATGTAGAAAATACATAGCATCTGATGATAGAGATTTTGGTACCAATGGTAAATCGTGACTTCATTTTTAAGAACTCTGATTTTGCTCTCCCTATGCGTTGTTTTGTTTCACTATAGTGATCTCATTGACTGTTTACGTTAGTACCAAGATATATGTAGCTGTTCACCCTGTCAATTGGCTGTTGGTTACCTAAAATATGTGTATTTAATATTTTGCGATTACTATCTACCACGTACTTTGTTTTGTTCGTATTAAGATCCAGCCCAATTCTCGACTTATATTTGATATGCGCGACATTATTGTTTGTAAACCATCTAGGCTCTCTGCAAAAACTACTTCGTCGGTATCATATCTTATGTTGTTTAGACGTACTCCGTTAACGCCTTCCTCTAGTTGTCCCAGTGCTTGCTCGAAGATACGCTCCGAGTACATGTTAAATAGCACTGGAGACAGAATGGATCCTTGTTTCACTCCTCTATCTATGGAGATTTTCTCTGTCAACTGGTCATCCACTTTAATGTTGACAGTTTGGTTGTACTATAAATTATACATCATTTGCAAGTCTCTATCATCCGAGCCCGCTTCTTTCAAGATGGATATGAGCCTGTTATGTTTTACTCTATCAAATGCTTTTTTGAAGTCAATGAAACAAATATATCACAGTTGGCATCCCTGCAGCTCTGGAAAACATTTGTATAGTGAATAGAGCTTCTCGGGTGCCTAAGGTATCGCGGAATCCACATTGTGTCCATGACACCTGTTCTTCACATTTTTATATATTCTGTTATGTATCCATTTAAAAAACGTTTTAAGTAAGTGACTCATTAGGTTAATTATTATGTAGTCTTCGCATGTCTTTGCATTTAATTTTTTTGTATAGTTACTAAGGTCGACTTTAACCAGCTTTGGGAAATATTTCCAGTTATATATATATATATATATATATATATATATATATATATATATATATATATATATATATATTTGTTAAATATAGTCGATATCCATTGTATTCCTTGTTCGTCCATAAGTTCCAAGAATTCTGTAAGAAATTTGTCAGCCCTTACAGCTTTACCATCTTAAGATTTTCTAATAGCTGCCGTGACTTCTTCAATGGTAATGGGGGGTCCTGTTTGGTATTCTATGTCTTCAATGGCAATCTGCCTTTTATATGCAAATGCTATTTCTACATATTTTTTCCAAGTGTCTAATCTTCCACACTTAATAGTGAATTATCTTGGTTGTCTGCCAAACATCCAACTCTTCTAGGCTTTTATAACCCTGCAGTTTTTTTTGTGTATATGGAATGAATCGTGTTTCTGTTGTAATAACTGTATTTCCGCATATTGTTCTCTCAGCTGTGTGTCTTTAGCCATTTTGATTGCTTTTTTGATCTCTTTGTTTATTCTTTTATATAATTTATTGTCCTAATCTTTGACCTTTCGCCTCTCTTCTATCATATCTAGAATCTCATTTATCACCCACGAGTTTTTTTTAGATTTTGGTGGTTGAGGAATTATTCTTATATGTCTTGTGAAACTATATGCAATTTTTTAAGCTCCTGGTCTATTAAATCAGTTTGAATAACGGTATTCAAATTTGCTATGTATACATTGTTTTACAATCTGTTCTGTACGTTAGTCTTTGAGTAGCCTGATGTCGTATTTTGGATTGACACTACCTCGAATCTTCTTTAGACCGACCCTAATTTTGCAAATCAGTGGGTTAAGGTCTGACTTGATCATAATGTAATCTATTTGATTTCTGACTATGTGACCTGAAGTATCTTAAGCTAATTTCCAAGAGTATAATCTTCTGTACCGGATTTTTAAAGTAAGTGTTAATAATTACAAACTCTTCTTTTGATACAAATTCACCCAATCGGTCTCATCGCTGATTTCTTTCTCCAAGTCCAAACTGTCCTATGACCCCTACAATTCTTGGTATTTAAAAGGTTAGATCCTTTTTCGGAAGATGTTTCCAGGTGTTGGATAATTCATTATAGAATGCTTCACTTATAACGTCTGGTTTGTCAGCGGTAGAGCCATATACCTGAATAATGTTAGTTATTCATCAACTTCTTATAAACCAAAATACCACAGTCATTCTGATATGGGTATTATCCCATGTCGGGATTAACGAAAAAAGTGGTAACGAGTGCCTTACTAAAAAAGCCACATCACTCATGGACACCATTATTAATACAAGTACTATTTTTATTGGCAATAATCCACAAATTAAGTTTACAATAAGTTTATTGACGTTTCAATTTCTACTTCGAAAATCGTTCTCGAACTTTTTTGTTACTTGGTGAAAAATTCTTTTAATAATTTAACTAACTTATTCATATTGACAATTCACAAATACACATTTAGAGCAAACAACTTTAAAAATGATATTGCTAATATTGCGAATTAGCATTCATGGGACGACTTTATTGTAAGATAGTTCATTCGATTACATAAAATTAACTTTAACTTGAGAATATCCGCCAGAAAAATTATAGCATGTGATTCATCTTTAACAAGACAACTCAGCAATGTTGTCAATACAACTTTAAAGTATCAATTCCTGACTCATTTCTAATCTCATTCGACAATACATCATATCGACTATACATTTCCATAGATGGTTTAAACTGCTCCAGATGCAAGATTGTCGGACATCACGATTCTGACTGTCCTTCTTTATCATCATCAAGCAACTCAATTAAACAAATGGAAACTGACCACCACGTGAATATACATAACTCTACCAATGAAAAATATAATCAGCTACAAGATCAACCACGAAACCAATACCAAGAAGATACCGAAACATTAATGGAACCAGAACCCAATACCATACAAAATCACGCATCAGCTACAAAGGACCAAACCACTTCCTCACAAACAAACAATAAATTACAAATCTTGAATCAACCAAAAATATTCCAAGATAATTCCTTAGTAATTGAAAGCGATAGAAAAACCACTGAAATTACTCCTGCAACTAAAAGACAAATATCCTCTCCTGAAATTCTTGAAAATGACCTACCTCCTCCCGATATTCAAAAACCTAAGAAAAAGCCTAAAACCCAAGAAGATATTCCAATTATTCTAAATCAAATTAAAGAAAAAATTGAAAATAGAAACTCTTCCTTTACACTTACTTTTCATGAAATATGTAATTTTCTGGCAAATTCCCTTCACTCAAAACATCCTGAATGCATTGTTAAAAATTATTCAAATGAAAGCCAAGAAATAAAAGAAATTTTAAACTTTATATATTCTCAAATACAAAATAAAACTTTAAAAAACAATATCACCAGATTGAAGAAGAAACTGCTTCTCAATAGTCCTTCTTCTACTGACGAAACTGACCAAGAATCAAGTTCTCAACAATAAATAGTTAACACATAAAGAGTTAATGGCCAGCACATTCATATTACAGTGGAACCCCAACGGTTATTTTACACATATAGAATCCATTAAGCTTCTTATACACGAATATCTTCCTTTAGTCATATGCCTAGAAGAGACCCATTTCAAGCATCAAAATGTGACATTAAAAAATTATGTTCCTTTTCTAAGAAACCGAGTTGCAGATCACTCAAGCGGCGGAACAGCAATTTTTGTAAGGGATGACATAGAGTCAACTGAAATACAAGTGCAAACAAATCTCGAAATAGTTGCAGTGTCAGTCACCCACAAAATGAAACTCAATATTTGCAATGTATACTTACCTCATCCTACTGATTTAGACATAACTGAACTAAGCAATGTTTTAAACCAAATTCCACACCCAAAAATAATATTAGGCGATTTTAACTGTCACAACAGTACTTGGGGAAGTAACAAAACCGACAAATGTGGCAATCTCCTAAATAATCTCATTGATAATTTAAATTTAGTTTTACTAAACACTGGCAAATCTACTAGGTTCAATTCATACAATGGTACATTTATTTATATGATAGTGATCACTTCCCTATCACGATAACCATAAACACTAATGATAAATCAACTTTTCCAATTCACCAGACATGGAAAATAAAGTCAGCTGACTGGAATTTATATCGAACACTGATAGAAGAACAAACAAACAAATCTAATTTAACCAATAACGCAAACCAAAATCTTGAAATATTTAATAACATTATTATTTCTGCAGCAACAATCGCAGTGGGAAAAACAAAATCGAGTCAAAGGCAGCCAGTTCCTTGGTGGAATAACGAAATTGCACAAGCACTCACTTTGTCTAAACACGCTTTTAACGTTTACAAGAAACATAAGACTATCGAAAAATTTTTAAGGTTTAAAAATCTCAGAGCTCAAAGCAGACAATTAATCAAAAAAGCAAAACGAGAAAGTTGGAAAAAGTACGTTTCTTTAATAAATCCTTCCACTCCCTTAGGCAACATATGGAACAAAGTCCGCAGAATAAAAGTCACCAAATACTTTCGAGGTATAGATACTCTATCATATAATAACCAAACTCATTCAAACAAAGAAGATATTCCAGAAATACTAGCAGATATATACGAACTTAATTCTGGTGATTCTAATTACAGCCTATCCTTTCTAGAGCACAAAAAACTAACGGAGTCTTCAAATGTACAAATCACAGAGAGGGGCAATCCAATAAACAAACCAGTAAGTCTTCAAGTACTAGAATTTTGTTTAAGTGCTAAAAATTCGAGTCCAGGACCTGATGATATCCACCCTCTTTTCTTACGAAATCTTCCTCTGAATGCAAAGCTAATATTAGTTGATATTTTTAATAATATTTTTATTCATCATGACTTTCCTGATCTATGGTCGCAAGCAACTATAATTCCAATCCTTAAATATAATAAACCAAAAGACGATCCAAATTCTTATCATCCAATATCACTTACGTGTTGTACCTGCAAACTTTTAGAAAAAATCCTTAATTATCGTCTTAAATGGTACCTCGAAAATAATAACCTAATAAGTATCAGACAAAGTGGATTTCGTACGGGTAGATCCACAACAGACAATCTAATAACACTTGAATCAAGTATACATGAATCCTTTCTGCACAACCAAAAACTTATTACCGTGTTTTTTGACATAAGAAAAGCGTTTGACACAACATGGAGACATCTTATACTAAAAACACTTCAAGAAGGGGATATTCAAGGGCACATGTTGTCCTTTATTAAAAATTTTCTAGATACACGAACTTTTCGAGTTAGAACCAATGGATTTACATCTTCCAGACGAGTACTTCAAAACGGCACTCCACAAGGATCTACTCTAAGTCCTACTCTCTTTCTAGTTGCAATAAATAGTATTATACATCAAATAAAACTACCTGTATTTACTAGCCTATATACAGATGACTTAGTCATTTATCTAAGAACAAACAATGTAACTCTGGGAACACATATACTGCAAACTACCTTACACACAATTGAAAGCTGGTCGCAAAACACGGGTTTTATATTCTGTAGTGAAAAGATACGTTATTTAATTTTTAGCAAAAGAAAAAATTATCCTAATGTTCAATTAACACTAAATGGAGTTGTCCTGAAACAAGCAGAAGAAATAAATTTCTTAGGACTTTCTTTTGAACGTAACTTAAACTGGGAAACACACATCACCAATCTGCAACGTTCTTGCCGATCCAGAATTAATCTGCTAAAGATGCTGTCAAATAACTTTTGGGGGGCAGATACAACAACCTTACTTACTCTATATAGATCACTAATACGAAGTAAACTAGACTACGGCTGTTTATGCTACGATACTGCTAACAAAACATCTTTAAAAAAATTTGACTACATTCAAAATATGTGCTTGAAATTAGTTTTAGGTGCCACAAGAACTAGTCCAGTAAGTAGCTTACAAGTTTTGGCTAATGAACTGTCCTTAAACCAACGAAGGCAACTCCTATCACTAAATTACTTTGCCAGAATTTCAGCAAACAACAGCAACGTAACCTATTTAACAATACTTTGCAGAACAAATATATCGTCCGATCTTTACAGAAACATTGCAATAAAAAAACTACCATTTCCAGAACGAATAAAACGTATTGGTCTTAATTTAGAACAGTTCAGTCTTACTATGCCTATTCATGTAAATGTTAATCCTTGGATGATTAAACCTCCAAAAATAGACACGTCTCTAAAAGAACTCCCGAAACATTCCACACATCCTTTCCTTATACAGCAAGCTTATAAAAATGTAATATCCAAATACCCAACAACCCATCAAATCTTCACTGATGCTTCCAAATGTCATGAAGGACATGCTGCAGCCTACATCTACGAAAACGTCAAGTCTACCATACGAATCCCAACAAATTGTTGTATATATACCGGAGAACTTACGGCAATTCACCAGGCCGTGAAAAAATGTTGTTCTATCAATGAAAGCAAATTTGTTATCATCACCGATTCAATGAGCGCATTACTTGGAATAAAACAGCTATATACAACTCACGCCATACTTCTCAAGATCAAAGAAGAGTTATCTTATTTACAGACTCAAGAAAAAGATATTTCCTTTATCTGGGTACCTTCTCATATGGGAATAAGTGGTAATGAGGAAGTGGACTCTCTGGCAAGCAATGCAACCACCGACCAAAGTATTGCTATCATAAATCAAATGCCTTGGACTGATCACAAAGTAAATATCAAAGCCCACGTATACAGAGCGTGGCAAACTACTTGGGATCACACTGCTAACAAACTCAAAGAATGTCTAAGTCAAGTAGGAACCAAACTCATCTTACCAAATAATAGAAAAGACCAAGTCATCATCAACCGACTCCGAATAGGACATACTTTCCTTACACACAAGCATATCTTCAACCAGGAGGCTGCTCCGATGTGTACCAAGTGCAACACTCAGTTGTCAGTGAAACATATAATTGTTGAGTGTCCAGTGTACCAGAACGAAAGAATCGCGTGTGCCCTTAGTGATAATTTAAAAAGTATACTAACGTCAAATTTACAGTCTTTATTAAGTTATCTTAAAATGACTAAACTATATACCAGATTGTAAAAAATATTTTTTTTTATGTAACAATATGTATCTTACTGTTTGTGTATGTCCCCCCGCTAATAACCCTTAGTGGTTGATGCGGGTATATTTGTTTAAATAAAAAAAAAAAAAAACTTTAAAGTAGTCTACTTTAAAATCTATATTATTTCTCTGAATTGTCAATATGAGTGAGTCAGATAAAATTAAATTATTAGAAGAATTTTTCACCAAATAACAAAAAAAAATTATTTAATTTTGCATATAGGACATACCCATAAAACACAAGGGAATTGGATGGCACCATTTGCACAACCAAAATGTAAGCACTGTAATACGACTCTTTGAATTAGAAATATACTTATCAAATGTCCTTTTTATACCAAAATACACTAACAGCTTGGTATTTGGTATCAGGTCTATCTTAAAGAGGTCCTAAACAGCACAAACCAAATCAACAAGGTGTTCAAGTTCTTGCAGAAAAATCAACTGCTAAACAAAATCTAAATGTTAAGTGTTTTTTTTCTTTATGTTAAATGTTAACCATATTTTTGTAATTTATATTTTATATAACTATGTATACCGCGTAAATTGTAAACTGTAACTACTGCATAATAACATAACCATACATGTCACAGGTACGTTAATTTAAATAAATAAATAAATAAAAAAGTATTATGTAATATAGTGTAAAAATACAAAATATATAATTTTTATTTAATAAAAATGCACCGTGAACAAATTTCAGTTACTCGTTTCGCAGTTTCCCATAAAATGCTTGGGATAAGTCATTATAAAAATATGTCTTTGGTGCACGGTATTAAAAAAAGCAACAGATGGCACAAATTGCCTGTATGTTATATTTGTCTTGTCTGGGTGGTTTTATTTCATAAGCTTAAACTGTGCGGATACATCTTTAAAATAATTTGTTACTGAAACTTTGCAGACAATGTGGACAATAAAGCAATAACCGAAAGACGTGTACAGTCGCATCGACATTATGCAATAATTTAAGCCTCAAAAGTTAAATTATTTTTGTTCCAAAATTAAACATTCTCTTATGTTAAAACGAAAAAGGTTCAATGTCAGCGTTGTCATAATATATACCCCAGTTACATATTATACAATGCGTATTTCAAGAGGGTCGTATTTTTCATGAAACTTTTGTAGACGACAGAACATTATGTTCCTTTTATGTGATCCCGTTTTTTCTTCAGATTCGGGATTTATTAGGAGATTCTTTTGATTCAACCTCAGGGAAATAAGATAAAAGTATCTCTAAAACGTATCAATGATGAAACATGACCCAAAATCCTTTTAAAGAAAACCCTGCTGTTAACAAATTATTCACATTTAGAGATTCAATCGGGTTTTAACAAACTCTATTTAAGAAATAATAGAAAGATAAAAAGCAGAAATAAATATTTAAAAAACATGAAAAGTTTAAAGGTGAAAGATCGAGTAACATAATTCAGTAGAAATTGCTACTTGGCCTTTTTAATTTAAATTAAAAAAAATGTCTAGCTAGTCACTTTAAAGCTGTTTTGATTTATTATTTCTTACACCTACACTGTCAATATATTCGGACGACAACTTTTTATATCATTTTTAAAAACAATTTTATGCAATTTTAAGTTGTATTTTTAACTTTATTCCATTTAATTATTATAAATTATTTGCTTGCAAAATTTTTAACTTCGTTGCTTATTTTTTACGTATTAATTATGTATTTTTTGTCTAGTCATAATTGGACCCATATATGCAACAAGGAACCAACTGACATTAACTTGGTTTTGAGAAAATCAAGAAAAATGTTTTATTTTTTTGAGGAAATTAGTTGGATAAAAAAATAATAAAAAACAACTCAAAAGTGAACACGTTTATTAAAACTTATGAATATTATTCATCATCATCATCATTGGCTTTTACAACTCTTTACAACTCTGGTGAGTTTTTGCCGCGTTTACTATTGCCTTCCATTGATTCCGATCCTGTGCTATTATTTCCCATGGCCTTACTTCCATCTTCTCCAGGTCTTCCCTGACTGCGTCTTTCCACCTTTTTCTAGGCCTTCCTGTCGATCTTCTACCATCTGGTCTTTACCAAAACACATTGCCAATCAGTCTGTCGTCATCACTTCGTACCACGTGGCCTGCCCATCTTAATCTATTGGCTTTTATGTATCTTACGATGTTTCCTTTCCCGAAGAGAGTCTCTATTTCATTGTTGTATCTGCTCCTCCATTCATTTGTCAAGCTGTCCCTGCAAGGACCATATATAATTCGCAGGATTTTGCGTTCCCATACTAATAGCTTATTGATTTCTTTCTTTCTCAATGTCCATGTTTCACTTCCATATGTCACTGCTGATCGTATTATGGTTTTGTACATTTGGATTTTGGCACGCCTTGAGAGAAGCTTTGACCTCATTAGATGTTGAATGGCAAAGAATGATTTATTCCCAGCCAGTATTCGTATTTCAACCTCCCGTTCTCCTGTGTTTTCACTGGTAATTGTTGCTCCTAGGTATTTGAATTCTTTGAACACCTCAAAATTATGATCGTTTATGGTAATGTTTTGTCTTATCCGCTGTCGTTCCTTTTTTGATACGACCATGTATTTAGTTTTTTCTTCGTTTATTTTCAGGCCTACGCTTAGTGTTGCTTCTTCAAAGTTCGATACTATATCCCTAACTTCCAGTGTTGTCTGTACTACTGCATCTACATCATCTGCAAATGCGAGAATAATCTTTGCTCCTCTGGCAGTTATGTCTGGTTTGACTCTGGTATAGATTTTTCGCATTGCATATTCCAACGCTAGGTTAAATAGTAATGGGGACAGCGGGTCTCCCTGTCTGAGTCCGGTGCTTATGCCAAAAGCCTTTGAAGTTTTGCCTCCTATTCTAATTTGTGCAAAGGAATTGTTGACACACATTCGCGCAATCATGGTCAGCTTCTTTGGTACGCCTAACTCCATCATTGCACTCCACAGTTTTAAGCGATCTATGGAATCATATGCTTGTTTGAAATCTATGAAGATCTGGTGTACTTCTTTATTATATTCCGAATACTTTTCTAGCATTTGTCTGATAGTAAATATTTGGTCGGTTGTTGATCTTCCAGGCCTAAAGCCGCATTGGTAATCGCCAATAATTTTCTCTGTATATGGCAGTAATCGTTTTAGTACAACTGAAGCTAATATCTTATATGTAGTACCGATTAGTGAGATTCCCTTGTAGTTGCCACATGTATCCTTTCTGCCTTTTTTATGTATTGGCACGATAATACAGCCACTCCATTCTTTTGGCATTATTTCCTGTTCCCAGGCTTCTTTCATTAATTGGTGTATTTAAGTTCTAAGTTCATGCCCTCCTTTTTTAATCAGTTCTGCATCAATATTGTCTAGTCCCGGGGATGAATGAATATTATTGCTGTAATCAAATTACCAACTAAGAAATTAAATCCTAATTAATAATCCGCACCTGGTTCGTAATCTGGATTTTCCGTAAGGGTATTAACTTTGTATATATCTAAGTTTTGCTTCCGAAACTGGCTTTCCTTTAGGCCACAATGGTTCCAAATAAGTGGCAAACTGTGACCCAGTTGAAGGTTCCCTTCCTGTTTCCTTTTTTATGCTTACTTCTGTATATTCGTCAGTATATTGATAAGTCATTTTAAAAAATATGCTATAAGGCTTATTTTTGTACAATTATATTTTTTTTTGGAGTGTAACCAACTTATTGTCTCGTTGGTTTTACTTTCTTTTTCTGTTGGTGATTTGTTTTTCTAATTTTACGGTACTCAAAAAATCTTCTTGTGTTATATTATTTACATTAATGGGACCTTTTTGTTTACAAGTTTTCATTATATTGCTATATACCCCAGGTGAAAATATTATGGGGAATATAGCAATATTCCCCATAATATTTTCACCTTTGGTCGGTCGTTTGGGACGTCATGGGACGATCCCAACATCATGGGACGTTTTTGTCTACAAGTTTTCATTATAATGGTATATCCCCATATTATGTTGCCTTTTAAGTGCACATTCCACATCTCCAAAATCACTCAAAATTTGGAAGAAATGCATGACCTGGAACTAAAAATCTCAACCTGATAGTCTTTAAATGCTGTGATTCCTCTAGAAGACATTTTAACAGAAGTACTATTTTAATGATCCTGTTTTGACCCCCGCAAGAGTCGCTCTACAGAATAATGTGCTCAACTTTATCGCTAACATTACTGAAAATATATTTTCTTAGACGAGACCCCACTTCTTGAGCTCCACGGACTGCCTCTCTTTAAAGCCATAAACGAAAAGTGGATTTTTTTTGTTTACCTGCATAAATTCCGCAATTATAGTTTGTTTAGCTTCCTGCAAACTATAGATTGCATAATAGGTATTAAGGAAATGATTGCAATCATTTTATTGCTTCAAATTATATTTGTCAGCTTTCAAAAGTCAAAGGTTTTTGTTTAATTTAGAGGGCAATACTGGAACGCAGTCTATCATAAATTTTTACCTCACCAAAACACTTTTATATTGTTCTTGTCGCATGGTTCCTTCTACGACATTCAAACTTTCCTTACCATTACCACTATTGCCACTAATTACTGAGGTGGAATTTTTAATTGCATTAATTACACACCCTGTTTGGAAAAGTATATAGTGTTTATTTTTATATTTACCATTTTTTTTTACTTTTATTACTGTACTATAATATGATCTTATTTAGTGGTATATTCTAACCACCTATTTTGCTTTAAAAGATATTATTTTCTTCTATTCAGCAAATGTTCATTGTTTAACTGGCTTAAACCCATGTATTTGTTTTTAAGTTCAAAGAATCTGACTTTTCTTTGTTATTTTGGAAATTACGTCGCAAACACATAAACCGCTAAAAAGTTTCATATTTTAGTGACCATTAAGTTAGATTATCGCCATTAAAAATCGCCATACAATAACGCTGATTTATGGGGAGCACTTGACCCATAGACCACCTAAGAACGGCCAGAGGGTTTTTCTGACTATCTCAACACACTTCCTATCGAAAACTAACTAACAATGTATCCTAACTGAAAACATCCAGTGTATCGGTTACGTCCTATCAAGCCTCGGCGCCAAGCGTTGCGACGTGCTGCTATTCTACTGCCTGCTACGATTAATACATCAATATTTCAAAGGTTACGCCAGGGGGACACTATATCGCCGAAACTGTTCACTACGCTTTTGGAATATATATGTAAAAGGGTAAAACTGACCGACAAGGGCATAAACATAAACGGAGAAAAACAGCCATCTAAGGTTTGCAGATGATATTATACTAATAGCTGATAGGATAGATGAGGGCAAAGAACTTTTAAATCAGCTCTACCTTTCCTCGCTAGAAGGGAGATTGAAAATAAATATATCTAAAACCCAGATGATGACAAATCTTGTAGTCAGCGAAGATATATGCGTAGGAACAAGATCCATAGACCAGGTAATGGCCTACAAATACCTAGGTCATGAGATTCGCATAGGAAAAGATAACCAAACCGTTGAGCTTCTCCGTCGTATAAGACTGACTTGGGCAGCCTTCGGCAAGCTGAACTATATTTTCCAATCGTCTGATATACCAATATGCCTTAAATGAAAAACGTTTAATCAGTGTGTTTTGCCAGTGATGACTTACGGTGCGGAAATGTTGACCATGACAAGGAGAACAGTTCAAAAGATTCGTGTGTGTCAAATAGCGATGGAGCGTGCTATGTTGGGCATTTCACTACGAGACAAGATCCCAAATCGCCAGCTACGACAAAGAACAGGAGTGGCTGATGCAGTAGAGAAAGTAGCAACACTGAAATGGAACTGGGCAGGTCACGTGGCTCGAATGACAGGTAATAGATAGACAAAGCGGATACTGGAATGAAGACCAAGAGATGATGCCTACCAAAGCAGAGGTCGTCCACCAACAAGTTGGACTGACGATCTAAAACGTTTTCATAGGAATTGGATGCAAGAGGCACAAGATCGAAATAGATGGAAAATTATGAGGGAGATCTATGTCCAGCAGTGGATAAGCGAAGATTGAATGATGATTTTAAAGGTTATTTCTATTCTTTGTTCAGATAACATCACTAAGTGAAGCCAGTTAAATTTCGTAATTTATTCACAATTGATATTTGCTATTTTCGCTAATTTATTTACAGTCAAAATATTGGGTTTTTTTTTTTCATTATTATTTCCAAATCATTTAACCAGCGATTTCTAGTTTTACATGAATCACACCACTTTTTATATTTTTTCCTAAGCATCTTCGGACAAACTGGGCCTTGTCATCCGTCATCCATAATTTGAAATATGGCATCGCTAAAGCAAACCTGTACGTGTGAGTAACAATTAAAGTGCGAAAATAAAATGATTTGTAATAATTTACCTTACGCCAATAGACCAGTCTTTATGGATCTTGGTCCAAGCTAAGCGTTTTTTGAGCATTTGTGGTGTTACTTTTGGCTTCTTAACATGCCTGCGACATTTGAAGCCCATGCTATAAACATTTCGGCAATATTCTCACTGACGACTGAGATACACCATATTTTAGTGCTATCTCTCTCTCTCTCTCTCTCTCTCTCTGACTTCTTCTTCTTCCTATGCCGTCCCCATTAACGGAGGTTGGCGACCACATTTTTAAAAGCTTCTCTGTCTTTTGCAACGTGGAATAATTCGTCTACAGTCATGTTTGTCCAGTCTCGAATATTTCGCAGCCATGACTTCCTCTTTCTACCTATTCCCTTTTTGCCATCGACTCTACCCTGCATGATGACCTGCAGAAGACTATATTTATTATTTCTTAGTATGTGTCCAAGGTATGTAGTCTTGCGTACTTTTATCGTTATCTCTCGGACTGAGTGCTGTAAATTTACCCATAAAAAATTCCAAGCCAAGATTAATCCTCTTGTTTTATGATTAAGAATTAACCAAAATTAAAAGTAACACTATTATGTAATAATATCAATACTTACTAATGCAAATTTAAAATAAACTGACCACAAATCTATCTATTTAAGTAAAAAAACTCAAAAAAACAATTAGTTATTCCACACTTTGAGCACATTCTACTGTCATCTGCAAATTTTTGACAATTTTAAGAAACAATTATACCATTTTCTACGTAACTATGTACGCAATAGTTATGCAACACATTTAACGCCTTAGTATACAATTGAATATACTTTCAGTGCGATTGAAATAAAAAAACTGAAATTTTTATGGTGAGTCTAATAAATTGAGTTAGTGTACATATATTATTTTAACAGTTATTATTTATCTATTATTATTTTTGCAGATTTTTTATAGATTTTAATGAAATTTTAAAAAGATATATGTTATATAACGGACTTCACTCATCTCGTAAATGGACTCTTCCAACTGTTTGCTGTAACCGCGAACCAAAAACTGCTATTTCGTTTTATGGCACTACTTCCATAAGGCTCTCCTCAGGATTTTACTGTAGAGAAAAAGTAATACAATGGCAGTATAGAAGCTTTGCTTCAATAACTCTCTTATATATCGATACCTTTTTGCCATAACATCGTAAGTCTCGTTTAGTAAATTTTACAGTACGGCAGTTTTTTCAATAAACGTGTTTAGAAATGTCCAATTGAAGTGAAAATTGGCATCCGGACGTATTATGATGAGTGTTTGAAGTAAAGTAATGATTTTTCTTCAAAATAGTTTCAGTTTTTTTGTAGTTGGACTTACGTTACTTTGGCAGCATTAAAAATAATTTTGCTACTGTAGTTTTATACAAGTCCAACACTTACGATCATTTTGGTAAATTCAGAAATAATTTCACATTATGATTGTTATCGTAAGCTCAGCACTTACGATAAAAAGTATGTTTAGACACAGCCTCATAAAGTAACATAAATATATATAAAAAAATACCAAAAATCATTTATTTAAGGTAATTTATTTGTGAAAAGTAAAAAGTACAATAGGCATTTAACTGAACAACAAATCGCTTTACTCATAAACTTACAAATAGTCATAATATCTAATGTTATTGCATGTGATATAATAAATGTGAATCATAGCTAGTCAGCAGAAATCTAATCTTGGGGCCCTTCATCGCTTTTGTCTTCCTCATCGGATTCTGCTAGCTTATCTGGCGTAGCTGACGTTTTCATTAGCCTATATTCTTTATTCTTTGGAAACCTGAGAGGAATTATATTGTAGTCGCAGAGATCAATTAAGTCTTTTTTTTTGCAACGGAAATAGACAATTTTTGAGACTAAAGCCGTTTTGGTTTTTTTTTCCTTTTAATTCCATCGTGAAATTGACGCAGTTCTGGCCATTATTTAAATATTCAACCTCTATAATAATATCTGGGTTACCTTTCTCAAATTTTACATTTTTAATTTCACTGATTTTTATAGGTTTTCCGTTCTTACATTTGAATTTACTCGGTTTTAGTACATCATCAGATATTTTTTTCCATTCTAAGAAGTCGCTGAAATCAATTTTTATTGTTTCAAATGGTTTAGGTTTGGTACGAGAGTTGGATATCAATGTATACCATTCTGATGGAGCCCATACTACGCGTTTTTTGATAAACCGCTCAATTGTTGCGGAACTGAGTCGACAGGCATATAAGTATGGCCTGGAAGTAAGTATCGCACACTGATTGATGTTATATTAACAGAATCCCTAAGAAAAGTCGGGATCATTAGATGCAACTTCTTGCAAATATTTGTAGATTATGGTAGATATTTCGTTACTGCCACGTCCTCCGTCACATTCTCCCCACAAATAACAAAACCCATTTTGGGTTCCACTTTCGTAAACTATAAGATTGTAATAAGCATACTTTCTGGTGTAGTACAAGAGCAAATTGTCTCCATGTGGTGTGTTTAACACCTTCTGTACACCGAAATTAGCACATAAAATTTTTGAATCTAAGATAGTTTTTTTTTGATCAGCTAGAAATGAGTCCGCATTTTTCTTTGTTTTCCAAATGTTTTTCATACAATTGCTTTGTTTCTTCTGTTTCCTCAAAATCTTTGTCTTTTCTCACTTCACATACTTTGCACTTATCTTTTTTCGGCAAGTAAAATCCGATATTAAATTCTGCCTTAAAAATCTTTCAGAACACTTACAGGGAAACGATATCGTTCTTAGTTATGCCATTTTCTAACTGTTTCTTCTTAAAAAGTTCATATAAGAATGATACATTACGAAATTCAGTGGGTAAGTGTCTTCTCGATGTTTTATTTCTGCAATAATGAGGTGGAACAGCGGGTAGCAACGTGATAAAATCTAAAACATCCTGCTTCTGCTCTTTCCCAGTCTTGTTATGTGGAACATGCTTACCTCTCGGATCTATTTTGGAAAATGAGGCTGACGTAGAGTTTTCTTTCGTATATCTCAAAGTCATTTGTGAAATATCCGAGGTTTTCAATAAAAATTGTTGGCACACCTCGTGTTCCACATCATTCCACCTAATTATATACTTGTACGAACATTGTCTTCTGCTTCTTCCAACCTCTTGTTTTCGACGTTTTATTATCTTTTATGCCTAAATCAAAAGTAAAAACCATAAATAATTACCGAAAAAATTATTTTGTGGTACTTACGTTCTGATTCTGCGGCTATACACAGTGCACTAATAGATCGTAACGCACTTCGCTGCATCGTAAGTAGCAATTTTTGTACCACGTGACTTGCACCTTACGATGTTTTGGTGACCATGCGATGTTTTCACAACTACAAAATAGATTTGTTTACATTTTTATGTGACTTACGTTACAGCAAATTCGGTTTTTTCTCCAAGACTATGCTAGTATACCTTACGATAATTTTGCTGGGAGGTTCCTGGCGGCTTGATAGATACGATTCTTCAATAAAACTGTTTTCCCTAATTTTGTCACTTACGATGTTATGGCAAAAAGGTATCGATATGTTACATTTACCATAAAAGTTTAATTGTGTTTTAAACGCTTGGATTTTCTTTAAAAGAATGTTTTAAAGGAAACGAACAAGTGTATACACAAGTTAGGTTATATAATATTTATTTTAAGTTCATTGAGTTAAAGTGACTAAACATTTAAAGGACGAAGGGTTTATTTTAAAGCGATTTTTTTCCTATGTCTCTGTATTTTTATTAAGTGCATTACTATTTTTTTGTCAACGAATGATTAAGGACAACATATATTTTAAAGATGCACTAATACTTTTTAGCATATAATATGTTTGCATATATTTTTAAATATTTAATAATATTTCTTTAAACTCAATTATAAGTTTTAAGATTAAATAGTTTTGGAAATAAACGAATTAACTAACTATATTACAAAAGCACTATGAATAATAAATTGGTTTTGTGTTTACGGCTCCTCTTTGTTTGGTTTAAAGTTGTAGACATAAAAAGATATTTACAGAAGGAGCCTGAAGTTTCATTCATTCATACGTATGTCAAAGTTTGTTTGAAATGGGTAAATACGGTCATAACTTGTGAAGGTATACAAGGCTTTTTATTAAACTTAGGGTGGTAGTTTCTAAATAACTTGATTTATAACATTAAATGTGATAATAATTGTACGCACTGAGTGTAAGTAATTTCGAGAAACAATTTATCTTACTAGAAATAGATTTTGATTATAAACTTAAAACTTTCTTTCTCATATAATTGGCTAAACGGCAACAAGTTATATGTATAAAACAAAATAAGCTACAATAACTGATTGTTATGAAACTTACATAATCTGATGTAAATCTGATGCGGATGCTCTGAGGTCTCACCAGGCCTCTAAGCATACGCAATGTGCCCTCCAGACTGCATTCACTCTTCTGGTCTAACTATAGTATTTATTCTGACTAAATTTATTTATTGCTCAAAGCATCATACTATATATTTACGACATCCAATCTGTAGACTATACTGGTATTTGTTGAACAATTCCGGTTTCCTTATCTAAATACTGCCCTACTACTGAGCCTAACCCGTATCTCCAAAATTTAAAAAATTGGGATATTTGCACCATATGAATCATTATGATTTATATAACATATTCACATAGAGAAAAACCCGTATTTTACATTTCTAAATATTTTATTAAAGAAAATAGTTTCCCGGTAAACGTCAAAAATTACTATTATGCTTAGTATAAACCTGGCATTTAAGGCTTCGTAGTAAAAACCTGGTATATGCTCAAAAGATACGGGTTTTTAACGTAGGATAAAATGATATGCGAGGTTTTTCTAATGAATAGAGCAACACCGCTAATAGTTTCCACCACAAAGTGGAACTATCGTTAAAGAAAAAGAAGAAAGTCTATGATTATCATGAATTCGTCGAGTCCGTTAAAACGTGTAATTTGAATCGTGTGGTGTTGAAAGAAATGGGGGTTTCCGATTTCCTTATCTAGAAAGACTTATCATCACTATTAAAATTAAAGAAAACAGAGTCACGTATTTACCTTATCACAAATTGTTAAAGTAAATGTGAAGAGAGAGAGAGAGAGAGAGAGAGAGAGAGAGAGAGAGCAAGATTTTACACGTTAAGATTGACGATAGCGAGGAGTTGGTAGAGATAGACTTTTTGCAGGCCAGAGTGTTAAAATCTGTGATAAAGGACCCCACACCTGTGACGAAACCTTCTGGAATTGCTAAGAAGAGACAAGAAAAATATTTAAAAACATAGGTCAAATTATACCGGCGAACCACCATCAATTTTAGGAAGTATTGCCAGCTTCCGATTAATAATAATTTTCATTTTGTATTTTTAAATAAACGTTTTTCGTAAATAGTTATGTTTTATTCATCAAATGTTTATTCAAAATATTATTAAAATATTTAAATATTTTGCGTTTCGATGCAGTTAGAGGCAGCAAATTTTAACCAAGCTTAAGACAAATTTGGATAATACGTGGTTTTAGCTAAGTAAACTGACATAATTCTTTGCTTTGTTAACTAAGATGCTACACACTCTCCCCTTAATGATTTTGTGTTATTATTGTACGAAAAACACAAGGGATTAAACAAAAATCTTTAATCGCATTTTTCTCAAAACTCGTTATTGTGGAGATACGGGGTTCTTTCTTAATAGGGCAAAATAGCTATCCAGTAAAATTCGCTATTGCTTTATTTTAAGAAAGGGGGTATAATAATAATTGCATTTATATTTATAGCTCATCTCAGAAAACTAAAACAATAGTAGTCAGCAAAGAACCAACCAGATGTTAAATAGAAATTGAAGGCATCAGTATTGAACAAGTAATGGGAATAAAATACCTGGGAATTACACTGTCTAGCTATAGAGACCTACAAAAAGAAGTAAGAGATCAAGTAGAAAAAGCAAATAGACTGGCAGGATGACTTAATAACACTATATGACGAAACAGACACATTAACAATGAGATAAATTCAAGAATTTATAATGCCAATGTAGGACCAATAATGACAAATGTCTTTGATCAAGATCCGACATAACTACAACGCAAAGGCTACTGAAAACGGCAGAGATGAGAGTACTAAGAAGATTTACAGAAAAAACGCTGTGAGATGGAAAGAGAAGTAAAAGAAAATGTAATGTAAGATGGACACAAAATAGAAAAAGTATTTACATAAAATTATTTTAAAACTAGAAGTGTGTTAAAAATTTAAACAGATGAATTAATATTGTTATTATTCGGATCAGATTTATGACTTTTAAGTTTAAACAAATGTTGCGAATCGAGTCTTTTATTGACAAATATTCTTTTAGTTTGTTACTTTTTATTTCATGTCTGTATTTGTTAGTTATTTTCTATGAATGTTTTAATTTAAATCTGCTTAGAATAAAAACATGATGACAATAAACAAATTGATTGAGAACTAATGTAAAGAATTTCTGTTTTATGAGGTTACCCGTGACAAAGCCATCTTGTGGCACTAGTTCGGTGACGCTCGCCTTAGCAAATTACCATAGAGAAAAAAATTATTACAACGCCCGTATAGAAGCTTCGCTTCAACATATTAATTTGCAGTGTTCATCTGTTGTCGTAAAACCAAAAATTACGATAGTTTATGAGTTTCCCTAGGTTGCAACGTTGAGATATTGTTTATTTTATTGTTTTTTTTACTTTTTGAAGTAAATAAAGAGGAATTTTTTGAATTTTTGAAATTTTTTGGTTAAGATTTGACTAATTTGATGTTGTAAAATTATTTCTAACAATAAAATGGATAATTTCTCATTGTTTAGACCTCGTAATTTATTTGTAGAAGAAGTGTGCAAAATTTGAGAAAGACTGATCAAGCAGTTTTTGAGATACAGTGAAACACCAACTTGAAAAAAAAAGTCCGAGAAAAACGCGTTTATAAAAAGCTTAATTTTTTTATACTCACAGTATCGTCTATTCTAAGTCCATATAGCGATGTGCTTCTTGCTAAAACATCTAGAGCATATTTTTGCTCCTGTCTTCAACAAACGCCATTTTTTCGTTTGTTGCCTTATGCGTTCTACTGATTCGATTGTTATCTGCCGCGAGTGCATAATTATGATAATTTGACACTGTACTTATTCCAACTTCTATGTGCATGCTTACTGACTACACTCTCTCATTTCACTCACTCACCAAGCTCCCTAACATCAATCACTCTTCTTACTCTCGTCACTCTCACCTCCCTTATTCACCTCACTTAACTCACTTACTCGAAAATGCCTATAGCTCCAACAATTTTGCTTATATTATTCTGAAATTTTAACTGGATATTCTTAAAAGAGTTAGTTATACTATCGAATAAATTATTAAAATATCGAATATCAAAAAAATTATCCTATCTCCTTAATCAGAAACGATATTGTTCAAATTATAGCAAACATAATTGGTAATTAGACACTAATTTATTTTATCGATATTTTTAATTTTTCTTTATTAATTTATTTTCATAATCTCTAAAGGCTGCTTGTAAAAATAATATTTGTAAACAAATATAGCGATTTACTCTACATTCAAGAATAAATTTTTCAATCCAGAACGAACGACTTTGTCAATCAACCGTAAACCAAATTGAGCCAAGCTGTACGGAAACGAACCGTATAAGAGATTGGCATTACCGTAGTATAAAAATAAATAGTAGAAAATAAGGATCTTGATGTTCTGTTAGCGTTTAAAGTGTATTACCGTTCTTAGAACGCCTGAGAAATAAAAAAAAGTGACAATTTTATTAAATTCCCTGATATATATATATATATATATATATATATATATATATATATATATATATATATATATATATATATATATATATACATATATAGTAAAAAATACGACCGTTGATTAAATTTGGAATATATTCAATGGTTGAATAGCAGAGGTTTTATCGGTCAATAATTGGCAAATAAAAGACGTCAACTACTTTATTGCTTTATTTGAATACGTTTCGCTTTTATTTTTAAAAGCATCATCAGTTCACTACAAATAAAAAAGATTTTAGAATATAAGTAAACAAACCAACAGGGTTCATACTTACAAAAACAATTTGTAGGGTTTTTTTAAAGATGTTATAAAAACTCTACGATAACTTAACATTAAAGATTAAAAACTAAACGGGAGAAACGAAACAAAAAATACAAGTAAAACTGTAAGAACATTAGTTCATTTAATTTTAACCGATGGCTTCATTTGAACGTTGGTTTAAGCTCTTTCGAGGGTCAAACCACACTAATCTTTTCGATTGTTTTGGATCGGCTCGTCATAATTTTCACATGTGGCTTGTTATCGTCCATGTGTTTCTTTGGAATGCATGGTGCAGATTACGATTCTTAAGGGAAGTATCAAGCGGAACAGGGACGGACCTTTTTTTTAAAAAGGATTCATTAATTCCTTTTTCTTTAAAAAACAAACAAACAAAAAAAAAAGAAAAAAAGAAGAAATTTGGAAAGAAAAATAGGATTGAAGTTACTGTCTTGTAAGGGTTTTATTTATTTTGTATGATGAGGGAATGATATATCTGACTCAAGTTGTCGATGTCGGTTCTCTTATTTAGGGAGGATGGATGTTTAAGAGGATGTCTTATATATATATATATATATATATATATATATATATATATATATATATATAAGACATATATATATATATATATATATATATATATATATATATATATATATATATATATTTGACGTGATTATTTCGACCAAAAAACAATTTATAAATATGTTGGAAATATCGGGTATGTGGTCTATATTATGAAAAAATCTTTGTTTTTTCTAAAGCTCAATATTTCGCCATTTATTTAATAGCTTCATCGGGAGTAAAGAAATTAAAAGATTATACACATAAATAAAATTGAATATTAAAATAACAATATTGTTGATGAAACTGTACATTTAATAAAATGCATGTTAAAATTTAAAATATCTGAGCACGTTCGTTAACAATAAATGAATTGTTATGAATGAATGAATCATCAAGTTTCATGCGACCCTGTATAAATATTGTCTTCATTAATTTTTTTTATTTTATGTCGCAATGTAGGAACTCGTTTTTCCGTGACATAAGAATTTATTATTATACGTTGAAGTAAACCTTTGTCAAAATCGCCCAAGTTGAATTTTGGGGCAGAACTGATTCTTTTGTTAGGCGTCGAAAATGATGTAGAAGCACCTTCTTCTATATTTTCCATTTTACGAGAGATCCGTTTTATAGTGGCTATACTTACTCCCGTTGCTAAGGAAGCACGCTCTTAAACTTTTTTAAAATCTTAAACATGCGGATTTTGCATCGCTTCTCTCTGCATAAAAATAATTACATTTGCTATTACCTTCTTCGTTTGTCCAGACAGGACTTTGCCTTATAATTTTAAATGAAAATCCATGTTTATAATTTAAAATACTTAACAATAATTATTTAAAAAGTCAAATCTATTGTAATACGATATTTCTTCAACACACAGTAACTTTAAACATAAGTAAAATAAAATAAACTTTGTCGCAGACTATACAAGTACCTTGCACTTCGAAGGGCCAAGAAATAATAAGGACGAATTGTGTTGTGGTCGAATGCGCATCGTGGGTGGAGTCCAATTTCAAATCGGCAAAGTATCACGTTAAATTTGACAAGCAATACAATAATTATTAGTTAATAATTCGGGAAGCATAGTTCAACTGTATTGCTGATGATGAGTGATCTCGGTTTTTATTGTAACGGTTTGATAATTAGCGAGGAAGTTTCTTGAGGGGAGAGATGTTAAGTAATTAAATAGGAATAAGGTATAATGTGATTGTTTGTTATGTGAAAGTGATGTTTTATATTATTTAAATTATTAAAAGTTATTTATATTTATTCAAAAGATATATTTTAGGGATGTGTGTTAATTTACTTAATTTTTTTAAAGGGCAGTTGTATGACAATGAATGAAATTAGATGTACAATTATGTGGGTGTGCAATTTCTTTAACTTGTAATTATCAAATTTTTTTGATAAAGTGAATTTGATCTCTGTATTGGTAGAATTTGTGATGTCAGATATGATAAAATTATTAAACTAAAACAATTAAGGACACTTAGGAATAAACAGAACATAATTATAAGAACAGAACAGACATTAAATTTAAAAAGGGGGGGTCGATTAAAAAGGTCTAGTAGCCCACAAAAAAACTAAATTTTTTACTAGTTCCTCTTCTACAAAATGATGTAGTACCAATATGTGCTCCCTTTTTAACTTCAATGTCTGTTTTGTCCTTTTAATTGTATTGTTTTTATCCCTAAGTGTCAAAATCTCTTTAAAATTTTTATGATTTAGTTATCTTTAGTTTACAAAATAATATTTTTAATTGGCCGTTTATCTACCGCTCCGTCCATAGCCCGCGATAAGAAAGATATGCTTCCACTAAAAAGTTAATAATTTAAGCCTGAAATTAGCGTTTACAATTAAAATAATAAAATCGTATATATTTAATATTATCTCGAATCTGAAGGCTTTTTTGTATTATTTGAAATAGACACGTAATATACTTTTGTTACGAACAAACTGTAAATTTAAAGTGATTTGTTGAAGGTTGAACTCAAATAAATTGTTAATTTTCTCCATTGTTCTCTCTTGGTGTTCGTCTGTTTGTCATGAGCTTACAACACAACTATTTGAATTTTAAACGACTGAATTGAGCTTTCCAACTAGAAAATAGTAAAACTTTATATACCGAATCGTGTTATAAATAGTACAGTGCTAGCAAAAACTCCCCTACAGCCTTCTGATATTTGTAATAGTGACATTTGGAAAAAAAAATAAACTGATATATTGCTCTCAACTAGCTATATCAGGTGACGTAATTGTAGTAAATGACGATACAGAGCCACTCTGACCAATCATTTTAAACGGAAGTTTATGGCAATTGATATCTCATTTGAAAGGTATTAAAATACGTGTTCAATCACACTCATTTTGATTGAGTTTAAGCTATATTTGATAAATAAATTAAATGAATACTAAAATTGTAGTTTTGGATTTAATTAATAAAGATTTGAGAACCAGTTATTATATTAACTGTTCAAAATGTGCTCCACCGACTTCCTAAGAGTAATACATCCTATTGCTAAACTTTTGTCGTACTCATTCCAATTTATCTGGAGAAATTTTCCTACATTTTTCAAAAATTCGATATTTTAAAATATCAATACCCTAGGGTACTGTAGCATAAACCTTAGATTTTAAGCACTCACACAAAAAAACTCTAATTAGTTGAGTCCGGTGATAGTGCTGGCCATTTTGTTAAACCTCGCCGTCCAATTCATCTACGACGATATTCCTCGTCTAGATACCGTCTAAAAAGGTCAACTCTACAACAACCAATCCCCTGTAAAAAGATTGACGCAGTACAAATACCTCGTCACCATAATAAATGAAGAATGGACCAACAACCAGGAAATTAGAGTACGCATCGGAAAAACTAGATCCAACTTCAATCGAATGGGGACCTTCTTCAAGAGTCACAACCTCTCTCTTATATAAAAGTAAGAATGCTGCGATGTTACGTCTTCTCTGTCCTTTTTTATGGTGTTGAATCGTGTATCTTGAACGAAGATATGCTCATAAAACTGAAAGTATTTGTGATGTAGCTATATCGGAGAATACTTAAGATCCCGTCGACTGACCGAGTCACAAATAAGGAGGTCCTCAGAAGAATAAATCGAGAACCGAGATAAAGAACCAAGAGGTACTAACCACCATTAAATCTCGAAAGTTACACTTCTTCGGACATATTATATAAATGAATCCAGATATGCTCTCCTTAAAGCCATCCTACAAGCAAAAATATTTGGAAAACGTGGTCCAGGAAGAAGAACATCTTGGTTAAAGAACCTCAGAATCTAGTTCAATGTAACATCTATGCAGCCTTTTCGCGCTGCTGCAGATAAGATAAAGATTGCCATGATGATCGCCAATATTCGTAACGAATAGGCATATCAAGAAGAAGAAGGCAGTAACGTCTTACTGGACCATATCAGTGTAAAGGAGCACCATCTTGTTAAAACGTTATTTTATTGTTGCCGAATTCATCTAGATTATCGTCAACAGTTTTAAGAATTAACACCTCAATTGAGTTTTGTAACATCTCCAGATGTACTTAACCGGTTAAATTAGCTTTAAGAAAAACATACCCAACCATGTGGTTTTCCAAAATACCATTAACATTCCAAATAACATTTACTTTTTCTGGAAATTAAGTATGCTTTTCACGAAAGACGTGAGGCTTTGCTTCACTCCAATATGTATGTAATAGTGTTAACATTTTCATTGGGAGAAAAATTACTTATGTCACTAAAGTAAAATTGTTTTTAAATAATCTTGTCGTTGGTTAATTTCATTGGACATATTTTCACAGAATTCTAGTCTTTAGTCGGTGTCATCACCTAAAAATTGGTGCACAAATTTTTATTTGTATGTATCAAATTTGTTTTTATCCAACACTCGGTGTACTGACCTTTGACTAATTCCATAGGTAGACGCAACTTGAGTCGTAGAAGGAACAGGGTTAACTACCATTTCAGCAATTATGTGAATTTGTTTGTCGTCACTAATTGTTGGTCAAGCAGATAATTTGGTATCTCGAACAGTACCTGTTTCTTCAAACTTCCGTAGAAGCTACTACAAATAAGTCTGTAATATAGAGCAATCGGGTTACCCCTCATTAAGAAGACGTTTCGCTTCTTAAATATTATTTCTACATTCACCAATTATTGAGATAGCTGATACTTTTTCGGCGACAGTGGTGGTTCCATTCTGATATTAAAGTCGGAGCTTCGGTCTGGTAGAGGTATCTTGGTCGAGATTCAACAGGCTTAGACTAAAGAAGATAAAAGAGTGATATGGAGAAAGAAACTAGAAAGAGAAGGTAATTTTGGGTACCAACCTAATTTTTAAAACGAACAGATAAACCTAGTAAATAAAAAAATTGGCAAAAAATAAAATAAGAACGACAACGGGAAAGATAGAAAGTGACGATAACGAAAAGAAAATAAGACAAAAACAATACTAGAAAGGCACAGATGATTACTAGACTGGAACAGAAATAGTAATGAGGAGTTTAATTATATAATATATATATATTATTGGTTTAATTATACACTTAAGCACCAAATTGTTGGGGTAATTGAATAATGAATGAATAATGGGGGGTAAGTGAATCCGGATTCACTCTTGGATTCACTCCCCGCCTCTCGACGCGTTAGTGTTCTGAGCTGTTGGACGTGAATCCCTGTCCTGGCATTTGGTTTTCACCTCTGGCTGCGTTAAGTAGTTGAGTTACTGTGACCAAATGCCCATCTTGGTAGTTAGTATTCGCCTCTGGTTGCGTTGAGTAACTGAGTTACCGTTGCCAACTACCCATCTTCCTGTCTTTTTGTTTTCTTTTTCTTTTTTGTTCTCCTGAAGAAGCTACATACAATTGTAGCGAAACGTCGAGATGAACCCACTTTTGGGTCACTCACAAATGACACGGTCCAAACCTGGAAGACGAATAAACTATAATTCTGACTCTGGCCGTGGAAGCCTACGATTTCAAAAGTTACATTTTAAACACATTGTCCACACTTACTTATATTTACTGAGTGTTCGTTACATAGTGGACGATTACAAACATTACATGATTTTCGTGTCTTTCTTAGCCGCTTTTTCGCATACGTCATACATATGTAGCAGTTTCCAACAATTTTGAGGTGTCCAGTGGAATCTCGAAGTGGTAATGACTCTGCAGTATTACTTGAATCTGTAGGTAGAGATTTTCCTAACATACACTCAATTCCTGACCTTGATGAAAAATTTTGGTATACATTTGGTACTTTAGATCTAGCAAAAATTGCAGGCATCACTAGTTGTTTCCCTAAGTCTTGTAGAAAAATTCTACGCTTACTGGTTTCAGTAGAACTCTGTGGATTATTCTCTGTATAAATTATATAGGTTGCTAGGCAAGCTACGTCTAGGATATTGTAAAAGAAGGCTACTGGCCAACGCAAAGTTCTGCGTTTAGTGGAATAATGAGAAACCATTTTGTCCATGTTGTCCACGCCTCCTTTAGTTGTATTATAGAACTGAATTATTTCAGGTTTATTTTTTGGGCCACTTACATTATCGTTGTCATGCATTGTTGACAGCAAGATAACGCTTTTTTTCTTTTTTGGTACATATGAACAAATAGTAACACGATCTGCACTGAATCCGTGTAATGACGGTTCAGGCTCACGCTCTGGCGAAGGCAGCATTTCTTGTGAAATATATGGTTTGTTTCTTTTCAAAGTACCAACTAATGATAAATTCCAAGACAACAGGAGACGGGCTAGTGGAAGAGTTGTGAAAAAATTATCCATTGTTATGTTTCGTCCAGAATTTTTGTATCGGTAACACAAATCTTTTACTACGCGTTCACCTTGATTAGTTTCACGTCCAGTCGAATTTTTTCCAGTATAAATTTGTCCAGTAAGTGGATACGAATTATTGGCGTCACAAACCCACCAAACCTTGATGCCATACTTGGCATGTTTTGCTGGCATATATTGCGTGAAACGTGTCCTACCTCTAAAAGGAAATAACTGTTCATCCACAGTAAGAGAATCCGACGGTACATAGTTACGACGTAAATTATCATTGAGAAGATATAATATATCTGTAATAGCTGCAGCTTTATCATTTTGCAAACGTTCTGCACGTGTTTTGTCATTGTCAAACCGTAAGAATCTGCTGATGCTCCAAAAGCGATTTATGCCCATACTTGCGCGGTACAAAGAATGAGAGTCTGTTTTCCATAAATCTTTCGAGTGCTCTAAATTTGAATGCCGTACTCCTGCTGTAATAAGAATACCTAAGTATGCATCAAATTCTTCTGTTGTGAGTGACTTCCAAACATTTTGAGGTTTGTCGGGGTTTTCAACATTATACTTTTCACAAACGCTATTAGCTTTTCGATTGGTTTCGCGTATAATTATGTCACACATTACGTCACTGAAAACACATTTGAATGTATCTCTAATCGAAAGAGTTTTAGTAGAACGTACTGGGCCCGTTTTTTCACGCAAAAGGTTACGTTTCAGTGTTCGAGTAAACGGTTTTCGTTGCCAAATCGTTTTATCTTTTGCAACCAGAACATCACTTTGGGAAGAACTTTCTTGAAAATCGTTAAAATCTTCATCACTACTATCGTCGCCGTCGGTATCGATTTCAATCTTATTATTGATATCAGTAAAAACGTCCTCTACGTCAGAAGCTTCATCTCCATCCGGTTTGCTTTGCGAAACATAGTCCTCATCTGATTCCTGGTTTTCGATATTTTTGTCTACTTCCTCATCTATATCGTCTATAAATTGTTGCAAGTAATTCTGTTGATTTTCATACGTCATTCTAAAATTGAATGATCTATGTACAAAACATTGTAAAAATAAACAGTAATAACTTACCTTCTAAATTCGCTAGCACTCACTTCTCTTCTTGCCATTATTACAAGTAATTACAACATAAAACACGCATATAGTCACAAAAATATTAACAACTTGTAAGCACAGTTAAATAAACACTGATAGCAAACAAAGAAAAATCCCAATTGTCTGTTATTTTCGGAATGTACAAGCGAAGTTTACCGAAACAATGCCGGGTACCTGGGTAGCACGGGTATAGACTCCCGTATAAGGTACTTGGGTATTGACATAACGGTTAAATTAGATGATCTAAAACAATGAGTGCTTATATAACTTATCGGAGTACCCATGAGAGTTCCAAAAATTTGACGATAAAATGTGTTGTTGAATGAAAAGTAGGTATTTTTAAAAATTTTAGCGATGTCAAAAAATTTTCTTTAGTTAAGATTGTGTGGGGTGTTATTAGTTCCCATTTCAGACGTATAATTGAGTATACTACGTCTTCCGGAATATTTGTGAATAGTGACATTGCATCTAGAGAGATTATTACATAATTATCAGGTAATTTCGTAACTCTGATCTAATTCACAAATGTGAACGTATCTCTAACATTAAAATCTGTCATATCTTCAAAGGCATTTTATAAAATGTTTTGTAAAACCATAAACATTTAGATAAATTATCAGTAACAAAGTTTATTGAACTAGTTATGGGACGTAGAGGAACATTTTCTTTATGGATTTTTGGTAGACAGTATAGTTTTGGAAAAGAAAATTGTAGATAGTAAGTTCTTTTGCCTCTTGGTCAGTAAGCTGTTTTTCGGATTTTAATTACTTTATTAAGTTATTGTATGAAGTTTGTATTGTTGTCGTTGGATCTTTAGGTAGTTGTAAATATGTTAGAGCGTCATTAAGAAGTAACTCAGTCTTTTTAAAATAGTCATCCATAACGTGACCGTATTCGATTTTGGCTATTTTTATTGTGGTTACTAACTCTTTTCCTTTTTGCTATCTTAATAAAACGTCCTGGCTATTAACGTAGTTGGTATAGAATCTCTTCAGGATTCGACTATAAAGCCACATTTCCATAGTCTTAATTTTCTTACAGTAACCGTCTGTGAGAGTCCATGACTTACTCTATAAACAGTATAGAGAAGATATAGCATCGTAGTAACCTGATTTTTATGGGTACTGATAAATTGGGTACTGATATATTTGAATAGTTCAGCCATTGTTTAAAACAGGTAAGCAAAACAAATACGTATATACATATAAATGAATTAGCAATAATTTGACCCTACTTGTAATACGTATAGTCCTTTGTCACAAATAAATATAAAATATTGCAATGTTGTCAATCACTTACAAGAGAATTTAGTATCTCTGCTTGTAAAACTCGGCTTTTGAGTAGAATACAAGAAAGCAACAGACTGTACTTACAGGTTTACAGTGACACGTATCTGAGAGGTATATTCTCGGGTAGGGACTGACGCCAATAAAACATTTGGCGGTTGTGTCAACAGGAACATGCACAGTGTCATAGGTAATTCAGCGGTAGAATCATATCTGTGTATCCAAAGAGCGGCATAGATGTATATTATAACTAGCGGCAGAATACAAGGTACAAGATACAATATATGAGATACGGGATACGAGATACGATAACAAACAGAAGTGATTATTAGATTATTAAAACAAAACAAATTAACGCGGCAGTTACAATGACTTACCGCCAAGTTGATCTGCTAAACTCGTAGGCCGGTACACAAATAAAGTAATACTTTATTTGGGTAAAGTATTACTTTACGTAAAACAAGCTTAAAATTCCTTTAAAGTTTCTATTTTTTTTGGTCATGCGAAATTAGCCCTAATTATACTCTAGGATTGAGTACCGATTCGGGTTAAAGAAACTTCCTCGTTGTGTTTTTATTACTTGATTCTTGGAGGTTTTAGAAAAAGGGGAAATTATGTCTGTTCTTAGAAGTAAAGGGTTAGTGGATAGACAAAACACACAAGCTAGTAACTTGTTTCTGAGAAGGGAAAGGATCGTAGAAGAACTATGAATTGCCCTTGATAGGCCAAATACAAAGCGTCGTATAACTCTTTTAAGGATTTTTTAGCCATGGGCGTAGCGAAAAAAAATTCTGAGGGCAAAAATTTGGAAGAATTTTCGGCACTATTGAACATGCTTTAAAACAACAATTAAACTAAATATTCAAGGTATAAACGCTGTTGCAAAACCTAGGCAAATTAAAAACAATTAGAGAATCAAAAAAGGTCAACTTTTTTGATACATAACCAAACTACGGTTCTACCGTACTAAGCGTACGGTAGAATCTTTATTAATTAAATGCGAAGGTATAATTGTGTACCTCGGAGGTAAAGGACACTATGTCCATTTTTATCGAAATTTAGATTATTGCACTTTTGAATATAACTTTTCTATCTCTACACATAGGTAAACCATACTATGTCCAGAGACAATTTTACGGCAAGTTACCGACTTTTTAATAAACACCAAGTCCACTTCCAGTCAGAGGTAAACAACACCATGTGGACTTGGTGTTGTTTACCTCTACTATATGTGTGCACCGTCATTTACCACCCGGACATAGTGTTATGTACCCTTCTACACTTCCCGTCATATAGAAATGGTACACTTTTTTTCCAATGTAAACCAGTGTTCAGACCAGAGATACATAAGAGAGCCTCTCTTACATATCTCTGGTTCAGACTGGAGACAATGGTTCGTGAAACAATTCATTGTTGCCATCACAGATAACGGAATTGCACTAAATCAAAATAAAAAAATAACGTTCAAAAATGTTTTTAGATAAATATTATTTTTATTATTAACAACAAAAAACGGTATCTAATAAATTTAATACCCAGAGAGACGGTTGAGTTAATGTCCAAAATGTTTGAAGAATTTTTTAATAATGGAAATATGACAAAATACTATTATTTCAGCAGTTTCGAATTATAATACATATATTTAAATTTCAGACTTGTTCACTGTAAAAGTTATTCATTTTGTATTAATTTCAAATTAAATTTTTAATTTTTCCAGTGTGTTTTATTTATTCTAGTACGCCACAACTCAATACAGTTTTGTGTTACACTTTACGAGAAACGAATGACGGCTCTCGATTTAAAATTAAACATAATAATTTAAAGTCATGTCCAAATTTTTAATTTTTTAACATTATTTTTGAATTAAAATATTTTTATAAATTATAATAAAACACGATTCAAGTCCTTCTTTTAGCTGGTTTGTTAGCTGGATATTGATAAAATCTATGAGCCTCTAGGTGGTGAAATCTCAGAATCGGACGACAATGATATGAGACGTATAAGTAAACCAGCGAAAACAAAGGTAAAAGAGAAACCTGTTATTACTCCAACGATTAGCGATTAGTGGGGCAATAAAAAAAATCTTCTTTAGGACGATTTATCCCTAAGCAGTGATGCAGGCAATTTCAATGAACATAATGAAGTTATTTTAGAAGAAGAGAAAAGTGTTAAAAGAAATGTACAAAATATAACTAAGTGCAAACAAAAAGGTAAAAAACGTGTAGTAAGTAAGTAGTAGTAAGTTCGCAAACGAAAAATAGCTGGTGGAAAAGAGTATCTCAGTAAAAGAGGTAAAGACATGCCTGCAAAAATGTTAAAGCCTCCTTGCTTGTGTCGCATGAAGTGCTCTGAAAGATAGCCAGAATACGAAAGACAAAAAATTTCAAAAACGTTTCAGATCTTAAAAAGCAATATATCTTCTCATGTATCGACATCCAACCTACTCTTCGATCAAGAAAAAAGATCTAAATTCTACCAAATCTTAAAATAATACACTACACTACCATTTTACAGTGAACAATCAGCTATTGGAGGTGTGCAAGGTTATGTTTGTAAACACATTTTGTATATCTAATTTAGTAGTAGTAAATATGTTGGAAAAAATTGAGCCAGGAGGTTTAATAAAAACTGATCAAAGAGGTAGACACACGCCAACCAATAAAACTCCTACCGAAACCATAAATAGTATACATTAACATATTAAATCATTCCCAAAATACGAGAGTCATTATTCCAGAGAAAAGAGTAAGAGAGATTATCTGGGCACAGAACTTACAATCGAAAAGATGTATCAACTGTACATTGATGAATGCAATGAAAGACATGTAGATCCAAAGCTCAGAGCAAAAAAGTGGTTGTACGCAGATATTTTTAATAAAGACTTCAAGTTGTCGTTTAAACCGCCCGAAAGAGACATTTGCGATAGATGCAGTACATTCACCGCTCAATTAAAAATAATCTTACTACAGATGAACTAACCAGTGTACAGGCTGATCATGATGCCCACCTAATTGAATCTAAAACTCGGTATAACTTAAAACAATTTGACTTTATAATAGCTAAAGAGTCACCAAAATACAAAGTACTATCTGGTGATTTGCAAAAATGTTTGCCTTTACCACTAAAAAACAATTGTATTAGTTTCTACAAAAGGAAGCTTTGAATATTAAATTTTACATTACATGATGCCAGTGATTCTTCTGTACAATGAATAATGTGGGACGATTCGAAAGGGGCCCGAGGTGCAAATGAAATTGCCTCGTCAATTTTAAAATGGGCTGACAATACAATTCCAGGTAGTGAAGTTGAGGACATCACTCTTTGGACCAATAACTGCTATGGAGAAAATAAAAATATAAGTATTATAATGTGCTATTTTTTGATACTGCATATAAAGACGATCACTCAAAAGTTTTTACTGAGAGGGCACACACATATGGAAGCAGACACTGCTCATGCTTTAATCGAAAGAAAAAAAAAGAAACTCTCCAATTTGGCCATTTTAACACCATGGGACTGGCAACAACTAGTTAGGAAAACATCAGGTAAATACACAGTGCACAATGTGGAACTTGCAGATTTCAAAAACTTCAAAACGCTGTTCGATAAGAAATTGTCATCTAATCCTCCTTTTGTAAGTAGAAAAAAAATGTTAATAAAGACATTGTTCTACTGTCATCATGTATTTTCCTACAAGTCCAACAAGAACACATTGGAAAGTTCTTTTATAAGACCGATTTCAATAATCAAAATATGTATGAAGTGGACTTCATGAGGTATCGAAGACAGCAAGTAACGTTTCCAGCCCAATTAAATCAAGTCTCATCCCATTATCAATCACAAACAAAAGTACAATGACTTAATTGCATTACTGCCTTTTGTTCCGTCAGTTTTCGGAATAAATCGATTACCCACAAGAAGATGAAGATAATATGTAGCATCTTTAACACTTTTGAAACTTGTCGTCTATAATTTTACTTAATTATTATAACATTATAATATTAACCTCTAATAAAATAATTAATTTAAAAAAATTTAAAAAAATTTTAAATAATGAACGGTAAACCTCAGGTATATAACACTTCATGGAATGAAAAACGATTATACACACCACAATAATAATATATTAATCTTGGTTAAATATAAGAAACATTGGAGTATTTACTGATTACAAATTTTAAAAATTTTAAAACTGCTCTCCTGAAAAAGTAAGAAAATGGACATACTGTCATTTACCTCCGAGGTACCGAATTTTAGTTTTAGTTATTATGCTTTTATGATGGGTGAGATTTGTTTTCAATCCAGAGCTTCTGCATATATCGCTTTAAGGAAACCTAAGAAGGTCGAAATACGTATAAGCGAATGGCAGAGGCCCTGTATTAAACTTAAATCCCAAAAGTCTTTTTGTTTTGTTTATTTGCTCATGTTAAGAGAATTAAAAACAAATTCACGAAGGATATTTCTCGTGGTGGTCAGTAGGTCGTGGAATGCAAATTGTATATTCACCTTATCGATGAATTCATCAATCTCTCTGGTTTATATAGTGTAAAAAGCGTAGTAGACAAATATTTAAATTTATTTTTGCAAGTAAAAAATCTTCGGATTTTTTTATTAACTTTACCAATTTGGTATTTATTTAATTTATTAATCAAAATCAGCTTAAACCCAAAAAATAGTATGATTGAATAGGTATGTTCAATACCTTTTAAACGAGATAACACTTGCCATGAGTTCTAATTTAAAATTATTATCGGTAACAGTGGCTGTGTAACGTCATCTATCACTATTACGTCACCTGTTATGACTAGTTGAGAAGCTCCATCCAGAAGTTTATTTCCTTTCTCGAAATGTCATTCTTATAAGTAAAACCATTTAAAAGATACGAGGGATGAGAGAACTTTTGGCAAGCACTATATAGGTTATTAATTACTTGTACTTTAAACATAATCTAACAAAAAAATATAGCCTATAAAGTCTAGCGCTAGGAGACTAGCTAAATACAATAAGCTTAGCCAAAAGATTCATATATTCAGTCTAAAAATATACATTGCTAGATTGTATTATTAATAAGTTCACATAATTAATAGAAAAATGTAGAATACATACTGGTTATGTATAAAATGCTTAGTATGTGGAAATAAATATACAAATATTAAATATAGAAAAAGAAATAGAACAATACGGCATAACCGGATCATACTCTATAAACTAAGTATCCTTATACATTCTGCTATTGGACATAGTTGTTTTTATTATATCATCCCAGCTCTTGTGGTATCGGTGTCCAGCTCTTATACCACCATTTTGAGGATCTTCCTAGTTTTTTTTTTGTATTGATTTTATGTGTTTTTGCTCATTTCGCGATACTTCCTGGGTCCATTTTGAGAAAAATTCCTGTTATGGTTTTTAACACTTTCATTTCTGTAGTTCCCCTTAATTATTTTGGAAGTCACGTTTTAGCTCTTGTTTCTGCTGCATATGTTAGTAAAGACCTTTTATATAAATCATATAACTCTATATATAGTCCAATTTTATTGATTAATTTTCCCACTCTTTTCTGTTTCTGCAATATCTGTTGCTTCGTTCCATGTTAAATTAACCTGTCTAAGTTCTGTTTTTATCGTTTTCTTCCATATGGCTATTGGCCTTTCTTGTTTTGTTTTACCTGGTAAACTTTAGTGTTAAGCTTGTCTCGCTATATTTGACAAGGGTTTCCATAACGTGTGACCTGTCTACCTCTATTTTCACGTTTTTATTGTAATTTTTATTTTTTCCTAGTTCCTTATTCGCCATAATTCTTCATTTATGATTTTGTTGGGCCAAAATACTTTCAATATTAGAAGAAAAACAATTTATTTCGATTTACTCCTTATGAGTATAACAAACCAGTTCTCCAAGGATTTTTTGTTCTTGGCAGCTGTTTTTCTTTGCCATTTATTAAAGGCACAGTTTAAACCAAAAATCTCAATTTTGGTTTCGTCAATGAAATCTTCGCATCTCTACTTTGGTAACTTACTTTCAATATTATTCGTAGACATCTGTTCACAAAGAATTGCATTTTTGAAAAAGTTTTTTGTTATATTTCCATGTGTCAGCTCCATATACTAAGACTGAATTTCAGATTCCATATTTGTCTGGAACAGGCGCAGTTTCGCTTTTCTACTCATAATTGTCGAGGCCCATACCTTGCGTAATGTGTTAAAGGCGCTTTGTGCTAAGCCTAATCTCATTGGTATGTCTTTTTCCGTGCCACCTGTTAAATTTACTAGACAACCCAGATAGTAAAACTATTCTACTTCTTATATTTGTTTGTCCTTAATATATATATATATATATATATATATATATATATATATATATATATATATATATGTATATATATAGATATATATATATATAATATATATATATATATATATATATATATATATATATATATATATATATATATATATATATATATTGTAATGGTGTATTATTTGTGAATGATGTTTTAATGAGCAATGAGTGTTTTTTAATAATAGATATATATATATATATATATATATATATATATATATATATATATATATATATAGGGTTTTTATCGCGGTTCTCAAAGAATTAGTTTGTAAGCACTTTTTTAAATTATCTTTATTATATCTATTTTGAAACACACATGTATATTTAACATAGCCAATGTTAATTTAAAATAAACTATCTTTAAATTGAAATTCTTATGAAACTAATTAAATTATATAGACAATGTAAATTTTAAACAAACTATCTTTAAAATTGAAATTGTTATGACTCTAACTAAATTATATTAACAAAATTTTGTACCTTTCTGTCACTGAATGCCTAAATGAAACTGTTCTCCACTATATAGATTTTAATCACCACTCAATGTCTTCGTTCTCAGCTTCGGTTATCCTTGTTTTTGTGAAATTACTTTTTCCAATAACAGCTTCCACCAATTTAGAATATTTTTCTTCTCAATGGCATTTATATTTATTCTTCTTTTTAATACACCAATATCCAATCACCATATATCTATTACAATTGAATTTCTACTAATCTCCAATCATAATATAATTTTTAATTTCTTCCAATCTCCAACTAATATTCTTCTAATATACTTTCCAATACTATCAAATTTTAATACTAAATCACTGATTATTGCATACTTTATACTTTCTTCCTAATTCTGACTGACTAATCTTGAACTTACTGAACAACTGACTTCACTAATTGTAACTAACTGTGTCTGTTTTCTTACTAACTAACTGTCTGACCGAACTGACTGACCTTATACTGACTTCATAGTAACTGTCCTCCTTGAATCCAAATCACCAAGTATTTATACCTTTTCAATGTTCCAGAACCTTCTGGCAAGAAATCATACTCGAATTGTTCTATTACATACATATATGAATCTTCTCGAATAGTCTATTTCGCAAACAAGGTTATATTCCGTGTTATAGAGAATTCTTTTTCTATAGAGAATTTTATTGACATTTAGGCTTTTCAGATCAGAATATAAACTTATATGTAAATTAAACAACCTAAATTAATAAACTACACTATTTCAAATCCGTAACTATATGTAAACTAAACATTTCAAATTAACAAATAACCCCACTTTATATTCGTAACCATTATTTTCCTGTCTGTCACTTATTCAGAGTATATTTGGTTGCCTGTGCACATGGCTCACTTAAATATATCATAATTATTAAAAAAAATCGGTTGCCTGTAAAGTCGGTTTTACGGGCGAAGATTTTACGTGACAACGTCTTTTTCTCGGTAGAATATTTATTGATATGAATATTATTAAATTGCACAATAGGAACAAGGAATTGAATGAAAATAAGAATTGCACAAATTTTAACTATAGAAATATATTTTGTTTACTAAAACATTGTACATGTAAACTTAAACTTAACTAATTTCTATTTGAGTGATTTTGTTAAGGATAGGACGATGATAGGAGAAATATGAAATGAAAGGAAGTGTTTCTGCTGTAATGTGATTCAACCGCCTAATTCTCTAGTGCTGCGCGCGCAGCGGACCGATTATGTTTGAATGGGAGAGAGACGCAAGGCATTCGCCGGTCCGGCGGGCCTCTCTCTCGTTCGGTGACTCATCGTAACAGACGTGAGCGGGCGTTACACTTTTTCATGAGTGACTCCGAGCCACAACCTAATTTAAGACGTTGTCACGTCAAAAACTTTTTATACTTATTATATGCTAATTTCTTAAGAATGCCCTCATATAAATATATTCTATAGTATATAACTTATAAATTATTTTTTTTTATAAACACTATTTTTCTTTCTCCTATGTTAATATTATTTCAATATATATATATATATATATATATATATATATATATATATATATATATATATATATATATATATATATATATATGAAAATTACTGAGTTCTCGGGAAGAACCGCGTTGAGAATTTAAAACTCGACGTTTCGGCACCCATTTTGGAGCCATTATCAAGAGGGATACGGTTCGGTTCGAGTTCGGGGTCTCAATCTGCCTACTCCCCTCACTCGAGACGTACCAGTATCGTGTTCTATATTGCAAGAACTGTCTCTCGGCACTGAGGTCTCAATCTGCCTACTCCCCAGTGTCGAGTGACAACCGGTCTTACCCTGTGTGGCTGCTTTTATACTCGCTGTATGCGCGGGAACGGTATGCGCTGACGTGGTCTGAACTGACGTGGCCTGAGAGGTGTGGGCGGGAGGTCGCTGAAGAAGGGGTCGCCATGTTGCCGGCAATCGTTTCGCGTCATCGCGCGTGTTCAAGCTGTGAGGCCGTTTTTCGATTTCGATAGCTTCACGAATGATTCTCGCTTTTAATGAGCGGATGGGAGCGATGGTTTTTGCTTTTTCGAAATCTATTTTGTGGCCTGTCTGAATATGATGTTGGGCTAGGGCTGAAGTGGTATCGGAATGTTTGACTGATAGAGAATGTTCGTAAATACGGTTATGGATTCGTCGGTTTGTCTGTCCTACGTATGTACGTGGGCAACTGGAACAAGGTATCTCGTAGACACCATGGTCTTCATTGGGGATTTGGTCTTTTACGGATCTAACAAGATTGGACAATTTGGAGTGAGTGGTGAAGATGGTTTTGATATTAAGAGGGATAAGAGTTCTACTGATCTTGTCAGTGACACCTTTAATAAAAGGTAGAAAGATTTTGGGTTGATCCGGCGGCAAGGTTTCTTTTTTGGATGGAATGGGGTTTAGAAGTTTTTGAATGCTTCTATTGATTTGGGTTTTGTGGTAGCCGTTTTGTAGGAGTGTTTGTCTATATATATATATATATATATATATATATATATATATATATATATATATATATATATATATATATATTTATATATATATATATATATATATATATATATATATATATATATATATATATATATCCGTCGTTGGTTTTTTTGCATGAGAGTATTGTGCTATGTCTTTTAGTCTGAACTTCTCTTTTATTTGCATATGTTGTTTATTTGATGTTGTGATGTTATGATAACCTTTAGTTTTATACCACTGGGTTTGGAACTGTATTTTTGTAAATATTTAATTTAGTTCCCAAAGGTTTAAACATTTTTTTATACAAAATAATACATAATTTAATTTTTTCAGAAAATAAATAGAAAATTTTTAATAAGAATTTTGCGTCAACATAGATTCATTAACATTCGCGTAAAACTAATATAATTATCAAAATTTACTTTGAGGGAATAACTCTACCTGAATCATAAAGAAAGTTCTAATCAACCTCTCAATATAAACGTAGTAACGATCGGCCTCCGTAAAAAACTTGCCTTTATTACTACGTTAAGAAAATACTCATTAAAATTCTCTTTAATTAAAATGCTAATGATGTCTGACTAATTTGCAGTTAGATTTGCTTAAGTAAAAACTACAGAACAATAACAAAAAAGTTGACACATAAGATTTATTGGTTGCTTAGATTTTGGGTTAAATTCCATTCCTATTTTCTCTCATTATTAAAAAGATTTGTCTTTCACTTGCTACCATAAGATAATAATGTATAGTTCTATAATTAATAAAAAAAAAACCAAATTAGCGAGACAGTTACAAGCAATGATCTGAATAACTTAATATTATATTACCGCCAAGTTGATCTGCTTAACTCGTAGGCTGGTACACAAATAAAGTAATACTTTATTTGTGTAAAGTATTATTTTATGCAAAGCGAGCTTAATTTTTTTTTAAAGCGGATTTTTTTTGCTCATTCAATTTTTTAGTTCTGATTATACTTTAGCATTGAGAACCGATTCGAGTTAATGGGACTTCTTCGTTGTTTTTTTATTAAACTTTATTTTCGAAGGTTTTAGAAAGCGGGAACATTATGTCTGAGTATATATGTTTGTAGTGAAGCGTTAATGGATAGACAAAACACACAATAACAAAAAAGTTGACACATAAGATTTATTGGGTGCTTGCAGTTTGGGTTAAATTTCATTCCTATTTTGTCTCATTATTAAAAAGATTTGCCTTTCACTTGCTACCACAAGATAATATTTAGTTCAAAATAGGAATTAAAAGCTTTTATTAGGTTGGAATTAGACTTAGTAAATAGTAAAATAGTACATTTTGCCTATTTCAAAGTTACAATTTTATTTCGTATAAAATTATAACAGGGAGAGAAACGTATTTTAAACTAAGTTAATTAAAAAATAGTGCTATATAAATTTGAAGAGTATAGGGAAAAAACGGCCTAAGTCACATTTAAATAGTATTGAGATATTCCTAATTAAAGATTAAACCTTTGTCTGGCTAATTGGCTCAGCCAAGGCCATCAAACTAAAATAAAAAAAAATAATAATAAAGATTAAACCCGTTGTAAAGTAGTGGTGACGACACAAATGAAAACGTTATTTTTATTAAAACTCACTGTAATAGATATTAGTAATATTAACAAAAACAGCTATTATATTTTAATTTTAAAGTCCAGTTCTGGCTAATGTACCTGCATATAAAAGAAGAGTTAGTGTACTATAATACCCACATATAATTTTGAAGATCCACAGATTTTTATTTACTTCCTTGAAATTTGGAAGAATTATAACCTTTCGCCATCTGCACATTATACTAACATCAAATTCATCATCACTTTGGTTTATTTCAACTACTGACAAATTATTATAAAATGATTGTAATTCCTCTGAAATGAATCTTTTAAGTTCTTGAATATGCTTATACTTTAAAATAGGTATTGGTAATAATCCACTATAAAGTTGTTCATGCTCAACATTTGAAGAACTTTTTGAGTTTGCAGGTACTAGAACAAAATGTGTTGATGCAGTATTGTATGCAATCTGGTTTACTGCAACTATACAAGGATGGTTTATAAAGTACTTAGATCTCTGACTTGTCTAGTTGGAAAGGGGTAAGTTTTTTTATAGAATTTGGAGAACAATTTTGTCCAAGCAAAGAAGATTTCTTGACTGCAATCAAATTCCATCAAAAGGTGCTGGTTTTGATCTTGCCGCTCTAATACGTTATTCCACTGCTCAGGAACCTTCACTCTAGTTTTTTGATTAATCAATCCATTGCAGCATTCCAAGTATGAGTGCCCTCGCATTTTAAATACGACGCAGATAGAGTCAAACCGTTTCTTTACATGAATTAAGAGGTGTAAAAATCTAATTAATGTATAATTTTTATTTTAACTAGCGCATGAGTAGCAAAATATGCGAACGTGTCTTACTTGTAGACTGAGAATTTTTATACAAAAATGATATAGCGTAGATGCAAATAACATCATCAGCATCTTTCTTTGCGATGGCTTGTGGGTATGTGTAAAAAAACAGATCGATTCGTAGATAATACATGTACGTAAAACTCACGAAAGTAAGCTGTCTCTTATAATACACATCACTAGTGGATATGTTAGGCGTTGGGAAGTTTTTTTGAATTATTAGAATTACTTGAAGAATTATTCAAGGAAGAGCAAGAGAGAGAAGTCAGTGTTTCTGGATGTTCAGGACCAGAAATAATGCCCAGTGAAGTAACGTATGCAATAAAAAAACTAAAAATCAACAAAGCACCTGGAGCTGATAACATACAAGCTAAAATATTGAAACTATTTGAAAACAACCAACTCAAACTCATAACGAGTCTATTGAACAAAATCTATGAAACTGCAGAATTTCCTACTGATTACAGAAATGTAAGCTTAATGATCCATGCACTCAAAATCTTTCTTTCTGTTATTCACTCTTGCATATATAGAAAACTTAAAGAAAACATTAGCAGTGTTTAGTTGGTATGCTTTATAGACTTTGAAAGGTGCAACATCAAAAATTATTTCAGATACTGAAAGAATCTAGTATTGATGACAAGATTTACGCATAATTAAAAATTTATAGTTAGAGCAAAGGGCAACTGTACGAGTAGACAACGAAACCTCACAAAAATTCACGATAAAACGGGGAGTATGTCAGGGCTGCATTTTATCACTGACGTTAATCAATACTTACTCGGAAATGCTGCTCAGGGAAGCTACTGATGGTTTAAGAGAGGGTATAAAAATCAATGGCGAAATCACAAACAATTTAAGATATGCGGACGATACGGTTTTAATTGCTGATAATGAGGAGGATCTGCCAACATTAATAGACCGTGTAGTGGAAGCTTGTGACAAATACGGCATGAAATTAAACTGTAAAAAGACCAAAATTCTTGTAGTAAGTAAAAACGATGTAATACTGCTCCAATTCACAGCTAATAATGAACCCATGAAAATAATTGACAAAATTACATACCTTGGATGCAGCCTAAATAAGGAATGGGACCACTCAAAAGAAATAAGATGTATAGAAAAGGCGAAAGAGGTCTTCAATTGCCTAAGGAAGATTTTATGTAATATTGATATATTACATAAAACCTGAACACCTCAACATTGATATAAGAACACGAGTCTTGAGATGCTCTGTATTTTCTACCCTTTTATATGAAGTCGAAGCCTGGACTTTGACGGAGGCAACATTCAAACGTTTAGAAGCCTTCGAAATGTGGTGCTACCGCCGCATGCTCAGAATTTCCTGTATCCATCATGTTATAAACAACACCGTGATCCAACGTATGAATAAAGATCTGAAAATTAAGCGTATCATGAAAATCAAAAAGACGACATACTTATGGCATGTGATGCGCAATGAGAAGTACCAACTAATTCAACTAATTTTACAAGGCAAGATAGAAGACAAAAGATCTCAAGGGCGCAGAAGGACATCGTGGTTGAAGAACATCACACAATGGGCAGGAATGACTACCATACATCTATTTAGAGCAGCTGTCAACAAAGTTGTATGGATCAACGTGGTTGCCAACATCCACAGAGGGTAGGCACCAAAAGAAGAAGAAAAAGAAAAAGTTTTTTTCCAACATCCATAGTAATTGCTTCGTAATCTATGCGTTTTCTCGCTGTTTTCTTTTCTGTCCGTTTTATATTGTAAAAAGCTTGTGCTCTTAGCTTATGTAACTTGTCAACAGTTTCTATTTTTTTTATTTCTGATAATAATTTACCTTCCTGTTATGTTCCATGTGATGATATTAACTGAGATTCTAAAGATTCAAATTTTACTTTTGCTGCATCACATCTGCTACATGTATCAGATTGTGGGTTTTCAAAACCAATATATTTGAGAAAAAAATATTTCTGTAAGTTTCATAGCTCACTGTTTTATGTGGCAGATTCTCATATACAAACATCTTATACATTTTTGAAATGTTTAGTGTTTCTGGAAGATATACACTTTTTTTTTAGACTCTAATGTGAATTTTGCCCTTCAAAGCTAGAGATATGACTATATATTTTTCCCAAAATTTCTTCAGTAACCTTTGAGGACGGTTTGTGTGCTTTCCCCTTTTATCATGACGTTCGCCTTCTTTACATTTAAGATAATTTTTAAGGGTTATCAGCCTTTGATTTGTAATTCCATGTAAATTAATAAAAGCCGTTTGACATACTTGCGTTTCCTTAAAATGCTGTTTTTTCTTGTCTTAGTTTGTCCTTAAAAGCGTTCTCTCGCAAATTTGCTGATGCTTCAGGTCTCCTTGGACGCCTTCTTTGTACATTATATATGCTAATAAGGCCACATGAATGATGGTTTTGTTCATATCTGTCGCACGTTAAATTGAAATTGTTAATCAAACCACGTTTCTGCGTATCAGTAATTACGTCAAAACACTTGCAAGTGTGGTTTCTAATTGTCTTAGCTGCATCGTTAATGCGACCGAAAGATGTTCGTGAAATATTTTCGTTCGTGCGATTTATTTATTAATTCAGTATTACTATCGATACCACTTACACTATCATCACTCATATTTCCAGAGCACGTGTACCAACATCCACTAACTACGAAATCTGTAGTGCAACAACCAACAAACATCAGAACCTGCTTGACAGTTATTAAGGACTTCGATCGGTTTTTCGTTCTATGCAAGAGATAGATCGCTTTTCCATACAGTACTTATTTTTATTCGAGGTTTTTGTGACTTAGATCGGTTTTTTGTTAATTTCAAGTGCGCAGGATAAAAAAAGAAATACTAAATTATAAGAAATGATGTATAACTTAAATTCGGGTATAATGTTACTTATGTAGATAGTTTTTCCCTGTACTCTTTATGAGTAAGATATATTTATAAAGGCTTTTGCTCCCTTAAAAATGAATAACTAAATATTTAAAATTAAAAAAAGGGACAATATTGAAAAAAATCTGTTGTTTTTATTTTATTTTTCTGGACCCATCTAAAGTACATTAGAGTACAGTATGCAACGAACCTTTATAAACTACTTAAAACTTAAACCTCACGTGAGCCAAAGCTCTCCAATTTCCAAACAATTAAATGAATGTCCTCAATTGTCTTTCTACTTTCTCTTTTCTCCGATATTCGTTTTAATGAAGATGTTCCCTTTTTGCCATGTGACGAGCCAGGTCAATATTAAATTGTCGGTGAAAGGAAACATCTGTGTACCTATTTACTCGGTTTAATTAAGGAAGTTATTAATTTAAATTGATCTAAATGTGACATTATCCTGACAAGCCTGAAAAGATTATTCTTAACTCTATTTTTTTATTGGATAAGTCTAACGAAATGGTTCTATATTCAATATAAATATAATTAAATCAGAGAAACGATTTTTTCAGGAAAACATAAATAAATACCTAAAACATTTTTGAGGTAGTCAATAAAACACAAACAGTCAGAAAAATCAAAGATTACCAATAAACAATATTATCAAGCACATATTTTGTATTTACTGTCTTTTTCTATAAATAACAAATGAGAGAGATATATTATTAACCCTCGGTTAGTGTTCTGGGGTATACCATACCCCAGGTATATACTTACTTTATTTCTATAAAATTAAAAGTAGATGAAATAGCGCCTTCTAGCGCCTAGTATCTGTGGTATATACACGTTTTGTCACGATGACCTTGTTACCAGCTGTACATACAATTTGAGTTTGAATTAGGAGTTGGTCAAAGACGGTTGGGGTATGTGATACCCCGGTACACTACTGTTGTAACTTTTAGTTGTTTTGTGGTCTTGAGATAAATTTACATGATATTTTTAACATTTTTTCGAGATGTACTACGATTTTTATTTTTCTTTCAGCGATACTGAATTATAGAATAATTATGTCTTACGAACAAGAGCAGGAAAGGTTAAAACGATTATGGGCGGAGTTTGGCAGTATTTCTGACGATGCTAAATCGTTCATTGATAGTGAATCTGAGGAATAACAAACCGCATTAGAAAGTCAAGAGGCAATCATATTGGAAGAAGGGGCTCAAGGAGAGACAGCACACAAAAGGGAGGTTTCTGAAGAAGTGGAGGCTGAAGTAGAAAGTGAATTTTCAAGTGGTTCAGAAAGTGGTAGTGAGAATAGAGGTAAGAGATACTTTTTAGATAAAGACAAATCAATGTGGTTTAAGCTTCCAAAAAACAAGCAAGCGAGAACAAGTTCGGACAATCTAATTACATATTTACCTGGTGTAAAAGGAATAGCACAAGAAAAGCATAGTGTTCTTAATTGATGGTTGTTATTCTTTACATAAGAAATGTTAGATGACATTGTTAACAATACATATGTAAAATTAGCAACGAAAGCTCCACGGTACGATGCACGCCATCAGTATTTAGTCAAACAGACTGACAAAATAGAAATCAAAGCTGTTATAGGCCTACTTTACTTGACGGAACTTTACAAGTCAAACCAACAAAATATTTTAGATCTTTGGAATACTGATGGCAGCGGTATTGATCTCATTCGAACAACAATGTCACAACAAAGATATTTCATTTTGTTGAAATTCGACAATGTGCAAAATTGAGTAGAACGGAAAGAGATAGACAAATTGGCAGCAATTAGAGGTATATTTGATCAACTCGTTGTTAACTGTAAGACACACTACATACCAAGTCAACATCTTACAATAGACGAAAAACTGGAATCGTTCAGGGGATGTGTGTCCATTCTTCAATACATACCGAATAAGCCTGCGAAGTATGGCTTAAAAGTATTTTCGCTAGTGGATGCCAAAACTTACTACTGTCTAAACATAGAAGTCAAAACATAAATGAACGTTTGATTGGGCCAGTTTCTGGTACTAAACGTAATATTACTTTTGATAACTGGTTTACCCGTTATCCGCTCATGATCAATCTGCTTCAGACTCATAATCTTAAATCGGTTGGGGCAGTTAGGAAGAACAAAAGCAAATTCCGACAGCACTTCTAAACACACGAAGAAGAGAGATTGGCAGTTCAAAATTTTCCTTTAAAGAAGATATAACGGCTGTCTCATATGTGCCAAAAAAGTTAAAAAATGTAATCCTTTTTTCTACATTGCATCATGATGATACTATAATTGAACAAACCGGTTAAAAAAAAATTACCTGAAATTATCGACTTTTACAATTCAATCAAAGGCGGTGTAGACACATTGGATGAGTTATCTGCTAATTACAGCGTATCAAGAAATAGTCGTCATTGGACTTTGCCACTATTTTTTTCGTTTTTGAATACAGCTAAAGTGGATGCTCATGTTATATATAAAAAAAAATACAAAAACGATAAAGTAAAAAGACGAATTTTTTTGATAGAACTGGGTGTGCAGCTGATTTCTGAGTTTCGAAACCAACAAAGAAAAATCCTTCCTTACGTCGACCACTACGTGATAATTAGCAACCAGAGGTACATCAGTTGGGACCTAAGCGACGTAGGACAAGTAGTATATGTTCTGTTTGTCCAAGAAATAAAGACAGAAAGACTTTTTAAATATGCATGCGATGTGACACTCCAATTTGTTTGGAACACGCAATAATGACGTGTTCAAATTGCGACAATTTTAAGGAGTCGTAACTTTTTTATTTGTCAATGTATTTTAGCAAACCTTTTTTTCTTTAGTTTGTAGAATCTTAGGCTATAAGTTTATTTAGAGTTGTGTAATCAATAAAATTTTTCATAATATCTGAGTGTATTATTGTTCACTTGTGTATTATTGTGTTTTTTGACTAGCATAATTGCAATATATTGGATAAAATGATGTTTACCATTTAAATAGAAGACTTTTGCAGTACCATATTTACTTTATTTAAATCATAAATAAGTAAAAAACCAAGATTAACTAAATACTCCGGAACACCTCTCGTGCTAATTTATCTAGGCACACTAACACAGGGTTAAGTGTTGTATACTAAGCAAAAACGTTATCCAAGACATACGCAGTTACATATTTCTAATTTACAGATTGAGACAACGATACAATTGTTAAACGTAGTTAAATTAATGTAGTAGAACATTTAAACTTCCACTTGACTATTTCTGTAGTTCTAACGTAATTGTTCTACTTAAAACATTAGGCTTTTGAACTATCGTTATACAGAAGTATCCTTAAGATGCCATGGACAGACAAAGCCACCAATGAAAAAGTACTGCGGAGGATGAACACAACTGCGGATTTGGCCAACATCGTAAAAGGTTGTAAGATGTAGTACTTCGGACATATTATGAGAAATCAAGGCAGATAGGAGCTACTCCAATGCGTTTTGCAAAGTAAAGTTGAAGGAAAACGGGCTCCAGGACGAACAAGAATATCCTGACTTGCTAACCTGAGAGGATGGTATAGAAAGACCTCAACACAGCTATTCCGTATAGCAACTAACAAAGTCATCAAAGCCAGAATGATCGCCAACGTTCGGAACATACAGACACCTTAAGAAGAAGAAAGTAATTCTAAGAAAAACATTCAACATGAGTGGAGATAATGATTGTATGAACTACTTTTCGAATAATCGTACTGATCAACTACTATAATCTGACGGTTCTATATCCATTATAACTGGTTCCACTTTCAAAGTAAATTGTTTTGTTTAGAAGTAGTTTATAAATTTTAATAATCAGTTGCATTAACTTAAATAAACTCTTCTAAAGTTCTTTTAAGAGCTATTTTAATATTATATTGTATTTTTGATTTGGTAAGTATTTATTTAATTAAAATACGTCAATAAAATTTGTAAGTAATTACCTGTCGATATGGTTAACTTCTGTCTATGAGTTCACCAGACGTGTACATATTACTCTGACTTTTCAATTATAATTGTATGAAATTACATATTTGTATGTTGTTACGAATGTACATTTATTTGCAGATCATAGCTGAAAAACCGCTAAACTCGCAATCTAAATAATTGATTTTTAAACTGTGTGAATATTTTAAGATAGAAAGAATACACAGAGGCCCTTTAGAACCTCTTTCATCTGTTCAAGTAGTAACACATTAAACAATATTGAAATTGAAATAATTCAAATGTATCTGTTATTTTAAAGATAGAGAGTAGCCGCTGCACTTAAAATGTTCTGAAAAACCATTTATTCAATGAAAGAAAAAAAGTACATGTTTAATTTTTTAGAAAAGCAGTTAAATGATAAATTAAAAAATATAGAAATTGCATTAATAAGCAACCCATCATTGAATCAGGTATTAAAAAAATTGGGATTTAAATATAAAAAGGATGACATCCTAAGATCATTAATGATTTACCAATATTAATAGTCAAAGGGCATGTTTTCTTCGTAAGTATATGGAAAATCATTTTAGTGCTTAGAAAATTGTAATGTGGAAGTTTGGCAAAAATGTGTGAGACACACTGAAAAACTTTTCAAGACTGGTTTACTTGCGAACAGAATTTGATTCATTAATGTTGAAAGTGTTGTTATAAATATTGTTGACGACAGTTAAGATTCTGACAGTGATTAATGTGAAACAATGTTCTCAATTAATTGTTTTGTAACTGTAAAATGTTACTTTCCTATTTTTGTAGTTGTTGTAGTTTAATTTTTTTTTGTATAACTGATTTATTTGTAAGTAAAATTTTAATGGTTATCCCTAAACTTCTTTGACATATTAACTTGTTCATTTTAGGACTCCTCCTACTCTATCCTTTATCCTTCGTAAGAATGTGCTGACGTTATGGTATTTAACGAATGGATGCTATCCATTCTTTTCTCTCCTGGGCGCGGTGTGCTGCCTCAGATAGAGAGTAACCGGTAGCGCACTTTATTTGGTCTGACCATCGGAGTGGCGATCTTCCTCGGGTTCTTTTCCATCTACCTTGCCTTCAACCACCAACCTTTCCATGCCTTCCATTCGTCTGGTAATGTGTCCAAAGTACCTCAATATATTTTGGTTGATGATTGTGGTAAGCCTAGCATTGATGTCGAGTTCTGTCAATATTGAGACATTTATGCGATGTGCTGTCCAGGGTATGCGCATCATTCTACGATATACCCACATTTCAAAGGCCATTATACGTAGTGAGTCGGACTTTTTAATGGTCCAAGTTTCTGACGCATAGGTATCGATAGGACAGATAAGCGTCCGTACTAGGCACAGTTTCGTGTTCCTGGTTATCTCCATATCTTTCCAGATTTTAGTAAGTTTGACCGTTGCTGATTTGGTCATTGTAAGACGTCGACGTATCTCTTCTTCGCATCCACCATTGTTTGTGATAACAGAACCTAAGTAATTGAAACGGCTTACCACTTCAAACCCCGCTACGTTTCGTATTTTCGGCTGGTTATTTCTAATTCGATCGATTATCATTACCTTGGTCTTCTGTTCCTTAATTTTAAGTCCATATTCACAACTAATAGTATCTACTCCGTTCATGATGTATTCAAGGTCATTTGTTGATGATGCTAGTACTAAAGTGTCGCCATCATAGCGGAGATTACTGATTTTTCGGCCTCCGACTGGACAAAACTACCTTTATTTTAAGACTAACTACCTTTAAACTTTAGTCCCATTTTAGAACAGTGAAAATTTAATTTATCAATTTAAAATATAACATGTCAAGGAGTTAATGAATATTAATTTAGCTTATAATAACCAATACAAATTTAAAATTTTTTATTGTTGTTAAAATAAACGATTTTTCTACAGGGTTTTGATATTTTATTTTTTTACTAAAACTGTTTCAAATAAGAAGTCCAAATCGTCATCATCATCATCATTGCTCTTATCCCTATACGGGGTAGGCTTAGAAAATTGCATTTCTCCATAGGTTTCTAATCTGGATCATAACAATTATTGATCTCTTTTAATGACATGCCCTGTCTGACTGTTTTCCACAACGTTTTCTTTTTGAGTGTTTTTCTCTTCCTTCTTCCAGGAACCTGATATTGAGTGACTTTTCGAATTGGGTGATTTTTATTTCGACGTGGAACATTCCCCAACCATCTCAATATATGCTCTCTCATTTTTGCGCTAATAGCTGCCACGACTAAACTCCTAATATATTCATTTCTTTTATCATTAATTCTTTCTTGTTACCCCACTCATCTGAATTAGGATTCTTACTTTATCCACATGCTACATTGTTCTCCTTTCTTTTTAATTGCCCAGCTTTCAATGTCATACATCATAGCTGGTCTCACTGCCATCTTGTAAAATTTACCTTTCAGTTTCATAGGAATTTTTCTGTCGCACAATACACCACTCGCCTTATTACATTTTATCCAGCCATCTCTTACTCTACTGCAGGCATCTACATATATCTCATCGTTGCTCTGTAGTACAGATCCTAAGTACATAAATATATCACTTTTCACAATAGACCCATTGTCCAGGGTTACCACCCTATTTGGATTTATAACTACATCTTTAAATGGACATTCTAAATACTGCAGTAAGCAGGAATAGTCTGCCCATAAACAGAGTGTCCGACAATCTAGGATATGACAAAATTGATCATATTATTGTTTCAGTTTCTAACGGTAGAAGACGGAGGTGCGCTGAAGAAGGGTGTTCATCTGTGATACGTACACTGTGTAAAAAATGTGATTTAGAACTTTGTCGTTTTTTATACACATTAGTAAGTAAATCTGTAATATAAAAAAGAATCGCAAAATGTGTTGGTAAGCGCATAACTCAACAACGCATGGACCAATCTTCACAATTATTTTTTTAAAATGTTCCTTGAAGTCTAGAGATGGTTTTTACGTTGAGAAAAATTCAAATAATTTCCGTAAAAACTCTAAAACAGCCCTTTTCTTTTTCCCATACAAATATTTTCTAACTAAATGTAGAGTCAATTTGAACTTTATTGCTATTCAATAAAGTTTATATTAAAATACAAGCACTCACTGTTGTCTAAACAATGTAGGTGTGTTCCTAACGTCGAAGAGTCAATTTGCGCTTTATTATCGCTGCACAAAGTTCAAATTCAATCAAATGTATGTGTGTGCGCGTTCGTGTGTGTGCGTGTTCGCGTTGGAGGATCTAATGCGTTCACACAAAAGTGGCATTATCGTGAACTTGACCAAATTGTAAAGTCAAAAAATGTAAGAGCTATATATTTGATTTGCCTCGCAATATTCTTTCTTTTGTTTTAGTTTCGGAACGCGACATAAATTGCATCAGTTTTAACGTCGTTGCATCTGTCAAACAAACCGCATTAAAAAACGTTTATTATCTTTAATAATTAATTTATTGTTAAATTAATATATTCTATACACATACAACATTGTTTTGGCTTAAAGGACTTGACTCCAAGTAATATCAAATTAAAAAAAAATTTAAAAAAAAACTAAAACGTAGTATTGAATTGTTTTTCTTGGATTTTCTGTTACCTTATCTACTCAGTTTTCTTTGATAAACGAAACAAATTCTCCAGTTCTCTTCGATTTATTTTTGATTGATTGTTTTATATCGTGCTTTGTGCAAAGTGTTTTAATACCTGTGATTAATAATTATTAAGTATATTCTCATATAAGACGAAGTAATTTAGGTAGAAGAACTAGAAATGCTACAAACCAAACTAATTACCGATCTAATCATACTGCACAAGAACGTGAAGACCAAAATGAGCGTGAAAGAATTCGTATATCACAAACGCGGGAAGCGAGAGCAAGAGATTCAACTAATAATCGCGCAAGTTTGAATCGAGCTGCTTTCAATTACGATTTATCAATTGACTACAGTAATTACCAATGTGTTACTATTGGATCTACGAACTTGGTTTACTCTTATTTTAAGGCATTGAAATACAAATATAAAGCCAATGGATTGTTTTGCGCAAATACTCATTCATTTCAGGAATAGGACCAGATTCTATACACTTTTTGTCAAATATCCAACAATATAACAAACAGAAGTATGTATTTGATACACTTATGAAAGTAACACATGATAGAACAGGAGGGATTGACTTCTTAGATGCACCTGGTGGTACAGGAAAAACTTTTTTGATTTCATTGATATTAGCAACAATTCGTTCACAAAATAAAATTGCACTTGCACTCGCTTCGTCGGGAATCGCAGCAATTTTGCTTGAAAGTGGTCGAACAGCACTAAAATTGTCATTAAACATGTAAAGCAACGAAACTTCAACCTACAACATTTCGAAGAACTCTGCAATGGCAAAAGTTTTGCAGCAATGTGAATTGATTGTTTGAGATGAATGCACGATGGCACATAAAAAATCATTAGATATTTTAGATAGAACCTTACAAAATGTACGGAGCAATCATAACCCATTTGGTGGTGCAATGATTTTATTAGCAGGAGATTTTCGTCATACATTGACAGTGATTCCACGATCAACGCCAGCTGATAAACTTGACTGGTTCCATTAACTTTCCTCAAAGTTTTTGTCAGTTAACTCGATAAAAAGATGAACTTATTCAAAAAGTGTCTCCAGATGCTGCTCAAAAATTACAGAAACAATTGACTGCAAAAAACATAGATGTAAATGAATTAAATTTCAAAATTCAAGAACAAATTACAGGCAAATTGAGGATATATAAATCAGTTGATTCGGCTACTAACCAAGATAATGTCGTCAACTATCCGCCTGAATTTTTAAACTTGCTGGATTTACCAGGATTGCCACCTCACAATCTCAATTAAAGGTTGAATCGGTAGTTATAATGTTGAAAAATATCAACCAACCGCGTCTTTGCAGCGGCACACGGTTAGCGATAAAAAAAATTATTGAACAACGTGATAGAAGCAACTATACTGAAAGGAAAGTACAAAGGAGAAGACGTTTTAATACCACGCATCCCAATGATTCCGACTGATGTACCATTTGAACTTAAACGACTACAGTTTCCAGTGCGGCTTGCTTTTGCTATGACCATAAATAAGTCCCAGGGGAAATCATTAGGTGTTTGTGGTACTAATCTAGAAAACCCATGTTTCTCACATGGTCAATTGTATGTTGCCTGTTCCCGTGTTGGAAAACCATCAAATTTGTTTGTATATTCACCAGGTAATCAAACAAAAACATTGTATATCATAAAGCACTACAATAAAAATTTAATAGATTTTTGTTAATAATTATGATTTACCCGAGCTGACCCTCACACACCGCCCTATCATCATGGTGACGGTTCTGTTCAGGAATCCAATTAAAGAAATAAACTGCCCTCACACACCGCCCTATCAATTAAACAAATAAACTGCCACATTCCACATCAATTTGACAGAACGAAGTCTGTCGGCTCCGCTAGTAATGTATATATAGGTAAGCTCCCTATGTAATCATCTGATCACAGCGTTTTTCCTTATGTTTATTCTTCTTCTAGTGCCGTATCCACTAATGAAGGTTGACTATAACTATTGCAAATGTGTCTATCTTCTGCTTTTCTTAAGAGCGTATGTGTGTTTAACCAGGTCCAGTCACAAATGTTTTTCAGTCAGGATATTTGTCGTCTACCAGGACCCCTTTTTTCTTCGATTTTACCCTCCATAATCAGCTGCAATATCTCGTACTTATCATTTTTAAGTATGTGCCCCAAATATGCTGCCTTTCGCCTTTTAATGGTGGTCAAAAGTTCTCTGTCCCTTCCCATTGTGTGCAACACCATTTCGTTTGTAATATGATCGATCCATGGTATCTTCAAAATTCTCCTAAAAAGCCACATATCAAAAGTTTCCAGTTTTCTCATTAAGTCAACATTAACAGTCCAGGCTGTGACACCATAAAGAAGAATAGAGTAAATATAACATTTTACCATCCGATATCGGGTTTGCAGATTGAGTCTTTGGTTATTCAGAAATTTCCTTATTTTCAAAAAGGCTGCTCTTGATTGCTATATTCTTGAGCGAATTTCTGATTTCGGATTGATCTTCCGTAATGCAGACTGCTAAGTATTTCATTTTGTCAACTTGCTCAATATCTTTATTTTTTATCTGGATCCTTGTAATGACTTTGCCCCTCTTACTGATAACCATGTTTTTTGTTTTCTTTATGTTTATTTTTAAACCAAACTGTTCTCCAGTATCACAAATTGTGTTTAGTTACGTCTGCAGGTCTGTCTCACTTTCAGCGATAATGACTGTATCGTCATCATAACGCATGTTATTTATATTTTCACCATTTATGTTGATCCCGTCTGTACAGTTTTCAAGTGCTTGCATAAATAACTCTTCGGAATAATAAATAAATAGTAATGATGAAAGTACACAGTTCTGTCTCACTCCTCTACTTATCTGCTGCGTATTCGCGCTATTTCCATGTAATGTTACAGCCTGTTGGTTCCAATAGAGATTACTCGCTATGTTAATGCTCTCACTATGTTTATAAAAAAAAACATATTTTTACATTTATTTGGATTTATTTCATTGTCGTCTGTGGTTCTATTTATGAAAAAATATATTTATCGATATTCTGGTAGAAAATGGGTTAATATTAACATATTAAAACTTTAACTAATGTATTTAGAAGTATAAAGTGCTTCAAAATGGCGTCATACTAAAATTTAGTAATTAAACTTCTCGTACAACTTTGGGACATGTATTACTAAATTAGCTTAAAACTAAAATGAAAAAGCATACCGAATTGATATCAAAGACTGCAACATTTTGAACATATAGTTAGAACGACGCGACGATCTCCTAGATAAACTAAACAGGGCTTACCAATAAATTTACGATACGTAGTTACGTACATACGAAACTGACAGTTCACATACTGAAAAACAATGTATACAGCTTGCAGCAATTGACGGCATACAATGTAAAAAGTCAGTGATGTAGCAAAATGAAGCAAATTATTTTCTAATGAGAATTTATTAGTTCGAATGACCCAATATACCCTAGAAATCAGTTTCAACTAGCTAAAGATAAATCGTTTTGTTAAAGATAATTTAAGGAGATATATCCGTAACGATGTGACATACAGCAAATGTAATTTATTTTCTTATTATTTGATTAAAAAGAAAATCGTTTGATAGTCTATTTATTAACAAGTAAAAGGAGATAAGTTTTAAGATAAATTAAAAACAAAGGTATAAAAAATATTAACATGGAACCACAATCTCTTCTTCTTCTTCTTATAATAGATACAAATTTATTTGTCAAAGAACAGTGGCAATAAGACAAAAAGCAAATGAGTCAGTGTGACAAATTTGGTTAAAAATTATTCAGTCATGATAAAAAGTAGACAATAGATAGGTGAATCATATAAGAACTATAAATAAAAACCAACCAAAAATTGAATGAGGTTAACTGATAAGACCCAAACAGACAAAATTCTTGACTGATTCACCTACATCGTTACCATTCTAACCGTAATTTCTCAGACGCCAGTACTTCGTAGGTGGTCGTTGTTATTGACGCGGTGGGCAGTGTTTTCTCTAAACGGTTGAAGTGAAAAGCAGTATCTGGCGCCCGATAAAAACAACAACAAAAAAAAAGGAACAAAAAAACCAAAAAAATTGCAAAAAACTAAAATAACAGTTTAATAAATAGTCCGGGCAACGGATAACTTAAGGCCATAAGTTTACAAATTTGTGTGATATGAAATATTATAAATTACGGATAATTAGAGTCAATATACTGTAGTCCAAAAATTCATTAAAATAAATCATGCCTACGTACCAACATGTGATGCCAGCCGCAGGACAGTGTCAACCTCAAGTTATAATGCATTCAAATTCTTACTATCCTATATTACCAGTACAATATTCACAACATATTGCTTATGTGCAATTTCCAACACATATTCAATAACCGTTACAATCATCTTATATGCATAATGATCAAGAAGGACAACAATACAAGAAAGGATCAGGAAATGATGATACAACCTGAACCAACCACCCACTACCAGTAATCGATTCCAAGCTCTTTAAAATACTACACAAAAAAAAACAAATGGTGTTCCGTCTCATTATAATTCACTTCATGTTATTGTCGATTTTATTTTATTATTTTAGATCGGTAATTCTTAAATTTTGGGTAAATTAGCTTCCAGAAATCTATTAAAAGATTAAAATGTTTGTCCGTTACATATTTCTGGTGAAAGTTTGTAGATTAAACCTCCCATTTAGAAAGTAGGTACCCGGCAAATCCGTCGGCTATTGTTGTCGCAGTCGCTGCGTCTGTAGATGGTTCTGATAAGGACAATATGAATAAATTTGTAATGTACGCTATTTCCAAAAGTTAAAATTTTATAGTTTTAAGAAACAACCTCCCCTCCCCTAGGGGCTTGTGTTGGACGTTTTGTAATGTATTTTTAGTAGTTGCATTCGACACTCAGTTCTGTAAACATGTATAGTTAAGCAATAAATAGTTCTATGAAAAATGTCGTCGTGTATTATTTTAATTTAATAAAAATATATAATAGCAAATATATCTCACGATAAAATAATCGCGGGTCGTGACAAATGGTGATGACAATATTCTGTTTCATCAACTAAATTTTTAATAATATTTATACATATTGCATCATATATTAAACTTCTCTATAAACTCCTATATGAAACAACATCCAAAGACTACACTGTGAAAAGCTTAAACAACAACCAATTTAAAATACAGGTGACTAGTTTCACTTATACCGACTAAGAGACAATCTTAGTTTTAAAAATTATTTATGAATCGACAGAACCAGAGGATCTTAAAAAAGGCACTCGAAGAACTGAAACAAAAGATCTTAAATGTATCCAACATTCGATAAGGAGGTATTAAAAATTGCTTTCCATTATTTGCCACAAACAAAAATAATAAAGACATTTACCAAGTTACGAAATTCATAAACACAATAGCTAAAATTGAACTTTCAGATCCTAAACTTAATATACCTCAATGTTAAAGATGTCAAAACTATGGTTTTATATGTACCAAAAACTATTGCAATAGAAATCCTTGTTCTGTCAGATTTACAAGAGATCATTGTGCCAAAGAAAAAGTCAAAACAATATAATACACTGCATTTAATAACCAGTACGTTTTATTAGGAATGCAAACAGAAAAAAAGTTGCTAACCACGATAAAAACAGAAAAAATCGAATACACCGGTCATAATATGAGAAACAGTGAAATATATGGGTTGCTGCAATTATTTCTACAAGGAAAACTAAAAGGAAAATGCGAAACAGGAAGGCGAATGATTTCCTGGCTGAAAAATCTACGTACTTGGTACAATCCAACAACCAGAAATATTTTTAGAGAAGCAACTTGCAATGATATGCCAATATAACTGAAAACATAAGAAATTAATCCGTAAACCAACAAAACATCCAACAAGCCACCATGTTGCCACTTCAGTTTTAACTACCTCTACAACTACCCCAATCAAGCAATGGCAAGTTTGAACGACGAATTTAAAGAATAGTGGAAGGTATGGATAAAATGTTTGACATCCTGATGACTCTTATCTCCAAACTAAATATTTAAAAATCTAAAGATTGGAGTCAGGAACTCCAACGGCTTGACCAAAAATAGTCAAGAAGTAAAATCATTAATTATTTCTTACCGCTAAAAAACCTACTAAAAAACTAAAAACTAGACCTACTCCACTGAACATTCACAAGTCAAAGCTCATGGCGGGACTGGAATGATAGGAAGAAATATTATTAAGCATCATGAAACAAGCAAAACAAAAGATTTAAATATACCATTTTTCAAAGTAAAAACGTTGCACGTCACAATTATTTCTATACAGTGACGTCACTTGTATTTAAAATTTCCAGAACATCAACCTTAGAGTTCAACTTTCCCTAACACAGCTAAAAAAAAGACACACTTACGGAACTGCTCGATCTTTCATAGGAGTCAACATGGTATAATAATAATAAAAATGTAATCATGATTGTATTGGGAATTTTATTATTATATTGATTTATCATCAACATCTATCCTTTATTTAAAACGTCCACTGCTGGACATAGGCCTCCCTTAAACTCCTTTAAATAACCAAAAACGGTTGTTATTATTAATAATATAAATTTTATGAAATAACTGTTTAAATTTAATATTCCACAAAATTATAATTTTAATTAAATAGATTAGACAATCGTACGCTACTATTACGGGAATACTTCAACTTTCACTGACAGTTCAGCGTTTGGCAAAGTTGATTAAAGGGTTGCCGGTTTTTAGAGTAACATTTTTGTTTATATTTTGATTTCTTACACAATTGGATCACAATATATTATATATGAATAAATTATATTTATAAATACATATCAAATTAAGCTTAATAATTTTAAAACCTAATTATGTTGTGTATTGTGATTCTTCTTCTTCTCGTGCCACTCCTAGCGGAGATTGGAAATCATCATGGCCACTGCGACTTTGTTAGCAGCGCGCCTAAAAAGTTCAATCGAACTACACCCGAACCATTCACGTAGATTACGAAGCCACGATATTTTTCTTCTTCCCACACTTCTTTTGCCCTTAATTTTGCCCTGCATGATATTTCTTAAAAGTTCGTACTTTTCACCTCTCACAATGTGCCCCAAGTATTCCATCTTTCTAGTTTTTATCTCATTTAGAATTTCACATCTTTTGTCTAAAGTTTGGAGTACTTGCGTGTTAGTGACGCGGTCCATCCATGATATTCTGAGAATGCGCCTATATGTGATTGTGCTATGCCAAAACAACTAAATGGTCTGTAGAAAGCTGATAAGCTTGAATAGATTATTTTGAACAAAAAATAATGGCGGGACGTTTTTACTATTAATGAGCTTTAAAAGAGGTAAGTTTAAAATTTAGAATATATAATTTTGTATTAAAACATGTTGTCAACATGTTTTGATACAAAATGTTTTCTACTGTTAGAAAAATAACAAAAATGTTTTCTACTGTATTTAAGTGTGTTGCAGTAGTCTTAAAACTAAGTGTATCTACTGTTAATAATATTTCTCAAGCTAATAAAAATAATGTACTTTTAAAATCAATTTTGAAAGTGTGGTTATTTCCCTTATTTTAAAAATCCAATTGACTAGTGTATTGTATTCTTAAATGGTTGACGTTTTAAAAATTTCTCAGTTAATAACTATTCCGATATTTTGGCAACGCTGTTGGGTTCTGACGTCGTAAATCCTGAATGACGTGCACTCATTTTTATATAAAAAATTATATGTACAGGCCACCTTGATATCAATAGAAAACTGGCATGGACAACTGATCTTATCTGCTGTTTATTGTCCACCAAATAAAACAATAGAGGAAAATGATTTCACTACGTACTTTAAAACACTTGGTAGAAAATTTATCGCCGCTGGTGACTTCAATTCTAAGAGTCATCAATTGGGATCAAGAATCATAACCACATGTGCACGCACTTTAGTCAAAAGTACCGCGATAAATAAACTTACTAGTCTATTTACAGGTCAACCTACCTACTAGCCTACTACAAGCGAAAACTACTGGATCTCATTGACTTCTGTATCATGAAAATCATCGCTTCTAATTACGGAAATATACAACCATGATTTGATTTGTCTTTTGATTACTCTTCCTTTTTCACAAGTGTAAACACAGAGATATTCCACATAAACAAACCGCCAACATTAACCAACAGAATGAAAAATTGGAACCATATTTAATAAATTGGTCTGTGAGTCAATTCACTTCAACCTGTCACTTAAATCCACAAAGAATACTGACGATCTCATCCAACACCTAACTAAGTTAATCTAAACAGCTCTCTGAGCTGCCACTCTAGAAAACTCCTATAACGAAAAACCAGGCTCATATCCGGATTATATAAAAAATATGATTCGTAGAAAAAGAAAACTAAAAAAATGGCAAAGTACTTGAACCCAAATAGACAAAAAAAAATTTGAACAGAAAAGTTAGACAACTCAAAAAAGCACTGAACAAATACAACGATACTGGTTTTAAACATTTTTTGGAAAACCTTTCTGTAAGTTAAAATATAGACTACTCACAATGAAAACTGACAATAAAACTGAAATCTCAACAGTAAACTAAGACTTTATTAAGAAAGGACGATGGTAGCTGGGCTCATAGTGATGAAGAAAAACCAACCACTTTTGAGTAACATCTTATTTAATTAATTCTTCTTGTCTATTCCAGCCTTATTAGAAAAAAGCTCATACAGACGAAAAAAAAAGAAGCCCGTTTTAGATATACTGAAGGTCCCATAACAGATGAGCCACGCATAAAAAAAATACCAAACTAACAATTTGGCTTTAGGCAAAAAGATGGTACCAACGAGCAAATACATAGAGTCGTAAGAATAGGCTAGAAATGCCCTTGAAAAAAATTGCTACAGTATAGCTGCCATCCTAGATATGCCACAGGCATTTGACAAGGTTTAGCATAATGATGCTAAACTTTCAGAATTAAGTCAACCCTACATTATTCTATAGTCAAATGTAACAGTAAACAAGTACTAACTACAAGTACAAGTAGTAAACAGTAATGTAAATGTACAGTCATATGTAATAGATAGATGTAGCCTGTACTCCCCTATATCCGATCTTTGCAGGAGTTTCTCAACGTAGTGTACTCGTGTACTAGTGTACCAATTATATATGTACTCTACGCAGCTGACATCTCTACAATAAACATTACTACGATTGCAAGGTATGGAGAATAAATATACCATCATAATGGCCACTCATGTAAATACAAGATTACCATCCAGACATTTGAAAAACTATTGAAATCAATTAGAGAATTAGTTAAAACTATGGTGTAAATAATACTTAATCGACTTAAATTACCGTCACGGTAAAAAAAGAGAACTGCCCTCTAGCATGTATAAATCGAAATTTACTACCTACTAGGAATGATGGCAAATATCTGAGTATCCACTCCTTTTCCACTAGTTTTCTTTTTCTACGAATCATATTGTTTATATAATCCGGATATAAGCCTGGTTTTTCATTATAGGAGTTTTCTAGAATGGCAACTCAGAGAACTGTCTAGATTAACTTAGTTAGGTGTTGTATGACATCGTCAGTATTCTTTGTAGATTCAAGTAGCAGGTTGAAGTGTATTAACCCACAGACCAATTCATTAATATGTTCCAATTTTTCATTCTGTTAGTTAATGTTAGCGGTTTGTTTATGTGGCATACCTCTGTGTTTACACTTATGAAAAAGGAAGAGTAATCGAAAGACAAATCAAATGATGGTTGTATATTTCAGTAATTAGAAGCGATGACTTTCATGATACCGAAGTCAATGAGATCCAGTAGTTTTCGCCTGTGGTAGTCTAGTACGTAGGTTAACCTGTAAATAGATTAGTAAGTTTATTTATCGCGGTACTTTTAACTTAAGTGCGTCCACATGTGGTTCTGATTCTTGATCCCAATTAATGACTTTTAGAATTGAAGTCACCAGCGGCGATAAATTTTCTACCAAGTGTTTTAAAGTACGTAGTGAAATCATTTTCCTCTATTGTTTTGTTTGGTGGACAATAAACAGCAAATAAGATCAGTTATCCATGCCAGGTTTCTATTAATATCAAGGTGGCCTGTACATAGAATTTTTCATATAAAAATGAGTACACGTCATTCAGGATTTACGACGTCAGAACCCTACAGCGTTGCCAAAATATCGGAATAGTTAATAACTGAGACATTTTTAAAACGTCAACCATTTAAGAATACAATACACTAGTCAATTGGATTTTTAAAATAAGGGTAATAGTCACACTTTCAAAATTGATTTTAAAAGTTCATTATTTTTATTAGCTTGAGAAATATTAACAGTAGATAAACTTCGTTTTAAGACTACTGAAACCCACTAAAATACAGAGGAAAACGTTTTAATACTAAATTATATATTCTAAATTTTAAACTTACCTCTTTTAGAGTATTTATAGTAAAAACGTCACGCCATTATTTTTTGTTTAAAATTCAAGCCTATCGGCTTTCTACAGACTATTTAGTTGTTTTGACATAGCACAATCACAATAAACAACAATAATTAGGTTTATAGAAATATAATTTATTAATATATAATATATTGGGATCCAATTCTGCAAGAAATCAAAACATAAACAAAAATGTTACTCTAAAAACCGGCAACACTTTAAACAAATTTGCGAAACGCTGAACTGTCAGTGAAATTTGAAGTTTTCCCATGATAGTGGCGTACGATTATCTAATTTATTTAATTAAAATTATTATTTTGTAAAATATTTAGTTAAACAGTTATTTTATAAAATTTATATTAATAATAATAACAGTCGTTTTTGATTATTTAAAGGTGTTTAGGGGAGGTTTATGTCTAGCAGTGGACGTGATAAATGAAGGCTAGATAATGATGATGAATTATAATAATAATAACATTCTAAATATAAGCATGATTACATTTTTACCATTCTTATACCATGTCGACTCCTATAAAAGATCGAGCAGTTCCGTATGGGTGTCGTTTTGTTAGTTATGTTAGGAAAAGTTAAACTCTAAGGTAGATGTTCTGGAAATTTTAAATACAAGTGACGCCACTTTGTAAAAATAATTGTGACGTGCAACGTTTTTACTTTGATAAATGGTATATTAATTTTTTGTTTTGCTTATTTCATGGTGCTTAATATTATTTCTTACTATTATTCCAGTCCCACCATGAGCTTTGATTTGCGAATGTTCAGTGGAGTAGGTTTAGTTTTTAGTTTTTTAGTAGGTTTTTTTATCGTTAAGAAATCAATAATGATTTTACTTCTTGACCATGGTTGGTCAAGCCGTTGGTGTTCCAGACTCCAATCTTTAGATTTTTAAACATTTAGTTTGGAGATAAGAGTCATGAATACCTTCCACTATTCTTTGAATTGGTCGTTTAAAGTTGCCATTGTTTGATTAAGGTAGTTGTAGAGGTAGTTGAAACTGAGTTGGCAACATCATAACTTGTTGAATGTTTTACTGGTTTACGGATTAATTACTTATTTTCCCAGTTATATTTGCGTAACATGATCCCGATTTTGTGTTTGTAGGGTTTTATAGTTTTGGCTTTGGTGAAGATTTCACTCGAAGATTCACTTTTGACATCTTAGACATTGCGGAATATTACGTTTAGGATAAGTTTAATTTTAATTATTGAGTTTATTAATTTGGTAACTGGTAGATGGCTTTATTATTTTTGTTTGTGGCTAATTCTATACTAAATACAGGAAGGCACTGTTTAATACCTCCTTGTCTAATGTGGAATACATTTAAGATCTTGTGTCCCAGTTCTTCGAGGGATTTTTTAAGATCCTCTGGTTCTGTTGATTCATGAATAATTTTTAAAATAATCCGAAAACTAAGATTGTCTCTTAGTCGGTATAAGTGAAATTAGTCACCTGTATTTTAACTTGGTTGTTGTTTAAGCTTTTTACAGTATAATTTTGGATGGTATTTTATATAGGAATTTATAGAGAGGTTTAATGTATGATACAATATGTATAAATATTATTGAAAATTTAGTTGATTTAAAAGAATTGTCATTACTATTTGTTTTTTTGTGTAGTATTTTACTACACAAAACTTAAAATTGGTTACTGGTAGTGGGTGGTTGGTTCAGGTTGTATCATCATTTCCTGATCTTTTCTTGTAAATTGTTGTCCTTTTTTGATCATTATGCATATTAGATGATTGTAACGGTTGTTGAATATGTGTTGGAAATTGCACATAAGCAATAGGTTGTGAATATTGTACTGGTAACGTAGGATAGTGAGCATTTTAATACATTATAACTTGAGGTTGACACTGTCCTGCGGCTGGCATCGGATGTTGGTACGTAGGCATGATTTGGTTTACTGCAATTTGGACTGCACCATATTAAGTGTAATTATCCATAATTTATAATATTTCATTTCACACAAACTTGCAAACTTATGGCCCCAAATTATCTGTTACCCGGACTATTTATTAAACTATTATTTTAGTTTTTGCCATTTTTTTTGGTTTTTTGTTTCTTTTTTTTTTGGTTTTTTTTGTCGGGCGCCAGACACTGCTTTCCACTTCAACCGTTTAGAGAAAAAAACTGCCTACTCCGTCAATAACAACGGCCACCTACGGAGTATTGACGTCTGGGAAATTTCGATTAGAGTGGTAAGGATGCAGGTGAATCAGTCAAGAAATTTGTTTTGGTTCTTATCAGTTAACCTCATTTATTTTTTGGTTTGTTTTTATAGTTCTTAACTTCTTATATGATTCACCTATTTATTGTCTACATTTTATTATGACTGAATAATTTTTAACTAATTTTGTCATACTGACTAGCTTTGACTGTCAATTTTTCGTTGTAACGCTAGATATATTGGGATTTTGAAAACCGAAAAATAACGAACGTATTTGCCTCTTTCTCTTATTGCCACTGCTGTTTGACAAATAAAAAAATTTATGTCTATTTTCAGAAGAAAAAGAGATTGTGATTCCATTTAAACATTTTTTATACATCTGTTTTTAATCCATCTTAAAACTTATCTTCTTTTTCTTTTTAATAAATAGACTAATCCTCAAACGATTTTCTTTTTAATAGAATAATAAGAAAATAAAATACTTTTGCTGTACGTTACATTGTTACGGATATATCTTGTCGTTCTTAAATTATCTTTAACAAAACCAATTATCTTAAAAATAATCTAGCTATTATATAATAATACATTAACTAGCTAGTTGAAACTGAGTTCTAGGGTATATTGGATCATTCGAACTAATAAATTCTCATTAGAAAATAATTTGCTTCATTTTGCTACATCACTGACTTTTTACATTGTATGCCGTCAATTGCTGCAAGCTGTATACATTGTTTTTAAGTATGTGAACTGTCAGTTTCGTATGTATGTAACTACGTATCGTAAATTTATTGGTAAACCCTGTTTAGTTTATCTAGGAGATCGTCGCGTCGTTCTAACTATATGTTCAAAATGTTGCAGTCTTTGATATCAATCCGGTATGCTTTTTCATTTTAGTTTTAAGCTAATTTAGTGGAACATGTTTTAAAGTTGTACGAGAAGTTCAATTACTAAATTTTAGTATGGCGCAATTTTGAAGCACTTTATACTTCTAAATACTTTATCTAAAGTTTTAATATGTTAAAATTAACCAATTTTCTACCAGAATATTGATAAATATATTTTTTCATAAATTATAACTACAGATGACAATGAAATGAATCAAAAAAAATGTAAAAATATGTTTTTATTTTTTTTTATATAAACATAGTGAGAGCATTAACATAGTGAGAAATCTCTATTGGAACCAACAAGCTGCGGTAGCACAGATGGGCAAGAGATACGTAGAGGAGTGAGAAAGGACTGTGTACTTTAACCATTACTATTTATGTATATTCCGAAAAGTTATTTACAAAAGCACTTGAAAACTGTACAGACGGGATCAATGGTGAAAATATAAATAACATCCGTTATGCTGACGCTACAGTCATTATCGCTGAAAGTGAGACAGACCTGCAGACGTTACTAAACACAATTTGTGATACTGGATAACAGGTTGGTTTAACAATAAACATAAATAAAACAAAAACCATGGTTATCAGTAAGAGGGGCAAAGTCACTACAAGGATCCAGATAAAAAATAAAGATATTGAGCAAGTTGACAAAATGAAATACATAGCAGTCTGCATTACGAAAGATCAATCCGAAATCAGAAATTCGCTCAAGAATATAGCAATCAAGAGCAGCCTTTTTGAAAATAAGGAAATTTCTGAATAACCAAAGACTCAATCTGCAAACCCGATATCGGATGGTAAAATGTTATATTTACTCTATTCTTCTTTATGATGTCAAAGCCCGGACTGTTAATGTTGACTTAATGAGAAAACTGGAAACTTTTGATATGTGGCTTTTTAGGAGAATTTTGAAGATACCATGGACGGATCATATTACGAACGAAATGGTGTTGCAAAGAATGAGAAGGGACATAGAACTTTTGACCACCATAAATGACGAAAGTCAGCCTATTTGGGGCACCTACTTAGAAATGATAAGTACGAGTTTTTGCAGCTGATTATGAAGGTTAAAATCGAAGGAAAAAGAGGTCCTGGTAGACGACAAATATCCTGGCTAAAAAAAATTCGCGACTGGACCGGGTTAAAGACGCTCTTAAGAAAAGAAGAAGATAGAGACAAATTTGCAATAGTTATAGCCAACCTTTATTAGTGGAGACGGTACTAGAAGAAAAATAAACATAAAGAAAAAATGGTGTGACCAGATTTTCACACAGGGAGCTTACCTATATATACATTATTTATTTAATAATGTGTATCTTCTTCTTCTTCTTGTGCCACTCCTATGGGAAAATGGAAATCATCAAGGCTATCCTGACCTTGTTTACAGCTGACCTAAAGAGTTCATTAGTGGTACAGCCAAACCACTCTCTCAAATTACGGCCTGGATTCCGTTTTTCTTCTGTTTTTCCTTGCATTATATTTTAAAGTAATGCGTATTTATGTCCTCTCATCACGTGACCTTAATATTCGAGTTTTTTTCGTTTGATCGTTGACAAAATTTCTGGGTCTTTCCTATCCTTCGCATTACTTTAAAATTTGTGTGTGTGTGCACTAATGTGTATAAAAAATGACAAAACACTTAAAGAAACGTTCTAAATCACATTTTTTATACTGTGTACTTATCACGGATGAACACCCTTCTCTAGCGCCTTCGTCTTCTACCGTTAGAAACTCAAACAACAATATGATCAATATATCGTTGACTGAATAACCCAATTGGGTTGATTGGGTTATTCAATCAACCATATTCTCTTTTTTACTTATGCTACAAACAAATGTTAAATTTGTAAACGTAGTTTAATAAATCTTAAATCTTGAAGAATCTTGAATCTAAAATTAAAATTAAATTTCGCATTTCTACTTTGGTGATTTTTTCTCAGATATCGCTATAGTGTACATATTTAAGCCATTTTATTGCTTTTGAATTCTTAAGAACATAATATATGGTTCAAACGACTAAAACTAGGCATGTAAACAAAATATAGGTAAATGATGCTCACCAGTGGGTGTAGATCCTACTCTGTCATTTTTTTGATGCCTTTTAAATATATCGTTTATTGTTATATAAATAACAGATTTCAGTAAATGAAGGAAATTAAAAACAAACTTTTCAAACTATTATTTACTGGACCTTTTTAGGTTTTAGTACAAAGTTCTATATCCCAAGTATATGTATCTGTTTATACGTATTTCGCTTTAATAAAGCTCATCAGAACAGTTATTCATAGGCGTTCTCAACGTGAAAAATAGATCTTTCCTGTCTTAAGAAGCAACAATAAAATGGCTTCGAAACGGACGCAATAGCGACATCTGATACTAAATCCGTAAAATAGTTTCGAAACACAATTCAGATAACTGCCTTAATCTGAGCCTTCTATAAATTGCAAGGCATAGCCAGACGTTGATAAAGATGTTAATAGAGACATGGGGAATCTAAAATTTGCATTCCACGACATGTCTCCTCAACTAAGCAGAAATCGTTAGCGAATTGGTTTCTTGTACTCATACAGAGTAGATCCGAATAAAATGAAAAAGACAGTAAAGATTTCATTTCACGTACAAATCGTCTATGTATCTGTTTATACGTATTTCGCTGCGATTACGAAACACCTTCGCTGCGATTACGAAAAATTCAATTATTATGTTGTATGCTTTACCAGTTTTAATTGACTGGTACTATAGAATATTGTATTTAGACACACCAGTCGGAATAGTCTGGTAGTTCTTAATAAATGTGAGTGCGATCTATGTGTAAGTTTTTAAAGATTTATTTATAGTAATAGTTATATACATACAAGGAATATACAAACTTGCTGAAAACTGCATCAGTACCAGGCTATTTCATCTGGTAAAGCAAAAATTTAAATTTAAAAGTGCATATAATATTTTCAAATAAAATAAACCCAAAACTTTTATTTAGAACAAAATACATATTTTTCATAAAATATAAAAACAACAAATGCTAATTATTAGTAAGGATAAGTTTTAAAATTTATGCATTGTGTTTAAAATTAAAACAAGGTAAACATAAAGCAGGTTTTTCCTCGCATGTGCTGCAGTATGTAGTAACTTTAGTGACCCTTTTATCAGCTTCTTTACTTTTCATTGTTTCCCTCAGCTTCTTGTAACATTCCATACAATTTCTCCTTTTTTTGGTACCAGATCCTTCGGGTTTGGTCAGTATATGTTTTCTTTTCGAAGACTGAACCAATGTTTGGTCCGTTTAGACTTATTGGCTAGCTGAAATGCTACTTCTTCGCGAAATTTTATTAGAGGCCACTTTGTGTTTGAGTTTATCGTATTATAAATGATCCAAGAGTTCACTAAAGCTGCCCCAAAAATTAACTCAAAAGCAACTTTTTTATACCACTTTAACGTCTTCCTAAGAGCAGTGTAGTAAGCTGACATTTGATCACTATAATCAACTCCTTTTTTGGCCTTATTGTAGTCAATAACACAAAGGGGTTTTAAAATGTCTACTTGTTGTCTATTTTTTCGACCAGTATTGTAAAGAGCAGTGTTATGGTTCCCCTTGCTGGTTATCATTAAAACAGACCGCTTATCTTGCCACTTAATAACTTTTATCCCTTGTTTATTGCACATACCTATCACTTCATTAGATTTAATTTTTTTTGTAACAATTGTCTTAGGGAGACCTTTTCGGTTACTTCTTAAAGTTCCACAATACAAGGTTCTTCTTTCTAGTAGATCTTGAACTAATGGTACACTGGAGTAAAAGTTATCAGCATACAGTGTTCTTCCTGTGTCTAGTAAGCTATCCATGATTCCCATAACAACATTATGTGAATGTCCCTTACTTGAAATAGGATCTTCTTTGCCACAATATACTTTAATTCTATAAGTGTAACCATCTGTTGTACACACTTTATATAGTTTCACACCATACTTGTGACGCTTATTTTTAATATATTGACGCATCCCTAAGCGTCCTCTCCAAGGAACCATACTTTCATCGATAACCACGTTTCTACCAGGTGTCAATATATCTTGAAATCTATTGTTTAAAATGTCTAATAAAGGTCTAATTCGGTATAGTTTATCTGTGGTATTTTGCAAACCATCGTTATCGTTGAAATGTAGATATTTTAAGATCAATAAAAATCTGTCCCTTGTCATGATGCTACTTATAAAACTGTTATGGTAAAGAGGATTTTTAGACCAGTATTGTTGTAAAGTAGGGACATTTGTCAGACCTGTACAAATGATAATGGCTAAAAAGCTTTTCATTTATTGTTGATTTACAGGTAGCCAGGATCTTTGTCTAGATTTAGGTTTGATTAAGTTGTTATTTAATTGTTGAGATGCATATCGATTGGTTTCTGTAACCAGGAGATCAACAACCGTGTCATTTATAAATAGTGAATAGCTTTCAAGAGGACTAATGGATTCACTCTGAACGTTAATTACTGGGTTTACTAAATGTTCATTTATACCTATGTTTATATCATTATTTTCAGTTATTGGTATCCATTCATCAAGTGTTGCTACGTTTTCGAAAATTTCTCTTAAAGTACCTTGGTCTCCTACAAATTTCACATGAAGTAATAAATAAGAAGAGAAAAAAATTGTTTACTTACTTGTATTTTCAATAAGTTCATCGTCACTCTCGGAACTGATTTTATATTCGTCATTATCTGAATTAGTCGAACATTCAGAAGGAGCGTAATTAGGATCACAGTTGTTTTTTGGTGACGATCCAAATTCTGATTGGGGTCTACACAACTACCACGTGCAGTTGCATTTTGCAACGCCAAATTTACTAATTTAACAGTTCTATTACTCATTTTACACAATCTTTATACAACTATTTTAAGCACTATTATGGCTCGACCGAGATAACTAAACTAAGCTGGGAATTACAAATAAAATTACTCACCAGTTGAATTCATCTGAGAATCCCCACAATGAAAAAAAAATAACTTGTATGCGTTACCACTCGAATCCAACTGGTAATAAATGATCCCTCTATTAGATAGATCTCTTTCAGACAATAATATAGGTACCTATAATGTTAGTTTTGACCAACGCGTTTCGTTTGTACGTTACTCGCCAGATGGAAATACATGTATTTATTTTTAGCCGTAATTTCTACAAACGTAGTTACCAGTCTTTTTCAACTGGTGGCGCAGCGAAAGTGTTAATAAAGCTCATCAGAACAGTTATTAATAGGCGTTCTCAACGTGAAAAATAGATCTTTCCTGTCTTAAGAAGCAACAATAAAATGGCTTCGAAACGGACGCAATAGCGACATCTGATATTAAATCCGTAAAATAGTTTCGAAACACAATTCAGATAACTGCCTTAATCTGAACATAAACGTATAAACAGATACATAGACGATTTGTACGTGAAATGGAATCTTTACTGTCTTTTTCATTTTATTCGGATCTACTCTGTATGAGTACAAGAAACCAATTCGATAACGATTTCTGCTTAGTTGAGGAGACATGTCGTGGAATGCAAATTTTAGATTCCCCATGTCTCTATTAACATCTTTATCAACGTCTGGCTATGCCTTACAATTTATAGAAGGCTCAGATTAAGGCAGTTATCTGAATTGTGTTTCGAAACTATTTTACGGATTTAGTATCAGATGTCGCTATTGCGTCCGTTTCGAAGCCATTTTATTGTTGCTTCTTAAGACAGGAAAGATCTATTTTTCAAGTTGAGAACGCCTATGAATAACTGTTCTGATGAGTTTTATTAAAGCGAAATACGTATAAACACATACATAGACGATTTGTACGTGAAATTGAATCTTTACTGTCTTTTTCATTTTACTCGGATCTACTCTGTATGAGTACAAGAAACCAATTCGCTAACGATTTCTGCTTAGTTGAGGAGACATGTCGTGGAATGCAAATTTTAGATTCCCCATGTCTCTATTAACATCTTTATCAACGTCTGGCTATGCCTTGCAATTCATAGAAGGCTTAGATTAAGGCAGTTATCTGAATTGTGTTTCGAAACTATTTTACAGATTTAGTATCAGATGTCGCTATTGAGTCCGTTTTGAAGCCATTTTATTGTTGCTTCTTAAGACAGGAAAGATCTATTCTTCACATTGAGAACGCCTATGAATAACTGTTCTGATGAGCTTCATTAAAGCGAAATACGTATAAACAGATACATAGACGATTTGTACGTGAAATGGAATCTTTACTGTCTTTTTTATTTTATTCGGATCTACTCTGTATGAGTACAAGAAACCAATTCGCTAACGATTTCTGCTTAGTTGAGGAGACATGTCGTGGAATGCAAATTTTAGATTCCCCATGTCTCTATTAACATCTTTATCAACGTCTGGCTATGCCTTGCAATTTATAGAAGGCTCAGATTAAGGCAGTTTTCTGAATTGTGTTTCGAAACTATTTTACGGATTTAGTATCAGATGTCGCTATTGCGTCCGTTTCGAAGCCATTTTATTGTTGCTTCTTAAGACAGGAAAGATCTATTTTTCACGTTGAGAACGCCTATGAATAACTGTTCTGATGAGCTTTATTAAAGCGAAATACGTATAAACAGATACATAGACGATTTGTACGTGAAATGGAATCTTTAATGTCTTTTTCATTTTATTCGGATCTACTCTGTATGAGTACAAGAAACCAATTCGCTAACGATTTCTGCTTAGTTAAGGAGACATGTTGTTAAATGCAAATTTTAGATTCCCCATGTCTCTCTTAACATCTTTATCAACGTCTGACTATGCCTTGCAATCTATAGAAGGCTCAGATTAAGGCAGTTATCTGAATTGTGTTTCGAAACTATTTTACGGATTTAGTATCAGATGTCGCTATTGCGTCCGTTTTGAAGCCATTTTATTGTTGCTTCTTAAGACAGGAAAGATCTATTTTTCACATTGAGAATGCCTATGAATAACTGTTCTGATGAGCTTTATTAAAGCGAAATACGTATAAACAGATACATAGATGATTTGTAAGTGAAATGGAATCTTTACTGTCTTTTTCATTTTATTCGGATCTACTCTGTATGAGTACAAGAAACCAATTCGCTAACGATTTCTGCTTAATTGAGGAGACATGTCGTGGAATGCAAATTTTAGATTTCCCATGTCTCTATTAACATCTTTATTAACGTCTGGCTATGCCTTGCAATTTATAGAAGGCTCAGATTAAGGCAGTTATCTGAATTGTGTTTCGAAACTATTTTACGGATTTAAAAAATTTTTTGTTTATTCTAAGAGACTTTCTGCCCTCGGTAATAATGTAGTTTCTTATTCTGCGTTTAAATTTTTCAAAAATATTTGTTAGTTTTCTCAGGATTCGAAAAAACTGAATGCATTTAAAAAGCATTGGCCCAAAATTTTGCGCCTACGCTCTTAAGAGCCGAGCCAAATTATTTCTAATTAAGATTGGGATGTCATAAAACCTCATTGATTTTTAAGAGTGTTTCTTTTAAAAGTGTTTATTTAAGCATTTCTACTAAGGAGAATACTAAACTTTGAAAAATAAAAAGATAGGTGATAACGTCTTCTGATGACTCTTTATGGTAGTGAAAATATAATCAGAGATAAAAATTCCGAAAGCCACAATTGAAGGGTAAAATAAGTTTGTTGGCGTTTCAATTTCCACTTCGGAAATCCTTCTCAAAATATAAACATTATTAATGTTTTAAATAATATTAAAAAACGATTTCCGAAGTAGACATTGAAAAGTCAATAAAATTATTTTAACGCTTAATTGTGGCTTATTCTTATTAAGATAGTACCTACAGAGATATAAAAGATAACCGGATAAGATGGGCAGGTCAGAAAATTAGTTGGCTATCTAAGATGGAAGCCCAATATCGTAGAAGATAGCGATCGATAGTGAATGCGTTTAAAATTAATCTCGAGTTGTGAAGCCAAACAAAAAGAAGAATAATTAGATTATAAAGGTGGGATTGACTCCTTTAAATCTAAGGACGTCTATTTATTTCCTACTAAATTAACCACTTTTTTGTAATCTAATCTTTACTATTGGAATTTTGTTCATATGTGAAATGTAGTAGATTTTTGAAAGAGACAACTGAGATAAAACAAATAGTACGCAGGTATGTTCAATATATATAAAAAGTTTATAAGGAGCTTAATCATTAAGGTTATAAAGAGTACGTCTTATGGCCAGCAACCCCAGTTTGTTAATTTGACGTTTCCATGAAGCAAATCTGTTTTTTTTAATAGTTAATATTTTACAGTAAACTGGCAAATATATATAAGGGTTATAAATAGTCATTTGTGATACGAGACTTTTTTATTTGTTTTTAAAAATTTGACCTTTATATTAATGGTTAAGCCGTGAAATATATGTTGATATCATTTTTTACGATGCCTATTTTACCAGTTTTAGTTTAATGGCCCACTTACTGATTGACTTTCCAATTTATTTTTCTAAAGGACAAACACGTTAATAATTTATGTTAAAACAGTCCATATCCTTTGTACGCCCGCGCCCGTCCCTAATTTTGTTTTATTTACATATTAGAAATACAGACTAGAATAGAGCGCTTTCCCGAATAAAGTGTTTACCTAAATGTGGCATTTATTTGCTTTCCCTTTAGAAACGATGGTAATATTTATAACAGTGATTTACAATTACTAAAACATATTTGTTCCTAAAAATGTCTGGGTCAATATAATAATATTTCTTTTACGTAATACTAATCGCACTTCTGGTCTGCGGTGATATCTGTCATAATTAAACATAGCTGATGTTTTTTTAAAGTAATAAGTTCATGTAATTTTTTAAAACAATTCTACAACTTTTTCAACTTGATCAGGCAAAAGTATTGTACTTTTTTTTTCAATCGCTAAGTTTAAAATAAAATTTTAACTCTTCTCCGGCTGGGTCCAATTGACCCGAGACGCCACTTCTTTTATCATAAACTGATAAAAAACATGAATGTTAGCGAAATAAATCTTCTACTCATAAACCATAATAGGGTTTTCTTACAATTGATAACATAAAGATTGGTCACCGATTTCGCTGTTTACAAACTTTTACAGCTTCTTCAGGACGTCGAGAAACTAAGAATATCAATACAAGTTTTGTTTATACATCAGATATAAAATAATATTGTTATTGTTATTATAGACCTTTAATATTTGTTGAAGTATCCCCTCTGTGCCTCAGCTAGTCTATAGACAAAAACTTAACAAACATACAAATACAAAAATGAAATAAATAAATTAAAAGAAAAGACAGTTAAGATTCGATTTCACGTATAGTGCCTCTGTATATTCGCTTATACGTATTTTATCCTACCAGGAGTCATCAGAGCGGTAGGTACAGAAGGTATAAAAGTGAAATCAAATTTTTTCCGTCAAAAGCAATAAAATGGCTTAAATATGTACACTATAGCGATATCTGAGAAAAAATCACCAAAGTAGAAATGCGAAATTTGATTTCACTTTTAGATTCAAGATTTTTCAAGATTTAAGATTTATTAAACTACGTTTACAAATTTAACATTTGTTTGTAGCATAAGTAAAAAAGATAATATCGTTGATTGAATAACCCAATCAACCCAATTGGGTTATTCAATCAACGATAATATATAACATACACAAAGTGCAATAGGAGATAAACATACATTAATGCGCATAACATAAAATAAAACATAAAATATACAAAATAAGACATATACCAACATAGTGAGTAGATCCATGTTTATGTAACTGCCTTAAAGTGATCAAAGTATTCACTAACAGTAAAAAGCAAATCTCAAGAGGTATATTTTTTCATCGTAAGTTGTTTTAAATCCTTAGGTAGGACATTGTAAATACATATTATAGTCAATAGAGTTTTTTTGTGATTTACTCAAATGAAACTTAACTGTTCTGATGTTATTTGCACTTTTTGTGCTATAGTTATGTACGTCAGAGTGTTTAATTAGAGTATCAGCGTTTTTATGTACTTCTACATTAACGCTGTACAGCCAAAAATACAACATTTTCAATTATCCAACAACTCCAGATTAATTTCATTTGACGTAAAAAATATTTTTCCTAGTATCCCTCCTACAAAATCTTTTATTCTAGTAAAAAACCTTTTAGACCAAAATAATACAAATTTAATCATTACATCTGAAATTTTACATCGTCTTGAAGGTTGCATGAACCGGGACTACTTTAAATTTAATAATGAAATATATACAAATAACAGAGCAGGACTTTTATATATATATATATATATATATATATATATATATATATATATATATATATATCAAAAATAATTATTCTCGAATCTTCTGGGGTAGTTCCACCTCTAATTCGTTGTTTGACAAATGGATTTCTACAGCGCTCGATACATCGCGAAGGTTTTCGAAGCCAATTCGAGATGCAACCGTTACATAGGCCATGCCAAAAGCATTTCCGTAACAATACTTTTGATTAAATTTTAATTATTTTTAATAAAATAATATACCATCATACACAAGAAGTTTTTACTTTTGTGTAAGTAATATTAACAGAAAATAATTCAAGGCAACCACAAAACAATGCAGAAGTCATAATGGTGACCTATTAACAACAAGGAAAGATATGTTGAATAGATGGGTGAAATACTTGAATTGAAGTGTTGGAATACTTTGCACCGTATACAGAAAAGTGGATATCTTTGAATGTTCTAACCACAGAGGAATCACTCTTCTAAATGCAGCGTATTAAATATTTTCCACAGTACTGTCATCAATTCTGCATATGGTGCCATCGTATGGCACCATATGCAGAAAGGATAGTAAGAAAATAGCAGACTGGTTTCAGAGGTAGTAAATCGACAATTCGTCAAATTGCAACCCTGAAACAGATTTTGGAAAAAACACTAGAATATGGCATTGATACTTATCACATATTTATAGACTACATAGACTACGACTCTGTGAATAGAAGAGAAATGTTCAAAGCAATGAAAGAGCTAGGAATTTCAAATCAGTTGGTAAATTTAACAAAACTAACTCTTGAAAAAGTTGAATGTAGAGTACGAATTCAGATTAAACTATCTGAACCTTTTAAAACAAACAACGGGCTGCGCCAGGGAGACCCTCTCTCCTGTATACTGTTCAATCTGGCTCTGTACATAAATCAAAAAGTAATACGTATATCACAAATCACTGGCACTGGTTCAATATATATTAAATAAGGTCAAATCCTGGCTTATGCTGATGATATCAATATTGTTGGGAGAACGGAAAACGCTGTACGAGAGGCGTATGTAGTATTAAACGAATCAGCTACAAAAATGGGTTTAATAACACCAACATAATAAAGTATATGAAAATAAGCACAAAACCACAAATACTACGACCACTTGTTATAGAAAACGACGTCATCGAAGCAAACGACGTCATCGAAGCAGTGAACGAATTTGTATACCTGGGAGCGCTCCTTAACACTGAAAATAATTCTACCACAGAGATAAACCGCAGAATTTGCACTGCCAACAGATTCTATTTTGGGCTCAACCCCATTAAATCCACAATTATATCGAGAAATACAAAAATAAAACTCTACAAAACAATAATACGCCCAGTCCTAACATATGGTTCAGAGACCTAAACTCTAACAAAAAATAATGAAAACATGTTAGGATGTTTCGAAAGAAAAGTACCAAAGTGAATTTATGGGGTAGTGGATGACAATGGAGTGTGGAGAAGACGATATAACTTTGAACTTTATAGAACATACCAGGAACCTGATATCGTAAAACATATTAAGATAAAACGTCTGAGGTATATACGGCATATAATGCCGATGGAACAAAATGACCCAGCTAGAAAAACGCTCCTTGATAGACCCATTGTTCAGAGAAGAAGAGGAAGACCCAGAACAAGATTCCTAGATAACATAGATTAAGATATGAAAAATATGGAAATACGTGCTTGGCGGAGAAAGGCGATCGATAGGGACGACTGGAGAGAATTTCTTGACGAGGCTAGGACCGACGCAGGGTTGTAAAGCCAGAATGATGATGATGATTGATTTGTAATCTGTAAATAATATGTGATTGAAATTTGATAATGGATAAAGTGGGTTTACCTTACATGTACTAGTCACTATATTGATCTTATAAAATAATATACAAAGCACACTTTTACAATTATTAGATCTAGCCTCCTATTAATTACCAAAAATAATTTTTTTTTAATTTACTAACTTAAATTGAAATTTTGATGTGATTAATTTGGAAGGATATCTATTAATTTTCATTATGGGTAATAGATAAATAAAAACCACTTACATAATACTTATGATAGCAACTCAATACAAAACCTAGATAGTCTTAAAATTTGACTTAACTATTGGTATTTCGTCCCTTGAGAGCAGAACTTTTCTATGTCCAAAAATTTATTTTGTGGGATTTTACGCCCAAAGTATCTATTAAAACATGCTTTACTTGCCGCCGAAGTAGTCGAAGTCCAAGTGGAAGGGAGACCAGTAAAATTACATCCTATTAACTAGTCTATGTGTTGAAGCGTTGTCAGTTTAGTGCAGAAGTATCTTATGTCTGGAACGGTATACTTAATGAATGTGTGTTGTATAATTTTATTGGACATATACTTGTTTTGATCTGTTTTTAGTTTATTAGTATATTGCGGTGGTGGAGATAGACTTATTCTTACCTAGTTTTGGTGCGTTAGTATAGGATATCATTGGAGATTCACTTTTTCTGCGACATTTCTTCTGTATTAAAATATGAATAATCGAAAAATTCAAAGAATGTTTTAAAACCTCTAGCAAGGAAAGAAAAATATATATTTAGGTAAGTAAAATCGATAATAAAAAAATCGCGCCTATTAACCATTACCTGAAAATATTTTGTAGTGCGAATTTATGTAATTATAAAAGATATTTTTTTCAGCAGATAGCATGTGTTTCTTAGTCATAATTCATTTGATCTTACATTTTACTTTTTCATTTTAGATAAGAAAATGTCTGTTGAAAACTCTCCCTACAAATCAACTTCAGATGTATGCAAACGATGTAAAAGATGTCCGTTCTTTAATAACCAGAAGTGAAAACTTGGCACCTTCATCTTGTTTGTTATTAAGGCAAACATCTACTAGTGAATCAGATGTGTCATTTTAATCTTCAATGTACGTTGTACATCTGAGTCATCAGTTCATCCCTATTCAGTTAATATCAGTCAAGTGAAGGAGCCATTGCTAACCACAGTTGATGCACCTAGTACATTACATAAGATTATGATAAAAGGTAAATTAACAATTGATTTACCTGGTCCATCTTCAAATGTATTGCTTGATAATTTAAGCCTGTCTTCTTCAGAGTCGGATCCGTTTGGAAGAGATAACAAAAATCACGACCCCAATTATGAATTAGCAGCTACTGTTGGCCGTCATAATCAAATTTCAATGAATGACTCTGAATATGATAGTTCCGATGAGAAAGGCACAAGTGGAAAAGAAAAACAATGCCGTAAACGAAAACAAAAATACAACACCTAGAGAAGAACTGAAATCAAAGCATCGAGAAACAACCTTACATAAACTGGAAAGGAAATCCAGTACTTGAAAGAAAAACTTAGGTTTCTTTAAAATCACGATGAAATGTTCTGATAAAATAAAAGGAGACAGAGAAAAGATATTTTTGGAATATAGGAATCTTGCAGATATAAACAGACTAGGAGATATCTCAAAATTTGTTCAATGTAATAGTAAGGCAACTTACTCGGAACTCATCTGAAATAACGCAGATGAAACAACCGAGGACGTAACTTTCAGATGAAATTTACATTCGTCTATTACCTTCAAGTCGACAATAAGAAAGTTCAAGTCTACAAACTTTTCTTTCTTCATACTTTAAGTATTATCGCTCAGATGATTAGGACTGTATTTAATAAGATTGGTTCAACAGAAGGTATAAGTGAGTACAAAAGAGGTAAAGTTTGCAAAAATTCAATGTTAGATGAATCGGTTAAATAATCCATTCGCGACCATATTAACTGCTTCGAAACTGTTACGGAAAGTTTTTAAAGAACAGTATTTAATAAAGAATCCAACATATTCAAAAAAAAAATTGTGTGATAAAATTTTACTTACATATTCGAAACAAGAACTTGCCAAGGGAGCTGGAAAATATCGACAAAGAAAAAGCCAAAAAGAATACAAAATTTGCGCAGTCACGTGCAACTACAATAAGTGCTTTCAACGCCAAAATCGGACGTCGGCCTTGCGTACTATAAATTAAAACTCAGTACTTATAATTTCGCGGTCTTCAACTTGTCAACTAAAGATTCATTATGCTACATGTGGTATAAACGTATTGCAAAAAGAGGATCCTCAGAAATTGGCAGCTGGCTCCTCCTTCTTATTGATAATCAGATCCAAAACGATGTAAAACAGTTCTTGTTCTATTAGGACAACTGTTCTGGTCAAAACAAAAACAAATATTTGTTTTTGTTATACAATTACCAGTGCCAAAAACAAGAAATAAAAATTCGCCATACATTTTTATAAAAAGGCCATACACAGGAATGGGACGCGGTACATAGTGGTGGTAGAGAAAGCTGCCAGGAATGTATCTGTCTATACTTCTGAACAATGGTATACAACCGTTATGTCTGCAAAAAGAAAACAACCTTACGTTGTAATTGAACTAGAGCGAGCAAACATACTTAATTTAAAAAGTCTACAAGAAAAAACAGCAATCAACTGGGACAAGGATGAACAAAACAAAACTGGTAAAATAGACTTTCATATCCCAAATGTAGTTTTTATTCAATATTCTTACAGAACCGATGGTCCGTTTAAAAAATATTTATGTCTGAAAAAAGGAAGAAAGTCACTCAACGTCAATGCCAGAGACTTTTACTTAAAACCACTTAATACAACATTACTTCCCATATCAAAAAAATGTATGACCATTTTAAATTTCTGTGTGATAAGAGATATATTGAATCCTTATCACAATTATTTTAAAAATTTACCATTTTCTGGGAAAGAGACAGCAAACGATTCAGACAATGACAATTGAATTGGGATTTTTCTTATTTCTATCCTAGTAACAGTATAAATTTGAATTTTATTTTACGTTCGAAATAGTTATATGGAGGATTACGTCTCCTCTATGGAGGTTGGTAAATATCACATTTATTTTCACTTTTGAGATTGCAGCTATGAACAAGTCGACGGAACTGCAATTATACGACTTTCTCAGATTGTTGAGCCAGGAGATGCGTCTTCTTCCAATACTTCGTTTTCCCTGTATTTTTCCCTGCATTATGGTTTGTAGCAACACATATTTATCCCCTCTCATAACGTGGCCGAGATATTGTAACTTTTTTATCTTAATCGTATTCATGATTTCCATTTCCTTTGTCATATTTTTCATTTATTTATTGTTATAATCTTTTTAAGAATGTGTTTGATTTCAAATAAAAAATTTAACCTAGTGAGTATTTTTTATAATTAATTATTATTATTACATCAAATCTATTCTTTGTCACATTACAAAAGTAGGAACTTAAAACGATACTTTACATAGAATTATTAAAAAACTTGTGAGTATGTCCACTTATTTCATAATTTCATAAGTTTACACAATATTAGGTAAAGCAACATGTATAAGGGCACTAAATAAATGTTTCAATTTAAATTTTTGCCACAATTTTACGTAACGAGCTCTTAAAAACATCTCTTTCTATTTTGTGATTTAATATAATAGTTCTGCTCTCAACCGACGATTTCGTCTTGTATTTCTTGCTGGTTTAAATAAATAGTTGAAAATAATTATTTTACAAAGAGAATTAAACGTAATTTTCTGGCTTATTAAGGTTAATGTATTCAACTGGAATCTTTAATAATTCGTCGTGTTCTGGAAACCAATTAAAAACCAGTGAACTTTTTTAAGTGCTTCAGAAATCCCTAAAAGCGATAAAAACAAAAATTTGAAGGGCATTCCATTTACCATTACCGAACATTCACTTTGGAAAGGGCAATAAACACAAGAATACGCTCAAAAAATAAATGATTAGTGAGGGCAATCAATTAAATCAGATTGATGAGATACGATCTTTTAAAAAATAATATTTTATTGTTTTCTGGTGGTTTGGTTAAAATAATACGAAGACTAAAAGTCCTTTATAGAATTCAGTTTTTATTTTGTAATTTTAAATAGGTATGCAATTGATTATGTAAGTATACAAATCGTTTAGTTTTAACCATTGCTAAGTAAAAAACTAAGATGCAATAAGGAAAAGTAATTTTGTATGATTTTAGTTTTTTTATGAAATCATAATTTTAAAGAAATTGCGATTAGGTGATTAGGGCTGCTATAGATAATCTAAACATCTTTCCTTATTTTGCCCTTTTTTATTATTAGGTATTATTCTTTATTTTTTATATTCATCATTAATATGTTGTTAACATCTAAGCAGATGTGTTTGATACCTCGAGTTTTTTGTTAGTAATTTTTTCTGGAATAAAGACTAGAAATGTAGTGTTATCTGCGCAACGCAAGTTAGATATTTTGATACCGTTTAGGTGTACTCCTTTCTCCCAACCATCAAAAACTCTGCGCATTATGAACTCAGTATAGTTGTTAAATAATAAGGGAGATAAAACGCATCCTTGTCGAACTCCCTTCTCCAAAGTGTATTCGCCCATTCAAATTTATGACAGGTTATCTTAGGACAGTTTTCTAAAAAAGTAAATTAATTGTTTAGGTACACAAATTGTCGTCAGTATGTTTCATAGTTTGTCCCGTTAACATCATTAAAAGACTTTTTTATGATTTTTCTTACATTAATGATTTGTTCTCTAGTACCTCTGCCCTTGAAAAAGTGAACCTACTCAGGTTCTAGTTGCCAACTTCTGAAGTTTTCTAGACGACGCTGCGGGATATAGAGGATAACCTTACTGGCGTGTGATATTAAAGCTAGTAGTCTATAGGTGTTACAATTATTTGCTTATAATGAGCTTTCTCCAATCCGCAGCTAGTATTTTATCTTATCTATTACTAAATGATGTGAATTGTAAGTGCATTTATTTTTCTATATAATAGCAATAAATATGGTTGTCATAATGCCATTACACAACTTTTGACAGTAAAGGGTAAGAATTAGAAACCAGTAAAGGTTTGATAGTTTCTGCACTATAAAAGGGTAATAAATGGTAAAGAGCAACAAAATGGTGTATTGATTGTCCTTACAGATAAAGCAATGTACCATGCGGTCCATATGTATGGAATAAATTCATTTTTAGCGGTATTATGAAAAAAACCTGAAACAGGTCGATTTTTATTCTTAAATTGACAATTTACAGTATGAAAATATTATCCCCTTCCAGCATTCCCTTTGAATTATAAGCACCCCCTCGAAAATTTTAAATAACAAAGTGGGTCGTGTGGCACCTTGTTAGAAATGCATTTTAGTCTTCTGTTCAGCAATATAAAGTTTTTTGAGTTTGTGTAATCATAACTCAGAAAATTAATTTTTACAATTAAATTAAATGTTCAACTTGACCACCATTATTTACTTCTTGACAATAACCGAGGCGATTTCGGAATTCTCGTACAACATTTTGTATGACCTCGGGGGTTATTTTGTTAGTTTCTATCGTTATCCTAACTTTTAAGTCAGTAATATTGCCTGGTATATTAAAATATACTTAAATAATCAGGTATTTTCGTATTCGTTCTGCTAAACGTTAGGGAAAAAACTTTAAGGATAATAAAATATTAGTCAAAAAGCCAAATAAACAATTGATATGAATCTAGTATGCTGCTGTCATTTAGGCAATGTAAAGGTTAAGGTTACTAAAAGACGTCAGTATAATATTTGTGTGCGTATGAAATTTAATTATTACTCATGTAAGCAAATCATCTATTTTGAGAGTTTTGCATAAAGAAAAATACCACCCTTACAAAATTCAGTTGGTTCAGGAGTTAAATGAAGATGATCCCAATAGAAGGCAAGAATTCTATGAAATGATGATGGACCGAATGAACGCCGATTTACAGTTCATAAACAAAATAGTTTTTTCTGATTAAGCGACGTTTCATTTAAACGGAACGGTTAACAAACTCAGGACAAACTCAGAGAAAATCCTCGCTTGGTGTGTGAGACTCACGCAATATTCTAAAAAAAATTAACATTTGGGCTGGTATCATTAACAATTATTATAATTATAATTTTATATATTATAATATATAAAATTATTGGTTCTTATTTTTTTGACGGCACAGTTGATGGTGAGGTTTATCTAGATTTTTTATTACCTCTTTAGTGCCTAAATTACGAAGATTTTTTCTTGATGTCAGTCATCCGAATGATATAGATCTATTTCATATTAACAAGATAGAGCTCTACTGCATTTTTCACGTATAGTTAGAAATTATTTAAACGAGGTTTTTTCCAATAGGTGGATTGGAAGACGTAGAACGATCGAATGGCCGGTTAGATCCCAGATTTGACTCCTCTTGATTATTTTTTATAGGATTATTTAAAATCTAAAGTATATTTAAATAAACCAAACAGTATTGCTGACTTAGAAGTTAGAATAACGGAAAAAATTAACAAAATAACCCCCGAGGTCGTACAAAATGTTGTGCGAGAATTCCAAAATCGCCTCGGCTATTGTCAAGAAGTGAATGGTGGTAATTTAAAACATTTTATTTATTTGAAAATTACATTGAAAAATACATTCTAAATATTATGTGACATTATTATCTTCATTCAAACTAAAGTTTTGTGATAGAAACATTATCAAAATTTTACATCTTAAAAATCAATTTTCTCAGTTATAATTGCACCAAACTTAAAAACTTTATATTTCTGAACATAGGACTAAAATGCATTTCTAACAAGGTGCCACACGACCCCCTTTGTCATTCAAAATTTTCGAGTGGGTTCTTATAATTCAAAGGGGGTATTGGAATGGGATAATATTTTTATACTGTAAATTGTCAATTTAAGAATAAAAATTGACCTGGTCCAAAAAATTTGTTGATCACGGCGAAAAAATCGTTGTTTCATACATATGCAGACTTATATTTGGACACTGCCTAGTTCCAGAACACAAATTTAAAATAGGCCTTAGTGATAGTAATCTTTGTGAATGTGGTGAATTAGGATCTGCAGAACACATGATACTAAACTGTAGACTAAAGATAATAGAAATAAATCAATTCATGAATCAAGTATATAGAGAAACCAATATTACAAGACCTTTTAATCTAAAAACAATATTATCTAGTTTAGACGAACGTGTATATGAGATCCTAATTTTTTTTTTTTTTTTTGAAAATTAACGTGCTTGGCAACAAAGGCCACTTACACGAAAACGGTTACAAATGTAAAACTGTTACAATAAATTACAAGAATATGTTATAGAGTACATATTGTTAGAATACAATCAAAATTATATTTTATAATATAACTGAATATCTCTGAGGAATTTTAGACTTGAGGTTATTTGATCCAAGTTGAGTATGTCTTTTAAATCACTTTTAAGGCAATAAAATAGTCTTTTTGCTGAATATTGATGACATTTGGTGAGAATATGGTTAACTGTTAGATGTGATTGACAGGTCTCACAAGTGGGTCGGTTGCTGGATGACATCAGGTATCCGTGTGTTAATCTTGTATGTCCTATTCGGAGTCTTCGTGTTACAATAGCATCTCGTCTGGACATACTGGCAGAGATAAAATCAAGGGAACTATCGACTAACTGTTGGATATGATGTAATGCTGAGTTATTGGTGTCCCAGTGTTGTTGCCATCGGGTTCTTGCTCGTTTCTTAATGTGAGATTTTAAATCTTTACTAATTTGTATATTAACCATATTATCAGATGATGTTGAGGCAAGTTTTGCATGGCTGTCTGCAAGTTCGTTGCCTGTGATACCAATATGGGATGGTAGCCAGATTAATGTAACTGTTATTTTTTGGGAAGCGATTAGTTGGTAACAATCAAGGATCTTTTGGACAATAGGATGATCAGTGAATATATTTTGGATAGATTGTATTGAGGCTAGTGAGTCTGTGCATATTGCAACTTGTTTATCAGGTGAAGAAATGGATTTGTAAGCCTGAAATATGCTAAATAGTTCGCCAGTGAAAACGCTACAAAACGAGGGGATACAAGATGATGTGATAAGGTTATCTGACGTGGTAACAGAACAGCCTACTCCTGTATCATTCATTGAGGCATCAGTGTAAAGTACTATGTCGTATTTATTTGTAAATATAATTTCTTTAAAAGACTTTTTAATGAGTTCCCTGGGTGTTGTAAGTTTATCGAATCTTGTGAGAGATGTGTTAAAGAGGGGTGATTATAGACCAAGGAGGATATGGAGGTAGGGGTCGTGGGATTGTTTGTGATAGAGAGATGTTATTAAGTAATTGTGTTAAAATTAGTGGAATGGGTTTTATTGATGGTGATTTAGAATAGTAATGCTGGTTGTTAGTTGATGAAGTAAGAAGAAGATAAACTGGATTGGAGGTATTGGATGAAACGGAGGCAGCATAGGAAAGTAATAATTGTTCACGTCTAATCCAAAGTGGGGGCTCATTGGCTTCGCAATATAGACTTTCTACCGGGCTAGATCGAAAGGCTCCTAAACAAATTCGTAAGGCTGTGTGATGTATCGAATTTAAAAGGTTAAGGTGTGTTTTAGAGGCAGAGATATATACGTAACAACCATAATCCAGTTTGGAACGAATGATAGACCTATATATCTTAAGCAGGGAGTTCTCATCTGCGCCCCAATGATAGTTTGAAAAAGTTTTGATAATGTTAAGCCTCTTGTTTGCTTCACCTTTTATTTCTAGAATATGTAGTTTCCAGGTGAGTCGTGAATCAAACGATACACCGAGAATTTTGCATTCCTTGACTACTGGAAGATTCGCTCTCTCAATCATAATATTAGGGGATTGGAAGGGTGATAGTCTACTAAATTTTATTATTTTTGATTTTGTATATGATAAAGACAGGCCTATGGAGCTATTGTTGAATAACGTACGCCACTCTTCGGAAGCTCATTATATGTGCATATTCATCACCTAGCGAGCCACATTTCACGCATGATACAGGAGAGACTATCTGTAAACCGATATCTTTTAAAGCTTCTTCGATAGTGCTGTGAGGTATCGTGGAAGATACATTTGATATAAGAATACGCTTAGCAGGTGTTATAAGTCTTCGGATAGGAACAACTGTTGAGTTAATAATGATACTTTGGTGGGCACTGAGAAGATCGTCGATTAGTTTAACAGAGTTTAAATAAATACAAATGCGGTTATTTGCTAATATCAAAGATGATATTTTTTGGGGTAACGATGTGTCCTATAGCTTTTATGTACTCAAATAGAACGACATTAGGAAGGGCATGTAAGATAATGGCTTGATTTTTAGAGGAAACGTAGGAGGTGGAGGTTTAAATAAAGTGGCAGCAACATAAGACTTGGTATTATTGATCGTGTTATTTTGTGAGGTCATTTGAGTAGTAGTTGAGGTCATTTTTAGTGAGCGGTTCTGGATACCAAAACCACTACACATAAATTTTTATTATCAATGCAACAGATGTCCTAGTGGGACTCTGTGGATAAAATGATTAAAAATAACAGTTACCTTAATTTTTTTTTACGCCACTGGAAAGTCAAATTTATTAATGCACATACTTAATATAAAATTAAAATTGTGAACTAATAATACCTGTGTTTATCCCATTTGTCTACCTATCTTTCCGTGGTCTGGTCATGTGTGTGCATTGCTCTTAAAGACCCCTGAGCAGAAGTACTCCTTGTTGACATTCCTTATAATGTTATAAAAAAAATAAAAAAAAAGAAAAAAAAAGAGAAAAAAATAATAATAATAACAATAAAAAACATACAATAAAGAATATTGTTGAATAATACTAGAATATATTTTATGATATAGATGTGTCTATATAAATGTTTAATATTGTATGATTGTAGCTGAAGATTAAATTATTCATTTATTGTTATAGAATCTAGGTATATCTTTAAAATAAAAAATCTTATTTAAATAGTAATATGTGACATAAATATCTGTAGAGCAAAATCGGCTAATGGATTAAGTCCACAGTCAGGAAATTCGATGACACACACACACAATTTTTTGTTCAGATAGTACATAATAACGCCAAAAATGAATTTATTCCATATCTATGGACCGCCTGGTATGTGTTGCTGGTTAATTGAAGTTGTAGATACTGAAGTATACAAAAAAGCCTGTATCTAAAAGACATATATTATAATTTTGGCGGCAAAATAAGGCACGGTTTAGTTGTCGGTGTGACTCATTTTACTTAGAATCTGCCACAAAATTACATGTGAAGTTAATAATAATACATAAGATAAACAACTAACTATCTATTGGGACATTAGACCGGTTTGTGGTTACTAAGCTACAAAATTTGGAAACAAAAAAGTTTAATCAAGCTATTAACTAGCTATTATCGAGGGGAGACTGCAACCAAAATGTGGTTTGTGTTGTATGATTTAGAAATAATTGCGGGATGTAATTCAGAGAAGAAAAAAAGCAAGGTCAAAACAATTTAATTTGAAATAAAGAAACAGAGAAAATGCCAAAGTTGGAAAATAGAAAGATAAAAGCGTTGATTGAATATCCGAGTTGATTAAATCCGAATTGATCCGATTAAATATTTAGATATTTAATCAACGATAAAAGGGATAATGCAAGATAATGCCAAAGAATAAAAAGAGATCTTCTGGAAATACTTTGGGACAAGCAACGAGAGCCTCTAACTTGAACCAAAAACAAAATATTTAGTAATGATATACCCAAGTTATGAACGAGTTGTCGAGAAAGACTCAATTTACTATTTTGGTATTTAACTGTTATACATACTAATAGTATGTTATGCATAGTAATAGGTGAGTTTTCTGCAACTGGCGCCACTTCCTCCATCCTAATTTCCCAGCGTTTTGTTCGAAGCAATCTTTAATTTTTCAAACTGTGGCAGTCATTGCATATTTTACATTATCTTTTAACGACCATCTTGCTCTAGCATGTTTTCTTTTAATGAGAAGAGTCTATTTTCTACTTTTGTGGCCATCAATTTTCAGGCATTTTCTGCAGGTATTAGTTTGGGATTTTCATTTCAATTCTGTCCATTATGTCTAAATAAATTTTTCTTTCTGTCAATTCTGGTAAAGTTTATTTTTATGGTATTTATTGTTAATTTGTTTCTTTGCCTTATTTCCCAGAGGTCCACGCCGTATAACCCAATATTTTCTATTATTGTTTTATATTTTTTTTCTGTTTTATTTTGTTCTTGTATTACACCACAATAGTCCGTTTAATAGCCAATTTTCTGATATTGCTTAGCCAATCCTCTAATGTATTCTTTCATTACTTCCTGCTTCCAAGTATTTAAAGGTTTTAGTTAATTTTATAGATTCAAATTAAATTTGTAGAATTTCTGCTTTATCCTCTGCAAGTAAGTACTCAGCTTTTTTATTTTAATTGTAAGGACGCATATGCTGTATTCCTCTTTTAGTTTTTTAAGCGTATAGTCTATATTAATTTTGTCATTGGCTAAAATGGCTTGGTCGTCCGCAATGTGTATCGTGTACAATTTCTCGTCTTCAGTTGGAATGCTCATATTCTCCACACTGAAACCGTCCCATTTAGATATTTTTAGAAGAGTGTAGGTGTTAAGTAGTAGCCTTGCTTTAGATCTTTGCTAATATGAACTTCTTTGGCTAATTACATCAAAGGAGATAACCTCAGCTCTGTATATTTGTAGGTCGACAATGCGTTGTTTAATCTTGGAGACCTTTGTCTCCAAGACTAACCTACTTTACATATATTTTATGTATTTACATATATTTTTCACATATATTTACATATATTTTGGGTCCAACAGATGTAGAATTCTAAAATACTTTATTCGTCTAGGAAAACGAAAGCATATTGGTCCTACAGGAGTTTATCTTAGATACTAGAAACACAACCCGTTGACCAATGCGACTTATGGCATCTAGTCTCGACTAAACGACGGCCACGTTACTGTTCCTACGTACAGAATGTAAGACTAGATCGCCAGTGTAGACACCTCAAGCAAAGGCTCACCATCTCTCGTTCCATCCCATTGCTCGACTTTTACAATCGGTGGGAACTAGCACCTTAGCAGTATTTAATTTGTCCAACCACGGCCGTGGCTAGACAGCTGAACATCCCTCTTACTACTGGTAGGGACCAGCAGTATTGTTTTCATTAGTTCGCTCGTAGGAAGCTACTAGGATTAAGGCAGATTTACACGTATTCAGTAACTGGTACCAGTTGCGTTGGCATAGGAGTGGCACCATATAAACACTTTTTTGCGGCAGTCCAGCGCGGCCTGCCAGCGCTGTCTCGAATAGAGAGCTGGTCTATTTTTCATGCCAGTGGCCCCCGTTCGCATCTACTCTAATCCGGTGCCAGCGGTTCTAGAATGAAAGTAAGAGACAGAATATTGACAAAATTGTGATCTACACGGATATCCTATCCTTTAGCGCAATTTAAAAAATAACATTGAGTTAGTAGAAAGTATCAGTGTCAAATTTTCAGATTCGTTTCGAGATTAATAAAAACCGTTAGGCCGTTATTTTATTTTATTTAGAATTTCAATAATTTGTATAAATGTATATAACGTAACTCCTGGTTTTTCTTTAAATTTATCTAACATAGTAATATTTTTTAACGAATTTAAGACCTGATCAGTAGCCAAGAAGTGATTAAATATACTTGCGAAATGTGAAAAATAAGATTGTTACAGCATCACTGAGGTTATATACGATTACGATCCCAAAGTATCATTTAATTCTCTAACAGCTCTCGCTTGGACTAAATTGCGTTCCGATCTATAAATAATCGCTTTAGTATCTTCTTTGGTGCATAAAGGATTCTGAGAAATATAAGAACACTACGGATATATTTTTCAAGTTGCAAGCTACTTAGACGACCATTCCAAAAGCATATAAACTGGTTTTGAAAAATAATATATCACTTTCATAAAAAATATAATGCAATACCTACTAAAAATAACAAAATAATAAAATAAATTTTGTGTAATAAATTATTGACTCTCTTGATGTTTTTAGCGTTTGGGCACTGTTTTATTTGTGTTACTTGATTTTTTTGTCTTTTCTTCCACTTTTAAAATTTTTTTTTGCTTAAAGTTGAAAGTGTGATCTTGTTTTGCATGTTAAATAAGGGCTATCGTAATTCTTTTATCATGTTTATGTGAGTGTAATCTAGAATTGAAGAGATGGAGAAAGTATTGACTTGTTTGACCAATATAAAACTCCTTGACAGTCTTTGTATTAAATGTCATATACTATGTGTATTTTTTTGATAGGTGAGTTTTACTTTTAAGGTTGCGTTAGAACCTACTGCGTTCTGCATGTTGCGTTATATGCTACTGTACATTATATTTAGCAAATAAATATTTAAACTGTACAGAAAGAATTTTTATGTATGGCAAGGTAAAATAGTTACATGTTATGATGGTAGCCATTAAATTTTTCTAGACTGCATATTGACTATAAGTTGGTATAGCAAATATGCAGTCATCTACATAATATTTGTGCTGAAATGGCAATACAAATTTTAGGGAAATAATTACCTTAAGTAAGTGTGAAATGTGTACTGTGTGGAAAAGAAACGCGAGAAAAAAGTTTACACTGGACACCTTGAAAAAATGTATAACCATTTTGAAGCATTGTAAAATAAACCTGGTTCGAATAGAATCTATCAACGCTTATGATACGGTCCAAATGTTTTATAAAACATCTCTGAATGATGGCTAATATGCCCAGTATTTTTACATTTTTGTAAATTACACCGTAAAGTGCACAAAAATGTAATGATGCACCAGAACTAGCTCAAGAGAATCCTGAGTGATTCATTTCTAGCACTTTTACAATGAAGTCGGCTGATATAACAATAGACGAGTAAGTGTTAATGTAATAGATTAACAAATAGTTCATTGACAATTAAAAATTAAATTAGGATTGAAATTGAAACTAATTTAATTGAAAATTAGAACCGAATTCATTCGTTGGTAACTAACTTCCAGAAGAATATAAAGATATTGATTGGATATAATGATTTACATTGAGGTACGTTTTTCTTTTGATTGCTGATTGCAGATTGCTGTCTCATTTTCGCTTGATTAAAAAGCTGGGCTTATTTATGTAGTTTAATTGCAATATGTTGTATAACTTGAAACTTATGGTCACAGATGATCTTAAATGGATATTACATTAAACAAATTATTGGTTTTATTAATTTTTAAGTATTAATGTATTGCGTGTTCCCATATTTTGTTAATAAACAAAATATAATTAGTGAACAATTCTTATTTACAGGGCGCAATTATTTTTTTTTAGTTTTTTAATTTTAATTTAATTGAAATCACAATAATTTTTTTTTCCGTCCAAATTCAGGCCAAAATTAGTTCATCATAATGTGATAATTACAAGTTGGAGTTATTGTACACAAAAACTTATATCAAAAATAAAACATTATATCTTTTTCTACACAATCACAGTGCTGTATCTTCTAAATAAATATTATCAATAAATTAACATACATTTCCAAAATTCACCTCTTGAGAAAATATAACTAACTGTTAAATAATATAACGTACATTTAATTTGAATAAACAATTTACACAATACCTACATTTCTATTTTAATTGTTAATATCTTTTCTCCCAAGAACTTTCGCTTTATTCGATAAACAGTTGTAGTAAAAGCGATGATCACCTGTTACTAGATTACCAAGTTTAACAGTTTTTAACAATGCTTTTTCAAACATTAAACAATAATCCTTGTATCGGGATGTAAGTTATATTTATTAGGTATTTATTTATTTAATTTCAATTTTACTAGACTTTTTTCACTTAAGTTTTATTTTGTTTATTTAATCAATTTTAAAGTCATATTTAATAATCACTAACATATAATATTGGCATAATTGCTGTATATCTTGTACCAGACAGACCTAATTCAGGTTATTATATTTTCAGCATTTAGTTTACCATAAACCGTTGACATGAAGATGAATAGCAAATTATCGTATGCGCAACCAATCGTTAGTGGTAGAATAAATAGATTGTAAGTAACTCTCATTCTTATTTATTTTTACCTATTTAAAATGGACTTACACAGGCAACATATTTAAAAACTCAACTTGATCAAGGTACGAGAACTTGGATATCTGGACCATATCTTCAGAGGAAAAAAATACGCAATCCCTTACTAATTATCCAAGGTAAGATTAAGGGCAAGACAAGAGTAGGTCGCAAACAAATGTCGTGGCTACGTAATATAAAGAACTGGGCAGGCATAAATAACACTGGCGAGCTTTTGCATGTCGCAAAAGATAGATGTCCGGCCTTAAGATAATTCGCCAACACACTATATGTGCACGTTACTATAAGAAGAAGAATGGATTATCTCGGCCTTACTATATCCTTCTTTATACACATACGTTAAATTTTCCTTTAAAAAAATTGGTATATTTTTTTATTCTTTCTCTTTATATTAGATGTAAAACAAAATCCGTCTGACTAATAGTGTGTCGTGATGCCAGCATAATTCAGTCCGAAGATATCCAGCAACTAAAGAATACAGAAGAAATAAGCAACATTTCCCATCACGCGAATCAACATACTTTATAGTCTTCGACTTTCAATTTATAAAATAATTTAAAAATTCTATCATGTCATTTTAAAATCTAAAAAATATTTAACCGATCAAAATTCTAAAAATTTACCTTCTTCGAGTCCACAGTGCCAGAAGTACCATACTGTTTCCTATTACCGTAACTATGAAAATTATTGCAAGTGTTGCTATTTCCAGCCTGGCCAAGTTTTCATCCCTATCTATCATTGAGTTCTCTACGCCGACGTCAACGTTTGTCGTAGGAAAGGTGGATTCTGTTGTGAAATTCATATTGACAGTGTCAACAATGAACATGTGAATGTGTTCAACTTCTTTCTGTAAAAAAGAATACTAATATAAATATGTAAGTAATGATTTTTTTTATATATAACTTATATGAGTGTACAAATTAATAAAGAAAACAGCTTTGCTTACTTTGGGGACAAGTTAAGCATATGTGTACGCTTCGTACAATTAGTTTTTCAACTTAGTGAAAAATGTTATTAAAGAGAGCAAAGTGAAGTGGTTGATATTGCAGTCGGTTTGTACTTGTATTCGTATTCCATGGTTTGTTAGATAAGAAGATTTACTAGGCTCCTTGAAAACTTTTAGAGAGAACAGTTATAGTCCACCAAGAATCGTTATATACCAAGTGACTCGATTTATACTAGCTGATTGAGCTTGTATTGCCGCGTATCAAGAAAGAAACGGAATGGGAAAAGCAAATGGCTCCCTTTATAGTTAATGATGCTTCCCTAAAGGAATTCGTGGCAACATTTTTGTATTTAAAAAAAAGTGTATCTTGCAAATTTTGAAATAGAACAAGAAACTGCTAAAGCGAGTGTTTTCTGTTAAAATAGAGAGTATCAATGGAAGTTAGCTTTCCTTGCTGACATAATGGGATATTTGAATAGACATCAAATTTTATATTACAAGGAGAAGATTGTATTTTTTAACCTAAATTAGCCATGTAATCTTATTTTATTTATAATTTAGTAAAAACAACTTCATCACTATTTTAAATTTATGAACAAGAATTCACTATTAAATTAACTAATGTTCCAAATGGCGATAAATTTAAAAATTTAATTAAAATTTTTGAAAGCTTATTTAGTACATAATTTTAAAATTTCATGAAACTGTTAAATATTCAAAGTTAAATGAGAAAATCCCAGTAATTGGCTGTATAGCATAGTTAGAAAAAACTTACAGAGAAGTAAAAACTTCTGACGTATGAGTATAATGGTATAATAAAAAAAATATATATAAAATTTATTTAAATGGATTATAATTTTCCAAAACGTTTTTGGTCCAGTCGGACGATCATTAGTGAAACGTTTTAAGAGTAGTTGAAACTAACTACGATATTAGCTGTAAAAACATTTGACTTAAATGATAATCATGATTATTTATTGAAATAATGTCATGATACAAGGGCGATGTTATATGATTTAACATAAATTTTTCCCACATAAAAGAAGGACGACTTTGTGCAACAGTTGTCCATGGAAATTGTATGTTCATAATATATATGTATATTATGATATTATTTAACCTTCAGCCGGGCGCGCTGCAGTAATTTGCTGCGTAAACTCAATATTTCCATATAAAGTGTTAACGGGATACGCTATGTACGTGATATTTTTAAAATTCCCTTATCGGTTAATCCTTAGTCGGTACCCATCATCGTCTTGTGAAATCCAAATCCAATTAGTTAGTTATCGTACTTTATTGTGAATAGTACATCGAGGCAGACAATTGCTGCAAGGCGCCTGGTAGTGAAATTCGCGCAATTTTTTTTTAATAACTAATATATTATATATCTTTTTCGAGAAATTGAAATTTTATTGGTAAGTTAAATTGTTAATAATACAATTATCTATAAGAATTAATAATATATATGAAACATATTAGATTATTGTAGAATTCTATATTAAAACATATTTTATAATTTTAGATTACGCCATGTCTCGTAAAAATCCAAAGGAAGTGTTAACCCAAGCCCAATTAGAGGAAATTCTAAATAATATGACAGATATTGAAGATGAAACAGATAAAATATTGGAAAGTGATAGTGATTTGGATGACAACAAATTGAGGAGACCCATGACGATACATGTTAAGAGCAAGATATGTCAGATGAGGAGAAAGTGTTTTACGAAAATGTTGAAGATACATTCATTGGCAAGGATAAAACAAGTAAATGGTATAAAACTTATTTTGCCACATCTAAGACAAAGCAACAAAATATAAAGAGAGTAGGTACCACCGGGATTAAAAGGAACTGCATGTCAAATAAAAACAGAAATTGATGCGTTTTTTACTATTATCAATATTGATATGGTTGATGAAATTCTAATTTTTACCAATTTATATATAAATGAGCATAGAGATAAAACGCAATATTTGAGAGATAGAGATTGCAGAAATGTGAACAGGAGTGAGTTATTGGATTTTTTTTGGACTCCTCTATTTAATTGGCATAAAGCACGGCAATCACACAAATGTGATGGCACTTTGGGAAAAAGATGTCACAGAGATTGATATTGTTCGAGCAGTAATGAGCTACAAACGTTTCCTATTTATTGCACGTTCATTGAGATTTGATGATAAACATACAAGGAGTGATAGATGTAAAATAGACAAACTGTCGGCCATTAGATCGTTTTTTGACAGATTTATAAAAAATTGTAAAAACTCATAAAATTTGTCAGAGTATACAACAATTGATGAAATGCTCCATCCCTTTAGAGGTAGATGTAGCTGGATACAGTATATACCCAACAAACCTGCTAAGTACGGGATTAAAATGTACGCGTTATGTGATGCTCAAACATTTTATACCGCCAATTTAGAGATATATTGCAGTTAACAGTCAAGTGGCCCATACGACGTATCAAATTCGGCCTTTGACGTTGTAAAACGTCTAATAGAGTCCGTAGAAATGACAGGAAGAAACATAACAATAGATAATTTCTATACTAGTATTCCGTTAGCTAGATATTTGCTGCAGAAGAAAGTTACTCTGCTTGGGACGCTGAAGAAAAACAAAAGAGAAATTCCTCAAGAATTTCTTCTACATAAATCAAGGGCAGTTCAATCTAGCATATTTGGATTTCAAAAATATTATATGATTACCTCTTACGTGCCGAGTAAAAGTAAGTCAGTCATATTATTATCGTCTATGCACAACGAAAGTACAGTTGACATGGATACTAAGAAACCACAGTTGATTTTAGATTACAATAAAACAAGAGGAGGAGTTGATACTGTAGATAAATTATGTTCATCATACAGTGTTTCACGAATTACTAAAAGATGGCCGTGTGTTATATTCTATAATTTAATGAATATTGGAGGCATAAATGCTTTTGTTCTACATTCTGCTGTAAATTCTGGAAAATCATTTAAAAGGAGACATTTTCTCAAAAACCTTGCAATGCACTTGATGAAAGAACACCTTCATACACGATCACAAATTAAAATACTTCCACGTGATATAACCGAGTTCCTGTCCAAGATGTTTCCGAAGCAACCAGTACCCCATCAAGAAGACGAAAATCCTGCTAAACGTGGTAGATGCTGCAATTGTTACAGTGAAAAAATCAAGTCGTATACCTCTATGAAATGTACACAATGTAGTGCATTCACTTGTAAAAGACATTCTACATCTAATATTGTATGTATTAATTGTAAGGATCAAATAAATTAAAAGTTTTTTTCTGTACAATTTATTAAAATTAGTTAAATTAATAAAGCGTTCCTATTTTTTGACAAAATAAATAACGATACAGTTAATCAATAATTAAAAGTGTCGAAAACAATAAGAAACTACATGGCAGCAAGTTGCTGCGGCGCGCCTGATGATGTAATTATTTAGGGCTATCGGACGAAATTTTTTAAACATTTTCTGTGAAAGAATGGAAAAAATAAAAGTCAACGCAACTGAGCGTGGGTTAATATCAAAAGAGCCATTAATTCATGTAGTGGTTGATAATATGATTATCAATGTAGACGAAGGTTCAGACAGCGAAAATTCTCGATTAAATTCTGGCAGCAAAGCGACTTAAATGATATTTGAACAACAACTGGTAAGTATGTTTTTATAAGATTTTGCCACTACCGTTGAAAACAATTTAGTTTGCCTAAATTGCTTATTATTAGCTTTCTACTTTAACAGACTTTTAACAAATAAACTAAAACAAACCACTAAAATAACAATCAATTAGGCAATGCCGCATAAATGACCCTCTCTATCGCTTTCCTTGTTCGTGGTTTTCGATAAATATGTTCTACCGTAGCACGTTTTAAGTTCATTTTACGACTAATTAAGTAAGAAAATCTTATAGAAAGAAAGCAACTGAAACACGTCATAAGCCTACAAGGATAAAGTGCAAAAATAAATAGAAAAAGTTTTATCTGTAGCTGCAATAGTCGCAGTTGGTGTCAATGTAGCTCTTTTTCTACCAATATATATGCCCAAGCCCATATTCTTAAGTAGCACTGAGCATGCACCTCAAGAAAAAAAAAATGTTTTTGCATTATGTATGTGCTTTGGAGAATGTTTGTTTTGATATATAATTGTCCACTATAAAAATAAAAGAATAAACAAATTTAATTAATTAATCTTTCAGTTGAATTTAAACTCAATAAAATATTTAAATACAAGATACTGCAAACAGACGCATACTATTAACAGTCAAGAAAGAAATTCAGGTACAATGACTTAATTACTAAACGTATCCAGAGGTAACATATGGAATCCTCGAAACAACTCTGCAGCGCCCGTTATATAGGTGGTCGTTCGGATCCTCACTTATTATCGTGTCTGTTTTGTTTCCTTCGTAAAAAGAGATCGAAAATAGTTTACACATTTTTATTAAGTCGTTGTCAAAACTGCTTCCAATCTTAGAATGAAGCAATTTATGCCAAAAGATAAAAAATGTAAACTATAGTGATTAATTTATAAAGAATTATTTTTAAAACGATAAGCTGTTCATACCTCCACTGAAATAACTATGGTACATTTTTTGTACTTCAAAATAGAGCTAAATCCAGAACATGATACAATGAAAATTCTTAATAACACTTATGATTATAGCACAATATTAATTTTGTAAGCTATGAAAATATCATCGATATATTCCTTTTAACTTTTATTAAAACTTTGTATATGTACATGTACCGCTAAGATTTGCTATAACTATTTTTAAAGAACAAAGTGTACAATAACATAAGCCTCTAGAAAACGTGTATTTTTGTTAAAAACTACTAAAATTGAAATTACTTGAAGTAAAAATAATGAGATTTAATAATTAAGATCCAGGACTTTTTGAATTAGGTGACAATATCGCAATGGAATACATTGCGATTGGCGGCACTATTTAGCCTGATATAGACTAAACTCTGTTGCTTTTATCAGATGTTTCCTTCATGAATTTAAACTAAGCGTAACGATTTGTGGTATTTTTCATATTAAAATTATTGTTACGTCATGATTTATACAATCTGATGCCTCTTATATTTAAAAAGGTCCATAAGATCAACCTTAGAGTTGAAATTTTTCTAACACAGCTAAAAATACGACACATATACGGAGCTGCTCGATCTTTCATAGGCGTCAATATGGTATTAGAATACGAAAAATGTAATCGTGATTACATTGAGAATTTTAGGATAACATAGTTTAAGTGAACAAAAACATTTCTTTTTATTAATAATATAAGTTGTATGTAAAAATTGTTTAGCATTAATAATTCAAAAATATTCATTTTAATTAAATATATTAGACAATTGCACGCCACTAATAAGGGAATAAGTGAAACTCCAATGACATTTGAGTACGGGGCAAAAATATTTACAGCGTTGACGATAATTTACTTTTAATCTTGTAAGAGTAAGAATTTTGTTTATTTTTGTTCAGATTTGTTTATCAATTTTATTCGCATTATATAACTTTAATAAACTGTATTTTATAAACGTTAATGAACTTTTATAAATACATATTAAATATAGCTTAATAGCTTTAAAAACTAATTATTGTTGTGTATTTTGTAGAGAGCTGGTTGCTTTTTCGTAAATTATTTTAAACAAAAACAAAATAATGGTGAGCCTTTTTTGTCTTTAAATGCTGTACGAGAGGTAAGTCAAAGAATTTAGTTTGCTTATATATTTTAGCGTTAAATAAAAATAATTATATCTATCATTATATTGTCGGAAACCTACAACACAACAATTCCTACTTCTCAGTATTAATAGCTCAAGTATCCTACTATGGCAGACTTCTTTCTTTAAAAAAAGAAGAATTATTTTAAATAGTGGAACTGTATACTAAACCCATCAAATTTTGGGTAGTATATATTTAAAAAATATATTTTAGTTGTTATAATTTAACATAACTATTTATTATATGGTGCAGCTAAATAAATATTGATTGTCGATAATTCGCAGTTCTATTTTATTTACTATTTAGTTTGTTTACTATTAATATTGGCTATGAGTATATGTGCTTGGTTCTATAGTAATTTCCAGCCACTTTTAGTCTGTCAAAAATTAACCAACTTCGCAAAAAAATAAATACTAAATTCGTTAGACAGTTCGAAATGGGAATAGACCGAGTATAATATTATTTCTTAAGCTGTTAAAAATGATGAACTTTTAAAATCACTACCTAAAAAACTAAAAAAAAAAAAGACTAAAACTAATACAGAAGAGTTGAATATCAGTGGTATTCGTGATGTTATTTTACAAAACAAGTAGGAACTTTAAAAAATTAACAAATGTAAACAGAATGATTGTTCTTAAGAAATTCTTAGTAATTACAGTGTTTTCTTTGAAAAAAAAAACTTGAAACTTTAAAAGTTATTAAGAGATGACTTGATTAAGAAGCAGATGTTGTATGCTTTTATTACATTATTATGAAGGTTATTTAAGGAATTGGGTTTCAGATAGAAAAAAGATTTATCTAGGCGCTGACTTATGAAAATCCCTAATATTGCAGTAAAGAAAACTTTATTTTTAAGAAATTATATTGCAGAGGAGAAAGCATGTTTGTCTATTTTTTTTTCATTGATGAAACATGGATCTTTCAAAATTAAACAGTATGTCATTCATAGCAAAATGAATAAAAAAGAAGTTTCAGATATAGAAAAACAGATGCTAAAAGGTTAGTCATATTACTCAACTCGTTAATTATATATTAATATTATCAGCATTGAGTATCAGCATTGCGGAAAACTTTTCATTTTTCACAAATATATTATAATCAATGCTGGGAGTGGGGATGGATTTATCGACAGTGCCCAAGCAATATAGTCTTTAAAAACCAATCTATTTAATTACTATAAGGAAATAAATAAAGATAACTTTCTACACTGATTTAAAAAGCAGTTATTAAAGAACTTTGACAACTTCTTCTTCTTCTTCTTCAGCCTTCATTCATCCATTGTTGGACATAGTTTCCTCCAATTGTTTCCACGCTTCCCTATCTTTTGCAATTCTCATCCATTGCTTTCCAGCTACAGCTGTTATATCGTCTATCCATCTCTTTTTGGGTCTTCCTACGCTTCTTTTTGTTTCTCGAGGTCTCCAGAATGTCACTTTATGAGACCATCTGTTGGTGTCTTGTCTTGCTACATGTGCTACTTTGACAACATTCGATAATTATTATGACCATTGCTTCATCTCATAGCATGTTGCTGCATAAAACGCCAAATTCAAGCTCAACAAAGCTTAAATACAAAAATATGATTTACTAAGAAAAACATTAATTTTTTAGTTAATTTGTTTAAATGTGAACATCTAGAAATAGTTAAACAGTAAGTGGTTTACTAGTAAAATGTTCATTTTTCAAAATAAAATTTTTTCTGAATGTTCAGACGGGATTTCACAAATAACTCAAAAAGTAAGTACATATCAAAAAAAACTTTTTGGATAAAAGATGTAGCTTATAACAAAACAAAAAACATGGTGTACTATGAAGTGTGTAGACCCCGTAGAAGCAGAGTTATAGCTCATGAAAAAAAGGTTCTTATTTGTCAAAATCCAAATTAAATATTTCAACGTAAAATAACCAAAACACTAAGCGATTTACGCTCAAAATAAAGTTGGTACGGTTTTTGTTAAAAACATCGTGAAAATAACCCCCTAATTAGCACCCCAAATAAAATTATTCATTATTTCGGTAAGATAGTTTCGAAACAAATTAAGTCGAAATACGTATCAATAGATACATAGACGCTTTGAACGTGAAATCAAATCTTTTCTGTCTTTTTCATTTTATTCATTATTTCTTTACAATTTACTTTATTTATATATTGTTTGTCCGATTTGTAAGTTTGACTGGATCAAATTGCTTATTTCAAAAAATTAATTGGTTTTAAAGTAAAAGAAAATTTTTTGAAATTTTGAAAAAAAGCGTTTTTTCAAAATAACTTATTATTTTGTAGTAGTGATACAAAATATCTTAAACACAACAAAAGATAGGTTTTTGTTGTTTTGAACAGTCTGTTTTTTTTTTTGTTTTTTTGTAAGACAAAAACTGGTCAGATAAGATATTGCTGTTTAAAGTTTGCATACACTCGTGATTAATGACTCGTTCAAGCAATTTTAACTACAACTCTTTTAAATATAAGCCATTAAAAAAAAATTAAAAATCTTATTGCCCTTAAAACAGACTAAAATATGGACTTTTCAGTACTTTAAAACCTAAAAACTAACCGAATTATGAGTAAAAACCAATCACATATTTTAGGCGATATCAGAACGCGTCTACTTAAGCTTTGTACGATACAGATAATGTGCTATTAAGGCACATACATACTTTTATTGATCCCTTCAAATAAAGCTTGTTTTTTAAGTATAAATTTATTTTGATTTAACAAATTATTGTATTTATTGTTTCAATTAAAAAAAAAAATGCTACAACTATTTGAATTTCTTTACAAGGGGTGTTTTTTTTAAGGGTAAAAATTATTTTGTAAAAAATTATAACAGTAAATAAATCTTAATTTATTATCACTGTATAATTAAATTACTCCAAACTGCTTGAATTTATGCAATTATATGATTTTTTTCTAATAGGGCGTATACCTCTAAAAATAAAAAGCAACTAACGGCACAAGTTCAATTTTGAAGTGGAGGGTAAGTCTAACCTAAATACAATCCATGCAAATCAGCGGAAACAAGGTATTTATTGGTTTTAATTAGAATTAATCTAGGGGTTGGTATTGTATATATGTATATTGGTATGGTATATAATACCATACAACAAACAGACACTTACAAATATCTGGGACACGAGATCAAAATAAACAGAGACAATCAAACAAATGAAATACAGAGGCGAATAGGCCTGACATGGGCAGCATTTGGCAAACTAAGCCATATTCTAAAAAGTTCAATTCCCATGTGTCTCAAGCGAAAAGTTTATAACCAATGTGTTTTGCCTGTACAAACTTATGGAGCAGAGACTTTAACACTCACGCAGAAATCTGCGAATAAACTAAGAGTTGCACAACGAGCCATGGAACGTGCAATGCTGAATGTGAGCCTCCGAGACCACATAACAAACCGACAAATCAGGCAAAGATCAGGAGTTCAAGACGTCATCGAAAGAACCACGAGACTTAAGTGGAACTGGGCAGGACACTTAGCCAGAACACAAGATGGACGATGGACAAGACGAATTATGGAATGGAGGCCCAGAAATTATAAAAGAAGCCGAGGACGACCACCGACTAGATGGACCGACGACATAAAAAGAGTAGCGGGAAACTGGCTACAAGCGGCCCAGTGTAGAGAACACTGGAAAGAACTGAGGGAGGCCTATGTCCAGCAGTGGACGGGATTGGCTGATTGATGATGAATCTAGGGGTTGAGATTTAAGGATTACACTGTGATAAAATCTTAAAATATGTTGTTTAATAATAATTAACATTTATTTACTTCATTAAACAACGTTTTAACTCAAAAACCTACTTTAATTTGCAATTATACGATTATTTTAATATGGGTAGCTTTCACCCGTAAAAAATAAAAAGCAACCAACGGCATAAGTTCAAAGTGAAGTGGACGGTAAGTAGAACCTAAATCCATATTTTCATGTAATTCGATGATGACACGGAAAATTACAGGATATCGCCGTATTTCACGTTCATTTACCGGACTACTTTGAGAATATTTGTAAACAACGTGTAACGCCACTATTGTAATATTTTTAATTGGTAATTTGTTATCTTTTTGTTTTTTTTTTTATTTACAAAAATTGCTTCAACCACTAGGGGTTATTAGCATGGTACAATAAATTACATAAATGTTAATAATGTTACACTATATTTTGTGAATTAGTCTTGCATTTTGTAAAAAGTTTATAGTTTTGTCATTATTGAAGCCGTTTAAGCACTCTTTGGATGTAGTGGGTAATCCAGCTTGAAGCCGTTCTAGGGTGTACAAAGGGCAGTCCACTAGCACATGGTCCACTGTAGTTACACAATCACAACTGTAGCACATGGGAATTTGTTCTTTATTTAGAAGGTAATCGTGTGTTAACTTCGTATGGCCTATACGTAATCTAGAGATGCATACTTGGTCTCGCCGCTTGAATGGGAGTTTGTATACAGCTACCTCTTGCTTAATGTTTTTCATGGATGACTCTGAATTGTTCCAGTGTAGTTGCCATTCCTCGCTTATTTTGTTTCTAAAATATTGCTTTAGGTCGCTATAAACGCATTTAGTGAATAATGTTGATTGCGGATTTTCTGCTGCTTCGCTGGCCAACTGATCAGCTTTTTCATTTCCAGTTATACCACAGTGTGACGGAACCCAAAGGAATTTAACAAATCGGTCGTTTTCTTGACATCTCATTAGTTCTGACTTTATAAGCAATAGAATGGAATGGTTTGTGTATAACTGTTTCATAGAGCTGAGAGCACTTAAAGAGTCAGTTATTATCAAAGAGTTTTGTATGTTTTTATTATTTACAAATGTTATTGCTTGCAAAATAGCAAGAAGTTCTGCGGAAAATATGGTTGATCGTAGGGAAAGTGAGAAGGAGTAGTCTTGGTGTAAAGTTGTAAAAGAAGCCCCTACCCCATTGTCAGATTTAGACGCGTCTATAAAAATGAGGGAGTTATGAGAGCAGTCTAATTTCTCTGCTGCTTTCTTTTTAAATATACTACGTGGTGTGTCATATTTGTTATTGATAGTAAGACTTGTATCACAAATAGGCAGCTGTATTCTCCAAGGAGGTTGATGATTAAGGTTAGTTACATTGTATGTCTCAGGAAAATGTATGTTTAAACTATTTTGTAATTTTTGGATCCGAATATAAAACGGGGGACTTAATCTTTATGAGGTGTTAAATGTCGATGTGAATCTGTTAGCAAACGTGTTTTTAAATGTCGGTATATGTGGATTGGCTGACAATTTAGCAGCATACACAAGGCTGAGGTAGTTTCTTCTTAGTTTAAGGGAAGGTTCACCTGATTCACAAAATAAACTTTCAATTGGGCTAGTATGATGAGCTCCCAGTGCTATTCTTATTCCTGTATTGTGTATTGGGTCTAGTAATTTAAGTATTGATATGCTTTGGCTGAATTATAAGCAACTGCGCCATAATCTAGTTAAGAACGAATTAGAGTTCTGTAGACAGTTATGAGTGTTTGGAAATCAGCTCCCCATTGCTTGTGAGATATGCTTTTCAATAAATTTAGACCATTTTGAGTTGTTTGTAGAAGATAAAAAATAAGATCTTTCCAGATTAACCTCTGATATAGTTTCATTCCTAGGAAGGGGAGTTGATTCGACATAAGTAATAGGTAACGAGTATAAGGTAAGATTAGGTGGTAGTATAATGTTTTTGGGGCTCTTGCTAAAGAAAATCGCTTTTGTTTTGTTTGGAGATATCTGTAGACCACATCTGTTTGACCAATTTTCTAGTTGACTGATAGCGGCTTGTATATATCTGGTAAGTGTTAGAACATTTTTTCCTCGAGAAAATATGACGAGATCATCAGCATATAAGCGTGCTTTTACTAATGAACTAAAGGATTTAGAGATATCATTAATCGCAATAAGGAACAATACTACGCTTAGTGTAGATCCCTGTGGGATACCATTAATTTGTGTTGTTGGCTCTGAACAAACATTATCTACACGAACTTTAAACTCACGAAATATTAGAAAATTTTTTATAAACTTAAGGATGTTACCTTTGATTGACCATCTGGATAAGTTTTGTAATATGTCGGATCTCCAAATTGTATCATACGCATGGGTTATGTCAAAGAAAACTGCTAAACACTCTTGATTGCATCCAAATGCTTCGTGAATTTCGGATTGTATATCAACTAGATTATCTAAAGTAGACCTTGATTTCCTGAAACCACTTTGAATAGGCGTAAGAAGTTGTTTGTCTTCTAGATACCACAGTAATCTATTGCTTACTATTTTTTCCAGAATTTTACATATCGAACATGTTAGCGAGATCGGTCGATAAGACTCCGGATCTGATTTTCTTCTTCCCTGCTTAAGGACTGGAATAATAATTGACTGGTCTATCAGGAAACACATTTTTTGTCCAGAATAAATTGTAAATTTTTAGAAGGTATTGTTTACCTTCGGGTAATGATTTTAAAAAGGCAATTGGAATATTATCAGGTCCAGGACTGGTATATTTTGTACAGTTTAATGAATATAGTAACTTGTCCATTGAGAGTTCGGCGTTAAGAGAATAATTAGTATGATCTTCTAAATCTATATAAGTGTTCTCTAAATTTTGTTTGTGTATTATGGAATTTGTAAAGATAATGTCATTGCCGGAGTGTCTTTGATACGTATCAGCAAGTATAGCAGTTATTTGTTCTTTCGTTGAGCAAGTAAGATTTTTATGTTCTAGATAATGGATTGTATTGAAGGATTTTTTTCCATTCATTTTATTAATCATTTGCCAAACTTCGGAAATAGGAGTAGATGAATTTAAGGACGAGACATACGCTTTCCATGCTTCTTTTCTGCTTTTCTTCAATATATATCTACAGTAAGCTCGCTTTTGTTTTAATTCGAGTTGGTTTTGGAGTGTGGGGAATTTTTTAAATTTGTAAAAAGTTCTTTTTGACTCTCTGATTGCTATCTTACATTCCTGGTTCCACCAAGGGACTGGAGGATGTTTTTTGGGAAATTTATAAAACCTACGTACAATTCTGCAGCTGTTGTTATAAGCTGAATAAAACTGGAAACTATAAAATTAATATTTGCACGGTCATCACTAGGAGGACTTAGCTCTGATATGGATCGAGATATTAAAGAAGAATATAAAGATCAGTTGGCATTCTTTAGATGCCATTTATTAGATGGAGCGGAAGAGGGAGCTGTATTGTTATTCGTTATTAATATTGGGAAGTGATCACTTCCATGTAGATGAGATGTGATTTGCCAAGACAGTCCAGGTTGTAAAACTGGGTTACAAAGTTAAATCAATTGCTGAACCACCACCTGTAGAGACATTAAATCTTGTAAAACTACTATCATTAAGTAAGTTGAGATTAAGTTTAGTTATAATTTGTTCGATTTTACGCCCTAAACTATCGGATTTATTTGATCCCCATAGAACATGATGTGCATTGAAGTCACCTAAAATAATTCGTGGTTGAGGAATTTGATTAAAAAGGTCTAATAGTTTGCGAGCTGAAGGATCAGTACCAGGAGGAATGTATATATTGCAGATGTTTATTTTTTGAGGTCCTTTCAAAGTTATTGCTGTAGCCTCTAATGGTGTATTTAAATCAATTATTTCTGAATCATATTGCTTATGTACATAAATAGCTGTCCCTCCACTAGCTTGGTTTGCATTAAGTCTATTTTTAATATATGGTGTGTAGTTTTTTAGTTTGTAAAATTTCTGCTGTTTAAAGTGTGTATCTTGTAGACATATTATGGACGGTATGAATTTGGACATTAGTAATTAAAATTTTTCTAGACGGGTGTAAAACCCGTTCAGATTCCACTGAATTATGGAGTTGAATTTTTAATTAGTAGGTGTATCACTGCAATCTGTAGAGGAATAGTCATCCTGTAGTTTACAAAGTTTCTTCCTTAGTCTTTTACATCGTGTTTTCAAGTATCTTTGTGATAGCACTGGGTGAAGTTTTTTTAGGAGATCTATTAACCCTTCGATATCTTTCGTGTATGTTTTAGCAATACTAAGCGGATCTGCAGCTCCATGGGTGTTTTCAAGTAAATCTTTTATCTCTTCTTGGCTTAAACAGCTACTGTTTGACTTATTTCGGAAAAAATCAACTGTACAGTTAGTAGGATCTTCAGCTAAGTTATGGTGGGTTTGGACGTCTGTTTTTGTTCTTTTGTGTTTTTTATTGGGTTCTTTAAAAGGATTTCCACCCTCCGGTTCAGAAGAATTTGTTATATCAGAAGCATTTCTTTTAGGTGTTTGAGCTTCTGTTTGAGTTTCATTTATAGTTTTATTTATTTTACCAGGTTCAGAAGCATTACTTTTAGGTGTTTGTACTTTTGTTTGAGTTTCTATTTTAGTTTCATTTATTTTACCCGGTACCGTCTCCATTGTTTGGGAGTTATCGAAAGAGGTAGAGTTTTTGGTGTGGGTGAAATGATGGTTTCAGTAGGTTGTGGATTACTGATTTGTTTGGTAAGTACGGGAGAATGTACTGTAGTTTGAGCTGTATTTTGTTATGAATTAACAGTCTGGTCACATTGTGATTGAGAAGTGTGTGTTGTATTGTCATCGGTGGATTGATTATTATGATTTGGGCATCGAGATGCTAAATGATCAGTTTGTTTACAAATAAAGCACGTTTGTTTTTCTAGGGAGAGAAATATTCGTTAGTTCGATTGATCATGGTTAATTAGTATTGAATCGGGGATATTTTCAAGATTTGTAGGGGCTATATAAGTAAAACGTCGAAAACTAATGATATGTCTAAAACTAGGATTTGATGTTCCGATCCGTAAAAAATCTATTGGTGTTATTTAATAGATTCCTATCTTTTTGAGTTCATTTTCTATTACGTTATGTGGTATAGAAGGAGATACATTAGAAATAATTAGTTTTTCGCTTGGAGTAATTCGTTTTCTAGCTTGGATACGATGTTGGTTTACTATTATTATCCCATTGTCTGTTTCCAAAAATGTTTGAACAATATTTTCCGAAGTGAAGTAGATGCATATACGATCATTAACAATTCTGGATATTGGAAGTATGTTTTTGGGGTCAACTAAGTTGGCTACAGCATTCAGGTAATCCTCGATTTTTGAATTTGGAACTGTATTTACTACAATTGCTTGTTTTTTGGAAGGAAATATGTTGGTAGGTTCATTTAAAACTGTTGAATATAACTTTTGTGCAGTAGTATCATTTTTGGGGATTTCTTGTTGTGAAAAAACATTTGATGATGAAGCTTGGTTCATGTTGATTTACGGAACCTGAGTAGGGTCCTCGCACCAATACGAAATCATTGATAATAACTCGATGTAATTAAATAAATTAAATTACTTACAGTTAATGACCAAAAGTATCAACAACAAACTTTTATTGTCAATAATTTACACTTTACTACACTTTTAGCTTTCAATGATTTTAAACAAAACCACAAAAACTAGCTGCGATTAAGGTAATTAGGTGTTGCTTCGTTGAACGCTCCTTATCTTTTTGTTCTTTACACGTACTGTACTAAATTTATTGCTTGTATATTTTTTTCGTTTAATGTATGATTTAATGTATCGTTTATTGTATCATTTAATGTATCATTTTGTAATATTTTATATATAAATTCTAATCCATCAATAAATAAGTAATTTTATTTTTATATTAAATGTTTATTTGTATAAGTATGTGTGGATTTTCTTTATCTTGCGGATGTATCTGGAGAAAGCGAATATTAAGGAAAAAGTTTAAACATTTCAATTTATTTTTTGTTGAGATACCTTTAAAAAATTGTAGTTTATAATTCGAGATCAAATTAGCTTTTGGTGCTGACTTTAGTTTCTTTTGGAGGGTCTCTTCATCATACAATTCGATTAGGTTCTCCCGAATGTTATCGAACGCAGCCCTGATATCTTAGAAATTAGTTAATGAGCTTCTGTTCATTTTACATTCTCGCAATTTTCGCCATTTATTTTACAATATTCCTTTATTCTTTTATATATCATTTTTTATTTCCTCTTTATCACATTAGCTTCCATCACTTATTAATGTCACACTGAATTTTCCTTAACTTATATCTAATATTATATATAATAAAAGATATTTATTTATTAAGTACTTCACTATTCGAGTCTTAAAGTATATTTAAAGCTATATGTTTTTATGTGTTCTTTTATAATATTAGGGGTAAATGTGTCTCGTTTTTCACATTATTGAAAAAAGAGAAATGTTTAAAATGTGAATATTTTCTTCATTTTAAAAATCCAATATACTAGTAAAACCAGTAGGAAACTAAGTTCCTGTAGCTGGCTGTATACCATGTATCACAAAAAAATTTTATTTTAAATTTTTAGTAAAAGGTATAAATAAAATACCCAAACAGGCTATATCACAAATACAGAACGTTTTCGGAATGTAAATTCCATTATCAGTGTAACCTGAAAGTAATTAACCACTTTAATTAAAAAGAACGTACGATTTAAAATGACTAAGGTCATGCAAAATGTGGTTAATACTTACAAAGTGTACATGCTATGAGCCACAAAAATATATGGGTAAAAACCCTTTAAATGTTATAAATTTACAAGTATGTTACATTATATGTTATTAAAAATTAGGATGTTTAAGTTACCGTTGGAATTGGTAACATGGCAACGTATGGCTCTACATCGGTTGCTTGGTGCTGAGACAAAGTGTCTTCGAGGACATGTTGATAACAACTGATAAAAATGACAATTTTGACATGATAGGACAGATGTCGGAGCAAAGCAGTCAGTGCAACTAGTAAGTTGTTTTGTGTGTTGATCAGTACGCAATATAAACAGAAAATTGATGGCTGATAGGTGGTTTGGTATTGTATTGTTCAAACATTGCTCAAGTTATAACCTAAGAAAAAAAAGGCCCTACATGTTAAAAGGAACATTGGGTATCTGAGAAATATAAAAAGGATGAGTTATAAGTTTGAGTTTAAGGTACAGTAACAATATGTAAAAATTGCAAGAGTAGTTAGGTTTTAAGGTGGCTCTGTTAAATTTACTAAAGTTATGTGATGTTTTAATATTATTGTGAAAGGAGAAAAGACTCTACAAGAGGTATTTGCAGACTAAAGAGCTAAAACAATAGAGAGTTTTGTTTTGTCAGCAATTTTTTAAAATACGAAATGGCAATGAAAGCTTTTTTAAAGCTTTATTGCTGGGTACAAAAACTAGTAAAGGTAAGTTTGCGATCAAATCGTCTTAATGGTAGTTAAACATATCCCTGATATGGAAAAAACATGCAAATGAAATCGAATCCTAAAATCATATTTACTATATACCAAGAATTCTGCGGTGTGACTACGGACTTTCACTCTCAATAACACTACTCACGTTTCAAAGTTTCTTTTATTTCCTTACCTGTAAAGATCAGTAAAAGTGCCTTTTTACTGAATTTTTACACACACGAGTTTTACACAAGACAAAGTCTAAAATTTGATCCAGAATTGAAATCGCCTTTGGTGAAGTGTACACATTGGTAAGGAAAGTAGTGAAATAATGTTAAATAATATTTTTAAATAAACTTATCAAGCATTAGTCCTGTAAAGCTTCGATCACTTCCCGTAATTTAAATATAAACTCATATTAACGCATTACATGAAGTTTAGCATTATAAGGAACAAAGACAGGTAACTCGCATAAAGAACATCTTGCTATCGCAACGGCACACATGGATTCTGTTTCAAAGTTTCAAACTGGAAAGTTATATTGATATTTACGGGAATGACGTCATTGTATACGTACGTTTCTTGTACGTTATTCTAAAACAAAGTGATAGGAAGTTAAAAAGTCTTTGCGCTCCAAATTATAATACTGACTAGAAAGATAAATAGTATGCCTGATTTTAAAGGAATAAATTATTTATACCTATTTGTTAATTAATTTTCGTGGGTATGTATTTTGCAATAGGTACTATATTAAGTTTTTGGGTATATCTAATTGTGACAAGATAATGATCCGAATCTTAATCAGTTGCACTGCATTATATAATAATATAATATTGATATCTAGTACCTAAACATCTAAAAGCGCATGATTAAATTGGATGGCTGTGTTTCCGTCAGATCAAATTCTGTTGGATTTTTACTTTTTCACGGTGCTTAAGAAATATTTTTTCATCCAATCTTTGTATGCACCTTATCATATCATTAGATGTTGCAGTAACATATAAGTCTGTGGGTGGTAAGAAGAAGTCTTATATAGGTCATTGGTAAGATTCTTTGTTATTGTGACTGTGACCTTCTGTTGTTGCATAAACATTGTTGAAGAAGCAATCCCTTATGATGAAAATCATTCCTATACGTCCGGTGGTCTTTACCAATATACAACTGTATTGGTTTAAAAGCGCTATACCATTTCTGTTCCATCTAACTCTTAAATTAAGATCATTTTATATTGTACAGGACCAGGCAAGGTAAGCCAGGCCCTTATCTGAGTCCATTTTTTATCTTAAGCGATCGAGAATTTGCTTCCTGTAACCTAAAGCTGGCTTTTAAGTTAGACATTGTCATTCTTATTAATCGGATAAGTTTTTCTAGTATATCAAAGTCACACATTGATTGGTATAGTACTATTCTCTTGACACTGTCATATACGGCCTTGAAGACGACGAATATGTGATGGGTTTTAATGTTAAATTCTAACGTTTTCTCGAGAATCTGTCTTATTGAATGAATATGGTCAATTTTGTTGATTTTTTGGAGTACATCCGGCGTGGTATTTTTCAAGTATTCAAACTATTGTTAACTTGTAGCCTTTCGTAGAAAATATTTGCTGGTATTTTGTTAAAAGTTGTGGATAGGGTTAAATCTCTGCAGTTGTCACACTGGAGCTGATCGCCGTTTTTATGTAACGGGCATGTCACACCATACGACCATTTACACTGCATGGTCTCATTTTGCCAGACAAGAAGTAAAAGTTTTTGCAGGGATTGTAACATAGCGTCGCCACCATTCTTGTAAAGAATGCACTGCAAATTTGTTCAATTACTTATGGTGATTTATTACTTTTAAGACTTTTACTGGCTTGGGCAACCACTTATGTGGTAGGTGGTCTTTCGTTTGGGTTGAATAGATTGCAACCATTTCGATCTGCTTGGGTGTTATCTGCTTTTTTGATATGATCACCATTAAATTTTGTGTCGAAGAATTAAACCCATTTGTTTAATATTGTGGCCGTATCGTGGCTTAAACTCTTTTTGTTTAGATTTCTGTAAAACTTTCGAGTTTCGTTTTTTATTTCTTAACTGTTTTATGCTTTTTAACTGCTTGTCCTTAAATTGCCTTTTTTTCTTCTTCGTAATTTTTTTTCTTTTCTTCTAAGGTTTTTATATTTCTCCTTTGCTGTCATTGTGTAGCTTGATTTGTCTTAAGGTATGCTCTATTTTTGTTATCTGTTGCTTCTTGTCACTCCTTGTCAAACCATTCGTTTCGTTTAGCTGGTTTGATTTTCCCCAATATTTCCGTTGCCTCCTCAGTTATGTTTCGACACTCTTTTGTGTAAAACTAGAGGTCGCTGGTTAAATGATGTTAAAATAATAATGAAAGAAAAAATGCAATATCGGGATTGTGAATAAATTATTAATTGTAAGTAAATTACGAAAAATAGCTGCCTTTACTCATTGCTGTCATCTGTACAAAAAAAGAACTTACCTTTGAAATATTGGTATATTAATTATTGTAGCCAGTGAAGTAGCGTTGTATTTGCCCGTCGCGACCGACGACCACAAAAAGAACGAACCCTCTAAACTCAAAATCATTACTGTACGCTGTCTCGACAGAAAGTGTTTGCATTTTTAATGATAAAAATCTGCACCTACAAATTTTAGGGGTGGCCAATGGTTTGTGGGGCAAGTGCATCCCATAAATCAACTCTATTGTATGTCTATTTTTAATAGAGATAATACAAACTAAATAGTCACAGAATTGTGATACTTTACAGTGGTGTCTGTGTTTGCAACGTAACTTCCAAAATATCAAAAATAAGTCAGATTCTTTGAACTTAAAAACAGACTACATGTGTTTAAGCCAGTTTAACAATAACATTTTTACTGAATAGAAGAAAATAATATCTTTTAAAGTAACTAAGTGGTTAGAATGTACCAGTAAATAAGATCAGTACATTAAAAAAATATTAAATGTTTAATATGAAAATAATTACTAAATACTTTTCCAAACATACACTTTATACACAATCTCTCCACAGTTTTCCCCCGCCTCCTAGCTCTCTATTTCTTTATCCATTTGTCACTTATACTCTTTTTAAAAATATCTATATAGAATAGAAATAATCTAATTAGAAAGAAAGAAAAAAAAGAAAGACGAAGAATATTTTTGTTGTCTCCTATAGATTGTGACCTAGTAGTTATTAGTTCTACAAAAATAAATAAGTGAAATTTACTATGTAATCAAAAGAATAATAGTTAGATATATGCGTTCCAAAAAAGTACTGAAAACATCATTTTAACGTTTTATGTTTTAAAAGCAATATTACGATTTTTAAATAATTGTAATTTATTTCATTTATATAGCAGTTACACTTAAAATGTAATTTTGTTGTATCAAAAATACAGTGTGAAACTGATAACTAAAACAAAAATAGATTATATCATACAATAGATGCAAATAAAACAAAAAATAAATTCTTTATGTACCAATTTAAGTAAATTCCATCAATTCTGATAATAATACAATATGCTACATTCGAGACTTTATATTGTAAAATAAACGTTTTATGTCATTGTTATCCCTTGATCGAATACATCGTAGGTTAAATAAGGATAAAATAAAATACTGGGGTGACATAACGTGGGTATTGAGGTTGTCCCTTTGGGATTTTCTACAAAACAATTTAATTTAGACACATAAAATACGTTTTGTTAAAGGCCTGAAGGTTTTATAAATACTTCAATAAAATATGCAAAAGGTGGGTATTGGTGTCATTGTCGGTTATAAAAACTTTTTAATTTACTTCACGAAATAAGACTAAAAATAGTATCGTATGTTTTTTTTAAGAAAATTTGGATTTTTTTTAAACTTCTGCAACAGCTGAAAGAGCTTTAACGATTGCAAATGCTTTGTTACAAACAAAACAATTTTGGGTTGAAACATTTTTGTTAGTTACAATAAAGGTTTCACGTTAAGTTGCTTTTTCAACTTCTCTCCTATTATTTTCTTTCTTTTATAGATTTCTATTGTGCTGGTTGAGCTTCACAGAGTTTCTGGAAAAAATATCTCAAATGGGAGTAGATTTTTGACTCAAGAAACGGATAAGCAATTCTACAGCCGGACTATTTAGACAGCTGCCAGCAAAGTAAAAATATCCATGTTTATGGCTTGCCAAGAAAGGCTGCACTACAATATCTCTTGTTCTCCAGTGCATTATTTATCTGTTTTTCAAAACGATGAATTTATTCTATGATTCCATGTCTGCTGAGGAAACCAAAGTGTAATGTTGTGGAACTAAGTTTCGCTTTAAAATGATTAGTTTCAACCGTTTTATGTGAAATCTGTCAAATACTTTAATAATTATTGATAGAAGACATAGGCCCATAGGATGTCAACTCATTAGCACATTTCTCAGTTTTTCGTATTATGAAAATGTTCGCAACTTTCTATTGGTGAGAAAAGTTATTGTGGATTATAAGTGCATTAAATACTTGTGTCAATGCCTTTGAAGTTATTTTGGAATATGCCCCTAGCTCGTACCTAGGGGTTAGTCTTGAATTAATTTTGTTCATTAATATATGAGAGATTTCTCTACAAGTAAATGTTCGAATCGGCAAATCCATCTAATAAGTTTTGTATTTCGTTGTCTGCGTCTGTTTGTACGTAGTCGTGGAGTTTAAAAAATTTGTTTTTTAAAATCCGTAATTCTTTAGCCTTTTCCCTATTATTTATAGCCCAGAGTTTAGAGTTGTCTCTTATTGGTATTATTTATTGCGAAGGTTGCTTGATTTTTTGTGTTTCACGCCAGAAAAAATAATCTGTTGCTTCTGTAGATGTTAGACTTTCCAAGTAGTTTTTATTACTTTGGTTTTTAAGCGTATGTAAAAGTGTTTTTTGTTCTGATGTAGCTTAGATTACTGCTAGTCCTAAGCCCGGGTAAAGGAGGAAGGTTGTGCAGTGGGCTGACAACCCACTCCCGGAAAAAACACACTGTTACGAAACCTAAACATTTGCCTCGGAATACAGGACAGAACTTTCGGAAACGACTCAAGCTACGAAACATGGACTATATATTTGGAAGCTGGAATATGAGGACACTAAATAAACTCATGATTACTGCTCTTCAGAAGACAAGATGGCTGGGGAAAGGTGTCAGCGACACTAAAACGCACACAATTCTACATAGTGGGAAGGATCAAGGAAGCAAATAATGTGGAATTGCATTTGTGGTGGACAATAATTTTAAGTCAAAAATCATAGACTTCCAGGCAGTCAGTGAAAGGATATGCAAGTTAAGAGTCTGAGAATCACTTCTTCAACCTAACAATGATAAACATTTACTGCCCAACAGAAGAACAAGAACAACATACAAAAGGAAGCTTTTACCAACAGCTGGAGATAGTATATGACAATATGCCTAAAAATAACATCAAGATTATAAGGGGTGATATGAATGCTAAAATAGTCAAGCAGCCGTAGTTCTATGGCATAACAAGAAAATACCCACTGCACAATGAAACAAGCGAGAATGGAGAGTTTTTGATAAATTTTGCCACCAGTAAAAACATGGTTATGTTCCAAATGCTTTCCACATAAAGACCAGGTGATGATAGACAAAAGGCCAGCCAATAGTATCTCAGATGTTAGAACACGACGATGAGCATGCTGTGGATCAGACCATATTTTACTTTAAACCAAATTTAGATGCAGAGTTAACAAAAAAAGAAACAAAAGACAACAAAGAACAAACAAACTGGACCTGGAAAAACTGAAGATTCCGAAATATAAAGAGAAGTTTGAAGAAGAAGTCAAAAATGAGTTAAGGACGCTAGAACTGCACTCCATAAAGGGAAAATGAAATAATATCAAAACAGCAGCACTAACGGCTGCAGCGTCCACCCTGGGAAACAAGAAAAAGGCGAGAAGAGCAGCATGGTTCGATGACGAGTGCAGACAAGCAATAGAGTAAAGAAATAAGGCACACAAAATGTATATAACAGATAGAACACGGGAAACACGAACATTATTAAAAGTCGCAAGACGGAAAGAAGACAAGATATGTAGAAATAATAAAAAAATTGGCAAATGATCAGTGACCAACAGAAAATTACAGAAACCTGAAAACATTATTTTACGACCCTACTTGGTACACAAGTAGACATGGAAGATAAAATGGGTAAGAACTACGTAAAAGAGAATGACGTAGAGAATGGAGTATAAGTTTTAACCATAGAGTAAGTTCTCGAAGCTATTGAGACTCAGAAAAACAATAAAGCCCCGGGAGTTGACGAATACCAGCAAAATTGTATAAGGTAGGTGGCGATCACCTCCTAGCAAGTTACATCCACGCGCTTATCAAAGACATATGGCAAAAAGAGCAAATACCCAACGCCTGAAAGAAAAGTATAGCATGCCCAATCTATAAAAAAGAAGACAAACTCCAGTACAAAAACTACCGTAAAATTTCTCTACTATGTAGCATATAAAGTCCTCACGTATATTATAAACCAGCGGCTCCAACCACTAGCAAAAAATATTATTTGAGAGTATCAGACGGGCTTCCGACGGGAAAGATCGACACTGGATCCAATATTTACAGTCAAACAGATCTTGAGTAAATCATGGGAACATAACATTGATGTTCACAACGTGTTTGTAGACTTCAAACAGGCATACGACTCAGTCAAAAGGAACAAACTTTTCAATATATTGGCTGAATTGGCAATACTACTTAAGCTTATTAGACTCAGTAAAACCACAGTGGATGAAACTCAGGCATGTGTACGAATACAAAACCACCGGACAGACTTTGTCAAAATTTGGCAGGGACTAAAGCATGGAGATAGGCGAACCCCAACTTTGTTTAACCTGACACTGAAGTATGCGGTTAGGTAAATTCAAACTGGACGAGAAAACCTACTGACCAACCGAACGGTTCAACTGGACGCTTATACCAATTATATTTATATTATGAGTAGAACATAAACAGGAGCACAGGAAACATATACATAGTTAAAAATACAAATAAAAAGGCTAGGTCTAGAAAATAACACAGAAAAAACAAAAATAATGATATAGACGAGAAGAATTATAGTCCCACGAAACATTATATACGAAGATGACATTGAAACGGTTAAAAAGTTTACATACCTGGGAGTAGAAATATATGCGGACGGATTAGAGGATGGAGAAATACGGAAGAGAATAACGCAGGCAAACAGAGCTTATTTTGCGCTCTGCCATATATTTCAGTTCAAAAATGTCCACCGAAATACAAAGATAATAATCTATAAAATCTTAATTCGACCAATGTCGGACCTGGGAGGAAAAACGGAATCTTCAGAAGTCGATCAACAGCGAGCTTTATTAACTTTATAAGGAAGCACCACTGTCAGACTTCATTAGAAGTCTGACATTTTGTATTCATTAGAATTCAAAAATTGCGGTAGACCGGACATGTGATAAGAATGGGAAAGGATAGGCTACCAAAAAGAGCACTGAATGTTAGAATGCAGGAAAAAAGACCGGTTGGAAAGCCAAGAAAGCGCTGGAAAGACATACTAAATAGCGACGCACAAGCCCTTTTAGAAGTATGTGTATCGAGAAAATCACCCACAATCGACAAATAAGGGAGGAGGTAAAAAATAAAGAATGCCAAGCCTGAGTTTGGGCTGTAGTGCTGTAGAAAAGGAAGAAGAATTTCATTGGCTCCAGTGGGACTTGACTTCTAGACTACATGCATTAATGTCTTGCCAATAAAATCTCTTGCCTTGACGCGTCCAATTCAATACTCTTTTTGTAAATGGATCATCTGCTTGGGCATTTTTTTGGGCGCCATTGATGATTATTGTCGGTGGTTCATCTTAGGGGCACATTTCAGGCCGTCTTAAACGAGCACCAGCATTTAAATACACTCTTTCACTCCTGAATTCGCGTCTCTTCAGCATTGTGTTACAAACTACTTTTCGTACCATTTTATCCAGACATTTAATTTTTTTTATCGTCTCCTTCAGTGGTTCGTATTTAAAAGCTCCGTAAAGCTTAACTAGCTGTTTCGTGTTCCAAAGCAATAGCGAGAGCTTTTTCTAAAACTTTTGGTCTTGCTAGTTATAAAGCTTTCTATAATTCATTGTCTTTTAACCCATTGACGAAGATATTTACAGCAATTTCTTCCAGAATATTGACTGGTACCTCTGGATAAGCCAACCGTACTATACGAGCAGCATCTGCTTTAAATTCTTCCAAAATTTTCACTAGCTTCTTGAATTCTACTTCTTAGTTGTGCTTTGTAGACCTGTTGTAAATAGACATCTCCATAGCATTTTTTGTCTGGTAACATTTTTCTTAACCTTTAAAGAATAATTAGAATTATAAGTAAGATTATTTCGTTACTAATGTCAAACATTTTTTAAATCAATAGCGATTCAAATTTAATCATCTTATTTATAAAGTAATTATTTTTACCCCAAATTAAAAAAAACGCCACATTCAATAATTACCTTTTTCAGTTATTTCTCTTTCACAACATGTATAAAGGCCAATTTACGTTAAAATGTGGCAATCGCTCAACCAGGACTAAGTTTATCCCTACCAGTCAGTTTTAAACCAGCTGTCTTTGAAGATCCGATTACATGGAAAAATAATGTATATTGTATTTATTTTCCCTACCAAATACAGTCAGTCATTTGAAATCAGAGGATTAGCATTGACAGGTTTGTCAATTTCTTGTTTGGTAACAAACAAAAGATTCTGATTGATTGACAAGTTTGTATTTTAATATATTTGTGTATTTGGTATTTATATTTTATTGGTATTTTAGTTCTCATTTATTTTACTACTCTTTTTATTATTTTTTTGTTGGATAAATATGTTAAGGGATTAAAATTTTAAAAATTTTAGGAATTAATATTATTAAGTTAACTTGTAGCAAATTAGCTAACCGGGCAAAATTTGTCCGATGATGAAATTTGCAAATTAATTTTAAAACTTAGATAATAAAAAATAGAATAATTGTCTTTTTTGGTTCGACTTTTAGTTTTCAGCTTTACTTTGCCTTACATGTTACTTATTGTTTTTGTATGAGTTTTTAAAAAATTTTTAAAATACAACAGTAAGAATTAAGTTTCACTGATAAAACTGATTTATAGAGCGAGTATAATACAAAAACCAATATTATTATTCGTTTCTTTCAAAATTATTCTTCCTCTCTGGACCTTAGATTTGCTTTTTAAAATATAAGTTAAAAATTGAAAAATATCGATGGGAAAACACCAAGTAGGTCCATTTTTTTATATGACTAATGGTCAGTGTTTCACTATAGCTTTGGACAGAAAAAAATACTTTTTTTCTATTTTCGATCGTCTTAAATAGAGTATCATAAATTTATTTTTATCCAGTGCAGTTTTTAAATGGTGTAAAAACGTTTTCTCATAAATAAACCATTTAATTTACTTTTTTGCTATTTATATCAGTATTACTTCACGTAAAGCAGTAATTCCAAGTACGTTCTAACGGAATGTATCTTTGTGCCATTTATTGAACTTCAAATGGCCTTTTGCTCCTTACAGTTCGAATCAATTAAAATTAGACCAGAGCGGATTTGTTTTGAGGTGGATGTAAGACGTGGCGTTCAGATTTTTGCAGAAATAGTTAGGTGATAACTTCAAAGTATCCATTGACCAAGAATCTGTGCGTCGTAAAAAAAAATTGTAATAAAAAATGTAGCTAGGATCATTCTAAACAAAAATATTTATTAGCAATTAAAGACTTATTTACAAAAACAACATAACCCACATTTTTACTAACTGAGCTAATTCTCTAAGCAACTCTTTGCTTAAGGTACATCGGATAGTGTAAAAGATATTTTACAAAAACATTCAGGCCGCTAAAAATAAACGGCGAAAATATCGATGTTTTACAAAAACTACGTATCTGTCAATACCTTTTATCAAAAACTACATGTCTTTGAAGAGTTATGTACTTTTTGTGAAAAAAATCCCAATGGGGACTCATATAGTTGTTTCAGTTCCAATTCTTTGGACAACTTCCGTTTGTTTCGTATGTTGATCCTGTACAATGAACCTGTAAATATATATCTAACTAATACATATATAAATATTCTATAGTCATTTTCAACATTGTATGGAGATGGGTGTACCTGAACATTTTTTATTATATTTTTTCAATCTTCTGGAATCTCTGTAGAACACCTTCTTTTCTTGGTAAGAATTAGACTAAAATATTAGTCATTGGGTAAATATGTATAACCCCTAATAGGAATTACATATTTATTTTACACAAAAAGTGCTAAGGAAAAATTTTGTTAAAAATTGTCTCAGATTCATTTTTTCTACGACGCACAGATTCTTGATAAATCGGCTTTTTTTCGGTTTTTTTTTTCCCTACGAGAAAAGTCGTTTTGGGGGAAAGCAAGCATTTAGGAATATTAAACTTTTTTGCATATTTTTTGCTTTTTTTAATTGCTTTATTGGAAGCCGAGAAAATATATTTTTTTCACGTAGGTATACCGATTTGAATATTTAAAATTAAATGTTCTTTATATTGTTCTGAAGCTATTTTCTTGTGGCATCTTAAAGTACCCTGGGCTAGAAGACCCCAGGGTAGTACCGGATGAACCGTGTTCCGGCTAAAACCTTAACCACCGTTGAAGAGTGGTGATCTTGCCACTTAATGATCAAATAAAATAAAAAACTAAAAATTTATAAACAACGTTAGACCATAAACTAATAAATAATATTAGCCATAAATTTCAGATCCCTGGCTTAATTTTCTTCTCTGTCCTCCTGCTCCTTTTTCTTCATCACCCCAGAAATCAGACAGTGTACTTCCCTCCATTCTTTCTCTCCTCCCAACATTATGTTTACAACGTTTCTTTCATTCCACCCGAAACCCATTCGCTTCTCAAAATCTCCTCTCTCATTTGACCATCTCTGGCAGTTAAAAATGTGGGCGGGAGCGTCTAGTACCCCACAAAAAGTACAGTCTGCCGAGGCAGATTTGACTATTCTATTTGTGAAGGTAAAAAAACTACCATGTCCGGTCAAAAACTGCGTTAGTAGGTAGTCTAGTTTCCTGAACTTACATTTTCATCAGATCGGGAATAAGTTCCACCTTGCATTTCCGCCATCATTCGCCCATTCTCTCTGCCACTCTACTATCGTTCTTTCTCTCTCACTCTCATCTATATTTACATCCATCCTCCTCGCATACACCCTCGCTCCCTCTTTGCACAACAAAACGATTGGTATCACCGCTCCAATGACATATAGAGCCTCATTTGAAACTCTCCTATATGCTCTAGATACCCGAGAAGCATTCGCCTTTGCAAAGTCTCCATTACATGAGCATATTTCGCAGTGTCTAGTGCGTTACACCACACGGGGGCAGCGTAGGTTACCAGCGACTGGAAAACTCCATTTAACACCTTTTTTTTGGTGCTACCTGGGTCTTCAATGTTTGTCATTAGCCGTATCAACGCCTCCAGATTTCGGTTCGCCTTCTCGCCTGTCTTTTAGATGTGTACTTCAAACCATACTCCTTCCGACAACCAGACTTCCAGATACTTAATCGATTTAACCGGTGCAACCACCACACTTTCCACTATAAAGCGAAGAGAGGATTTTTCCCGGCTCACTCTGAGAACACCTCAGTTTTCTGAGGCGCTAGCTGTAGATCGTTCTCTCTGATCCACCTACTAATGTGACGCAGGGTTGTGTTAGCCGCATTAGCCATGTCCGTTCTCTGACTCGCCTTCGCAACCAGTGCGAGATCATCGGCATACGCTACAAGAGTGCATCTCCTTGGCATTTGTAGCCTCATTACCCCGTCGTAGAGGACATTCCACAGGATGGGATCTACTACTAAACCCTGCGTAACACCCTGCGACAAACTGATGCTGGTATCTTTTTCTCTTATGGACCTGTCGATAAAGTATCTGTCAATTACATTGACCAGGTACTCACTAACGCCCAATTCTCTTAGCCTGGACATAATTTTTTCACAGGATGCTGTATTAAAGAGATTCTTAACGTCAAGCAGGATGAGAGCCACCCATCTCTTTGTATCCTGTGTAACTAAAGAGGTTACTTCTGTGACCGCATCTATAGTAGACCTTTTGGTCCTAAAATCGTATTGGCGGTCGCTCAGCGCATGCTTTCCTTCTAGCTCTCGCTCAAGGTGGCCTCTTACAAGCTGTTCGTACAATTAAGCTATCGTATATATATATATATATATATATATATATATATATATATATATATATATATATATATATATATATATATATATATATATATATATATATATAGATCTAGCGGTTAATGTGGGCCCCGTACTAAAACGGTATTATACTAACTCCAGGAGAATATACACCGTGTATATTATTATCTGGGTAGCGCTTTATGTAGACTCCGACCATCACGTAGGATTAAATGAACTCCGTAATAGGGTAAAACACTTTTGGGATCCGTATGTATTCTTCCCCGTACACAACTAAACTCCTCCGATGTTGCCAATAATTTGATTAGTCGTAGATTTTTAAATTTTACAGCAGGTACGTTTTGGAACTTGAAATTTATTTAAATATCAATCAATTTAGTCAGCCCGAAATTTCACAAATACTTGGTTAATGTAGTTAAATATTTTATGGTGGTAATTTATATTACTTGCTTTAATTATTTTTAAACTTAAGTTAGTGTCTGTTATAAGCTTGGAAAAGGCAATTTTTATGTATTAGTATTTTTTTAATGCATTGACACTGAAAAATTTATTATATAAATGTACGTTCCGATGTTTCGATTGCTACGTTTTATGATGTACAATATTTGTTTCATAAAGTAGTAAAATTTAAATTATAATAATTTGTAAATCAACCTTAAAATTATAATTTTTTACTGTCTAATTTCAATATTTTAATTTTTAAATGTAGGGAATTCAATATCTTACTATAATACTTTAGTATGTAACTTGTAACAGATACTAAAATAATAAGGAGGCATAACACCTAATTTCGCTTTTAACTATAAATGTATCGTATAACGTAACGTAGCAATCAGTAGTGAGTCATTACTCAGATAAAATATTTCGGTGACTTTATGGTAATTTGATTATAGCCAACATATCTATTACAATTATTACATATAATATGTTCGGTTGTTTTAAAAAATACTTTGTCGCTTGTAAATTTTGTATCTTTCGTTATCAGGCATACGAGTATTTTATTTTTAATTTAGAAGTAAATGTATATATAATATTCTTTTTTCTGTCACTTATTTTAAATATGGTTCACTTATATTCTTCTTGCTTATTTATTTTTATTCGTAATACTTATAACGTACGTAATAACGTACCCGTTGTTGCAAAAAGCAACAACGGGTACGAAAGATATCAGGTATCAGGGGTGATATTTGTCAATCTAAATGCCGCCTACGACACATTAAATTAGAGGACATTTCTCCAAAAACTGTATGACAAACTGTTAACATCGTTTTATCCGCGTATATCTACAGAACAGAAGATTTTTCGTATCATTCAATGGTAATATGGAGAACGCAGACAAACGATCTCGCTTGGGGTAGCGTAATGGCACCTACACTGTATTACATTTACACAAATAATCAACAGATACCAGTAGATACTAGGATTTTCATGTAGACCATACATTGCACAACCAAAAACTTTTGTTGCTGGAGTGGAAAAAAATCTAGTAGATGCCTTAAATATAATAAAAATGAACTACGATTTAATTTTAAGCCAAACCCCGAAAATCTTAGGAACGCTCCTTCAATTTTCCCAACACAGGCGCTTTCACAAAACTGAAGATCCAATAGTGTGATGAAATCCTTGAACTCTGAATTTCCTATAAATACCTTGTAGATAGTTTATATCGCACGTTGTCAATCACAGAATCTTGTTTAAAACTAAAAGGCAAACTAAGGACCAGAAATAGTATGCTCCGCAAGCTTGTCAGCTAAAAATGGGGCGCACATCCTTTCACCCTTAAAACGTAAATGCTTGCACTTTTCTTCTTGCTTAACTGTCTTTTTCCTTTTATTCCGATATACTCTGTACGAGTACTAGAAACCAATTCGTTAAGGATTTTTGCTTAGTTGAGGAGATATGTTGTGGAATGCAATTTTTAGATTCCCCATGTCTCTAATAACAAACAGTTTTATCAACGTCTGTTTTTCCTTGCAATTCTTAGAAGGCACAGATTAAAGCAAAATACTGAATTTGGTTTCAAAAATTAGTTTACGATTTTTAACCAAGTTTGACATCTTGGCGTCTATGCATGTGTCTGATCTACCTTAAGCGATTTATTTTCCTAAACAATATATTTATAAGAGCTTTCTTTATTTAGTACGTGTTCTTATTCTATACGGATTTGTAGCAATATGATAATGAGGTTAAAAACGTTTTCTTATTATTTTTCTTTCAAATATTCGGAGTTCTTCCTTATTTGTTTTAGTCATTGTCCATGATTCGCATTCATGTATTCAAATTGGTCTTAAGTGAATTATGCTCTGTATTGAATTGCTTTCTTCTGTTGATTCGCTTGTATTTGGTTTTTATTTTGTTGATTTTAAGTAAAACATTTTTCGTGCTCTCTTCACTTTGTTGAAGATGTCGTTTGCGGAGAGAGTTTCTTATAAGATCAATATCATTAGCAGATGCTAGGACTGCTTTGTACCTTGAGCCATTAATGAATTGCATTTTAAATAGACGTTATTTCTATTTTAGTAAGCTGTTCATTAAATTTTTGAATATTTGAATCGAGAATCTGTATTTTATTCAACTGTTTTATAACACAGGGTTTCTTGGCGCCTATCTTCATCTCTGTTTTTTTGTTTAGCGTATCATTATTTTTCTTCCTATGCCGTCCCCATTAACGGAGGTTGGCGACCACATTTCTAAAAGTATCTCTGTCTTTTGCAACGTGGAATAATTCGTCTACAGTCATGTTTGTCCAGTCACGAATATTTCGCAGCCATGACTTCCTCTTTCTACCTATTCCCTTTTTGCCATCGACTCTACCCTGCATGATGGCCTGCAGAAGACATTATATTCCTTAGTATGTGTTCCAGGTATATCTAAAATTCAAAGGCTTGAAGCTTCCTAACTATTTGCGCTTTTACTGTCCATATTTCTACTCCGTACAATAGTTGAGACCAGACGTAACATTCAACAAACCTCAGTCTCAGCGCAGTATTAAGATTTTTGTCACAGAACAATTGCTTGAATTTTAAGAACGCTGCCCTTGCCATTTAGTCTTAGTCTGAATCTAATTTATTATTAAATTAGGGTATATATTCAGGTAGCTAACTGATGTAAATATAACCCACATAACACTTTTAAATCCAGAAGTCTAATACATATCCCTAAAATCAGGATATATAAAACAGTGATTAAACCAGTGCTATTGACTGAAAATGTGACGAGAACGCTGACAAAACAATGTAAGTAAAACTTAGGTATTAATTAGATCAGGATTACTAGAAAAGCCATCAGATCTATTTTCCAACTTACAAAGGTCCGAATACTAACCAATACCGAACCGGAACTAATGCCAAGGTCTAACAGATATATAAAGATAGCAACGTCATACAAGAGACTAAATCTCAACGCCAAAGTTACGCTGGCTACATCCAAAGGCTTTCTAATAACTGCATTGCCAAGTTAAACTGGGAGAATGCCCCGAGAGAAAAAATGCCCTTAGGACGTCCACGAATCAACAGGGGAGGTAACATATGGTCAGATTTAGGAATAATGGGACTACCTACCGCCCCATCATATTTATCAACACATGCCTGTACAACCAACTGCTATCAAACCTACAATCAATACTTATCTGTTGGGAACTATCAAATCCATTACATGTAGTCAAACGAAGTAGGCTTAAAAAAAGTTATCTTAGGAAAGGCACTACAGAAATATTGATATATATTTTTAAAACGTTATTTACGTGGCTAAGTTTTCAATAGGAATGAGGAGACAAAAAGCAGAAAATCCAATAGAACCTTGTTGCGTTCTGACTATACTATGACGATAACCTTTACAATATAAACAATACTTGGGGCAACTGTTTGTCTCAATTTTGTCATTCAGAATAATTATGTATGTATTTTTTAATTTGCTAATTTCCATAGATTCTAATTTCCATAGAATCTAAATATATCTTAAGGCCTTTATTTTAAATATACTTTTTTAGTAATGAAAATACGTAGATAGAACCTGGAATATACATTTAACCTTTAATCTCTGGGATAAATCCATCTCCTAAACAATGGCGCCGATATATTTAGTTAAAATTCTGTGCACTTATTTTAATCGTTTATGTCCTTATCATTCATATATGAGTTGTGACCGATATTACAAACTCATTTACTTTTCACAAAGAGACTCCATATTAACTATACTTATTACTATACAAATCTGATTCGAAATATCGTCTAAAAGTAACAGTGTGTAAAATTATTTTTAATGAAAAGTTAATTAGCCATTTCTTATGGGGTTCAAAAGAAAAGCCTTTACGAAAATTTGAGTACAAATAAGACCACCGTAATCAGTTGTACCCTGGGTAATGAATAATTAATTAATCGGCTAATCAGAATCACCCGGTCAATATGATTTTTGTCAAATCGGTCCTTTTTAGGATCAATTATTCTAATAATGTCTATAAATATTAAGGGCATATCTAGAGATAAAGACACTTTACTTTACTTAACCTTATCAGACATATGCGCTTAGCACAAATGTGACGTATTTCTAGTGCAGAAAATACATAGTGGGCAAAAAATAGTGTATTTGGTATTAAGCTGATCGCTGAAAATCACATAATAAATGTAAAAGTGCTATCTCTGCCGGCAAAGAAGCAAAGAAAAACTTAAAATGAGAGAGGACAAAACCAGTCAGCTGAAGGAACCGTTTAACGATGTTGAGCTTGGATCCACTATCTACGTATATAATGAAGAATAGTACGGCACTGACTGAAGATCTGAGCACAAAGCTTATTATAAAATTTGGACCAAAAATACAACAGAGACTGATATCCAAAGTCTTCAGACAAACAAAGCAAAGACAAAGTTGTTGCCTTGCTTAAACCTGGCAAAAACTCCAACGACCACAAAAGCTATCGGTCAATATATTTATTTTGTCAGCTTTACAAAATACTGCTCAAGAGGTAAAACAGAAGAAAAACTCAAATTAAAAGACAAAAGTTGCTATAGACAGGAAAGATCATGTACGTCACCAATACTAAATCTTGCCCAACACAGCAAAGATGGGTACAAAAGATATTAGGTATGAGGAGTGGTATTTATCAATCTAAGCAGCAATTTGCAGTTTTCATTCAACATCTAAGTTACGTTATGCCCTACTCTACGTCCTCTCTCTTGTATGTTAAAGAAATTTATTTAGTCATCTGGGAAAAATTTCTCAAACGATATTAATATTAAAAGGGACTTTAAAGAGCCAAAGCACGCTAAACCGTAAGGCGACTAAACCACACAAAATGGTTATTTGAGAAAAATTATAGCTCGTTCCAGAAAGAATTGTAAATATAACATTAATGTAGATTAAGAAGAAACGCTGAAGAAAAAAACAGTAGCGGTTAGCCTAAATAAAGAAAGACAAAAAGATGTAATTTAATGTTTTGAAAAAATCTGATTCGAAGACTATATGAAAAACATTTCATAGTATAGACATCGAGCGCGGCGATGCCTTTGCCGTCTGGCGGCCTATATCGGAAACTTTTACTACCATTTGACTATTTGTGTACGATTTTGTGTATGGTTAAGTGGCACACCACAAAAAGTGATTTTATTTTCTCTTTTGTTCAACAATTAAAATGTATTACTATACTTCTAGATGTTCCAATAAAATAAAGGATAATAAACATAAAGCACAGGCTACAAAATTTTATTATTTTCTATGTGCTAGTTATTATAAACACATAAGCTATACTACAATTAAAAACTATGACCACTAGGAAAAAATACGGTAGACTATAAATTCATTTGTGCTTTAGCGCAGCACTATAGTAAGAACAAGATAAAAATCTAAATTCCTACATAATTATATTAACGAGAAGTTAAAAAAACTTTTGTTCGTTATCAGTAATAGAAAGCGCATTTCAGAATATATTATGAAAAATGTTGTTGATATTACAATATCAGATGATAGGAATACAAAAATAAAAAACAACTTACCTTTTCAAAACAACAATCAATCACTTCATTTTATCACGAAAAATTTAAAAATTGCAATGTAATTGAACCCATTTTGTGAGCTATAGTTACATTGATACTTATGTGGCAATTAGCTGTAAAGTCATTAGTCGTTTTCGCCGTATCATATTTTCCTGATATTTTTTGTAGGCAAGCGGTTTAGTTTGTGTAATATAATATCCCCAATTCGTCTCATAATATTTAGTTTTCAAAACAGATGTTACGCTAATTCGTTTAAATTTTTTAAAGCACTTTGCAGTACATTTGAAAATAAGTCGACAGTTTTCCTTGAAGTCTTTACTTAGAGATTACTCCTTGTTAAATTAATTAGTTTTTTAGGTAAGCCTAGTTCTGCAATGGTATTTCATAGGTTTATTCTTATGATTATATCATGTGTTTGTTTAAAATCTATAAATAACTAGTTTAATGTTTTTTTTGTATTCCCAACAATTCTCATTAACTGCCTAATAGTAAATAATTGATCAACGATTTATTAGTTTTTCTAATTATACACTAATAGCCTCCTATTTGATAGTTCACCTATTCACTCAATCGTTCCAGGTGTATTAGAAAAAATACTGTATATCCTAATAATTAACAGATATATAGCTTATATATATATATCTTATATCGCAATAGTTTGTGCAGTACATTTTATTATCCCTTTTGTGTTTGGTATGCTTTTCAGGCCAAAAGGTAAATCTACCTAGGCCAAATCCTGAGACTTGACAAAGAGAACCAAAGTGCGGAAATTACTAGAAGAGCAAGACTAGCATGGGCAGGATTTGGAAAACTTAGTTGGATGCTTAAGAACCGCAAAATACCCCAATACTTGAGGAGCAAAGTGCTCAACCAATACATCCTTCCTATCATGACATATGGAATGCAAACCTAGACCCTAACCAAGGCAAACATGAATAAACTAGCCACAACAGAAAGAACAATGGAAAGAGCAATGCTAGGTATACGACTGTCAGATAAAAAGAGGAGCGACTGGGTAAGATCAAAAACAAAAGTCGAGAACATAGCAACAAAAATTGCCAAACTTAAATGGAGCTTCGCGGGCCAGACTGCTAGACAAAAAGAACAACGTTGGAATACTACAATACAGCATTGGAGACCTTACGAAAGTAAACGACCAAGAGGAAGACCACAGATGAGATGGGTTGATGATATTAAAAGAATAGCCGGAACAAATTGGAAATATGTTGCTCAGGATAGAGACCGATGGAAGGAGTTGGGAGAGGCCTATGTCCAAACGTGGACGACACAAGGCTAAGAAGAAGAAGATGCTTTTCAGCAAGTTGGTACTTGCTCTTACTTCTAAATTGACAGAGCAGCTGTTTAACTGCCTGTACTGAATTTTCTTCTTCATTTTGCAAAGATATATATGAAAACTAATAAAACTCTGGCTTACCGTTGATTAAAATATTGGATACCCTATACTATTGAATCAACGGAAATACTAAGATCACACGGGGAGAATATTATGGGTTATTTCTGGTTTCGTAATAATTTACACTGAAATTACTAACAAGAGAGTGCTCTCACTTCCACATGTTCAAATTGATATATAGTACCAACATATGCTAGTTATATATCATCAGTACTAATAAAATGGAAACTATCAAATTAATGTCAATTTTATTGAATAATCAAAACAATCGAAAATATATACCAAAACAACACAATAAAAGTAAAAGAAGAAGAAGAACTAACCGACCTTATTGAAGCTGGCAATGAGATAAGACAGGGAGATTCCCTGAGTCCGCTATTGTTCAACCAAATTATGGATGAAATAATAAAAAAGTAAGAAATAAAAGAGGATACCAAATGGGAGAAAAACAAATTAAAATAATCTGCTATGCAGACGACGCAATACTATTCTTTCAAAGTGAAGATGATTTACAGCGTATGCTACACCAATTTCATATAACCGCCAGAAAATTTAACATGTTAATTTCTCCAAAAGAGACAACATGCATGGTTATAACAGCAAGTTTACTAAGATCTTAATTGGAGCTGGAAGGTCAGCTAATAGAACAAGTGATGGAGTTTAAATATCTAGGTATCACATTATCTAACTACGGAAAGCTCGAAACTGATGTGGAAGATCCACTGAATAGAGCAAACAGAGACGCGGGCTGCCTAAATGAAAAATATGAAGAAATAAAAATATCGGGAAAGAAACCAAAGGCAGAATTTACAAAACAGTTATCAGACCAATAATGACATACGCAGCAGAAACAAGACCTGACACAGGTCATAGAACACATAGAAGCAGCAGAGATAAAACACTTAGAAAAATTGATGGTAATACACCATGGGAACGAGCTAGAAGTACAGATATACGACGTAGATGCAAGGTGGAGAACATCAAGAACTGGTTAAGAAATAAAAGAGTAGAATGAAACGACCATATAAGTCGAATGACAACAAATGGAGTATTAGAGACGGCAAGAGAAGGTTACCCAATAGAAAGACGATCAGTAGGAAGACCACGAAAACCATGGAACGGCAACTTACTGGAGGCACATTGAAAAACAGACAGAGTCATGTCTATATAAAAAGAAGAAGAAGAAGAAGAAAAAGATACACAGGATAAACATTAAAATAGCTGCAAGAAAGAGAAAATGAATCAGTCATATTATTGAAGAATAGCAGAGGACAGAGTGTTTAGAGAAAATAATGAATCAGTCATATTAATGTAGAATAGCAGAGGAGAGAGTATTTGTCATAGCTTTGGACAAGTGCCCAATTGAAAAAAGAACACAGGTCGTTCAAAAAAGACGGAACTCTAGAAAGGAAATAGAATAGATTTAAAAAAATAATAAAAGCATAAACATGTCTTTTCCTACTCTTTTAATATTGAAAATACGCAAATAGAACCTTGAATTAAAATGTAACCTTTGATATCTGTGATAAACCCATCACCTGAACAATAGCGCCGATGTATAGAGTTGAAATTTTTTACACTTATTTTAACTGTTTATTTTTTTATTATCTATATACCTATGAGTTGCGAACCATATCACAAACTTATTTATTTTCCACAAAGAGGCTCTTTAATACCTTAAATTATTACTATACAAATCTAATTCGAAATATCGTCAAAAAGTAATACACGGCATGTAAAATTTAAATTTTGAATAAAAAGTAAAACATTAGGCATTACTTATGGGGTTGAAAGAACGAGCCTTTACGAAAATTTAGGTACTAAGAAGACCACCACAATCGGGCATATCCAGGGTAATGATTAATTAATTAATCGGCTAATTCTTCAGTCACCCCTTTAATATGATTTTTGTCAAATTGGTCCTTTAATTTAAATTGCTAGTTGAAGCTAAATATTGCCAGCTTCAATAGGGTCGGTTAGTTCTACTTCTACTTTTACTTTTATTGTGTTGTTTTGGTATATATTTTCGATTGTTTTGATTATTCAAAGAAATTGACATTAATTTGATAGTTTCCATTTTATTAGTACTGTATGTTGGTACTATATATCAATTTGGACATGTGGAAGTGAGAGCACTCTCTTGTTAGTAATTTCAGTGTAAATTATGACGAAACCAGAAATAACCCATAATATTCTCCCCGTGTGATCTTAGTATTTCCGTTGATTCAATAGTATAGGGTATCCAATATTTTAATCAACGGCATGCCAGAGTTTTATTAGTTTTCATATATATATTTGCAAAATAAAGAAGAAAGTTCAGTACAGGCAGTTAAACAGCTGATCTGTCAATTTAGAAGTAAAAGCAAGTACCAACTTGCTAAAAAGCATCTTTTTCTTCTTCTTAGCCTTGTGTCGTTCACGTTTGGACATAGGCCTCTCTTAACTCCTTCCATCGGTCTCTATCCTGAGCAACATATTTCCAATTTGTTCCAGCTATTCTTTTAATATCATCAACCCATCTCATCTGTGGTCTTCCTCTTGGTCGTTTACTTTCGTAAGGTCTCCAATGTTGTATTGTAGTATTCCAACGTTGGTCTTTTTGTCTAGCAGTCTGACCCCGCGAAGCTCCATTTAAGTTTGGCAATTTAAATCCAGAAGTGTAATTCGAATCTCTAAAATCAGGATATTTTATATAAAATAGTGATCAAACCAGTGCTAATGTGTGGATACGTGACGAGAACGTATCCAGCAGAGGTATTTTCCGACTTACAAGGTCAAACACATATATAAAGATAGCAACGTCGTACAAGAAACTAAAGCGCTGGCTTTATCCAAAGACTCTATAATTACTGCATTGCCAAGTTAAATTGGGAGGATGCCCCAAGAGAAAAAATGCCCTTAGGACTTCCACAAATGAAGGGGGAGGTAACATACGGTTAGATTTAGGAATAACGGGACTATCTATCGACCCATCATATCTATCAACACCTGCTATCCTTCGTACAATCAATACTTATCTGTTGTGGACTATCAAATCAATTGCATGTAATCAAACGAACTAGGCTTAAATAATTATCCTAGGAAAGGCACTTCAGAAATATTGACATAACTTTTATAAACGGAATTTACGGAATAAACGGAAAGAGAGAATAATGTTTATGTTCAATTTAGAACTCGCTAATTTTCACCCTTTTGAATTGGGTATGTATATGTATTACCATACAAAATAAAAGCAAGAAAACTATAATTATGAAACGAAAAGAGTACGAAATGAAAAGATTATATAAATCCCTTATATTTACACAGACTGCTTTACAAAAGGTGAACGAATGAGCATAAAAACACAGCTGTTTTAAAAACTTAATATTATTAGACGAATTTAGGATCAATTTCACTCAAAATATGATATGCTAAAATATGATACGACAGGAAAAAAGGCAATGACTTTTACAGCTGATAGCTTATGAATATTGTCTCGTACTGTTATATAGCAGTTTGTTGTCACATTTTAACCTGTTTATTTTCTTATTATCCATATATGTGTTGTAAACCGATATTACAAGCTCATTTTACAAAGAGACTATATATTAAGTACAGTTATTACTAAACAAATCTGACTCGAAATATCGTCTAAAAGTAACAGTATGTAAAATTTAAATTTTTATTGAAAAGTAAAAGATTAGTCATTTTATGAAGTTCATCGTGGAAGCCTTCACGAAATTTGAAGTAACAATAAGACCACCGCAATCGAGCGTACTCTGGGTAATGAATAATTGTTAAATCGGTTAATTCTTCAATCACCCGTTCAATATGATTTTTATCAATTCGGTCCTTTTTAGGACCAACTATTCTAATTATGTCTATAAATATTAAGGACATATCTACAGATAAAGACACTCTAGTTTACTTAAGCTTATGAGACATATGTGCTTAACACAAATGTGACGTATTTCTACTGCAGGAAGCAAATAGAGGGCTAAACCTAGGGTATTTGGTATTAAGCTGATCGCTGAAAATAACGAAATAAACATAATAAATGCCGGCAAAGAAAAACATAAAATGAGAGAGGACAAACAAGTCAGCTGAGGAAACCTTTCAACGATGTTGGATTTGGATCCACTATCCACGTATATTATGAACAATATTACGGCTCCTGACTGAGGATCTAAGCACAAAACTAATTATAAAATTTGGACAAAAAAATACAACAATGGCTAATATACAAAGTGTGTAGACAAGCAAAGCAAAGACAAAGTTGTGGCCTTGCTTAAACCTGACAAAAACCCCAACGACCACAAAAGCTATCGGCCAATATATCTATTTATTTTTTCAGCTATACAAAATACTTCTGCATATGATCCTTAATATAAACCGATATTAGAAGAAAAACTTCAATTGAAAGATAAAAGTGGCTATATATGACAGGATAGATCATGTTCGTTACACATACTAAATCTTGCCCAACACAGCAAAGACGCATATGAAAAATATCAGACATGAGGAGTGGTATTTGTCAATCTAAATTCTGCTTACGACACCTTAAATTAAAGCACATTTCTCCAAAATCTATGTGATATCCCCTTAGGTAATAAACTCACTTGTATTATCCGCGTATGCCTACACAACAGAAGATTTTCCGTATCACTCAATGATAAGAATAGAAGATGAAGATGGAGAACGTAGTAGAACGGTCTCCTTTGGGGTACCGTAATGGCACCTACACTGTATAATATTTACACAACCCATACCAGTAAATACTAGGACTTTTATTTTGTAGACGATACATCTATTGTTGCACAACCAAAAAATGTTGTTGCTGAAGTGGAGAAAAATCTAAATATCATATCTTAAACACAATTAAAATAGATTATAAATTAATTTTAAGCCAAACCCTGGAAAAAGTCAGGCGGGCTCCTTCAATGTCCCTAACAGAGACGCTTTCACAAATTTGAACATATACCTGAACCAATAGTGTCATGAAATCCTTAAACACACTTTGTAATTGACAGAACTTTGTTTAAAACTAAATGGAAAACTAGAACCAGAAAAATAATATTCTTGGCGAACTTGTCAGCTAAAAATCCACATCCTTCCACTCTTAAAACGTAGACGCTTGAACTCTATGCTTCTGCTGCCGAATATACCTTGCTTGTATGGGTGATATCAATACATACTTAACACGTAGATTTAGCTATAAATTAGTCAGCCAAATTCAGCGGATATTAAGACTCACATCCATACATAAGCTCTACAATATCGTAGTTATCAATCCACATAATATCCGAAGATAAGTAGCTAGAGAACAAAAGAAACAAAGTCTAGATTCGTAACATCCACTCCACGAATAACAACCCATTTTATGACTAGAATCGAGGAATAACTAGCTAGACCAACACATCTGCAAGACATACAAAAAAAATAAGCTGCTTCTCGCCATCTGAACTCTCGAAAGGAACTTCCTTATGGTAGTTATCTTCCTTAAATCTGCAATAAGGACTCTTGCCTTTAAACACCGGTTAACCTGTGTGAATCTGGGGTGATACAAGATTCATTACACTTTCTTAGTTGACTTTGCCATTCCAATCGCTCTTTTCTGAAGGGACAAGGTTTATTTATTTGAACTAAACATGTAAAGTACAGTCAGTAAGCTATTACTTATATTGATCATTGCAAATTTGACACTAACTACACTTATATTGACTACATATTACCCCTTAATAGGAGATAAAACATTCAGTATGTAATATGGGTGTAAGTATGTAATATGGGTGAAGTGGTATAATTGTTGTTAGATAAATTAAGCATTCTTCTTTTTTTTGTGCACTACTATCTGTAGTACACAGATAAAACAAGAAATAAAATAATAAAAAATCTGTATAAAAGATATCATAAAACAATGGATAAAATAAAAGAAGTTCTTATCTATCGAATTCTTAAATAAAACGTATGAAGACATACTCACGTTAACAAAATACATTAGGAAATTTCCGCATGTGAAAAAAATCCAATTTGGTAACAAAATCCTTTTGTATCTATAAAGCTATTTTTAGAAAAGCACGTACCTACCAAAAACAGGTAGTTAATAGTATTCATATCTGTTACACAATGAAATGCGTTTGAATGATAACAAAAATAAGGAGTCCATATAAACCGTTTAGACTATACGCGAGAAGTATACAGCTTAATGGCAGAGTTGCCAAACTATCAGAGCTTACTTAAACCGATATACCTATGGTTCCAATATACAATGAAAAAGATCTGAACGACCCCTATAAGATATACACGTGAACTAAGCAATATACATTCATGATACAGGGGTACTTAAGGGCTCCACAAAATTTTTAAAAATTATGAAACTATACATGTTGACGAATCGACAGAGCCAATATTATGGAATGGTCAAGTGAGCTCCGTATATCGGTGTCGACTTGACCACGGAGCTCACTTGAACCTGAATTTTAACATGGGCGGAGTCCACTTTATGCCGTAGATATATATATATATATATATATATATATATATATATATATATATCTATATACATATTTATAATAAAACCAAAGCTAAGATTATTACTATTATAAGAATTAATATTAAACTCAACAGGCGTTCTGGTTGAACCGAGTCGATTATCACTGCGCCGAGCTTTTGACATTCTCTCTGATGTGTTTTTCAGGGCTTCCAAGAATTTAGCCTCCCGAGTCCGAGACACTACTACACTAACCACTAATCAATGCATTACTGCTACTGGTAGCAGCGGACGGTTCAGTTATACCGTCAATGGTGATGTGGTTCGGGTGGAGGTTGACGTAGGGGTTAGCGTGAGGATTGATGGTTGAGTTTAATATCAATTCATGCGTTAGTATTAATTTTAGTTTTAGGTTTAATTGTACTAACCGCGGAAATTTTTCGGAATATATAATATAAACATATTACATACTTGGTACAAAAAATCAAACTGTCAAATCTTAACCCAGGGACTGATTTAAACAGATGTTCCTTAGCACATGAACAGCATTTAGAAAATGACTTTAAATCAAAACTACCAATTACTTTAAATAGAAAAATTTTCGATCAGTAGGTATGTATTGCCAATCCTGATATATAGAACTGGAAAATGGGTACAAACTTTAATTGACTCAGGGAGCTATGGAGCGGAGAAAGCTCAATATTAAACTCAGCGATAGCCTATCTAATGAATAAATAAGAAGATGTTCAAAAGTAATAGACGTAATCCAAAAAATTTTAAAATGGAACAAGGCAGAACACATAGCAATAATAAAAGACTAAATGAAAGTTGAATGACCAAAATTTTTGAATGGCGGTCAAGAGAAAATATGAGAATTAGAGGCAGACCACAAACCCGATAGACTGATGACATAAAGCAAATAACTAGTCGAATGTATGCACAAAACAACGAAAAAAAAATCGGTTGCCTGTAAAGTCGGTTTTACGGGCGAAGATTTTACGTGACAACGTCTTTTTCTCGGTAGAATATTTATTGATATGAATATTATTAAATTGCACAATAGGAACAAGGAATTGAATGAAAATAAGAATTGCACAAATTTTAACTATAGAAATATATTTTGTTTACTAAAACATTGTACATGTAAACTTAAACTTAACTAATTTCTATTTGAGTGATTTTGTTGAGGATAGGACGATGATAGGAGAAATATGAAATGAAAGGAAGTGTTTCTGCTGTAATGTGTCTTGAACGCCAAGAACGCTCGAGAAAGACAGAGACACAAGCACGGAAGCACGCACTGATTCAACGCGCCTAATTCTCTAGTACTGCGCGCGCAGCGGACCGATCATGTTTGAGTGGAAGAGAGACGCAAGGCATTCGCCGGTCCGGCGGGCCTCTCTCTCGTTCGGTGACTCACTGTAACAGACGTGAGCGGGCGTTACACTTTTTCATGAATGACTCCGAGCCACAACGTAATTTAAGACGTTGTCACGTCAAAAAATAAATGAATACACTTAAGTGTGGCTTACATCAGACAAGGAATGGAAAAACTGTTGATGATGAATATTTAATAAATAACTGTAGTTTTTATTAACATTAGTGCCTTTTTATTTTCTAATATAAAAGGATCATCGATATGCATCGATATGCAATTGATGGAATAAGTAACTCGTTGATTGTTCTTGTTATTTTTCGTTTCATGCCCACCTGCTTGATATTTGAGAAAGTGTACTGAAACATGATCTTGTTTCATTGTTTTATCCAAATAATCCAGAACTTTCAACCCACAATAAGCAAATAATAAATTGTTACAACACATTATCCCCGTGATTAAGTGTAATTATTTTTAGACGTCATATAGATCTCGCTTTGGACGAAATTGATCGGTTTCCGCTAACCGGTCGTAAATATTTTTAAGTCTTGTAATGAGGTTATCGTATGTTAGGATATAATTGTAGATATTTATAATTTGCTTGTGCATAAACACAAAACCGTATCTCGCATTTCTGCATTTAAAAAATTAGTATGACCTGGCATTTTCACAAGAAACTCTACTATAATAAGAATGAATAATCTTATGCTTTTCAATTACAATTATTGGTCTGACAGCTGTAACACAAATAAATTACATCTACCTACTTAATTTTAAATGAGCCCTTCAACTTGTAAGGTTAGTAATTTATGAAAGAGTGTTATTATAATTCCAAGAGTTGAAAAAATTTAATAAATATTAAGGATTTGTAAAAATTTACGATTAGAATAATTAACAAAATTTGTAGGCATCTTCGTTAAATTATTAGACGATCATATGAAATAAGCATAAAAATAAGATTATGTATTTTAAACATTACCATTAAATGCAAATAACTTGAAAATTACTTACTCTATCAAATTTAGAGAAAAGATTAATATTTACGTAAAAGGTAAAGAAAAAACAAAAATATATGCTGAAATGATTATTACGACAGTTACGTAGATTGTGAGGGGAAAAAAGAAAGTACCTATCCCTATAGCACGCCTTTGGTAAACGCGGGAAACTATCTTTTAACACTAGTTAAAGTCTACTAAAATGCGTAACCTGTTTGTCAAGTTTGAACAAAAAATATTGGAAGGTGTTAAAACAATGAGCTAAAATCATTTTAGAATATTTATAATAACGTCGGTTAAGAGTGTAAATCTGCTAAGTCCATTATAACAGATTTTACAGGAGAGCATAAAAACTGTAGCAGCAATGAAAAATCATTGTTCTATTAATTAGCAATATTTATAACATCAAATATAGTTCCAAGTAATATATTGTATAAATCCATAAACCGATTTTATCAACGCAATTAATTTTTATTTACACTTTTTGGGAGTTAGCATAATTTCCTTATATGTAATATTAAATCTTTTGGACTTGACAAAAAAAAATATAAGCAAGTATACAAAATGCTATATTAAAAATCATTTTAATTATGTTGTTATTGTTTTACATAATATTTTTCATGAGGTAAATCATCGTAGAAAGTATGATAGTCATTAGGTAAAATATGTTTTAAATCCTGTAGGTCATTATACTTCCTACTTGAAATCTTCAGTCTTTCAGAATAGAGTTGGTCTAGTTGAAGTAATGAACAAGGTACAATTCTGGAGCTGAGCCTCTGAGGTAATAATTTCCAATCATCGCCAAACCGTAATTTACAATCAATTTGACCGTTTGCATTATATCTTAACGCACGCACATCTACAACTAATTACTATTTAACTGGTAATAAGCCACAATTAAAGGTTAAAATACGTTTATTGACGTTTCAATTTCCACTTCGGAAATCGTTCTCAAAATACAAACATTAGTAAATTAAACAAATTTTGTTTTTGTTACTTAGTGAAAAATTCTTCTAATAATTTAATTTTATTTGACTCATCTATATTGACAATTCAGACATACATTATACATTTTAAAGTAGACGACTTTAAAATGATATTGCCAATATTGTTGAGTTGCGTTCCTGGGACGACTTTACTTATAAGATAGTTCATTCGATTACATGAAATCAACTTTAACTTGAGAATATCCGTCAGAAAAGATCATAACATGTAATTCGTCTTTAAAAAGACAAATACATGCCATGATGACAGTAAAATTCTCCTGTTAGTGATTCCATAGTAAATTATGAGGGTTATAAAGATAATGAACATAGGGTTCAATGGAATGATTCAAATATAGTCCTAAAAGAAACGGATGGTAAAAAGAGAAAAATCAAAGAAGCGGCTCTAATTATGCTAAATGAGACCAATTGTGTCGCGAATTCCTCGGCAGAATGTAGTAGGATCTGGTTACCCATATTGAAAGAGGAAGTTATTAAAAAGAAAATACCAGTATTGGTAAGTCAGTAACATATGGAGAATACATCATTTATATTTTTTAAATAACAAACATATAAAATCGGAATTTGGTATTTATTGAAGGTAAACTAAATGCAAGATCAAATACTTACCATGTCGGGATAGTATTATGAGGTTTTTTTCCTGGTTTTTCCCTCATAATTTACTATGGAATCACTAACAGGAGAATTTTACTGTCATCATGGCATGTATTTGTCTTTTTAAAGACGAATTACATGTTATGATCTTTTCTGACGGATATTCTCAAGTTAAAGTTGATTTCATGTAATCGAATGAACTATCTTATAAGTAAAGTCGTCCCAGGAACGCAACTCAACAATATTGGCAATATCATTTTAAAGTCGTCTACTTTAAAATGTATAATGTATGTCTGAATTGTCAATATAGATGAGTCAGATAAAATTAAATTATTAGAAGAATTTTTCACTAAGTAACAAAAACAAAATTTGTTTAATTTACTAATGTTTGTATTTTGAGAACGATTTCCGAAGTGGAAATTGAAACGTCAATAAACGTATTTTAACCTTTAATTGTGGCTTATTCCCAGTTAAATAGTAATTAATTTAAAATGCCACAAGAAAATAGCTTCAGAACACATCTACAACCTAAAATAATTACATAATAAGAATTTACATAAAATAAATATTTGTGAAGACTTACTTTTGGGTCACCTTTTTTCTTACCGCGACGGATACTTTTCAGGAACTCAAGTTTCTTCATTGACTTAAAGAATGTATGATTTAAATAAGTTACATTATATTTTTTGGGGATCTTTCGGGCAGATAGACATATTCCCAAATAATCTGCTGGCACGTTGATTGTTTTGTTCTTTAAACACCTTTCAATTGTGGAATGCATGGAGTCTGCCTCCATTTGGGTGTGCCCAACTTCTAAGTACTTTTGCTCAATAGTAATGTTTTTCTTCACAGCTGTATTCAGTAAGGCGTTTGAAACAGTTACGTTTCTATTTTGGTAGTTACAGCCATCGCTATACAAAATTATTTTTGTGTCTCCGTAATCAGTAGTTTGATCAAGTGTAGGCAAAATTTTGTTGGTGATAAAGTCGGAAAAGATGGTGGCAAACTCTTCTGCAGAAACATTACCTTCCGTCTCATTCCAAATGTAACAAAATCCATCTTTATTCCTTAAGTTATAGAAACAAAGATTGTGTACGCACAATTTTGTTTTATAGTAAAGGCTCGAAACTTTTTATTTAGGAGCCATCAGTACAGCTTGTAAGTCAACAGTGGAAACAAGAGTTTCATTAGCTTTATCACGATCCTTTTCTTGACGTGCCTCATTCTTTTTAATATGATGTAAATTGTATTCGTCCTCAGATATATGCCCTACTTTGAATGCGGCGCATTTTTCGCACTGGTCTTTTTTTGGTCGGAATAAAGAAATCTTTTCGGAATCTAATGCTTTATTCAAAGTTGTAATAGAAAGTGGTTTGATAGATTTTGTTTTACACAAGTCATCAACATAAAATTTGTATAAATTTGTTTTAGACTGCCACTCTGGTAAAAGGTATTGTTTAGTACTAGTTGATCTACAATAATGAGATTCCATTTTAGGAATTGAATCTATAAAACTTTTTAGCTCTGACCGCTCCTGTTCAAATGGCTTACTTGTTTCGTTTCTTTCTGGTTTTCCTCTGTTTTCTTTAGCTTCTTATGATTTCTTTTTTCATTTTAATATGGTCATTCTACCAATTAAGAGAGTGTTAAGGAACATGGTCCTGCATACTCTTAGGTTATTGTCATCGATTTTTAAATGATATTGAATTGATTGAGATCTTTTGGAAGTGTCACGATTTTTTCTATTTCTTTGTCTGTTGATTGGTAAAAATGATACAACACTATCAATTAGTGTTTTTTTGGCTCCCCATTCCAAACTCTAGAAATGATCAAAAATACTTCTTCGAGCTGTTTCTGAAATTAATGTGCACTTCATTTGGCCAGTACTTTTTTTACAGGAGCATCTCGGTTTCATGGTACTTGGTTCTCTTTTTATATTATACGTCCATTTACCGTTTTTAAGACTTCGACCTAGGTATGGAGATCCATGTTCCCTAAGTTTAAGATTTTGTTGTGAAACCCAATTTTCTTAATCTACTTGATACCTTTTTCTTCTCTTTTGGCTTTTTGTTGGATATCCTTCAAATACGCAATCACTATCAGAACTATCTGAATATGGAACCAGTTTTAATGGACTTTCATCTTCACTGTTACTGATACGTAAGTTTTTCTCAATCTCAGTTGTATCCTGAGGCGATGAACTCGTGTCACTGCCGATAACATTAGAATTAGCTACTAATGTGTTTTCTTCTATTATTGAGGTCTCGTCAGAAAACTCCTCGCCATTACTCGATTTTGCAGTTAAAAACTCATTACAAACTTCTTCTATTACAACATTTTCTACGACAGTAAATGTAGAATTTGACAATAGAGGAGAATGAGCTTGAAATTCTTCATTGATGTCAATATCATTTTGAAGAGCAGTAACCAAATCGACCATTTTTTTAATCCATCTATTACTAAAAGAAAACTCTGTTTATTTATTTTAAAACTATTATATCAATATTATTATGATTCACTCAAAAAAAATGTATAGCTAGTAGATAGAAAATGAACTATCGAAGTCCATGCATTTTCTGATCATGAGAAATTAACAAATAATAAAAGCTGCCAAGTCCATGCACAAACACGTGTGGTTCAAAACCAGTAAAATAACAGAAAACAAATCTCATAGTAATATTCATATTATTTTATTTTATGAAAGAAATACTCACGTTTCAGTATTTTACACCAACGAACGCTATTTTAAATTAATAAATTTGGTAAAATATGGCTACAACCTTACTATTGCACTAACTTCTGTCTGTACGGCATCGATTTACCATAACAACTGACTAAGTAACAGCGGACTTGTCAGAATTACACTTTACGTTTTTGGCGACAATATAAAGCATAATTTCGTGCGACCAAATTGTACTAAAATATAAATAAAACGGAGTTATCAGATTTCACTACATAATAAGAAATGTTATCTACATTATGACTAAGCAAAAATCACAAAAGGTCCAAAAAGTGGAATTAGCAGATTTACAGTCTTAACCGACGATAAAACACTCTGTATCTCGCTAAGGATGAATATTTTATTTAAGTGTTTTAGGTTAAATCTTCGTATTTTGTGCTAAGGTTTCTCCAGTTACTGTATGGACAAATCTTAATGAAACACCCTGTATAAGGAAAAGTATGTTAAATGTTTTTCCAAAACTGTTAAATTTCTTTCAATTTTATCTATTAGGTCCACAAGCAAATAAATGGAAGTTGTGCAATAACTAGATACCTTTTTGGAACTTTGGGACAAAGCTTGGATACACTTATCCGTATATGTTCTTAATAATGTTACAGGATATACATTATTTAGAAAAATTAATTGGTAAAGCACCTTGACGTTTATTAACGAAAACAATCTGCGATTTTTGCCAATATCGTGCAAGTTAAATTAGACGGTAAAATCGTAAATAAAACCGTCAGACAAGAATTCAAATAATATCAGAAAATAATATTGTATTTATGTATTTCGAAAACCGTAAACAGTGTATATATGACTAAAGTAAAAGATTAGAACAACAGCTTTATTGAATTCGTCAGCCCGTAAACGGATTGCTGTTATCAGCGATTTTATTTCTTTGGTCACTAAAGTACCTGTAAATTTTCCAACAATGAAAATAAATTTCTCGACGTGTTTTATCACGGTTAGGATATTTTTATGTACCTGCCATATCTTCAACGCTTGTCAGCACAGTTGCGAAAAAAATCAGAATTACCTTCAGAGTCTATTCGAGAGGACGAAGGTTGACAGATTTACAGCAGATATTAAATTTTCGTGAAATAAAATACAAATAAGTTTTATTTTCTAAAGAAATAAAAGAATTTTTTTTAATAAAGGATTGTTATATTTGGGCATTTTATTCAAAGAAAAGTTATTTTATGAAACCATTCAACATGTTGTTTCTCTACCTTATAAATACTAAGCTTGCGTGAATAGAAATCGGCCAACTATAAACTTTTGACTTGAACTATATATTTTTTAAATTGTTAAAATCTAAATAAAAAAAGAATAATATTGTTTATAAGATAACTTAATATCTTCTATTAAAGGTCTTTCTACAAAACTTGATTCCTTATGTTTAACATAGTAAAATTAATTCATAACAGAAGGGAAGTATAGAAAAGATCTTAAACATTTGATTTCACATATAGTGACTCTACAATTCGCTTATACGTATTTGGTTATTTTAGAACTCATTAGAGCGACTCAGTAGGAAGCCCTAAACGTGAAATTAAATATTTTTCGTTAAAGGAAGTAATAATGAAATAACTTCCAAAAGACGCATAGGCGTCATCTAAGAATAAAGCAAAAAGTAAAAATCAGAATATTTCTACTTGTTTGAAACCAAAATTCAGATTTTTACCTAAATCTATGCCTTTTACGATTTACACAGAAACCAGACGATGAATAGACTAAAATAGGAATCTAAAATTGCATTCTACATCATATCGTTTTATCTAAGTACAAATCTTTTATGAACTAAAATAAGAGCAAATCTTTTACAAAATAAGAGCAAATAGAGATGTATAAAAGACGTTTTAATAAGTACTAAAAGGAAAAAATACGAATAAGCGAATTTTAGAGGCACTATACGTAAAATCAAATCTTAACTGTCTTTTCTATATCTTTAGTTACTCATATTTTAAGTATTAGAAGCCAGTTCATGAAAGAATCTTACTTAGTTAAAATGATATATGATGTTGAGTACAACATTAGATTCTCTATGTCGCTCTATTTATGTATTATCTTCTCTTTCCCTAATAATATTTATTATACAATAAGGCGTATCTGTAGAAGTCACTCTTCTGAGCTTATAATTATAATCACAATGTGAATGATCAGAGAAAGAAGTCCAGTCGCGTATTCTCTATCTGTTCCAAAAACTAAGCAATAAGATGTTTAAAAGGATTTAAAATTACCTCTTTAAAGCTTAACAAAGGAACATGAAGATAAAGTTAAAAATAGCTGGTAAAAAACCAAGACAGTAAAACTAGAAGATAAAAAAGACCCCGAAAGAATACCATTATCCGCACAGTGCCGTAATACACAGACACCATCCTAACACTTAAATAGATCAGGATCAACCAGACCTAATCATCGACAAACTGGAACGAACAATAGATGAAACTTATATCAAAAGTCAGAATCAATTTCTGTAGTTCCATAAAACCTCCTGTAGCACAGAGATCCTGTAGTAAACTGTGCTAACGAGTATACAAAAATGGGTCGACTGAAGTAGTAAGGACTATAGAGGGCCTGTGGGAGGAAGCAGACTAAAATATAGCGGATCTCACTATTATTTCCAAGCCTTTCGTAATTCTCACTCTCGTCCTCGAGAATGAGGCTGCTTAAGTAATTATGAGGATTTGTCTGAAGAAACAAAATCAAGACTTTAAAACTGAGGACTGGTTGCTAAGAAATTAAAAGATTGGGAAGAATGCGCAAAACCCAGTCTACACGATCGACGAGGTAGCCTTTAAAGTATTGAGGGTTTCCCATTCCAGGGCATATTACCTCCAATCAGAAAGAGTAGTACTGCAGACAAACCTCCAATATATAAAAGTACATTCGGCAGAACTTGCTGTTGCTATAAGCAGATTTGATGTAGCATTGGTACGGGAGCTCTAGATTTACAGCAAAATAAGAGATTCGAGAATTAATAGAGGGCTTTGTTGCGTAGCGCAACCTAAAATTATGATCCAAATGACGAACACCCTTTTTCTTCAAAATAAACAACTACTTTTAGTTTTAAGTCGAGTTGTACCCGAGAATGCACGATAGCTATTGCATATATTCTTTGCACAGAATTGCGAGATTATCACGTACTATCTTCTCAATTTTATTAGAAAAAAACATCAGTCATTGTCACTGTCATATTTGATTAATTAAAAATAATTCGCTCATTTTTTCATTACAAAATATTTACCTAAAGCAAAATAAAGTTTTTTAAGTTGTAAGTGTTTTTTAAAGTGTAATCCGAGAAGTGTGATCGCCACCTTAAGGTAACATTTTTTTTATTTTCATTATTATAATTAGAACCAGATCAAAGGTATTGCCACCAACAGTCAGTAAGCAACACTTCAGGAGGAGAAGATAAAATTCCCCGGTGTTCTACAATCTGTATAATTGTCAAACGATGTATCAATACACTGCCGTTGTTAAATTCATATTCCAGGGATTTAACGACAGTAAAGATAAAAATCATAGAGGAGAAAGTATAAAGATAATTCTCTTATCATCATATCTCTCACATAATAGTCTCGAACATACACCTCCAAGTTAGTTGAAACAGCAGGTAAGATATTGCAGGAAAAATGGCCTGCAATTAATCATCGGCTGTAATATGCGAATGCAAACCATTTGATTTGGGGCAATAAAAACACCAATCAAAGAGGTGAGTTATTACTACAGTTTGTTATGAAACATCATTTAGACATACTAAACGTAGGAAATAAAACAACTTTCGTAACTTTTTAATGAAATGGGGTAATTGACCTAATACTGACCACGACTTACATGGCTAGAACTATTAACAAACGATATGTATTAGATGAGGGGTCTTGTTCAGACCACTGATACATCTTTAACGAAACTTATCGTAACCTTCATAATACAAATGGACGAATATCAAAGAGATCTGGATATTGTTTAGACAGGGTTTAAGGGACAACAAGGCATACATTAGAATCAAGACATGGAGACGAACAATTTCAAATGATTGTTATAACAGCGTTTGAAGACAACTGTCAGCAGATAAAGAAAAATTTAACAATAAAGTACCCTGGTGGTACAGATCAAAATACAAAAAAGTCAGAAGAAAAGTTTATTTTACCAAAAGATAAGGTGAGTGGGGTGATTATTGCAAAGCTCAGACTGAATATAAAATGGTACTAGGAAACAAAAAAAGAGAATCGTTGAGAAGGCATTGTGAGGAGGTAGAACAGAATGTAAAATTTATAAACCCTTGCTTTTGTTTTTGCAAAAGATTTATTATTTTGAGGGTACACTTTCCTGAGCCTAAAACAAAATTAAAACCACTAGACATATGCCAGTAGACTAGACTGGATACCATGACTTATGGCTCTACTGAAAACTGGCGCACGCCATAAGAAGTGGTAAACCAGAACGCAACTAAACAGGCAATTAGCTCATTTAAGCCCTATAAATCACCAGATCTGGGTGAAATTTATCCAATATTTTAAAAAAAGGGAAATGACCCTATAAGGAGATAAAAAACTGCTTTATAGTCATATTAGGAATGGTGTACGAATATTGGTAGAATGTCCGATTCATAAGGGATCGAGTGTGTATATCGAGTCATCATCATCATTATCATCATCATCCAGCCTCAAAAGTCCACTGCTGAACATAGGCCTCTTCCTCATGTTTCCAACCCCGTCTATCTTGCGCCGCTCTCATCCAGTTTTTATTGAGTCTTCTTAAATCGTCAGTCCATCTTGTAGGTGGTCGACCGACGCTTCTCTCTCCAAAGGAAGACAAGAGAGACAAGAGAAGAGTATATCGAGTAGGATTTTCTAACAGAAACAACACTACATCATCTCGTATAGAGGGTAGAGTGCATTCTGGAACAGTAGAAATAGTGGGTGCATATATCTATAAAGGTGTATACACGAGAAATAAAAAAAAACGTATCAGAAATATTGAAATCAGTAAGAGATGAATATATGACCTATCTCTATAAAATTTTCATGAAACTGTATTCATGCAAGTATATTCTACACTATAGTTATTACAAAAAGATTAGTAAACCTTTTACACATTTAAAATACAAGCATATACAGGGTGTTAGTATAAAAGTACAAAAAGCTTGAAAATAGGTGATTATGCATACCAAAAATTTACAGTTTGTAAGATAAATGTATGTTCGCAAATGCACCGTTTCCAAAATTCGGGTGTTGAAATTTTTTTGACGATTTATTCATTGTTCTGAATCTGGTTGAGATTTGCATATGAAATTTGGTTAGTTTTAAGAGATAGTTATTGCGAGGTTCTTAACATTCAATTAGGAACATTATATTTATTTTTTTTTATAGCCCTTTTTCTATCCGAATTGTCGAATAAAGGCCTCTCCCATTTCTCGCCATTCATCCCTGTTGTGTGCTAGGCGTTTCCACATTGGTCCTGCGACTCTTTTGATATCGTCGCTCCAGCGCATTTGAGGTCATCCTCTTGGTCTCTTCGCATCGTACGGTCGCCAGTTTCCGACTTCTTTGTTCCATCTATCATCTTCGAGACGTTCGTTGTGTCCAGCCCATTTCCATTTTAATTTAGCTGCTTGTTTCGCGGCGTCCTTTATTTTTGTTTTGTTCCGGATTGCTTCGTTCGTTTGCCGATCTATTAGTGAGATACCAAGCATCTGTCGTTCCATGGCTCGCTGAGTTTTTCGAATCTTGTCCATGTTCTTTTTTGCGAATGTCCAGGTTTGAGCTCCGTAAGTGAGAACGGGAAGGATACAAGAATCGAACACTTTGGTTCGAAGGTTTTGGGGTATCTTTTTGTCTTTCAGTATGTATGAGAGTTGTCCAAATGCGGCCCATCCCATTCTTACTGGTCTGCTTATTTCGGTAGTTTGGTTTTCTTTGTTTACAATTATATTTATTATTGGCCCCATAAAAGTAAAGTTTAATTTTTTTTAAGACAAAAAGGTACGCCACAGAGATATGTTTAATAAAAAAACCATTTTTTAAGTTCTTGTTTAATTTGTGATAAAAAATCTGTCTTGCCCGTTTTTTATATTATGTGCCGTTTTTATGCAACAAATAAAACATCTTAAAGTATATTTTTCAAATTTAGCGTATTATATTAGGGAGCTTTTTACCGACTATAGGCAAAGAAACTACCTTAACCAGTTGACCCCAGATTGCATTTTTTTCTAGGACTTTTCTAGGACGCTAATTACGAGTTATCCCGTAATAATAAAATGTGATTAAATCAACATTAAAGCCACAAGCGAAATTGTTTAAAAAATGATTGATAAAGAGCTTATCCATGTATTAGCAAATATATTTAACCTCAGTTAAAAATCAGGAATTACACTACAGAAATGGCTAATATCAGCGTTTGTAACCATATAAAAAAAAAACGGGTGTGACAGTCCAGTGGGACTGCCGGTAGAAATTACACTTCTATACACGCATTCGCCGTTACAAATTTATTTGGAAGGCAATCTGCACAATCATTACATATGTAATGCTATAGGTAAGACATAGCAGCAAGAGAAACAGAATTAATAACAACTTACTAACAATTAATAAACAACATTTGACCTGTAATATTAGTATAGTAAATGAAGGATTGAATCAATATTTTGATGAGAATGTATATTTTTATTATCATATATGTATGACAGGAGTTGAATGCAAAAATTTTTTTACACATACTCTGCAGTAAAATTCATTGTTTATTTTGTTATTAATATAAAAATACAATACAATACACAGCAACATAATTCGATATAATAATACAGTACAAATTAAAATGCAATATTCCTAAGTTTTTAAAAATGACAGTAATATACATAGAATAATACACTAGATTACAGTGCAACATTATTCAATATAATAATACAATACAAATTAAAATGCAATATTCATAAGTATTTAAAAATGACAATAATATACATAACTTTTCTACTTACGCATGTGTTTAATTTACCATGTAATAATATTAATAAAAAAGTCCTCTCCGACTGGGAATCGAACCCCGGTCTCCCGCGTGACAGGCTAGGATACTGACTACTATACTACCGTGGACATGACACAAACGTATTTTAAAATTGACAGTTCTGGGTCATACATTGATTTATTGAGATTATTATTTTGAAATACAAAAGACTAATATAAATATGAACATTTAATAAATAATACAAAACATATCACATAAATAATAATAATATTAATAAATATTTTATTATATATATAATATTATATGTATATATATATATATATATATATATATATATATATAATATTAAATATATATACAAAAGGAACATTTTTATATTCGAGAGAGGAAGAGAGAGAAAATATATCTTCTGTCTCTCTCTTACTCATTATCTTACATATGTAATGGTTTCACAGATTCACTCCCATACAAATTTACAACGTGGAGCGCGCGTATAGAAGTTTAACTTCAAAAAGATAAGCTATAAACTGCCAAGAGACTGCAATAGCACTATAAAAAAATATCACTAAAAGTGATACATGCTAGAAAGTACAGAAGGCAGGAATAAAATATTAGAGATATTCAGTAATAAGTCAGTAGTGATATGTTGTAAAATCTTATTTCAATGATTTTTAACACTACTTATGATTAAATCTAAAAGTAAATATTGGTAAATAAAAATGTTACATCAAAAGTAACTAAAACATAATTTTGTGGTAATCGAAAATTATTGATAAAAGAACTAAAGTCAAATGAATATTTAATGTACATATTCTTGTTTCAATCATAAGCATTAGATAAAATATCATTTAGGAGTTGTGCTATTGGTCCATTAGGAGGGAATAAAGATGAAATTATTGGTCTCATAGATAAAGCTGGGTTTGTATTTTAAGTAGAGCATAAAAACGTGGAGCAAAAGAATTATATATTTTGAGTTATCTCGTTTTGTTTATTGTCAATAAACTTATTTTTGTGTAATTTAAATAATAGACAATTTTCTTTTTGTTGTAACGTACAAACAGGAATCCTCTTAAGTGTAGTGTAATACTTGGTATTATTTAAGAGTTCTCCAGTTTTTTTTAGGTAATCCTCTTTGCACATTGCAACAGTTACGTCACCTTTCTCACTTCTGACAATGTAAATTTCAGGATAGTTTTTTTTTTAATTTAAGAATTTTCCTTAAGAACCGTCCTAATATTTACATTGTCAAAAGCGACAAAGGTAACGTAACTGTTGCAAGGTGGAAAAAAGGTTACCTAAAAAAAACTGGAGAAATCTGGAGTCTTAAATCATACTAAGTATTATATTACATTTAGAAGTGTTTATACGTTACAATGAAATGCAAATTGTATAATATCTAAATTACACAAAAAGAAGTTTATTGATAATAAAAAAGCAAGAGAACTCAAAATATTTAATTCTTTTACTCCACATTATTATGCTTTGCAACTTTGTTTATGAGACCAATAGTTGCATACGTATGCCCTCTTAATGGACTAATAGCACAACTCCTCAGTTACATCTTAACTAATGCTTATAATGTAAACAACTGTATGTACCTTAGACAAGGAAAGAGAGTGGACAGGTAACGTTCATAATAAACCTTCGAAGAGTGAAGCTAGTTTCGATGTGACCGCCATGTTTTGTGACGGTACGTTGCTAATTACTACCACATTACTACATCTCGCAGTGGTAGAGATAGTTCAAACACTCCTGACCATGGAGCTGCGCGAAGGCGGAGTCAAATTCACGTAAAGGCAGAAAGGTTCTATTGTAAGTGGAATTATACAGTGCATAGTACAATGCGTTTTGCATGGAAGTGGGGACTAAACCAAATTTCGTCTACTGCGCCGTGGTCAGGAGTGCTTGCACTATCTCTACCAGCTCTACTGATTTTTCAGTAGATCTACTAATTTCAACTTAAATATATTGATTTACTGAAAACCTATATCGATCTGCTAAAAAATATGTAATGATAAAATCATGTTCAAAAAGTGATCATTATGTCTTCTTCTTCTTCTTCTGGTTCCTATCCGTTTCGGATGTTGGAAATCATATTGGCAATCATGACCTTGCTCGCTGCGGCTCGAAACAGCTCCGTTGAGGTTTTCTTAAACCATGTTCTTAAATTCCGCAGCCATGATATTCTCCTTCTACCGGGTCCTCGCTTACCTTTGACTTTACCTTGCAATATAGACTGCAGCAGGGAGTAACGGTGCTGATTTCTCATAACGTGTCCCAGATATTGCAATTTTATGCGTTTGATCGTAAACACAATCTCTGGTTCCTTCTTCATTTTTTCTAGAACTTCCTTGTTCGTGATCCTTGCTGTCCATGATATTCTTAGCATTCATTAATCATTATGTCAGTTTTCAATTATAAAAGAACCTATTTATTGGTATATGTCCACTTTTGTGCCAATTTAGGCTTTCCTTGTCTAAGGTATGTACATTAAATATTCATTTGACTTTATTTCTTTTGTCAATAATTTTCTATTACCACAAAAATATGTTTTAGTTAGTTTTGCACTGATTAACAATTGCACTTTTTTCATTCCGTTTATTAAAAGGTATGAAAATAATTTACAATTAATAATACTTAGAGAACCGCCACTGGACGGTACCTAACTCACGTTAATTTACTTATTACTATTTGTATAGAGTAGGTTGTAAACATGCATTGTAACAATAAAAAAAAATAAAAAAAATATGTAAACAATCTTTCCGTAAGGACAATTTAATTCTCGCTATATAAATTTCTAAATGAAAAACTTTAATTCAAAATAAGTTTTTAAATTCAGTTATTATCAATTTTTCTTAAACTACGGAATATGAAAATATATAAAGCGTACATAATCTTTTCACAGTTCACTAATCTGGCGTTAAAATTAATTTTACTTTAGTTGATTTGACAAGACTGAGCTATTTTTCAGAGATAGCGTTCTTGGAGCAATTTTTAACTCGGCGAAAATAAATCCCATAGCTTTTTTTTGAATAATCGACTTGTCAATGCTGATTCTTAATTAAAAGATAAGAAGCGGCGAAGATAATAGTTTTCTAAGCTTAATTATTACCATACATATTAGTTAGCGCTAAAAATAACTAGGCATCAAAACTTTCTTTCTCTTTGGTGGTTAGTAACTCCCACACAAGAAATCAAAAATAAGTATAATAACTTTTTTAGTAAAATTAATAATACGATTTGATAGATTTCTACCGTTTTCACTAACGTACGCTGATTCATACTGAGTACAATGAATACCATATACTGCATTTGTTGTATATAATTTATCTATATTATTTTTAGTTTGTGAATATAAAAATGCAATAGTTATAATGTTTTTTGTTGTTATGTCTCAATAAATCATGGTGTTTGTGTTAATTGACGGTATATAAGACAGTGAATAATAATAGATGTTCTAATTTGAATATTTGAACGATAAGATTGATGACGCTGCACGGACTAAAACTTGCGGCCGAGAAAACCGAAGCCATCATTCTGAAGGGGAAAAGGAACAGACAAAGTGTTGAATTACAATGTGTAGGAGCATGTGTAACACCCAAGAAACAAGTAAAGTTCCTAGGAGTGACATTGTACCAGAATGGAAAATAGGGGGAGCACGTGCGGGAGGTGGTCCTGAAGGCTGCGAATAGTGCGGATGCGTTAGGGAGGATAATTTCCAACATTAGGGGACCCAAATCCGAAAAGAGGAGGGTCTTACACGGTGTTGTACAGTCGATCGTCCTCTACGCGGCACCAGTCTGGAGCGAAGCGGTAGAGATAATGGCCTATATGAGGCTCAGGACACAAATCGACAAAACAAGTCTGTCTCGAGTGGCATGCGCCTACAGGACTGCGCCTGCGACAGCCTTGTGGACCATCACTGGAAGTGAACCGTTGCATGTTTTGGCAGTGGAAAGAAAAAAACTCTTTGAGAGAAGAGGCCCAAACCTTACTATGGCCGAGAGAAGATAGGAAAGGGAAAGGTCAATTGAAAGATGGCAAAAAGAATGGAACAACATGAAGGATGTGGCAGAGTGGATGAAAATGCTGATCCCAAACATAAGAGATTGGGTGGACTGTGGCCACAGGCGACTGGATTATTTCCTGACGCAGGTGCTTACAGGACACGGGTGTTTTTTAGGACCTACCTCTCTAGGTGAGGAAAGGCTGACACAGATGAATGCCTATACTGTGGACACTCAGACACTGTGACACATACGATGTTATATTACAACAGATGGATAGTAGAAAGCAACAAAATGGAAAGAGAGAGAGAGAGGTGTGAACTTTGTTACAGTGAAAGAAATGATTGACAGAATGAGTAAAAATAAATCAGGTTAGACTAGCATACACAACTATATCCGTGCAGTGATTAAGAAAAACAACAGAAAGAATTTGGGTGGACCAACGGCAAATGTAGGAGTGAAAGATGCTGGAAGTTAAAGCTAGAAAAGTGGGCCAGACTGTATGAGTTAGAATGCGTGAGTCAGACTGTAAAGAAGGAGAAAATGCCTGTCTGGGAGTAATGCCGTACTAGAAACAATAATGAGGGTCGTCTACGTGCTACCTGGAACGAGACAGGGAACCCCCTTGCTAATGAATGGAGTATGGATGTGGATGAATGGAGAATGAATGAATGAAGGTAATGCTTCCAAAGTAATGCCGGCATTACAGCAGCATTTCGCTTCCGGATTGCTGGATGACAGAGGAGGGTCTGGTTTAGCAGGTAGGCGTTCGGCGTAGACTCGGCGACGAGAGGGCATTTTAAAGTAAGAGAAGGAAGAACGTTTCCTGCACTAAGGTCAGTCAGGCGGATGTCCCGAGCCCCCTTTATATAAAGACAAAAAAAAAGCATGCTGTTGTATATTATTGTTAATAACACGAGTGCTTTTCTCGGTAGCTTCCGAAGTAGTTCTCCTGTTATTAAATCATAGACAGAAGTTTTTTGTCGAACCTCCGTCAGAGTAAATGTTATCAGAGCCAGAGATGGAAGTAATTTTATTTGGTTTGAATTGTTTTTTACCGTTCGTTGCTTGTATATAGAATGCACATCCCGTACCATTATTTTCTCTTGATGCTTCATTGCACCTACTAGCGCAAGTAGATGTGTTAATAGTGTTTTTCTTAAAGGTTTGTATAGCATACAGTCAAACAAAATATTAAGTATTACGTTAAAAAACCAAAAAAATAACGATATGAAGATCTAATATAATGTCGCTAACATTACTGACATTTATTTTCTCAGAATAAAACTCACTTGTACATGCTACCCATACTTACCTTACACACCTTTCACTAATGTAATGAAATTTTGTGTAATCTAAAATACGACTAGACTGTTGTCTGATATTGCACTGAAGGGCCATGGTCTCTATTTACCAATTGAATTGAAGGCCATAAAATTCTCGTAAAACAAGGACACGTCTAACAGTTTTAGCAGTAAAAACAGGTCCGTAGTGGCAACAAAAGTCTAAATTTTTTAGTAATTAGCTAAATGGTATAAAGCGTTTTCTAATTTCTAATAATATACAAGACGAAAAGCTGGGGTTCGAAAAATATTTCCATGAAATTTCATGGGAACATTTTTGTCACTTTTATGAGATACACCGAAATAAAATTTAAGAGGTAGCCCAAGCAAAAAGTTGTTCAAATTTTTTTTTAACAGCTTTTTTTAAAATAAATTGTAACAATGAATTTTTTCTGATTGGATAATGTTTTCTTAATGTTTTGGACTGCAAACAACAAAACAGTTTTCTTATAACTTTTCTGTAAACTTGATCGTTTTCGAGTTATAAACAATTTAAAACTGAAAAAAAAAACGCAAAATAATGACTTTCAGGGATTGAAAGCACAACTAAGAATAAATAAACAAATAAACAATATTTGAGAAACTCTTGCATTAGCTTACTTCAACAACAACAATGTAAGTACAAACGTAATTTTCATAGAAATCTCTACTCTTTTAAAAAACAAAAGCATTTGCTAAAATCAATTAAACGAAAAATCGATAAAGATTCTCTAGTACTCAGCAATTCTGATAAGGGAAATTGTGTTGTAGTCTTAGAATAAGTTCAATACATAGAGAAAGTAGAATCTTTCCTTTCAGATAATAGTTTTGTAGTTTTGGAAAAAAATCTACTTAGCATCTTTATTAATAAAACAAAAGCAATGGTTAAATTGTTTAATGATACTAATAGTAAATATTACAACAGAAAGTTAACTGTATCTAATCCTATAACACCTAGGTTATATGGACTTCCTAAAATCCATAAACACAATTGTCCCATAAGGCCTGTTGTAAGTTTCTGTAACACTCCAGTTTCTATATTATCAGAGTTTATTTACAACACAATTCAGTCTATTACTAATTTTAAACCTAAGTTCTACATTAAAAATTCTTTAGACCTAATAGAACGTTTAAATAACATTAAAATAGAAGAGAGTTTTTATTTAGCCAATTTGTTTACTTCTGTACCAAGAGATGAAACATTACCTTTAGTACACAACCTTCTTAACAATTGCAACATACCAGCAAAAGACAAAAATTCCCTTTTAACTATGCTTAAATTTTGTCTCGATTAGGACTTTTTCCAATTTAATCAAAAAATATATAAACAACCAACAGGTTTAGCGATGGGATTTTCATTATCACCTTTTCTAGATGATATTTTCTTAGACAGCTTAGAACAGAAATTTGTTAACAACAACAAAATAGTTTTTTGGTCAAGATATGTTGATGATTGTATAGCTCTCATACAAGGAACCCAAGTTGATTCTTTACAGATTCTGGATGATCTAAATAACCTACATCTTAAAACCTCTTTTACACTGGAACCAGAATCTGACAATAAGTTGAACTTCTTGGATATGAGTATATCTCGTAATAAAGATTCTCTAGAGTACAATATTCACAGAAAACCTACTCAAACAGCCAATCATCCAACCCAACATAAAATGGCTGCTTTCAATAGTTACATTCATAGGTTACTCAACTTTCCACTTTCAAATGATAACTTTAATTTAGAATTTAATGCTCTCACGCAAATTTCTTTCAATAATGATTATAATCCTAATATTATTCATAAGCTTCTTAATAGAGCTAAACTTAAAATTGCAGAAAATATATTTTTTTACTTGTGTTTTTAAGCCTTTATGGTAATATTGAGTTTTTTTTTTTCATTTCCAAATTATTTATAAACTTGAAAACAACTTAAGAGAAAACTTGCAACATATCTTTTTTGTTAATACTGATGTAAAAAATTAAAAAAAAAACGAGCTAATGAACCGTGCATGGCAGGGAGACGCTCATTTCTACAATGAGAATTCAAACGCCGCAGCCCGAGCGCCCGTTCTGTCATAAGCGCTTAATTTTCGGTAAAAAAAATGTTTAAAAATAAAATTAGCTCATAATGCTTATTGGAAAATAACAAAACAATATTTTAACTTAAATTTGGGTTATTACTGCGTTCAGAAATAATATTTTTTGTTATGTTTTTGAGCCTTGAAAATCGTAATTTTGCTTTTTGTTCAGTTTAAAGTTGTTTATAACTCGAATAGTTTACAGAAAAATTACCTAAGAGACCTAGTTTGTATTGTATTATACTTTCATCGTGTCAATGACCTCGTCGTTCTTCTTCTTTATGTACCCTATCCTTTCAGAACGTTGGTTACCATCATAGCTATCTTAATTTTATTCACTGCCACCCTAAATAGCATGCTTGTATCAACACCATGCCAATCTCGCAAGTTCTTCTACCATGAGGTTCTTCTTCGTCCTGGACTGCGTTTGCCTGCTATTTTTCCTTGCATGATATTTTGTAGTAACCTATATTTGTTGTATAACAATTTGTTGTATAGTACATAACCTTTCATTACATGTTCGAAATACTCCAACTTTCTCTGCTTGATGCTTTTTGTGATCTCAGTAGTCTTACTAAAATGCTCTAGTATTGTGGAGTTTCGAATCTTTTCCACCCAAGAAACTTTTAAAATTGTATAATAAAAACCTCGTCGTTGAGACACGTTAATTAAAAAAAAAATTGTATAATTTTTTTGCTTATTTCATATGAGTAATTAATAATTAAACCAAGTTGCTTATAAATTTGGTTAAATCTTATCTAAATTTGAATAAATCTTTAATATTTATTATATTTTTTTAACTCTTGGAATTATGAAATCACTCTTTCAAAAAATTGTCAAACTTACAAATTGTAGAGCTGTTTTAAAATTTAGTAGGCTCATGTCATTTATCTAAATTGCAATACTATCAGGCTGATACTTGTAATTGAAAAGCGTAACATTACTTACTCTGATAGTAGTGAAATACCACGTCATATTAATTTTTCAAATGCGGAATTTTGGGCGTCATTACACAGGGCGTGCTGCTGCTCAAAAAAATCTACAATTATATCATAACAGACGACAACTGCACTATAAATTAAAAATATTTACTAGCAGTAAGCGGAAACTGGCCAATGGCGTCCAAACCGCGGTCTAAGACGTCCAAAAATAATTACAGTGAATCAGAAGGATGATGTGTTAGTATGAATTGCTAATGAATCTCAGTTAAGTACCAGACGTTTATCAGCAGTAACCTGAATAAGCCATGTTTCAGTTTTCAGAACATTAAAAAAGAAGACTTAAGATATTACCATTTTAATCTAGTGCAGAATTTGCTACCCGCAGATCTTTCTCGACGAATAAAATTTTCACAAGTTGTTATGAATAGGAAAATGCAAATAAAAATTTCGTTAGCAATACCCTTTTTAATAATGAAGCCACTTTTATTACACGTAGAGGCGTTTATAACTGGAGAAATGGTCATATTTTGAATAACGAAAATATACATGCCGTCAGAGAAGCACACTATCAACATGAACTTGGAATAAATGTTTGGTGTGGAATTTTTTAGTGTAGAAATTACAAAGGAAGAAATACTGTATGCACTAAAGAAGACCAGAAAAGGAAAAAGCCCGGGGCCAGATCAACTGCCTATTAATATCCTTAAAATAATAGAAAATGAGTACATTGATGTCCTCTTAAAGCTTTTTAATAAAATTTATCAATCGGGTGACATACCCAATGAATGGTTGACCTCAACATTCATTTGTCTCCCAAAAAAGCAAAATGCTAGAGAATGCACCTACCACCGTACCATAAGCCTGATGTCTCACACACTTAAATTGTTTTTAAAGATCATTCATAAACGCATTTCCAAAACACTTGATATGGATATTGAAGAAACTCAATTTGGATTCCGTAATGGCGTAGGTACCAGTGAAGCTCTATTTGCATTCAACGTAATAATCCAGAGATGCTTAGATGTGAACCAAGATATGTACGTCTGTTTCATAGACTACAACAAAGCTTTCGACAAAGTCCGCCACAAAGAGCTAATGGACATCCTCAAAGCAAAACAACTACAACAAAATGACCTTCGAATTATAACAAATCTATATTATAAACAGCAGGCACAAGTACGCATTAATGAACACACATCAGAAGAGTTCGAAGTTAAAAGAGGAGTGCGACAGGGGTGTGTATTGTCACCACTACTATTCAATGTATACTCTGAAGAAATTATGAAAAGAGCTCTTGAGGGAGAAACAGCAGGAATCAAGGTCAATGGAACACCAATTAACAACACTAAATATGCGGACGATACTATCATAATAACAGACAACCTCCAAGACCTCCAAAAGCTAATGAACAAGATAGTTGAGTATGGAGAAGAATATGGACTATCAATAAACACCAAGAAAACAAAATTTATGAGGATATCAAAAAACCAAAATAATGGTGAAAGCCTGACAATTAACGGTAGTGCTTTAGAACAAGTTGAAAACTACCACTATCTTGGCACAATAATTAATCACACAAACGATTACTCCAAAGAAATCAAAGTTCGAATAGAGAAAGCACGTACAAACTTCAATAAAATGAGAAAGGTACTTTGTGTAAGAGAACTAAAATTGGACTTGAGAGTTCGGCTGGCAAGGTGTTATATTTTCTCGACTCTGCTTTATAAGATAGGAGCATGGACACTTAACGCGTCAACTGCTAAAAAGTTGGAAGCATTTGAAATGTGGGTGTATAGAAGAATCCTGAAGATATTATGGACCGAGCATGTAACAAACAACGAAGTCATGAGAAGAATCAACAAAAGAATGGAAGTATTGGAAACCATCAAGACACGAAAGCTGCAATACCTGGGGCATATTTTGCGTAATGAGAGATACAACCTACTTCAATTGATTATACAAGGGAAAATCCAGGGCAAGAGAAGTGTAGGAAGAACAAGAATCTCATGGTTGCGGAACTTGAGGGAATGGTACGGATGCACATTAATTGAACTATTCAGAGCAGCAGCATCTAAGATCAGAATAGCCATGATGATTGCCAACCTCCGTCGCGGAGATGGCACTTGAAGAAGAAGAAGTGGAATTTTTAAAGATACGTTTTTTAATTTAATTAGTTTTTTTAATTCTGAATAGGTCCATTTGAATTGCCTGCAAATTTCAACGGCAATTCTTATTTGAAATTTCTTCAAAATACCTTTTTTGACAAAAAGTAACGAAGAATCAAAAAACATGTTGAAATGATTAATATGACAGTGACGTAGACTGTGAGGGAAAAAAAGACGTATATATCCCTATAGCACGCCTCTGGTAATAGCGGAAAACTATTTTTGAACACCAGTTAAAGTGTCCCAATATTATATAAACCATTTGTTAAGTTTGAACAAAAAATATAGGAAAGTATTAAAACAATAGGCTAAAATGATTTAAGTACATTTGTAATAGAATACTCTGTATCTCGGATAGAGAGAATATTTTACTTAAGTGTTTTAGGTTAAAACTTCGTATTACGTGTTAAGGTTTCGTCAGATACTATATGAACAATTCTTAATGAAACACCCTGTGTAGTTGTTAGGGCTTGTACTACCCAAAAAGGTAAAAAGCTGGCAGATCAAAAGAGTAGAAGTGCAAGTACCTGGAAATAATATTATCAAAAAATAAAGACTGCATTGCCAAAATGGGGTAAAATTGGCCATCTAGGTCAAAAATAACTGAGACATTAGTTGTTTGTAAGAACCTAGTGATTGACATATGTTAATGACTAGTGTTTTATGTGTGGCCAATAACTAATTATTATATAACACTTATAAAGAAAAGTGTTCCGAAAACGATGTTCAAAAAGCATTGGGATTAATTCAAAATGGTATGAGTGAGCGAGAAGCTTTAAAAATTTTTAATATTCCCAGAGCCACCATAAGTTACCGTAAATGTAAAAACTTTCACAACAAGATAACGCATCGACCAGATCCACTTCTTTCGAAGAATAAAAAGGATCAACTTAAACTCTGGATTTTTTATTGTCAAAAGGATTTCCTGTTCGTGTTGACGACATTAAGAACTCCGTTTAAACATTTTTAGAGAGTCTACCTAGAGTGAATCCATTTGTTGAGAATAGACCAGGTAGAACATGGCTATCTACATTTTTGAAGCGCAATCCCAACATTTCCCCCATGACTTCAGAGGAAGTGACAGCAACAAGTTTAAATATTAACCAAAGAGATATTAGCAAATGGTTTGACAACAGAAAATCTTATCTAGATAAAAAAGGAATTAAATATGTTCTTCAAGACCCAACAAGGATCTTCAATGATGACGAGAAATGCTTTTATTTATGTCGTAAAAATAAAAAGATTTTGGCTATGAAGGGTTCCAGAAATGTCTAAGAAATTAAACATAACCCAAAGATTAACAGTTATGTTCACATTTTCTGCAATAGGAAATAGTTTACCTCCAATGATAATTTATCCCCATAAGAGATTGCCTAATGATATATCAAGTGATGTGCCGAATTCGTGGGGTATCGGTTTAACAGAAAATAGTTGAATGGATAACAAAATCTTTTACGAATACATTGGAAATATACTTAACCCTTATTTAGATGAAAATAATTTTACACGTCCGGTGATACTTTTTATTGATGGGCATAAAACCGATTTAACTGTACAGACAAGTCAACTTTGTAGAGATTTAAAAATTATTTTAGTAGCTTTATATCCTAATGCCACGAGATTAATGCAACCAGCGAATGTGGCTGCATTGAAACCTCTAAAAACTTTTTGGAACAAAGCTGTTCTTAAGTTTAGGAGAGACATCCCCCAAAAAGTGTTAACAAAAGTACAGTTTGCTCCAATTTTAAAATCTGCTTTAGATATATTAAATCCAAATGTTATTAGAAATGGCTTTAGGGCATGTGGTATATTCTTTTAAAGTTCGTCTGCACTTGACTATTCAAAATGTTTTTTAAAATAATTTTAAACTGAAGGTAATCTGGATGAGCACAAATAATTGCCAACACTTATTGATTCAAATACAACAATTTCTTATAAACAATTTTGTGAAATAGTTGACAATGAGAAAATTAAACAGCTATGTCGAAATAATTGTAAAACTCAATATAATGATTACCAAATATTGACACAAATCTTTTCAGCATTTGCAGAAAAGTCGTCAGTAGAAATTTCTCCAAATCACGAACAAGAAAATGTTTTAGACGAAGGAGCAAAAGTTTTGAAAACAAGTGAAGTAATTTTTGAGATAAATGATATATGAGAATATATGAATATTCGAGAAAACCATACAAATCAAGTTGAATCAAGTGTGACGAAAACGGTTAAAGAAGATCTATTCGAAAAACCCCAAACAACCCTAAACATTTCTGAAAATATACCTGTAAATACGACAAGTAAATCTATTGCAACTTACTTTGTATGGTCAGATACTCTAGCACGAAAAGGCAAGAATCAAACTCAAAAGCTTCCATTTTTGTTCTAACTTCATCAGATAAAAGAAATATAGAAAAATTAATAATGGATAAAAAATTAGACGAGGAGCGTAAAAAAGAACAAAGAAAACTCGAAAGAAAGAAAAAACAAATTATACAAGAAAACCAAAAAAAAAGCTTGGATAATAGAAAAAAAATTTGCTAAAACTTTAAATAAGTCTGAAAAGGAAAGTAGAAAACCCATAGAAATGACCTAAATACAACTAAAAAAAGGTGTAAAGGTTCACTTTTCCATTGAAAAATATCAAGAAAAGTCAACAAAAGCATAAAAGTGTTAACACCTCTACACCAGGAAAGTAAAATTAACAATATTGATGTTTTTGAGCCTCCATTACCTGAATTTGTGAAAGTTCCTCCACCAGAATTTCATTATCACAAAAAATCATCAAGCCCTGTAAATAACCAAAATAATATTGTAATTTTCAAGCATTCACCTAGACCAGAAGCGAATTTAAGATTATCTTCAAAAATATTTGTCGCCCAAACTAAATCTCCAAGCAATGAGAAAAAGATTGTACTTAAACGAAAATTATTTGATGATAATACAAAACAGGCCTCAACAAAAATTACAATTCTGTCTGATAATTGAAGTTATACTTCTATACGCGCGCTCCACGTTGGAAATTTGTATGGGAGTGAATCTGTGAAATCATTACATATGTAAGATAATGAGTAAGAGAGAGACAGAAGATATATTTTCTCTCTCTTCCTCTCTCGAATATAAAAAAGTTCCTTTTGTATATATATTCAATATTGTATATAATATATTATATATACATATAATATTATATATATAATAAAATATTTATTAATAATATTATTTATGTGATATGTTTTGTATTATTTATTAAATGTTCATAATTATATTAGTCTTTTGTATTTCAAAATAATAATCTCAATAAATCACTGTATGATCCAGAACTGTCAACTTTGAAATACGTTTGTGTCATGTCCTCGGTAGTATAGTAGTCAGTATCCCCGCCTGTCACGCGGGAGACCGGGGTTCAATTCCCAGTCGGGGAGGACTTTTTTATTAATATTATTACATGGTAAATTAAACATATGCGTAAGTAGAAAAGTTATGTATACTATTGTCATTTTTAAATACTTATGAATATTGCATTTTAATTTGTATTATATTATTGTATTGAATTATGTTGCATTGTATTGTAGTGTATTTTTTTATGTATATTATTGTCATTTTTAAATACTTATGAATATTGCATTTTAATTTGTATTGTATTATTATATTGAATTATGTTGCAGTGTATTGTATTGTATGTTTATATTAATAACAAAATAAACAATGAATTTTGCTGCAGAGTATGTGTAAAAAAATTTTTGCATTGACCTCCTTTCATACATATATGAAAATAAAAATATACATTTTTATTAAAATATTGATTCAATCCTTCATTTACTATACTCCTATTATAGGTCAAATGTTGTTTATTAATTGTTGGTAAGTTGTTATTAATTCTGTTTCTCTTTCTGCTATGTCTTATCTATAGCATTACATATGTAATGATTGTGCATATTGACTCCCAAATAAATTTGTAACGGCGAATGCGTGTATACAGTCCAGTGTCCCACTGGAGTGTGGCAGTCCAGTGTCCCACTGGACTGCCACACTCGTTTTTTTTTATTATCAAAAATATTACTTCACACTTTGAAAATCGTAAGCCGGTGTCAAAAATTTTTTCGCGCTCTAAAAATACAAACTTGATATCAAACATTCCATCACATTTTAAAAACCAAAAAGTTTCTAACTTATCTACAACTAAACATTACAGAGTATAAGCTAGGCATTAGATGACAAATGTGTCTTAGAACATATCATGTAACTTACGTAACTGTATTCTATGGGGACACAGATAAAGTATATGTTCTCCGAATTCTTGTCAGAATAAAAAATAAAAGTTTACTTTGACATGCTGTTTTTTTTTGTGTCCACACTCATTACAAAATCCCTACTTACCCAAAGAGTTACCTACCTACATACCTATCTTAAATTACGAGTTAAGTGGTAAAATATCATTTTAAAAAATAATGGCCAATCACTAATACAGATCTTGTCAATAACTGGAACAGTGTGGTTTCATTCCAATCTGGTTCATTTACACATTTACAAAAGAACACATGTAAAATACTTTCAGACATAAAAGATTAACATAATAAAATTGTGCAACATGCCGAAATACTAATAAAATTTCAAAATGTCTAAAATAGTCATAACAGCCCACAGTGTCAAAACATTTTATAGATATATCGTCGTGCTCTCCTTAAGAAGTTAATACCTGGTGCTTTTACTCTATAAGTTAGAAATTTAGAAATCACGTGCTAATGTTGTAAAAAATATTCGTTTCTTCTCAAAAGATTCTTTTTTCTATTGTTGTTGAAATGGGGACATTATACACTGTTTAACAGATAGAATATTACGGTGTGTAAATGTAGGTGAATCTTGGGAAGTCATTAAATGTTTATGAGTTAGTCTTGTATGGCCGATTCTAAGTTGGCAAATTAAGATTTTGTTTTTTCGTGTCATGGAGGAAAAATTAAGCTTTTTAACGGTGAACTGGATATCACGAAGCTTAGAAGGGATTTTATTCCAGTGATCTTGCCAAGACATTTGGATGATATTTTTAAAATACGACTGTAAATCTGTGTGGAATTAAATGTTTTCATTCTCCATATTAGAAGATGCGGCTTGTTTTGTTAAGAGGTCGGCTAGTTCGTTACCAGAGATTGCTACATGAGACTAAATCCAGATTATGGTTTAAGTATACTTCCAGTGAGATTAAAATATCGAAATAGTTTTGAATAGCTTGAACCAAAGAATGTACCGTGTTCATAATTTTTATGAGACATATTGCTACTGTTTTATATTTCGGTGATAGTAAGTTTGTGGCTTGGAGAATAGACAATAATTCAGCAGTATGTATGTAGCAGAAGAGCGCGAGATTACAAGATATGATTAAATCTGTGTTTGAAGTTACAGCGCATCCAACAGCTATAGGTGTAGTAGATATTTGACATTAACCCTAAATACACGATTGAGTAAATATTTACGGTTACAGTTACCTATAAAGTTAAATATTTGCGACGTGAATATATAAAACGATTTTTAGGATCTCATTAATTAATCTCACCTTACAAATATTAAATTGTTAAAAAGAATAAACACATAAAAAGAGATTGAAAGGACAGTAAAGGAAATACATTTGCAATATCTAGGATATATATATTGTACAGAAAACAGTACATCTTTTAGCTTAAAATTCAAGACATAATACAGAGTGGGTGCAGTGTGGAAAAAGGGCAAATATATTAGTTAAAAACTAAAGAGAATGTTATAGTTGCAGCTTAAAATAACTCTATAGAGCAGTTGCTTTGAAGGTTAGAAAGGAAATTTTTGTAGCGGAGATGGCATTTGAAAAACAAAGAAGAAATATGTTTTTAAACATAAAAATAGTTTGCCAGGCCTATCTATAAAAGTCACTAAGAAAAAAAGAATGTAAAATTTAGTAACCTAATTGTTTAAATTAGAAGTATCATAAGCGCTATCCATAAAATGTTAGATGTTTTTAAACATTGTAAAGATAAACGTGTAAAAACTTATCTTAAAAATAAGAATATCTTTTCATCGATTTTATCTTAGTTAGTAATAATTCATGTTATTTATCATCCTTGCTGACGTGTGTTGTCAGTTTTCTTGACTTTGGATTTAATCCATTAGCCGATTATTTTTGAAAATATATATGTACGACATAATAATGAGCACTTTCGAAATTTCCTAGTATTTGTCACAAATTTTTTCCTTTTTAAAACTTAAAATCATTTCCAAACCGAAATGCGCTGTTTATATCCGTTTATTGGAAAAACGAAAGAAAGAGAACTGAGAGGTAATTTCACAGGCCGTCAAACATCTTTGTATTCGAAAATGTTTTCTTGTAGGTAACGCAATTTAACACAAAAAGCTAGGCACCTTTAAGAGACGTACAAATACCTTTATTTAAAAAATTGTACTCTGTATTTCGATTAAAGAAAATCGAAATTTTCTGCTAATTGGATTCACATTGGCCTTCAGACTGTCTAATCTTAGCTGATATCAAGAACGTTTCATTACAATACTTCACAATCAAAACAAATTGAAATGTCTGAACGCAATTCCAACAATTTTTTTCAGTACTCCAAATAAATTGGGAGTTGGTCCAAATAAAAAAAAATAAATTGAATATTTGTGTGCAAATGATCAAAGTTCGTTTCAATTTTTTTAGTTACTAAATCTAATAGAATATTAAATTAAAAATATATCTTGTTTAAACGTATATACTTTGAAAAAATTACTTTTTCTTTTAATTCTTATGGCTTGGCCTTTGTAGAAATTTTATCGTAATATATCATTGAAATATTAATGTAATGCTTAGTTTATAGTTTATACTATGCTATCACCAGATGGGAAGGTACGGCCTGGAAAACTACGACCACTTATCCATTCTCACAGTGCCTTACAGAGGGACTTCGACAAGTCTATTCGAAGTGCCTTCTGCGTATATTCCATCTTCGGTGGATGCTTAACATTTTTCACATGGAAATTAGATAAAAACAACGTTAAGGGGGTGGATGAAGTCCAGCCACAGATTCTCAGAGTTCGAAAAACCGGAGCAGAGCCCCGACATTGAACTCCCAGGGTACAAGAAACCCTATTGGGAGCCGAGACCAGACTGGCCGAGAATCGGTCAATCATTGTGTGGTTGCTCTTTTCTGTTTGTTGTTTCTCTTTGTGGATGAATTTGTTGTCGTGTTTTAGGTGGGATACCTCTTCAAGATGTGGTTTTTTTTTATTGAGATGGTATCCAGGGTGGTCAGAGGTGAAGGGAATGTTGATCTAAAACGGTCCTTTTCAGAATTTTATGTGTAAAAAAATTATATGGTTATGAATTGCAACTGAATTTAATTAGTAAGTACATAAATGTTATAAATGCCGGAAAGGCCAGCTGTGGCTGTAGCTTCAACAATAGACAGGTATTATTGTGCAGTGGGATCGAGAAACCACAGAAAACGGATCCCTCCCTGTCATAGAAAGCTCGAAGTGAGCAACTTATTAATAACGGCGATTATAGAGTTAAGTTTTCCCCAGGATATCAATGTATGTATCAGAAAGTTCGTTACTGGCAAGGGTCAGCAATTTAGTTTGTAGGAGTGGAAGTTTGCAAAGGTGTCTATTGAATACATTGCCAACGGATGAGCAGGTAGTTTTAATGATATTTTGGGTTCTGAAGTTTTGGCCACGGATGGTTTCGATTGTATAACTCCTGCAAAAAGAGGAGAGCCTCGCTGGATATTGGACAGTTGATGAATGAGGGCTAAGGGTTAGTTGTTTAATTGCTCCTTACTCGGTCGCCGAGCTAAAGTCGCGCTTTGCGTTAGAAACCTTCTCGAAAGAAATAATCAACGTCTTTACAAGACATAAGGATTGTTTACGCGGGAGATAACGTGCGATGGATATCACCAACGTCAAAGTCGCCACTCCGACTGTGGTGTTCATACACACCTCGTGGGGTGTGTACTTAACTACATGTCGAAACGTTAAGGGCTGGCATCTCTGTGAAATCTATGGCATACACCGCAATTATAATGCTTGTATTCAATACATATAAGAAAGTAATTGTCCTCCTGATGTCTTCGTTGGTTATTCTGTCCGGAGAAGAACCGGAGTGACTGACATTATCGAGAAGATAGCCAGACTAAAATGGAGATGGGCAGAACATATAGCCAGAATGACAGATGGGCGATGGACAAAGAGGTTATTGGAATGGAGGCCAAGGGAAGAGAAGCGTCGGTCGACCACCTACAAGATAGACTGACGATTTAAGAAGACTCAATAAAAACTGGATGAGAGCGGCGCAAGATAGACGGGGTTGGAAACATGAGGAAGAGGCGTATGTTCAGCAGTGGACTCTTGAGGCTGGATGATGATAAGGAAAGTAATACACGGTCAAGTAAGAACCATCGAACTGTTAAAGTATTCTGAATTGTTGGTGGGTCTTCGAGGACTACAGATATACTGGTGAATTTCACGTGGAGTGTGGTACAAGTACACACCATAACCACGAGGTTGAGGATGAAGGCGAAGAACCTTCGCTCCGCCTCACGAGCGGCGACCGAATTACATCCAGATACAGTAATACCTAACTCAGTATGGTGGGATAGACACCTAAATATGAAGACAAAAACGCAGATTTATAAAACATTAGTGCGAAGTATTATGACATATGGGGCTGAAAATTGGATCATAAACAAGAAAACCAGCAGTAAGATAGTAGCAACAGAGATGGAATGCCTGCGAAGATGCTGCAGAGTAACAAGAATGGATAGGAGAAGTAATGACGAAATAAAGCAAAGAACATCAATAGAAACAGACATACTAACATATATAGAACAAAAAAGACTAAAGTGGTATGGACATGTAAGAAGAACTAGCGACAGCAGATGGATAAAGAAAATAACCGAATGGAGCCCCATAGGAAGGAGGAAAAGAGGACGACCCCGAAAATCCTGGAGGAACGAAGTAGACGACGCCATGAGTAAGAGAGGACTAAACGATGGAGAATAGAACAACAGAGAGAGATGGAAACGGTTGAGCGAGGGAAGGCAGTGAATACTGTAGAATCCCTAAATATATATATATACAGTAATACCTCTGTGGATGCTACTATCATACGACACTGGTTTTTTGAGCGACTGGTAAACTGGGCTAAATACTTTAAATCAAAACTAATAATTTATGATTGATGATTCATTTATGAGGTCAATTACATATATAAATGTTTTTTTGTGATTTTATGCATATGTCTAAATAACAGTACTTGATGAGCTTTAAATTGCAAAAACTTTAATTATCAGTGTACAGGGATCAAATAAAGTCTTCCTTGACAATTAACCACTTGCTTATTTTCTGAGCTACTTGGATTCAGTTTGTAAAATCTGTTTTTAGAATTTGTTCAAGATAACGGTGTTGTTCTTTGTTTCTTTTATCAGTTCTAGTGTCTCATTTATTGCGTGGAAAGAATTTTGTCAAGAAAAAGGGCAACACGGGTCCATGTTAGTTAGCCTCTGGTCAAAGTGTAAATATCCTGTTGATTCTTTTTGTTTATTTGTGGACAAAAAAATTGTGAACGAAATAGTTAAGTGTCCCAATAAAGTCCTGGGGATAGAGAACTGTAAATCTTCAATTTTCGGATTCACTCCAAAAGCACCTCTTGTTTCTTATGTTCCAAAAAAAAAGTATCCTAGTTATGTCTACCATGAATGACAATGCTTACTGTGCAGATGATGTTGACAAAAAACCAGATATGATACTATATTTTAATAGTACAAAATGTAGTGTCGATAAGCTAGAACAAATGGTTCATAAATATGTATATGTGAAAAAGACTAACTAACCGTTGGCCTTTTGCATTTTTTATGAATATTTTAGACGTGACTGGGGTAGTCTTATTTATTAATTGGAAAAATTTGCATCCAAAATGAAACGAAAACAAATATGAAAAGTGAATATTATTTCTTACAACGACAGCAGAATAACTAGTGTTGCCTTAAATTTTGAGAAGAAAATCAAGGGGACTACAGTGGGGAACAAAAGAGTGTATTGAAAAATACTTACAGGAAGTTGAATTAAACAATAAAAAGCAAAACCTAGAAAAATCTTGGGTTTTAATAAGGAAAAGGTGTCATATGTGCCCAACAAAAAGGGACAGGAAACAAAAACAAATTTGTGAAATATGCAGTGGAAATGTATGTAACGATCACTGTATAATTAAAAGAGTTTGTAAGTATTGCAATTAAGAAAAATAAATGACTAATCTATGATTTTTTTATTTTCATTGTTTTTTTAACCTAATACTTAATAATACTTGAATTTGTCATATCAATTTGCTATTCTAGTTGGGAATAAGCTAATATTGTGGCTTAGTCCCAACTATAATTGTAAATTGATATGACAAAGTAATAATTTGTAAAAGTAAAATAATAATGTTCTTCTGATTTATGCGCTTTACTCATTTTGTAAAGATTGTTTTTGTCGGTACTTTAAACATGAGCTGCTAATTACCATAATCTTTTCTCAGAACGGTTTGCACACAATAATAAAAGGCAACAACACCATAAATATTTTGTATGTACATATAAGAGAGCAAACTAATAGGTCTGTAGTTGTTTAGATCTAAAATGTCACCGTCTTTGTGTATTATGGTAATTATTGCATTATGCCATTGGGAGAGGATTACGCCTCTGGCCAAACAAATATTGAACATATTTTTCACATTTATTAACATTCCTCCTCCTTCTTTGATTTGTTCTATGACTATCACATCTTCTTCAGGTAATTTATTGTTTTCATCTCCAAGAGAGCTCTTTTTAAATAGGTAAAAGAAATAAATTAGACTTACTCACAATCAATTTAATTTTACTACCCAAAATGACCGGTTTCGCTTTCTAAAATTTGCAAATCATCTTCAGGTCAAGCGGTACAAAGTAAATTAAATGCTGAAATTACAAAAGCCCATATTAGGGTGCTGTCTTATAAAGATATAGATCAAAAAAGTAATTATGCCAATATTACATGTCTGTGTTTATTAATATGCATAAAATTGATTTAGCAGACAAAGTAACAACCCACAAATTGGTAAGAAATAGTCTATTGAATTGTAATAAATTCGAAATAAACAAAATACTACTTACAAGCCGGTACAAGAACTTTTATATAATGATTGGTGATACATAGTTCAAACTATCCCGTATTGCTGATAATGGGTGATCTTCGGTCAATGTTTGACAATTAACAAGGACGTTTTTTGAGGGGAGAGAAATTAACAGATGATATGGGAGTAAGGTATATGTTATTGTTTGTTGAATGAAAGAGTGATGTTGTATATTATTTAAATTATTAAAGTTATTTATATTTATTAAAGAGATATATTTTTGAAATGTGTGTTAAATTATTGAAATTTTTACAGAAAGAGGACAGTTATATGACAATGAATGAAAGTAGTTGTGCTATTTTGTGGGTGTGCAATTTCTTTTGACTTGTAATTACCAACTTTTGAATAAAAAGCATTTAATTTCTGTTAGACAAAGAATTGTGATGTCAAATGTTAAAATTATTACACTAAAACACAATTAGGGACAAACAGAACACAATTAAAAGGACAAAGCAGACATAAAACTTTCGTTTTCCGTTACACTATCTGGATTAGCCCACGTCCACTTGCATTGTTGATTCTTTTTGAAAAATGTGTTTATGACATATAGCCGATGATGCAACAAAATAATCAGTAGCATATCTCCTCTATCACTTCGCTCACTTCGTTCACCGTATCCAAATGAGCTCATAGCCATTTCTGCATTATCTTCTTTAAATCCAAGTTTTGCGTTAAAATCGCCCATTAAGATTGGTGGGTTTGATCCTCTTCTTTATAAAAGTCTTGGATTTCTTCATCACTTTAGCTCGCCTTGGATGCATATACTCCAATTTTAATAGAGTATCTCTAGTTCAGTTTTAATATGAGGAACACAACACTTAAGGTTACACTACACTTGCATAGCGGAGACACAGAACGGAAATATATTAAAATACCTAGAGGAGACATATTTATGTTCAACAATAGACACATCAGAGCTAATTTATGATAATGACTATATTCAGATATTTGCTTTCAATGTTATTACACAATATAAGCCTTTAATAAGAAATTGTTAGTAAATTTATATTACAAATTAATTTTAGTATTATCCCAATGGCTTACTGTTATAACATGGCTATTAAGAAGTCTATTAGATATTCTGAACGCGAAATAAACTTTCATCAATTGCTGATTTATTTCTCAAAACTTTTTCAACTGAGAAAGTTCTTTGAAAGTGTCTGGCAAACTTTTTATTTTATTAAACATAGAAACTGTTTACGCATGATATATTTTGTTAAATGGTGGATAAAATTTTTAAGTAAATATTATGGTAATTACTATTTTAATGGGAATAAGCCACAATTACAGTTTAAAATAAGTTTACTTACATTTCAATTTTCACTTTGAAAATAAACATCAGTAAACTTAGTTTAAACTTTAATTGTGGCTTATTCCCATTAAAATAGTAATTACTTTAAGATACCACAAAAAATAGCTTTACAAGTGAATATTATGGTATGTGTTATATTTAGAAGTGTGTATTAACAACAAATAAGCATGTAATATTTCATCATCATCATGATCATCACGGTGTTACAGCCCTTATTACTGTGTGATATTTTATAGATCACATAAAAAAGAAGACTTGAAATTGTAGTTTTTTTATCACGTAATTTAAATTTCCCTGTACGAAAATGCTTCCTAAGGGAGACGTAGCGTGTTGTACAAAAAAGTAATTTCGTTTTGATTCACATCATCCACAAAATTTTGTTCGTTGCTTTAACGAACAAAATTCTGTAAAATAACTAAAATATACACAATAGCTTGAGCAGAATTTATTTAATTTGAGTGTTATAGTTTTCATTAAAATAAAGTAATTTTAATTGGCAAAAATTTTATGTATGGAAATTAAAAATTGTCGCTAGGCTTTCAGCATTTTACTCAAAAACCATTTTATATGAAACATCGATGATTTCCGAGTTTCTAACAAAACAAAAAAACAAAAAACTTTTTTTGTTAAAACAAAAAAATTTTAATACACTTAATAATCTCTTAATTGTATTATTACATTTTTTAAATTATCTTAACTTCAAAGTATCCGCTTTTCAACAAGTTAAATTTTGAATTATACAGGAAATCCGCAACTACAGATGCTCTGATTAATTTTCATTCAAACCATCCATTGTCTTATTAACTAGGTCCTTTAAACTTCCCTTTAAGCAATTATTATAATAAAATAGAATAGATAAAATATTATAATAAAATAATTAAACAATATGATTATCCTCTCCACCTCATTTATTAACCAAATAAGGAATTTTAAAACAACAACAGACCAACCATTTCTGTGATTTCTACCGAATTTCATAGATCATTTTTTAATTTCATATATATTTCCTTATTGTGCATAATCTTATTCTATTTAAAAGATCTTAAAAGACAACATTCCAGTCCAATGTGAATATCAGATCAATATTCAATACAAAAGATGTAGTAGTCTGGGAAGCTTTGTTGTGCTTCTTTTAAAGCAGTTTACATTAACCAAAATAGCAGGAGAATAAAGATTAGTATTTAAAAACAAATAAGGGCAGATGAGCGAGCTCCTATTATACCCAAAAAGCAAAGAAATATCCTTATAAAACTAATACCAATTATAAAGTTAAGTAAAGTTAAACAATTAAATATATTATACAAAAATTGAATTGTGAAACAATAAATAAATAGTGCTGACCGAAAATAACACAATCCTATAAATAAAATAAAGCGCTATCAAGTTTATTTTTAAAGATGTTAACACTAGTTGCCGATATGGTGTCTTGATCCAAATTGTTACATATATTAAAGATTATATTTGGCAAGAAGTTCACTCTGGTCCTTGCAGTAGTTTGTTCCCTCTTTAATTTGTATCGGTGGCCTCTTACTCTTTTGTTTTGATTTAACGTGAATATGGTGTTTAGGTTCTCAAAATTATGTTTTAAAATACGGAAGGACATAATTAGGTCACCTCGAAGACGTCGCTGCTCGAATGTCGTAAGATATTGATAGTCTATCTTCATAGTTAGGTCTTACACGGCCGTATGACAGTCTTGTGGCTATACGCTGAACATATTCAAGTAGAATTTTATAGCGACTGAGATCTGGATTCCAAACTGGTCCGGCAAACTCAAGAATAGGTCTAACGTAGATTGAGTAAAGTTTATCAACAGAGGTTAGAGATATACGTGTAAGACATTTACGGATCAAAACCAGTTTCGAGTTTGCACGTTTACACACCGACACTATGTGACCAGACCAATTTAAGTCACTATTAGTTATCACTCCGAGATTGTTGTGGAAGGTTACCGAGTTTAAGGGATGTCCATTAATAAAGTACGGCAGTGATGGGTTATTTTTGCCGATATGTAAAACAACGCATTTTTCAATGTTAAGCAGAAGTAACCATTCTGAGGACCATTTGAATACTGCGTCAAGATCTTGTTGAAGAACATGTTGGTTAGTAGTTGGATTCACATATAATTTCGTGTAATCAGAGTAAATTAAAACCTTGCTGGATACAATGAGCGGAAGATCACTAGTGTAGATACAAAAAAGTAGCGGTCCAAGTATTGATCCTTGTGGAACTTCACTCTTGACTGGCTTATCTAGTTAGTGGTCTTCCTCACCACGAACCCTGTAGTATCTGTCGGATAGAAAATTTTGAATCCAAATGTTTAACTTCCAACGGATACCATAGTGATCCAATTTAGCTAGTAATCGACGTTTTGGAACACGGTCGAAAGCTTTGGAGAAGTCTAAGTAGACTAAATCGACAGGATTCCGATTGTTTAAAGATAATGACCAATCATTTACACAATGAAGTAAGTTTGTAATCGTTGAACGACCTTTGATAAAGCCATGCTGTTGGTGAGGGATGACATTTTCTTGAAGAAGAAACTCAGACATAGCTTCCGAAATAATAAATTCCATGACCCTGTCGACAATAGGAAGCAGGCTGATTGGACGATAATTATTGCAATCAATTTTATTTCCTTTCTTTAATATAGGAGTAACCGAAGCCAATTTTTAGGACGAGGGGAGAGAACCTTGATTAAAAGAAGCATTCATTATGAGAAATATAGGGATGGCTACAGATTCTGCACATTGTTTGAGGAAAAAGGAGATGCGTCTGTCTAATCCAGGTGATAAATTATTTCGTAGTTTCCTTAAATGATGTTTAGTTTAATCCGGTGTGAAGAATAAAATTGTTAAGAGTTTTAGACAAACGTGGGCACATTGTTTGAGGAATGGTAACGTTAGGTTCATCTGTAAAAACCTAAGAAAAAAATTACAATAAACATTCCGAAGATTCGTTATTCGAAGAACATAAAGACCTGTTAGCTGTTTGAAGTATGCTATGAAACTTTTTTACTATTACCACTTGCAATGATAGATTCTTCAAATTCTTTTCTTAACTTAGCAAATATTGTTTGACTCGATTAGAAAAATTACGGTGGACGAGAAAATCATCAAGGGAACCAGTAAGTTTATATCTTCGCCAAAGCTTTCGCTTATGTCGAACTAAATGGGTAGCTGAGAGGTTAATCCAAGGTTTTAGTCGATTTCTGTATAGCTGCCGTTATGTTGTACGATTAGAAATTGTTGTAATAGCAGTATGAAGAAAAGAGTCACACATTGACGATGGATCAGAGCGATTAAGAAAATAGATTGCCAGTTTAACTGGGATAAAACTGAATTTACATTAAAGAAATCAAAAGTGGCATACGTTACGAAATTATTTTTGCAAGGTGGTGTTAAACTAAATAGATTGTCAGTAGTAATAAGCGAGTAGCCGGAAAGAACCAGAGGAGAGGACACTTCAAGTGTGGAAATTAATTGATCGTCATTTGTGAAAAATAAGTCTAAAATTGAAGGATTATTATTGGCTCTAAACCTCGTAGGTTCAGTTATCAGTTTTAATAAATTTAAGTTCATGAGTTTTTGAACAAATTTTGGAAATTGATAGTATTAGTTTTGGAAATAGTGGGCCAGCTTATCTCTAGACAATTAAAATCTCCAACAACAATGAAATTTTCAAAGGATGATAATTCCTCAAGTTTTTTAATAAGCATACTGTCCTGAGTAAGTACTGTATCCGGAAGTCGGTATAGGCAAACTATATTAAATATGAAAGAGTTATTAGTATTAAGTGGATAATTTCTATACCGGGTACGTCTATTGTTTTATTAGTAATGGAAAAAGTATTGGTAATTTCATTTGCTAAATAGATGCAAACTCCTCCCTCTCAACGAGTACCTCTATCTCTACGAAATATGGAAAAATTATCAATGTTTACATTAGCATCGGGGAGAGAAGAATTAACCCACCTTTCTGTTAGAATAATAATGTGAGGTTTTAAAAATTAAACAGTACTTATAAATTTATTAAATTTGAACATAAGAGAGTTTTTGATTCGTATACATAAGAAGCCAATCCGTAAATTTTGGTGAAGAAGAATTATGAACGAAATTTCATTATCTTTGGACAGCCATTCACATATTTAATCATAAGGCCATTTTCTTCATTATTTATACTAATTTCAAGCTCAGTACTAAGTTCCTTTAAACGAATTTGCTGCAAAGGTGTCTTGTCACTAATAACAGAATAAGTTTCAGTAGATTTGTTTTCCAAAAGTTTATTTTTGTTACGAAGAATTTTTCGAGTGTGGTGTTCAGAACTCATTATCACTTTTATCATGAGAGGATAACGTTTATTGTGATTTGATTTACCGACTCTATAAGGATGATGACCAATTACTTCTAGGGCTAAATGTATTTTATTCCTACCATGATCATTTTTATTTTGTGCGTCTCCTGTAGGTTCAGGGACGCATCTAACCAAAAACTTTTTGGAACGGGATATATGGTCAGCGGCTTTATTGACAATGCTGTCGGTAAATTCTGTTGTTGTAATAGAAACAAGTTGATTTAATTTATTGCTGAATTCAGATAGTTTAGTATCAAAGTCTTCAATTTTCTTCCTAATGTCCGCTTTTAACTCAACTAGTAGACTCTTGATTTCAGCAATATTCCCAATGTTTGAACTACATTGCAAAGTATACATATCCCACGTACTTGTTACCTCGTAACTCGATCATCGACCGACAGATCCGTACAAGCAATGTATATTGGTTTCTTACAGCCATCACACTGGAGCTTTCTATCGGAGGTAGAAGTAAGCTTTGAACAACTAGCGTAAAACGATGTATTAGGCATGGGTAACTTTGTGCTAGTTTTAAATATAATTTATAATTATTGGATTGGGAATAAACAGAAAATTTATCGTTATCACTTACTTGAATGTTTTAAAACACAATCACAATAAATTATTTCCTTGGTTTTTTAAAAACACATTTAAAATCAATTAAATTTTAATTTGTCGGAGTGTAGCAAAATACGACCGCTTCGAGAGAAGTCTGATATTGGTAAGAAATATATAATTATATATAGTATATGATTATAAGTAGGTATGCCGGGGGATGCAAACGAATACACAATAATTTAAAATAAATTTAATTCCCGTAACATATCCATCTTGACATATACTTAAAATCACCCTATTTAGCCTTCTTAAAAAGACTTACAATAATTGCTATCGTTACCCCTTTTTCAGTTTCTTGTTAAATTCAATAATAATGTTGGTTGCCTATCCAAGTTTACAACTAAATTCCCTTTCGAAAACCACTCAGCTGCACTTCTGCTTTTAACGGCTTTTGTGATTGTCTCACATATTGTTAACATCCATTAAGTCTTACATTAATTTCCATTCCCTTTTAACCTTTCAGGGATAACATGCTGACTATGAGTCTGCTTGTCGAATTATTTGTCGATTTCTGACGACTAATTAAGATCTTGGTCGTGGCGTGTTTGCTAACTTCAAGCAAGGAGCACTTTATTTAGTACAGTTGTGGGAGCTGTCTAGCTGTCATTTAGTTCTGCTGCTATATTGAATTGCGGAGCGTGAGTCCACACATTATACAAGTTGTAACAAATCTTCAGATAAGATTCAATTTTGAAATATTTTATTTCTAGGGTAAATATTTATGTACTTTATTATTGTCAATAATATAGTGTCTATAGTGTGTTCTATATATTTGATTGATATAAATTAATTTTGTTACAGATTTTTTGAATATGAGTTCTGAAAAGCAATAAGTATATCTTGAAAAGCTTCATGCAGAATTTCTCTCTGATTCTGAGCCAGAAGGTAAACCTGACGATAACGATGCTATTTTGGAAGATTTCGAAAAGATACAGGACCACCTCACCGACATGGAAAAAAAAGTTGAAAGTCAATCTCAGAAGTCTTAGATATTCCATAAAGAGTGCCGCATTTCATTGGTAAAAATGGACCAGCTAAATAAAGTAAGTGGTTTGGTTAAACCACTAGTATTAGTGGTTTAACCAAACCACTCTCTCAAATTACGCAACCATTACATTCTTCTACGGCCTGGATTCCGTTTTCTTGCTATTTTTCCTTTTATTATATTTTGAAGTAATTCGTATTTATGTCCTCTCATCAGGTAACCCAAATATTCGAGTTTTTTTTTATTGATCGTTGACAAAATTTCTGGGTCTTTTCCTATTCTTCGCATTACTTCAAAGTTTGTGACTCTTTCAACCCAACTTATCTTCAGCATTTGACGGTAGCACCCTCGAAACTTTCAATATTTTTTATGTTGTTGTATTTGAGAGTCCAGGCCTCTACACCGTATAATAACGTGTTAAATACGTAGCCCCTTAGCATTCCTAATCGTAGAGGGATGCTTATATCTCTGTTGCAGAAGAATTTCCTCATCTTTATGAAGGTGGTCCTGGCAATTTCCATAGGTCTTTTTATTTCATTGTTTTGGTCTCCAGTTTCGTTTATTGAAGTCACCAAGTGTTTGTAACTTGATACTTTTTCAATTTGAATGCCGTTTATACTTATATATGCTGGTTGTGTTGTGTTCTTACTGAAGACCATATAATTGGTTTTTGGTATTTGGTCAATAGTGGTACGTTTCAAGTAATCTTACTTACATGCTACAAATAGGTAAGTGTAGTTGTATAAATGTTACCGCTAACAGCTTAGTCACTGAAATGTGCAACAAGTAGATAACTTAAGATATCTAAGTTATCTACTTGTTGCACATTTGTATTAAACAGTTGTAGTATTAAACAATGATGTTTTAAAAAGATAGGTATAATTAACAAACTTTATTTCACAAATCTTTTCAATAAACGTCAAGCTATTTGTCAGTGTGACGTGAAATTTTATATTTAGGACCTTTGTGATCGGCTGAAATACCAAATATTACATATTGTTGAACTCGTATTGAAGTGAGAATAAGACAATATACAAAGTGTTGCAAATTTGAAACCTTCAGATTTCAGAATAAACGTATCCAAAATTTTTGGCATATAAGAGATAATTATATATATATATATATATATATATATATATATATATATATATATATATATATATATATATATATATATATATATATGTATATATATATATATATATACATCCTACTATCATTTTCGCATCGATACATTATGCTTTTCCCATCAATTTAGCATCGTCTTGCAAAGTAGCATCTGTATATCGACGCTACTTTACAAGACCTCAATAACTGTTTTCCTGTACTTGTTACAAGAATTTTAACCATCTCATTGATTAGAGTTTTGATACCGTGTTGGTATTTTAAAATATCCGCTTTCTCTTTTTATCCCTTACTGAGTTATATAAGTTTATTCCAGAAAATGTTTGAGTCTAAAATGACGGTACAGTGAAAATATTATATATATTTAGTTCAGGGTTTTACCGTTTACTCGCTGCCATTATATACATGAAAATGTATATCCCACTTTCATTATCAATCATTTTAGCATCAGAAATTTGGCATCGCTGTTGAATATAATATTGCCCACAACGAAATAGTAAATTTAAGAATATATATATATTTTTTTCATCCACAAATCATTTTGGTATCATGTTTGGTTAAAAGGAACGGGTTATGATATATTGCAACTACCTATTGTATCTTCACTCCAATTCGTCCAGTCGCGACGTACAGCCCCTCAAATGATAGGATTTAACCAATAAAATACAATAAGACAGAAAAATCAAATATAGCAGCATGTCAAAAAGGCCTTAATTATATATCTTCGTTTCTATAAGTCCAATCGTGACGTACAGTATCTCAAATGACAGGATTTAACCAATTGAAAACAATGAAATAAAAAAATGAAATACAGCAACATGTTCAAAGGGCCGTAGTCACGTATCTTCGGTCCTATTAGTCCAATCGTGACGTATAGTACCTCTAATGATAGGATTTAACATAAATAATACAATGGGATAGAAAAATCAGATGCAGAACAATGTCAAAAGGGCCTTAGTTGTGTATCTTTAGTTCTATTAGTCCAATCATGATGTGCAGTACCTCAAATGAAAGGATTTGACAAATAAAATAGAATGAGGTATAAAAATTAAATGGAGTAGCATGTCAAAATGGCCTTAGTTATGTATCTTCGGTCCTATTAGTCCAATCGTGACGTACGATACCTCAAATGATAGCACTTAACCAATAGAATACAATGACATAGAAATCAAATACAGCATCACGTCAAAAGGGCCTTAGTTACGTATCTTCGTTTTTAGTGGCCCAATCGTGACGTACAGTACCTCAAATGATAGGATTTAACCAATCGATTACAATAACATAGAAGAATAAAATACATCAGCTTGTCAAAAGGGCCTTAGTTATGTATCTGCGGTCCTATTAGTCCAATCGTGACGTTTCGTACCTCAAATGATAGAATTTAACTAATAGAATACAATGAGATATAAAAATTAAATAGAGTAGCCTGGCAAAAGGGCCTTAGTTATGTATCTTTGATCCTGTTAGTCCAGTCGTGACGTACAGTACCTCAAATGGTACAATTTAACCAATAGAATACTACGACGTAGAAATCAAATACATTAACACCAAAAGGACCTTAGGTATATATCTTTGCTCCTATATATGTTATGTCAAAAGAGCCTTAGTTGCGTATTTCCGGTCCTATAGGTCTAATCATGACATATGGAGCCTAAAATGATAGGATTTAACGGAGATAATACGATGATGGAGAAAAATTAAACATGGCGGCATGTAATAACACCTTAAACTGGCAGCAATAAACCGAATTAACGCACAGAAGTGTGTGACATATTACGTGACAGGATTATTAGCGAATACCATACGATTACGTCATGCATATCTTTGCATACGTCCACTTTTAGTTAACTACTTAGTATGTATTCAGTACTTTGCTTTACGGTTGTTGAGGCATGGGCTCTTAAACAGAAGAATGTTAAAAATCTTGAAAGCTTTGAGATGTGGTGCTACCGCCGTATACTAAAAATAAGTTGGGTGGATAAAATTACAAATGAAGAGGTAATACGCAGAATAAATAACGATCCAAAGTTATACTGAATATAAAAAAGAGAAAACTTGAGTAGTTTGGCCACCTGATGAGAGGACAAAAGTACACATTCCTACAAAATATAATGCAAGGAAAAATCCAAGGACGCAGAAATCCAGGCCGTATAAGAATGTCCTGGATGAGAAATTTAAGAGAGTGGTTTGGCTGTACCACTAACGAATTATTCAAAACAGCAGTAAATAAAATTAGAATCGCCCTAATGATATCCAATCTCCGATAGGAGAGACACTTAAAGAAGAAGATATGATAAACTCGAAAAATCTCCAACGTTCACTGTTAGACATATGCCTCCCGTTTAGTGCACACATTTACTGCTCCTTGACGCTGTGATGAGAATGAGATAGGATTTAACAAATAGAATGACAGAAAACTAAACAAGACAGTGTGTCAAACGTGGAATGCGTCGCAGAACGTGAAATATTAGCGTAAAATATCCATTTAATTTTTTTCCTCAGTTGAATAATTCCTGCTGGTATTTGGTTCAAGCTTACTTCTTTTCCCCATTCAAGCTGTTTCATAGCTAATTCTACTTCCTCTTTATAGTGCTCTGTTCATCTGTTTTGGTAAAACATAAAACAGTTGTTTCAGATATCTTTATCGCGTTTCCTTTTTTTATCGATGAATGTGCTGTCGTTTTCATCTTCTACTATTTCATATGGAGCTACACGATTAACAATTCCAAATGGCAGACCAGGAAAAAATGTCAACATTTTCAGAATACCAGATAATAATAATCAAGCAATAGAACACTGAAAACTTTTGTTTTTAACTGTACGCCCGTGAATGACTTATTATTTTTTAAATAACACTTAATATTGCACTTTTTTATTGTATTTTTTCATCTTTCAAGATAATTCTTATAGGAATATATTTATTTATAACATACGGTCTTATGGTCTTATTACGGCTTTAAGATTATACGACCTAAATGTATCTTGTACCGCACTGCTAATTGAGAATTATGTTTGTAATGCGATAAGAGGTCCGGATATACGAGACACCAGTGACTCATGCCTCACTGATAAAAATCCAACAGGAATCTGCATTTCTATAAAAAAAATAGATTAATTTGTTTTGTGTATTAATTTAGTTTAGTTTAGTCGAACAAGAGTTGCAGTAACAGATTTTTCTAAATATAGAATGTAAACCATATTTCCAATGCTTTGTGAAAGAGAACCAGTTTATAATATTCCGGACGACGTAATAACACCTTATTTTAGAATATTGGTCGTTGAATTGAAATCATTGTTCAAGAAACGAATTATTCATGTGCAGATGTTCTACTATAAAAACATGTAAAACCAAAATCTCGATTAAAAAAGTTGCAACCAGCTACTCACGATGAAACTTAACCCCATAATTGATTTTACAAGTGATAAAATGGGTCGACAAAAGACCAGCTTTAATCCTTACAACATTTAAACATAATAGTTGTATCTTGGTTTAATCAAATGAAAAGAAAAATTATACACAAGTACTAAAACCACAAACTATTCTCGATTATAACTTGGTGAAAAAGAGTGTTGATTTTAGTGATCAAGTGGCTTCTTACCAAAGCCCAATACGCAAAATTCTGAAGTGGTACCGGAAAGTGGCAGTGGAATTAATATTTAATGCCGCATTTAATACCGTAGTAGTCACTGCTAAGTTGCTAAATAATAGAAAACGTAAAAAAAGCGACAACCTATCCTTATGTTCAGACTGGAGTTCGCGAAAGCATTTGCAATTAAAGAAATGTTGTAACCCTAGTTACACCCAAAGATACCATCTCAGGCAAAGCGATGTAGATAATACAAAGAGAAGAAAGTGTACAAGATGTTACAAACTTTTAAGAAGAAGCATGACTAGTAGAAAGTTAAAACATACTGTGAAGAATGTGATGGCAATACTGCAATATGTCTAGTGTGCTTCATTGAAGCACATTAAAAAATAATTTTTCTTATACAGGAACTATTATTGAGTAAAAACGTATTGTGCCTCAAGTGGCCTATAGTATTGGAAGTCGTAAGTTGATAGTTTCTAGTAGAACGTTTTTATTGTTAATTACCTCCGTAAAAGTGAGTTATAGTATTTATAAAAAGATGGATGTAAATAATATGCCTTCGACATCTAAAAAAGCTAGATGTGAACATAAACGTAGATTGACCACTGCTGAATTACAATCATTGTTAGAAGCATCTGTCGAGGACGATGTAGATTAAATGAATGATGGAAGTGACTCTGATTGACTCTGACGAAATATTTGCACAAAGTCGTTCAGAAAAATCGAGGATTGCGTTTTGGAAAGAGACAACACAAACAGAATTTAAGACTTTTCTCGGACTTATGTTCCATATGGGGACAATTAAGATGAACCGTCTGAATGAGTACTGGAAAAGTATGGGTAACTTCTATAATAGTGTTGACTTGACTAGATAATTGCTCATAGCCCATATTAAGAAATAAGCGAATAGACAATCCTCACTTGTCAAAGAAACTGAAAAAACGTGAAGTGGTCTAAAAACTAAAAAGTCCCCTATTCAAACTGTTTTTAATAAAAAATTTAATAATATGTTTAAGTTTTTTTAATATACCCTAAAACTGAAAGCGCAAAGAATCGATTGCAAGTTACAAAATACTTGTAGAGTCATACTGTTTGGACAAGTACGGTTGTTTAAATAATCGGTTTCTGTCATAAACAAATTGAATAAATTGTAAAATATTTTTTGATCTGCTTGATATTTAGCACACTTTAATAACTGATCAATTGCCATAATTTCAAGTAGCTATATTACCTGTCGTTAGGCAAAAAACAAAGTTATTAACATTTATAAATTACTACAAACATAATATCTTAAAGTTTACGGTTTTTTGAAATTATATCAATTATTTATGTATTTAAATTTGGTATTTCTCTACATAAAAAACTTTTTATGGTCTACAACTTTTATTTGAATTATTTTTCTTTAGAATGTATACAAAACGTTTTATAAGCAAAAAATTTTTTTTTGCCTTTTAAGATTGTTTAAAAAAACAAAGCAAAATCAAGTGTACGTCTTTACGAATTTTTCGTCAGCTGCCCCTCATACTATTTAGAATTTAAATTTCTGTATAAGATTTTTTTAAACTATTTAGCGAGGTATCCGATATTATTTTTTTATGTGATTAAGCCACAATTATTGGTCGTTATTGAGATGAAAATTACATTTTTAATTAACTAATATTTAACGTTTTGATTTCCACTATTATTTTACAATAACTTTGTTTATTGTACAAATTATGTAAACATCTGTATACACATTTTGTACAAAAAAACGTTTTTTGAGAACGATTTCAGGAATGGAAATCAAAATTTCAAACATTAACAGGATCACAACCAATAATTAAGGCCTTAATCCCATAAAACCATAATATTTATCTCAAACTATTCATCGATAGCTTCGACTAAACAGGTTGTAAATTGAAATTTATGTAAAATATTCCCCTACACGATTCTCTGCGCAAAAATATCTAGGTTGAATAAATATAACATCTAAACGAAGAAAAAACCCGTTGAGACTGCAACTTGTGAGCAGGTAGTTTCAATGTCGTTCTTTGAACTTGAACCCAAAGCGATCGATATTTAGGTATCTAAAATATTATTTTAAGCATTAATACCGGCAACATCTATTGGCTCTAAAATGATGCCAAATACAGTGATTTTACCGCTCGATGTTAAAACGTAGGTATGACGTAAAAAATTAAATATATAAAAAAAATCGGAATATTGAAAAACCGACAACAGTGCCAAGCCTACAAAGGTGCACTAAACGAACATACACAATTTATAAATAGAAAATGATAGCAATTCTTGGTGATGCTAAATTACTGCAACGTGAAAAGGGTTTAAAAGGATAGCGGGATGTATATATATATATATATATATATATTGACAATAATATTCATGGTCCGTTCCACAAATAAATCAGAAACTAATAAAAGCAATAGACGTATTAACATGGGTATTTCTATAATATCTAACTTTGTTTATCATATAAACACTTTTATTCAATCAGAAATATTATTAAATAAACGTGTAATTTGATGTAAATTTATTGAAATTTGCTTATAATTTAGGTAAATATGAACAAACCACTAAATCAAATTAGCCCATTTTAATCAGCTAATGGCAAAAACGGACCAAATGGCCACTTCAGTTGTTCAAGTATTTTTCGTAAAACGTTTGCCATGTAATTATAATTTCACTTACGATCCACTTTTGGTTGAAAGCAAAAATCGAATTACATTTCATACGATATAAATATACCATAAATAATTGTCTTGATTACAACGAGTTTAGTCATATTTTCAAAAAAAAAAAAATGATTTTTCGATAAAAATATCAGATTTTAAAAAACTTACTTCTAAGTTTAGGACGGTGTATAATATTTAAAATATACTTGGACAGTGTACTAAACGCATGAAACAAAGAGTCCAAACAAATGAGTGAGAAACACTTGTTTAGAAAGAGAGAGGTATATTAGGTCCGCCCTTTATATCGTCGAAAATGCATTAGTGGAAATAATAAAAGAGGGGAAGTTCAACGTTGCCAAAATTATTGGTTTTTTTGACCTGTTGTCCTTTTAGCATTTTAACAATATTCTAAGATAGTCAAATTAGGGCGAATTGATTTAAATGGCAGCTTACCGTTTCTTATTTTAAATATGCCACAATTTTCCTTTACAATAAGTTTAATTTAACATTTTGATTTCCACTTCGGAAATCGTTTTATATAAATAAAATTTATTATTGTTTCGTATTTTAAGTACTATTTCCGAATTGGAAATCTAAACATGAAAATAAGCTTATTTTAAAGTTACATTGTGCCTTATTCCCAATAAAAATAATAAACTGCATTATGACGCCACAATAAAAAAGCTTCTTACAAAATTATTTGGCAACGTCGAGTTGTTAAAGTAAGGAGACTGTAGTAACGAGAAAAACAGTAGAGGTCGTTGATATCGTTAACTAAACTGAACCGTTTCCCGTAAATAAGTATCTAGTTGAAAAACTAATTAAATTATTCAACTAGTTGATTATTTAACAGTAGTTTCAAGTAAACGGGTAGATAAACAAACCTCCTTTATTGAATCAAGGAAAAAAATACTGAAATACTTTAAATGGCTTTTCAAATTTGCTGTAGTTGATTTATAACTAAGTTTTTCTTTGCATATAGCCTTCTCATTAATGCCTTTCGTTAATGCCTTTCTCAAGGTGATGCCATAAGATACTAACATTTTTACGCGCAGACATGTTAAACATACAAATAGTTAATAAAGTAAATATTTAGTACTCACAGAATAAATTCACATTTACGTTAGACAAAACACAAACTCCAAATAAAAATTATGTTTGCTGAATAATATAAAACATGAATCGGGGACTCCCATGTGTTAATATTTCAAATAAAAAATAATCCATCATTGCAAAATTCAGAAAGTCGAGCATAAAAGCTGCATCTTCTACAAATGTGCATTTTTTGAAAATACAATTATTACGCTTGTACTAGGTAAATAATTTTAATTAAAAAAAAGACTTCTTAATTGAATATTTACAATAAATAAATCCTTTAACGAACTATCAATAAAGATTTGAAATCTAAAATTCAGATCAATCGAAAATCGAAACTCATTAATCAATTAGAATACCTATATAGTTATTTCATTTTCAATGTCAACCGATCGCCCGAGTGCCCACCGTCCCGAAAGAGTCGGGATGTTGTTCTTAGTTTTGTAGTAGTCTCTAAGATCAACTAATTGTCCTCTTCGACGCAACGTGAAGTGTCTGTTGTTCCTCTTTTTACGTCTACACAAAACGTAGTTTTTTTTTAATCAACCTAGTTGGCTTCCCAGTGAGAAACCGTAGATTCTTTAACGACGAATAAACGGTTCAATAAAACAGTTCGGTGATTCAACTCTCATCTCTACAGAACAGAACTAGTTCTGTGATATGTCATGCGTATATCACGGTTTATGTGGGTTGTTCTTTCGTAAAGCATACTGCATAATAAATAAAGACAAAGACATTCAGTACTAGTAAAGCATTAGGAAGGAGCAGGTGTATTATATTAAATTTAAACTGGGCGAAAAATTACGTCTTTTAATTAAAAATAAGATATTATTTGGTATTTTCCAAATAATATCTTTGAAACCATATTTTCGTTTAGATTTTTTGGAGGTAGTAGGTGTGAAAATAACAATGAAAAAAAAGACCAATAATATGGTCTCCCAAAATTCCAGTCCAAACATTCAATTTTTGTGGATACTGCGTACGCACAGATACACTCAAATGCTTATTCTCCTGAGACCAATAACGTACCACGGATGGATTATGTTTCTTGTGAATTGTGAAGGAGGACTCATCTGTAAACAAAATATTTTTTTAAAAATTAATATTTGCATGGCATCTTTCCATCACAATTTCACAAAATTGCATCCGTTTAAATTTATCATCAGGAAATATTTCTTGAGTTATCTGCACTTTATAGCAATGGTAGTTATTTCTTTTCAAAATATTCCTTACTATTTTTGCATTCAAATCAACTTCATCGGCAATTTGTTACTTGAACACGGCGTCGCTTCAGCCAATGCACAACCTTGAATTTCTCTAATTTCTCGTTCTTGAGAAATTTTTTTCTCGCTAGTTTGATCTGATCGGCAGCATTTTCTACATCTGCCAATAGTACAGCCAAACTTTTCAAATTGATGAATAATGGCTAATACAGTTTTTTCTATAGGCATTGGCCTATTTTCAAAATCCATAATAAATAAATTGATAGTTTCTTTTACTGAATTGCCCCCAAAGTACAATTTTATTATTTGTACCCGTTTTTCTGTTGTATAAACACTTACAAAGTTACCTCCAAAAAGAAATACCTAGAATAGCTGTCGGCCTGTCTCGTATGCAATTTACCATTCAAGAGAAGGCGATGTTGCCAAAATTATCTTGTTTTATTTAAAATTGGGTTACAATTTCGTTAAATAAAAATGCGAATCTGCAAATTTTTCATGGATTTAAGAAATTGTGTACCAGTATTTGTGTCAATTATTGTTTCATTTTTAATATCATCATCCAGTTTTGAATGACAATATAACCGCATCACTGATCGCCAATTTTTTAAATCAATTCAATGTTTTAATTCAAATATGTAATAAGGCAACCCTGCTGCGATTTCTCATTTCCAATCCGTATAAGTTGGATTGGAAATAATCTTCTGGCGTTCCCTAATGAGCGTGTATAAAGAATGTGAAGGGGAGACCAAGGGGAAATATGAGTGTTTTCTTTGTCTATTCGCTGAAAATATGATTTTATATCTGTGTTAAATATTCTGTTAAATTCTACCATACTGACCATAAACTTTTACCTATACTGTATATATGTTCCGAAAGGTTTCCGCGGTTGGTACAATTAAATCTAGAGCTAAGATTAATACTATTACAGGAATTAATATTAAACTCAACAGTTTTCCGGTTCAACTGCGTCCCTACACAACTTGGCCAAGTACTTGGCCAAAACTCTACAACCTCTCGCCAAAAATGCTTCATCCTTCGCCAAAAATTTTGTTTACCTGTCAAACGTCTTAAACAATACCCTATCTCAACGTCAGACATTCTAGTAAGTTTTGATATCCTTTCACTCTTTACAAACTATAAGCATTCTGAAAACTACATACAGTATTCAGCAAGACGGCTTATCTCTCATTAAAGGTTGTATGTCCAACACTTATTATATCTTCCAAAATCAACTCTACAGACAAATAAATGATGCCCTAATGGGCTCTCCACTATCTTTATGGAAGATTTCGAGACCAACATCAATGCTCAAACCCACATGTTGGCTACGACATGTTGACGATACATTCGTCATTTGGCCCCATGGTAGGGAGGCTTTGGTGTATTTTCAAACCCATCTGAATGGTATATATCCTAGTATCCAGTTCACGATAGAGACAAAAACTGACTTACCCCTACGGTTGCTCGACGTTATCATAAAGAAAAACCAATTCCAACGTTTTAATCACCCTGTTAATCGAAAACCCACTCATACTAATCATTAATAGACTCGCTGAGCTCTCTAATTAAAACAAGCCCTCATCCAAAACGGTTTTCGCGAAAATCACATCAATAGGAGCATCCACAGACATTAATCTCCCACTCAATCTTAACCTTAAAACTCAGACCCTCATCATACGAAAGCTCTTCCTTACATCAAAGGTGTCACTAAAAAAATCGACAAAATTCTAAAATCAAGAGGAATAAAGACAATATTTACCTCCAATAAAAACTTTCATCTCTTGTCCGATCAATCAAAGACAGCATTCCAAATGAACAACACGAAGTTTATAAAATTTCTTGTGCAGTCTGCCCCCGATCCTATATAGGCCAAACAAATCGTAGAATCCCAAATAGACTTTATGAACATTCCATTTCTGTTCGCAATTCCGATTCAATTTCAGCTCTAGGTCAACACCATCTACATACAGGTCACAAAATTGATTTTGAAAACTCCAGAACCATAGCCCCCATCCAATTCTATAAATCAAGAATTATCCGAGAAGCCATAGAATTTGAGAAAAGACCAAATTGTCTCAATAAAAGAGATGACTGTATACGGTTACCTTCGACTTGAAGACCTCTCATAAAGAAATACCATCCGCTCCATTCGTCAATCAAAATCAACTTCCGGTTCAACCCGGAAGACCGTTAAATTTAATATAAATTCCTGTAATAGTATTAATCTTAGCTCTGGGTTTAATATATATTATATAGTAATATAGTATATATAACGACGCTAAGAATACACTTCTTTAGTGGATAACCTTCGAGAAAGCATCAGGTAAAGGATTGGCTAAAGATGGTATAAGCCAGTTTGTTGAAGAACTTTGTTCAAAATGTGGAATTTTCGGTAATAGGCTGTTACCTTCATCAGCACCTAAATGGAAAACTTATTTAGTACAAGTGGTGGAAGTAAGCATCTAAAACTTAAGTTGAAAATGTTCAGTTAGTTCTTGTGAACATTATCATAAAATATGTTAAAAAAATCATTAAAATTTTAAATAAAAACATAACTACATAAAAGGGTATTTTCACAAATACAACACAAAAACATCTACAAACAAACAAAAACTCTAACTTCATGTCAAAGGCACCTCAAAGGGAAAAAATAGAATAGAAGAATTGTTCTTCCCTCTTGTTGAAAACCTTGCTATACAGCGTTCCACGTTAAGAAACTAACATTAGGCTTATGGAGATCAGTGTTCCCAAAACTCTCAGGCATGCGGTTTACTAGATTGTCGATATATTTTTCAAATTTCCATTTTCAATTAACATTTAACTGTAAAGTCAGAATAACAACTGAAGAACCACAAAGCCTTATTATTATTAATTATCATTATGTAGTCTCAGAGAACGACATAAAATTGCTGACATACGTACACCGTATTATTTTAAGTTGCAATTAGTAATTAGATATATGCATTCCAAGCGGTCCGTTTATTTGCTTTTAAATTTTTAATAGAAGGCAAAGTGTATGATTTAACTAAGCAATATTTTCTACTGATTTCTATGATTCATGGTATATGATATTCTTACCGAAAAACAAATAAACTGTCGTTACTATAATTAAAATAAGATAAAATAAAATTATCTTTTGTAAATACATAACATTTATTTAATTAAAATCATTTTCAATACTTTTCATCTCTTGTTTCGAATGGGCACTTTTGGTCAATTACGTTAAAAAACATAATTTATTTCATGTCTGTGAAAACGAAAATATAAATAATTATACAACCCTGAATCATGCTTGTGTTCATCGTGGCATCGTTGCGCTTCTATCGTCCATAAGAAATACATGGCCCTATCTCCGCAATGTTATTTTCTTAACTTGGAACGCTCTATAGCTTATGTCAATATCTCGATATAATATATAACAAGGTTATATTTATATTTACACCTCATGCAATAACATGGAACCAACAGTTTGAACAAAAGTTCATAAAATACAGTTAGCTGGGAAATGAAATCTGTTCTCAAGTGCAGGTAGATCATCTGTGTATGTTATGATAAGTTGCCTCCATATTCCAGTCTGTTACGTCTTGTCAAGTCTTGTTGAAGCAAAAATAAGTAAATAAAACTTAAGTTTTCCACATCTTTCTTACAAATCATAGAAGAACTACAGTTATGGATGTAGCACTTTTCTATGAAATTTCTCTTAAATTGGTTGTCAACCTTTTTTAGTACTTCCACATTATGTCATAGTTGGCAATGTGTCCAGTATTCTTAATATGTTGGCTAAAAGCTGTACTTGTAGACTTCCTCACAACATCACTCTTGTGCAAAGCTATTCTTTTTGATAGTTTCTGGCTGGTTTGAACAACATACACTTCCGAACAGGAACCACATAGAATAGAATACACTACATTGAAGTTATTTAATTTTTTAACTCTTTCTGTCAGGTGAGTGAAGTATGTCCCTAATCTTTTGTATACTGAATTTGCTATCACTATGTTAAACTGTCTGAAAAGGTTTGTGATGAGGGGTGATAAACCCCTGATGTAAAGCAATCTCCCATAGAAAAGTTCTACTGATTCTCCTTCTATTGTTTGTCTTTGGTGTGTTCTTGCCGTTGGCATATCTTGGTCGAGCAATTTGTTCAGAGGCATCTTAAGATAGTGATTTTTTCTACGAATCTCATAAAGTAACTTGATGTTCTTATTGTATTTAAAAGGGTACCAAATTCTTTTTATTCTGTTTTTCAGACCTTTGATAATGTTAATCTTCTGTTCATCTGGATAATAAGAGTCAAAAGGCACATATCTACCTGAGAATGTTTTGTTTCTGTACCAGTCCAACCTTATTGTATTGTTCTCATGTCTGGTTACATTAGTGTCGAGGAATGGCACCATATTATTTTCTTCTACTTCGACAGTAAATTGTAGGTGAGTGTTATAGGAATTCAATATGTTAAGAGTGTAGTTGATTTTGTCAGTTGGGACTGCACATGTGAGGTTGTCTACATATTGGTAGATGAAGGGGAACTGGAAATCAACTTCTCGAGTATTCTCGAGTACAGTAGTGAAGTAGGAAGTTCATTACAATTTCTGCCAAAGATGGAAATGTGGCTCCATCCATGGGTGCTCCTTTTATTTGGACGTAGAATTCATTTTGGAAAGTGAAATATGTATTGTTGTATAAAAAGTAATTAGTTTCAGGAACAGTACTTTGGGAATTGTACAGTTCTGTTCAATCAGATGGTAATTATTTTTATTAATAGTTTCTATTAATTCTTAATAGAAACTACTAATTCGAGAGGAATGTTGGTAAACAAGGAAGTAACATCAAAACTCGCCAAAACCTATCCTGAAGGTAGTAAAATCCCATTGCTCTTATTTGCAACTTTGCAACGAATCTCTAATTTTATAGTTATTGTAAGAAGAAAAAGAACTGTTAATACTACCTGCTAGATACTAAGCCAAGGATTGAGTGGGGGCATTCTTACATGCAAATATAGGACGTAGTGGGCACCCTTCTTTGTGAATTTTGGTCCATAGTATGTTGGGGTGGTACCAGTATAGTTGGTTAATTTGGTTTTTGTTTTGGTCGGAATATGTCCCTGGTCAGGTAGTTGTTTTATCAGTAAGTGAGTGTTGCTTTCTACTGAGGGAGTCAGATCTTTGGGGATTTTTTTTATAGGAATGTGGGTCGTTAAGAAGCTCAAGTGATTTGGTGATGTACTCGTTTCTGTCCATTATGACTGTTGTGTTACCCTTGTCTTTCAGAAATTTTCTCGTTGTTATTTCAGTAGCCATGGATGAACTGATTTAATGACGGTTAGTTTTGATGTAGATAGTAATTATTTTAAAACGTTGCAGGTTTTGTGATTTTGTAAGAAGTTTTTTAATACAGTACTCAATGTCTGCTAGGTGTGTGTACATATCAATATCTTTCACTGAGATTGGTAGTGAAAATTTTGGACCTAGTGACCTAGTCATGACAGACGTAGAGAAAAAACTGTGTGGGACAAACGATAAAACTGTTCGAAGTTGATGGAAAAAGAGGTAGAGAAAAACCGAAGATAAGATTAAATTACTGTTTGGCAGAGGACTTGAGAGAGAAAGTTTTAGGTTAATAAGACCCGATGGACAGAAATAAGTTGCGACGAGGAGTAAGGAACAGCGACCCCCTGAAAAAAGAAAAGGTGAGGAAGAAGAAGATAACCAGATGATTTGTTTATGGTTACCTAGTAATTAATAATTATAAAATTATATTAATCAATCATAAAAAAGCAAACAATAGGAGTAGCAAAAGTTAAGTGGAAAAGAACTCAAAGATTATCCTGAATAATAACGAATAATATAAATAAGTAAAAATAGTAAAAAAAAACGTAGCTGTAGACTAAAACAGTAGTTGCACATTAAAAAAAATAACAAGATGACCATTATAATAACACTGTTCAAAATGATTAAAGAATAAGCATAAAAATAAAACCTTTGTACATGTTTTTTTTCAATAATATTAAATTAGTTTACCATTTTTATTAAGAATTAACTACAAGTTTAGTTTAATATATGTTTATAAAAATATTAAGAATATTTTAATAATATTTTGCAAGATTACCGGTACGGGCCTAGCGTTATTCAAAATTTAGGAGATTGTAAATTCTGTATGAGAAACTGAAGCATTGTGAAAACTACGTTAAAAATAAATTAGTTTAAAATATGCACAAAATTGATTTAATCTACACTAACTAGGCTTGTCGTAAATTATATTTAATATGCTTTAATCTTCTAGGTCGGCCATCCCGTTAAATCCCGAATGGTATGATATAAGGGGTTGCATTGGAAAATCGAATGCGGGATAAAACAGAAATCCGTTCCCTTAAGTATTCAACAATATTTATAACATGGGCTATCTGGGACCATTTATATAGCTACGCGGAGATAAGTTTCGAGAGTAAAATATTTTTTTATATATTATCTATATATATATATATATATTTATATATATATATATATATATATATATATATATATATATAATAAACTTAATATTTTATAGTTAGGCTAATTATTTAAATAAATTAGAAGTATACACATAGAAAACTAAAATTTTGCGTTTTTCCAAATAGGGACACAAATATGTATGTTCAGAATTTTCGTCAAAATTCATACAATCGATGTTACTAATAAGTTCTCCTATCTCTGTGAGATAGTTCTCCTATATATGTGATAGTTCTCCTATCTCTCTCTCCATGGTTTATCTTTTTGGATCCCTAGTTTTAAGTGTTGTTAATTGTATATCAGTTTGGGGTCTACGGTATTTTGACATTTCGAAGAAATTCCAAATCCAGTTTTTTAAAAGAATTTTACTTTTACCTTTGAACTTACCAGACTACGTTGTTAGGTCTGCGCCCTCCGATTCGGTACTAAAAATTAGAGCATGTTCTAATTTCTTGTACTAAAAATGATGAAATATTAACTAAAACTGAGGTTCATCGTAACAATGTTTTAAATAAAATAATATTATTCATGTGTAAAAAGTTTTTATATGTTAAAGGGTCTTCTATTAATAATTCTTCATTGAACATATTTAATATTCCTCTGCCTAACCCCTTCTCTCGATCAATTTTTTTCTCCATATTCGCTTTTTTTAAGAAAGCGTATATGGAGATGATTTTTTTTCTTTATTGCTAGCATCATTGTTATAATTAAAGATACTGCACATAACTGAAGCTTCTTTTTCACAGTCATTATTTACCTGTGTGTTTTGTTTACTCTAATCATAAAAAAAACTTGATTGCTTGATTGTCAGGTAATCAATACAAAATGAGTGAACCGCATGCCTACATGCTAATTAAAATTAAGTTGCAAAATTAAGATAGTTGCAAAAAAAAACCTACAATTTCTCATACTTGTGCAACTAACTAATATTTTTAGTACTGAAATTAGCATAATGACAAGCGGACCTTAAATTAGAAACTGACAAGTTGTATACAATGTGTTTAACAGGTGCTTCAACTGGTTATTCTAAGGTTTGCTTTCTACGTCAATGTACGCATACGAATCTCCCAGAAAAATTGGGTTCTACAAATTACAAAATTATTTATGAAATAAATAAATATAAATAAATGTAAATTAAATAGTTTTAAGACGATTGCGCTTTCATGCAAAAATCTTTCTTTTTAACTTTTTACAATAATTTTACCGTTCTCTAATTATATATATATATATATATATATATATATATATATATATATATATATATATATATATATATATATATATATATATATATATATATATATACATATGTTCGGATAAATTTCCGCGATTGAGAATTTAATGCTTGGCAGAGAGATACGGTTCCTTTCCATGGTATAATAAACGACGAAGGTAACATATTGCGCACGCAGCATGACCGTCAGCCAGGGAGTGACGTCACCCGCAGCGTAATCAGTTAGAAACTAGCATCTCTAGAGTGGAGTTATCAGTTTCGGTTATATTTTATATTTATATTTTTAAGTAAGTTATATTTTTTAATTTTTACGATATGCGTTGTGCGGTTTTTGGCTGTTCCTTTGATTACAAGATCAAGCGAAATCGTTGCTCTGACACGAGGTTTTTTCGTTTCCCTAAAGAGGAAAATCTAATTAAACAATGGGTGCATGCCACCGGTAGGAAAGATAAATTTAACCCAAAGACGGCTTATATTTGTTCAAAACATTTTACAGAGACTGACTTTTATGTAAATCTTAAGCATCAACTGCTGAATTATCGGCCGAAAAATTATCGGGGTTTGAAAAAAAGATGTTGTTCCCAACAAGAATTTGCCTATGATGAAACCTGAGGTCTGTTGGAGTATAAGCGCAAAATAAATTTTGCAAAGAATGTCTGACATGATTACAACAATGCGAGTTAAAGGCAAGAAATCATGGGTTTCGTTCCAAAAAGGTAACACAATATATCAAAGTAAAATCACATTTATAACATTTTCCAAAACATTGTAGGTATTCTTATATGAAATAAGGCTTTGCAGTTGCTTCTTGAAGATGTAGACGAACGATATAATATATACTACTTTTTGACAAGGCGCTTAAACCAAGATCCCTTGGAGAATTTTTTTGGGGTCATAAGAGCGAAAGGTGGTTTAAACGATCATCCAACTTCTTTAGATTTTAAATAAGGACTGCGGTTCCTTTCGAGTGCGGTGTCTCAATCTGCCTACTCCGCTTACTTGTGACGTAGAGATAGTGCATACACTTCCGACCATGGAGCTGCGCGAAGGCGGAGTCAAAATTCACGTAAAGGCAGAAAGGTTCTATTGTAAGTGGAATTATACTAACCAAACTGAATCGTTCTACCTTTCACGTTATATAGTAAAGTTGGTTTTGCATGGAAGTGCAAAGTACTGCGCCGTGGTCAGGACTGTTTGCAGTGTCTCTACCAGTATCGTGTTCTGTATAAATACAAGGCCCGTCAAACGGCACTGAGGTCTCAATCTGCCTACTCCTCAGTGTCGAGGGACTCGACGCGGTTCTTCCCAAAGTAATCTATATATATATATATATATATATATATATATATATATATATATATATATATATATATATATATATATATAATATATATATATATTATATATATATATTATATATATATATATATAATATATATATATATAATATATATATATATATATATATATATATATAATATTTTTGATAGACTAACATGTACTATACATAGTTGTACAAAAACACTAAGAAACTCAATTAGTTTATTTTAAGTTAAATTTTGATTTTCACATTTATAATGATGTAACAAGTTAGGCTGTAAAACTTTCACTCCTTCTAGTCAAAAAAATACACGGGTAAGTCAACTTGACGAGTAAAGCGAAGCGCGAAATGAAATTAACATTGATTTTTTTTGTACATCGAGAATGTAATATGTGAGATAGTGTTGGACCTGAAATGTTAACGGGCGTTCGGTACTCCTTTATCAACTGTATACCTACTACTGTGCGTTAAACATATTGAACAACCTTTTTAACCTTTATAACATAGTTAATAATGCATTTATGAATATAGCTTATCGATTAGGTAAATATTGAGTTATTAAATTCAAATAATTTTTAATAGCATAAATTTTTTAGGTTGAAATATTTTAATTTATGTTTATAAAAATAGATTATAATTTTTATGACTTTTGTTTGTTATAAAAAATCTGCAAAAACATCAAATTTATAGTTCTCCTCTTAATATATAGAAAACGAAACGTACTGAGTATATAAAAGCTAATATTAAAAGAAAGGATGTAATATTTTCTATAAAATAAACTAATATATAGGATATTTTGTATAAAAGAAAATGAGAAAACTTTGTATTTGAAAATAGTGATCACACTGTATATTGTATGACTCGATTTCAAAGGTATTAGATTATTAAAAAATAACACTGCACAAAAAAAATGATAGGTATATCATTTACATTTTCATTACCTTGGAAACCTAATTTACGGCCTTTCATATATTACCGTTTTACTCAATAAAAGTTTAAGTATTTCAAAAATTAATCACTTCAGACCTATAAAACTCTATATTTTTATAAAATATATTTAAAAATGTTTAATATACATTTAAAAAATTGGTTTATTCCATTGTTCTAACTGACACTGTATAATCAAAAATACATTTAAATTATAGACGCCCTTGGTATACATCAGTTTTGTTTAAAACATTTTTTTATAGTTTTGCCATAATCAAAGAAAGCTAGAGGTTTGGCGCATTTCTAACTCTTGACTGAAAATCACACCTATCAATAATTTACATATTATACTTTTATATTCATTTATACCCTCAATTTTCGAATTATGAGCAACGTTCTTTAATATCGACAAATATTACTCTAGCCTTTAGACTGTGTGCAAAAAAACCTTTTAAAAGCTAGAATTGAACCCTTTCTGCAAGATAGAGGAATTATATGTAATAAGCTAACTGTTGTCTTTAATATTCTATTATTTTAAATTGTACTTACCCTTTACTGCAGATATGGGACATTAGAAACTTTAAAACGCATTAAATTCTTTATAATTCAAAAAGAATAATTAATTAGTATTTGAGTGCTACTTTAGCTGCATTTTTCTATAAAAGAGTTTTAATCCAAAAACCGGTAGATATTTACATCAAGGAGGTCCAATTTTTATTCAAAAATAGTTCTTGCAACTTTAATCCTTATAGGCAAATTACCTTTTAGACAAGGCGAAAAGCTCGGGTTCGTTTGGAAAAGTATTTGCATGAGATTATTTAGCATAACCAATGTTATAATATGCCTTAAATTAAGGTTCGAGAGATCGCACAGACGAAAAGATGTTTAATTTTTTTTAACATTTTTTTTAAACAAATTGTTACAATCAATTTTTCGACCAGGAGATTTTTTTAAATTTTTTGGATAATTCTGAACAAAATACATCTTCTGTAGCTTTTGTCGTTTTCGTCTTTTAAATAATTTAAAACTAAGAAAAACAAGTGGAAAAAATTATGGTTAAATTCAACACGGACCTAAATTTAAGTCAAAAGCTTATTCTATCATGTCCCAATAATTATTTTAGGCCTATTTTATTTTAAAACATTGTTTTTTGATTAGTAATGAAGTGCTTATGATTGGGCGGGCGCTCGAACTGCGGCGTGTATAAGAGAGAGAAACAAGATCTGGGGCACAAATTTTTACTGGTTTAGATTCTCATTATACAAGTGAGCGCCCGCTCTGCTATACACGCTTCATTATCGATTATAAACAATGGTTTAATAATTATTTATGTACCAAGGGTGTTTTTAAGATGATTAAGCTCGGAGAGCAGCACAATCCTGCCAAAGGGCAACTGGCCCGAGGGGTTGATGTTGTTCGACGGGCGTATTCATTCGGTAACACCAGTAGTACATAAAAGATTTCATTTTTCATAATATAAAAACTAAAATTGAGACTTTTTACTTTGTATTTGACTGCACCTACAAAATATATATTATGCATATTTTGTATGTATCACTGGTGTTACTGTATGCTTACGTCCATCGAGCAACATCCATACCTTGAGCCAGAGGTCTTCCGGTCTTATGTTGCCCTCCGGACGTAATCATCTTAACTCTAGAACAACAACTTGGCGTCGCCGATGACCGGTGAAAAATGTAATCGCTGTGTACTCACGCACTTCTGTACATACATCGCTTGTATTTCCAGTACCTTTTAGTTCAGTGACAACGATCATTTTTTTGAAGTTGTGAAATCTGAGCGATTTGTCGTATACGACGCCACGTTGTTATTTACGTGAAAAATAAATTTTATCAGGTAATTTGTTTATTTTATTATTTTGCTAAAAACTAAGAGATATTTTGTATTCGACTAGGTAAAAACCAATACAACCCGAACATTAATAATCTTTATAAAAGAAAGCGGCCTTTAACTCATGATAAACTTGAGAAGTTGATTTTGAAAGACACTAACGATGGTGACATATGTATTGAGAGCGAGGAAAGCGAGATTGAAGATTTGGAGGAAACTGAAGATCATGTGGACGATAAATTTGATGCACGTAATTCAAAAATTTTGGCCTAAGAAACAGTAGAAAGTCCAGAACCAACTACAAGTAAAGATAGTCCGCAACATAACACAGCAATTTATTTAAAGAACGGTCACAAATGGTATCTAAAACCTTTTCATTCTAAGAATACAAGATGATCTCGGCACAATTTAATTACTCATCTTCCTGGACCAAAAGGAGCAGCTCGAAATAAAAATAATATAGACAAATTATGGCAGTTATTTTTTACAGACGCTCTATTAGAAATTATTGTGGCGTACACAAATTGTGAAATAAGCATTTAAAAAGCTCACTTTCGTTCTGAACAACGTTATCTTCAACCAACAAACATTGCTTTATTTCAATGGTGTCTTGAAATTACGACTAACGATTTATGATCTAAGCAGTTTGTTCCGCCTGTTTTTAGAGCTACGATGTGCAAACATCGTATTGAATTTTTAATATCATGCCTTAGGTTTAATGATAAAACCACAAGGTTAACAATAAAGGCAACAGACAAATTTTCTGCTGTTAGAGAAGTTTGGGACATCTTCAAGGGCCGGTGTAGACAGATGTACCCCTCGTCCGAATATGTCACCATTGATGAAAGTTTGTTAGGTTTTAGAGGTAGATGTCCATTTAAAATGTACATTCCTAATAAACCTGACAACTATGGGCTCAAAATAGTAACAATTTGTGATGCCAAGACATATTACATGTGTTCAGCCAAGCCTTACGTGGGAAAAGAAGTCGTTAACCAAAAAGAAGTTGTTAACAATATTCAATTCCAACACAATATGTACTGCATCTTACAAGTGATATATATGGAACCAATACGAATTGCACCATGGATAACTGGTTCACTTTGTATTAAGTATCGGAAGTGTTAAGAGAAAAAGGCCTTACTGTAGTGGGAACGCTTAGAAAAAAAACGGGCGTGGCAGTCCAGTGGGACTGCCGGTAGAAGTTATACTTCTATATACGCGTTCGCCGTTAAAAATTTATATAGGAGTCAGTCTGCACAATCATTACATATGTAATGCTATAGGTAAGAGAGAGCAGAAAGGGAAAAATAATTAATTATATAGGTATATGGTGCATCGTTTGCTGTATATAAACATTTGACCTGTAATTGGAGTATAGTAAATGAAGGATTGTATTAATATTTTAATGAATATTTTATTTTTGTATATGTATAAAAGGAGTTGAATGCAAAAAAAAATTTACACATACTCTGCAGTAAAATTCATTGTTTATTTTTTTATTAATATAAAAATTACAATACAATAAATACACTGCAACATAATTAAATATAATAATACAATATAAATTAAAATGTAATATTCATAAGTATTTAAAACTGCCAATATACATAACTTACTTTACGAAGATAAAAATAAAAAACCAACAACTCGGATTATGTTGTAAATTTTCATTTTATTTTAAAATTTATGTTTTTTGCGTATATTACATATATTTAATAAGATTAACGTGAAGTTTTTAAATATTTCAAAAATAAAAAAGGAAATTCATAGTTGGGATTTGAACTCACAACCACCAGCGTATGAACCAAACACGTAAAGGATTTGCCAATTAGACATGACACTACCGGATTTCAAAATTGACAGTTCTCGGTAAAACAGTGATTATTTTGAAATACAAAAGCCTAAAATAATTATAAACGTTTAATTTTAAATGATACAAAACATATCACATAAATAATAATATTAATACATATTATATTATATATAATATTATATATATTTATCTATATATACAATATTATATATAATATTAAATATATATACAAAAGGAACATTTTTATTCTCGAGAGAGGAAGAGAGAGAAAATATATCTTCTGTCTCTCTCTTACTCATTATCTTACATATGTAATGGTTTTACAGATTGACTCTCATGCAAATTTCCAACGCCGACCGTGCGTATAGAAGTATAACTTCAAAAAACAAGCCAAAAATACCACGACAACTAATTGAAACAAAAGGAAAACAAGTTTCATCATCTCTATTTGCTTTTGATGAGAAAAACACTTTAGTGTTATTCGTTCCCAAAAAAGAACGTCATTCTTTTATCGTCTATGCATACTCAACATGATGTCGATGAAGAATCGAAAAAGCCAGAGATAATCTTGTTCTACAATAGTACAAAAGGTGGTGTAGATACGTTTGATCAACTCTGCCATTTAACAACAGTCACCAGAAAAACTGGCAGATGGCCATTGCGAATTTTCTATGGCATGTTGGATATTGCAGGACTCAACAGTTACGTCATACATAAACTAAATGTTAATAAACTACTGTCTCGATCAAACTTTCTAAAGGAGCTGTCGTTCATTTTGGTTAAATATTGTTTAAAAGAATGAATGTAGAATAATCACTTGCCAAAACAGATCCGCAGCAGTATCAAAAACATTTTAAATTGTAAAGATGAGGAAATAATAGAACAAAAGCCCCAAGGTTCAATGGGTCGCTGTGACTTTTGCCCAAGAACGCGAACGCCGAAAAAACACGCGATAAATGTGAGCACTGCCCGAAAATGGTCTGCGCCGAACACCGCCTGTGCATTTGAAGTGACTGCAAGTAAATTACTTTTTGTTTATAAAAGTGTATCCTTTGGTTTGTTATGTGTCATTACATATAAAAAAATTTGTTCAGTTGTTGCATTTTGTCAAAAAACTATAGTCACTATTTTTTATACTTTTATCCAGTACCACAGTTTTATTTTAAGTTTCTCATTTGTTATTTATGCAAAAACATTTTTGTATAAAATTTATGAATATATACATGTTTATAACCAAAAACAAAAACACTTTATTTAAATAATAATGTACTTTTGTTATACTTTACGGCCAGTTATTTTGGAGTCATATACAACGCCACATTGTTAGTATTGTAACAGTACTTTCACGTTGTTGTTCTAGGGTTAATAACACCCTTGGTGCATAAATAAATATTAAACCAGTGTTTTTAACTGTTACTTTTTGTACACTTATTTCTAGAATGAGAATGTAAACCAGCAAAATTTGTGCCCTCGGGTTAAAGTTTTTAAAAAGTGTAAAGTTTGTTGTGAGAAAGATAATAATCTTATTTGTCAAAAGTGTTAAATTTAAAATAAAAATGAAAGAATTTTGGTTTCTTGAATGCTGACTGAGACAAGGATAGCAGGATTAATAGCAGCAACATCTATAAGTACCTGTTTATAGTATACTAATTTATACTCGCATTGGGAGAACTTAGTATCCAGAGGCTAGAGGAGTTTGTTTTGAAGTTTTGGGAGCAGATCTAAGGCAGGCGGATAGTGAATGAGTTCTACACGAGAATCCAAGAAGTGATTTTGAACAATCTCACACAAAGAAATTTTAAAACGGAATTGTTAATAAAATTTTATAAAATTTGTTTAACAAATTCAAAAAGTTAATGAAATTAATTAAAGGGAATAAAATTTGGACTGCTCTTATTTTTTATAACTTGTCGGAGTATATTCATGTTTGGTATTATTTTTGTAGTATATGTAATGAAATTTTCGCAAGATATTTGATCAATATATTCGAATAACATTTATTTATTTAATATTTATCATTTCTTTTATTTTCATTGTACTACTATATATTGCATATTTTGTATATTTTAATTATATTAGAAAGTGAAAGTATTTCAGAATCTAGAGAAAAACCTGCTGTAAAATTTAAATAATAGAATTAACATTTGGCATCCATAAATAAAGGTTTTTTTAATATATTTGAGTGGAGTATCAACTGAATGTTGAATACTGTATATTAACCTTGAATATAATTAATAAGTGTTTTTTTTTTAATTAGCTTCAAGTATAATTTTAATTGGTTTGGTTTTTCTCAATATTCCTGTTCTATTTTAAATTCTTATGTTTCTACATTATATCCTCAATTTCTTCACATTTTCAGCCGCCTATATTTATCTCCTACACTCCCTCATCCATTTGTCTCCTTACCTAATGTCATCCCCTCTTTTTAAACACGCACACACACACACACACACACACACACACACACAAACATTTGTCTCCTATACTCTCTCGCAACGGTTGAATGCGCAGATTGTTACAAGAAAGTGATTACATCTATATTTGGACTTCGCTAACTTCTGATGTCTATGAGATTGAAAGAGTGTCTTATATCTATAAGGATGTGATCTATCTGGTTAACGACTTTGTGGTAGAAGATTGTCATATTCCTTAGTAATTCATTTTATGGGAAATCTTGTGTCTTCTATTGTCATGTTTTTGCTGCCTGTAATGTTTATTGGCCTCAACCGGTTATCGTTAGACTCTTCATGTCAGCTTTCACGTCCTAAAGAGGACTCTTAAGTTAGCGGGGACACATGAGCGAAATCCAATTTAACCTACGTAATATTTTTTCACCCATTTTTCACTAATTTACTACCACCCTAATAATTTTTCACCACCAAACCAACCTTAAGGGGAGCGATTCTGCTGGCTTAAGATTCAAGCTAGCAGAATTCAAAAAAGAAACTTTTTGTTGATGGCATATTTTTTCACCCATTTTTCACTAATTTATTACCACCTTAATAATTTTTCACCACCAAACCACCCTTAATCGGAGCGATTCTGCTGGCTTAAGGTTCAAGCTAGCAGAATAATAAAATAAAAAATCTTTTTGTTAATGGCATATTTTTTCACCAATTTTTCACTAATTTATTACCACCCTAATAATTTTTCACCACCAAACCAACCTTAAGGGGAGCGATTCTGCTGGCTTAAGGTTCAAGCTAGCACAATTAAAAAAAAAAACTTTTTGTTGATGGCATATTTTTTCACCAATTTTTCACTAATTTATTACCGCCCTAATAATTTTTCACCACCAAACCCCCCTTAATGGGAGCGATTCTGCTGGCTTAAGGTTCAAGCTAGCAGAATTCAAAAAAAAACTTTTTGTTGATGACATATTTTTTCACCCATTTTTCACAAATTTATTATGGCAGAAGTAAAAAAAAAAAACTTTTTGTTGATGTTTTTGTTGATTTTTGTTTTCACCATTAAACCACCCTTAAGGGGAGCCATTCTGCTGGCTTGCGGTTCAAGTTAGCAGAATTAAAAAAACATATTTATAATATACCACAGTGTTTTGCTAGGTTTTTACGAATTTATTACCATCCTAGTAATTTTTCACCCCTTAACTACCCCTTGTCAAAAGTCAATAATTGTGTAAGATTAAAATTTAAGGAGAATTTTTTTTTTAATTTACTGTCCACTACTTATAACTGAAATAAAAAAGTTAAGTTTATACTAAACATTGACCATCCTGATATTTTGGTCCCATAAACCTATTCGAAAACTTTCCTACTAGCTGAATATTTGAACCAGCAAAATAAGAAAAAAACGTATTTTTGAAATACCTCAGTATTCTGCTAAGTTTTTACTAATTTATTACCACCCTAGTAATTTTTCACACCTAAACCAAAGAATATAGACGCTTAGCGTCTATATTCTTTGCCTAAACTACCCCTTGTGATAAGTCAATAATTCTGTTAGGTTAAAATTTAACGTGAAAAAAATCTTTTTTTACAATTTCACTATCCTCTACTTATAACTGACATAAAAAAGTATTTTTACCCTGATAAGTTTCCATCTCTAAACCAATCTTATTTGGAAACGTTCCTCCTAGCTTAATGTTCGAGCCAGCGTAATTAAAAAAAATTATTTATGATATACCACAGTGTTTTGCTAAGTTTTTACGAATTTATTACCAACTTAGTAATTTTTTATCCCTCGACTAACCCTTAGTGGAAGTCAATAGTTCTGCTACGTTTAAATTAAAGATGAAAAAGTTTTGTTTTATAATTTTACTAAATACTATTTATAAATAAAATAAGAAACTCGCTGGTTAGTTTTTACTAAATGTTAACCAACTTCACCAATTCCACCATCTACACATTTACGCTGGTTGAATGCAAAGCAAATCTTTTCGGAAATATGAGATACTACAGTATTGCTACAGTATTATGCTAGATTTGTACTAATACATTACCATCCTAGTAATTTTTCACCCTTCAACTACCCTCTATGAGGAGTCAATAATTCTACTACGTTAAAATTTAAGGTGATAAAAAATCTATTTTTATAATTTTACTGTATTCTACTTGTAACTGAAAATATAAATTGCTTGCCTGGTTTTTACTAAATTTAATCCACCCTTATAATTTTTGACCCCTAAGCCTCAGTTAATGGGAAACATTCAACAAGATACACATTGACGCTAGGTGAATAAAAAATCTTTTTGAAAACACAAGAGTGCTGCTAGAATTTTACTATATTTTTACCAGCCTAGTCATGTTTTTCTCAACTACCCTAATTGAAAAAACATTTTCAAATGTTATTCTATACTAACTAATATTTATTTTTTCAATGTTTAAATATTAAAAATATGAAAACACTTTATTCCAGAAACTATAAATTTTACCTGTTTTAAAAAATTGACTCTGATTCGAGTCGTATTACATGGCTAAGCGAAATCGAATCGTTAGTCCCTTTTATGAATATTAAATAACTGAAATCAAGTTGAGTTTTAGTAAATACAATGGAATTTTTATATTTCACAGAATAAATTACCAGGTAAGAAATATTCAAATTGAAATAATTTTATTACGTCTATTACATTATTTAACTGATTGTAAAGGAGGGTCGGGACCGTGCGCACCTATTGTTAAAATATTTGTATTCATTAGGTAGATGAAAATTTGAAAAATAATTTAGTTATTTAATATTTTAATGTTATTTAAATAAGAAGAGTATCAACGATTGGTCAAAACATAATTTTAAGATTAGGTGTATAACATAATGAATTTATATTGGAAAACATTTTAGGATATTATAAATATTTTAAGTAGGGATATTCAAATGAGACCGAAATTACCGGTTGGTCAGAACAGCTGATATAGATTATTTGCGTAGTAAAATAAATTTATATTAGCAGCATTTTAAAAATTTAAAGATATTCATATTTTAATTCTTTGTCGATTGTTCATTCATTGTCAGTTGAATATAGGTAGAAATTAAAGGTTATTACAAAAAAATATTAACTTATTTATTTTGTTTATGGAAATATTTGAAAGAATCTCCCACGGAGAGATCTGGTTTCTCGGCACAATCCACACATTCATAAATTGGGTTTTTTCTTATTTTTAGGATAGGACATACTCTGCATCTTTTCGTTTTCGTTTCGCGTTTGTCCGATTTATTAACAATTATAGGTAAATGTTCGCGTGCGATATTCCGTCTTTCTTTGCTTTTTTATAAATTAATTTACGAATTAATTCTAATCTTGATATCTTTTTTTATGTCTTTTGTTTAGTATATTGTTTAAAACTAAGTCTAACTTTCCACGGTACCATCGATTCATCTAGCGATAATTCTTTTACTGGATAACGCAGAGCAGTCATTTTATTATTAAAAAGTCTATAACTGTTCTTATTCTATAAAACCGATCTTCAGGAATAACATTCGGTCCCATTGGATTATGGATGAAGATTAAGCACTTTAAAATTATAAGAAAAAGATTTCTTCCGATGTTCTGCAAAAAAGATTTTAAGTTGAATAGTGGATCTGTTTTCCAATAACCCTCCAATCTTGAAATCCGTATGTGTCAGTGTGGAAGATAATTCCCATAAATACTAGAAATTCAAATAAGGAAAGTAGTTTACATCTTTAAATGCTATAATTTACACAAACACCAACTTCACCAACTTTTTTATATGCTAAACATTGCAATATTGTTGTTTTGTACATTGCCTATTTTTTAACAAAATTCTACAACTTAAAAAACACTGTTGTGATTGGTATATTTGATTAAATTTTAAAAATCCTAAGGGATTAAGTTCAAAACGTTTTCGGATTTATCAGTCCATCATCAGTGAAATTTGTAGTACTTTTAGTAAGTAATAGGTAAGTAGTAATTTTTAATTAAATATACCAATTATTACAACCGAAGTGTTTTTCACACACACACTCGCACACACACACCGTGTAAATGTATTGAAGTATTTTTGAAAAAACAAATTTATTTAATTTTTGTTAAAGGGAAAGTAAGGGGTGAAAAATTACTAAAGTTGTAATAAATTCGTAAAAACATGCAGAAGACTGTGGTATAGCATGAATATTTTTTTTAATTCTGCTAGCTTGAACCGTAAGCCAGCAGAATCGCTCCCCTTAAGGGTGGTTTGTTGGTGAAAAAATATTAAAGTGGTAATAAATTAGTAAAACATGGGTGAAAAAATATGCCATTAACAAAAAGTTTTTTTTTTTAATTCTGTTAGCTTAAACCTTAAGCCAGCAGAATCGCTCCCATTAAGGGTGGTTTGGTGGTGAAAAATTATTAGGGTGGTAATAAATTAGTGAAAAATTAGTGAAAAAATATGCCATCAACAAAAATGTTTTTTCTGAATTCTGCTAGCTTGAACCTTAAGCCAGCAGAATCGTTCCCATTAAGGGTGGTTTGGAGGTGAAAAAATATTAGGGTGGTAATAAATTAGTGAAAAATTGGTGAAAAAATATTACGTAGGTTAAATTGGATTCCGCTCATGTGTCCCCGCTAGCTTAAGGGACCTGTCCTAAAGTTATCTTTGCTTATTTTTACACTAAAGTCTTTAGCAATTATTTTCAGGTTATGATGTGAATATTATACCCTATGCTCTTTAATTTAATCATGGATGAAATCATCAAAAGCGTTAATAAAGAAAGATGCTACAGAATAGAAAACAAAGAAATCAAAATATTCTGTTACGCAGACGACGCAATATTGATAGCCCAAGACGAATATAGTCTGCAAAGACTGGTCCACAGATTTAACATAAGAGCAAAAGAATTTAATATGACAATCTCATCTAAGAAAACTAAAATAATAGTAGTCAGCAAAGAGCAAACCAGATGTAAAATAGAAATTAATGGCATCAGTATTGAACAAGTAATGGAAATAAAATACCTGGGACTTACACTGTCTAGCTATGGAGACCTGGGTAATGAAGTAAGAGATCAAGTACAAATAGCAAATAGACTGGCAGGATGCCTTAATAATACTATTAGGCGAAACAGACACATTAACTCTGAGATGTATAATTTTCTCTTTTTGTTTGATTCAGTTATAGGGATTTTATGAGGTTTTTTGACTCGAATAGATACACTTTTTGCACTAGCAATTAATACTATAGATTATACACTTATATATGTATACACTGTATAATGTACACTTATGTATGCACTTATGTGTATATGAATACACTTTTTTTTTTCTTTAGTATTAATTATATCAGAATATTGATATTAGTAATTTTTCTTTTATTATATCTCAATATGTAATTGGCTAAATAGCTAAGTGCTAAAGCTACAAAAAAAAAAAAAAAACTCTGAGATGAAGTCAACAATTTATTAAGCCAGTGTAAGACCAATAATGACATATGCCTCAGAAACAAGACCCGACACAGCCACAACGCAAACTGGAAACTGCAGAGATGAGAGTACTGAGATGAATTACAGGAAATACGCTGAGAGATTACAATACAATGTATAAATGAATGGACACAATATAGTAAAAAACAATGGAATAACCACATGCAATGACAAGAGATAAGTCATTAATCGGCAGAAGAAATATCGGACAACCACGCAAAAGATGGTGTGACAACCTTCCATAGAGGTATTAATCCGCCAATGAACAGGCAGAATTGCTTATAAACAGGAAAAAGAAGAAGAAGAAAATGTGAATATCGAATATATTGTTTATTTAATTTGTAGTATAGCTCATATTTTGTGTTGTTTTTCTTCTGTAGGTACGTGTATATTAAGTAAGCTATAATTAAAGAATTTTTAGGAAAAAGACAGTTAAGATTTGATTTCACGTACCGTGCGTCGGTGTATCCGCTTATACGTATTTCTCCCTAAAAGGGCTCTTCAGAATGGCTATTCGCAGTCTCTCTGAACGTAAAAATAAATCTTTTCTGTCTTAGGAAGCAGCTCTAACATGGCTTTGTATGGATGCAAATAGCGACATCTGATATTAAATCCGTAAACTAATTTTCGAAACCAAATTTAGATTTTTGCTTTAATCTGTGCCATTTAAGAATTGCAAGGCAAAACAGACGTTGATAAAGATGTTATTAGAGACATGGGGATCTAAAAATTGCATTCCACAACATATCTCCTCAACTAAGCAAAAATCCTTAGCAAATTGGTTTCTAGTACTAGTTTCTAGTTTTATTCCGATATACTCTGTACGAGTACTGGAATAAATTTTATAATGCACTAGTAGGTAAATGGTAAAAAATAATAGACAGAAAATATAAGGAAATGACCATTACCTATCTGACAGTGGCCAATTCGATATTGGAATCAGTGACATTCTGATATTGGATATTGGAAGTGATGTTTGAAATTTCTTTTCTAACACATTGTTTTAGCTCTTCTTCTCTTTTATCGATATTGTCTGATCTGTTTACATAGACTTTACTTTTTAAATAACCTCGGTTAAATCCGGAGAATAAGGTTATTGAGATTGAGATTGAAATATTTCTTTGTATTGCTATTTTTTTTGGTAGATTATCCTTTCGTTTCTATTTAGTGTACAACTTAACTAAAGTAAACCGTACGACTAACTTTTAATATTTCCATTATTTTATGAAACTAAAGTGTTCATTATAATATTTTATATGTATATTATTTATTCGTTTACCTGTATTATCTAAAAAGAGGATTTTATAAGATTTAGGACATTAAGTTAAATACGTAAAAATATTTTTTTGTCAAATCGACTTTTTCAATACTTCTATCAAACATATGTCAAGCAATTTGTATATTATTTTTTATGTCAGAAAAATGTATTTGTATATTAGATATTTTATTATTATAAATCAATCGTAAATAATGGCGCCCCGCAAAAAACTTCCACTTCCATTTTGTATTCATCCCTTTGGAATTATGCTAATTATTGTGGGTTGTATTGTGGCTGTGTATGTTTCTAATATAGCCTTGGCGGCGGCAAAGGAAGCCGCTGACGCAGCAGAAAGTGAAAATGAGGGCACGGAAGGTAAGGGTAATAAATGTCATTATGTTATTTTAGAATTTTTCTATATCAGTTGCATGTCTTTTTAAATTATTTATTTTTCTGTCTCCGATATCTTGCTTAATTGCTTTCACCAGCTTTCAGTTTTTTTTCCTGTTTGGTATAGTTGGTTCTATTTAATTTACGTCATGGTATATTATTTTTTTTTTATTCTTCGTCTCTTGTGTTGATTACTACTTGTATTTGTATAGTTTTTATTACTTTAAAGAGGGAAAACTCTTCTTAGGACTGTTCTCATATTTCTAGTGTATTTCAAACCGGTTATTCTGAAACTATTTACTTGTGGCATGTTTATGTTATCTATGATCTTGAAGGAAACTAATGTTAATAATGTAAATCATAATAAGAAATAAAATAAAATGCTTGAAAATGACAACTACAAGCTATACTGGGACTGCACTGTGTTCACAGACCAACTAGTGGCACATAATATACCAGATCTCATACTAGTTAATAAACTTACTAGGCAAACAACACTTATTGATGTGGCGATACATAACCCCAATAATTTACGTGTTAAATACAACGAAAAGATCGTTAAGTACAGAGATCTAGAAATACAAATTAGGGGACAATGGAGAATGGAAGGTACCCAAACAGTACCCATTATTCTATCTACTACTGGTGTTATTCCTAAAAACCTCCTAGAGAACATAAAATAGCTGGGTCTAAATAAACATCTCTATAAGGCCAGGCAGAAAGCTGTACTTATCGCGAGGTGCAGGTGTGTACGAACATTTTTAATAGATACTCCAGCATACCAAGTCACCTAGGGATCGATAACACGGAAAGAGTCCCACCAGAGCTCAATCCTTTTGATACAGTAGGTATCTGGGATGAGTGAATTTTCCCCTTAGACGGAGTGTGAGCCGTATGGCTAAATCTGGATAATAGATAATGTTATTGGCTTGATAAAACGATGTAGTTACTACCGAACCATCAGCTTGATGAGTCATGTTTTAAAGATATTTCTACGAATTTTGCACTCTAGGAAGTACCAAAAAATAGAACAACAACTTGGTGACACACAGTTTGGATTCCGCAATACCCTTGGAACAAGAGAAGCACTATTTAGTATTCAGGTTATGGTACAGAGATGCAGAGATGTCGGACATCCAGTTTATATGTGTTTTATTGACTTTGAGAAGGTCTTTGATCGAGTAAAACATACTGAAATGATAGCCATTCTTCAGCAGGTAGGTATTGATGATAAAGACCATTACTAAAAATCTTTACTGGCATTCACATGCAAACATCAGGATTGGCCGGGCCACTTCTGAAGAGCTTCAAATACGAAGAGGAGTAAGACAGGGCTGCATTTTGTCCCCGCTACTATTTAACATCTATTCTGAGTTCGTTTTCAATAAAGCAGTGGATACTCTTCAATGTGGTATAAAAATGAATGGCGTCAATATTAATAATTTGAGATATGCGGATGACACAGTGTTAATTGCAAGAAATTACGAAGAACTTCAACATCTAATTAATAGGATTACCACAACGTGTGATGAATATGGCCTTAAGCTAAACACCGCAAAGACAACGGTGATGGTCGTCAGTAAAACGCCAATACAACTGGAAGTGGTAACAGCTTATGGTGAACAACTGAAGAGAACTAACAGTATCACTTACCTTGGTTGTAATCTAAATGAGAACTGGGACATGAGCAAAGAAATTAGAATACGGATAGAGAAGGCCAGAGCTGCATTCTTTAAGATGAAGAAACTTTTATGTGGAAACAATATTACCTTAAGTCTGAAAATTCGATGAGTGAGATGGTATGTGTTCTCTACTCTTTTGTATGGCGTCGAAGGTTGGACTTTAACGGATACACTTCTCAAGAAACTGGAAGCCTTTGAGATCTGGGTGTACCAGAGAATCCTACGAATAAGTTAAGTGGATAGAGTTCGTAACGAAGTTGTTTTGCAGCGGATGGGAAGTTACGGAAGTCGTCAAAACAGTTAAAAATCGCAAACTTCTAATCCTTCTGAATATTTTGTCCATGTTACGCGCCACCCAGAGAGATATAATATACTCCATTTAATAATACAGGGCAAGGTAGACGGAAGAAGAGGGCCAGGTCGAAGAAGAACGTCATGGCTTAGAAACCTGAGAGGTTTGATAGCTAACGCTCGATAATCGAGCCCGGCACAAGAAGAAGAAGAAGATTGGCTTGAAAATTCTGAGTGTTTGTGTAGTTAATTATATGTAGGTAATATGTTTCTGAACTTCTATTAATCCTTAATGTTAGCAACTTCTGACTTCTTGCTATATTGGTAAACATATTCTGCTGCATTCAGTTAATGAGTTTACTACACATTTTTTTTTCTTTACATAAGTGAAGGCAGCTTCTTTGATTTTTCTCTTTTTACTGTTTGTTTACCTCAATACCATCAATAGATCTTTTCATTGTATCATGTGCTCATTGTACCAAGCAGGTCTGCATATCCGTGATCTATTAAAGTCTCTCATTTTTATCTATGATTCACTCCTATTTATTCTAATACTTAGTGGTCTTGAGGATTCTTTCAAATATTCCCGTGATCTATTATTAAAGTCTCTCATTTTTATCTATGATTCACGCCTATTTATTCTAATACTTAGTGGTCTTGACGATTCTTTCAAATATTTTTTTTTCATTTATAAGGTATTATATACATTCTGTTTTTTTGATATTTCCTATGTGTTGCTTGGTTTGGTTTTGGACGGAATAAATCTCAGCCTGGTAGATAGGTACTTGCTTTTAATATTTCTTTTTTGGTTGCATAGACATTATTCATTCAGCTAGTTACAATAGATTCTTTTATCAGACAAATACACAATACAATCCGTTATACAAAATTAACTGGTAAATAATAGAAGATACGATAAGGAAACATACGAGCTTACTTGCTTCTCGTCTAAAAGCACATTAAGACACTGTTAGTAGACAAACAAAACTGTACCACGAATAAGGTGTTAAAACATTTAAAATAAACATAGAATGCAAATATATACTTTCACACGATCATGAAAAATTTCATGTCCGCGTACAAATCTTATAGAACCGTCTATGTCTGACAAGAAATCTATAATAATATTATTGTATATTTCTTTTGAGCCTGTAACCAGAAGAGACTGTATATTAAATGGTGCATACATATTAAAGTTAATTCAATTTTTGTACAGACAATGTGAATGTTGTTTAAACTAAGTACATTCAAAAAAGATAAGATCAAGATAACCCACTTTATTTTTGCAATTGTTGTCTTTGCTCACGTTTATTTTTAATAAATGACTTAGATAACGAGTATGTCCAAAGCGTTGTCGATTTATGATGATGGGTATAGCTTTAAGTAAAGGTTTAAAACTTAAACCAAATGGTTTGAGGACTAACTGGTTGTAAAGTGGTATATCTTGTATGGCTTGTAAATCGGAAAAGATTACATTGATCTTTCCGTGCCGATAGCTAAAAGCTAAAAATATAGCAAAAAATCGGTTGCCTGTAAAGTCGGTTTTACGGGCGAAGATTTTACGTGACAACGTCTTTTTATCGGTAGAATATTTATTGATATGAATATTATTAAATTGCACAATAGGAACAAGGAATTGAATGAAAATAAGAATTGCACAAATTTTAACTATAGAAATATATTTTGTTTACTAAAAGATTGTACATGTAAACTTAAACTTAACTAATTTCTATTTGAGTGATTTTGTTGAGGATAGGAGGATGATAGGAGAAATATGAAATGAAAGTGAACTTGTATTATGACGCTTTCTCGGTTTTCCAACGCCAAGAACGCTCGAGAAAGACAGAGACACAAGCACGCACCGATTCAACGCGCCTAATTCTCTAGTGCTGCGCGCGCAGCGGACCAATCATGTTTGAGTGGGAGAGAGACGCAAGGCATTCGCCGGTCCGGCGGGCCTCTCTCTCCTTCGGTGACTCATCGTAACAGACGTGAGCGGGCGTTACACTTTTTCATGAGTGACTCCGAGCCACAACCTAATTTAAGACGTTGTCACGTCAAAAGTGTAAAACTCCTACTTCCAAATCCCTCGTAGTGGTAAAATGGAAAACATTGATTTATCAAGAATTTGTATAAAAGCGTATAAAAAACGTTTTAAATATAAGTTTAGCTCAAATAATGTTTAACAAAAATTATAATTAGCACTTTTTGTGTAAAATGAACCGTTTTCTCAGAAATATCGCTTGAAGTGACAGGCGTTTTCGAATGTCAGTTACGTGAGCAAAATCAATTTTAAATAAAATTTGATCAACACGACGGTAAAAATTCGATATCTTCTGGTCGGAGTATCCTATCGACTAAAATTGCAATAGGTTTTAAAAAGTAAAAACTGTAGCTTTCGTATGCAATTTTTGCATTTTGTTAAAAATAAAGTCAATCATTATAATGTGTCAAATAAATAAACATTGTGTGTTTTTTACATTTTTTACAATTCTCGCTTTCATTACCCGGTCACTATCGAATTTCCATTGTTAAAGCCTAATTTTTAAAACCTATACATAGCACGAAATTTTAATTTTATGTTTTGACAACAAATTTGAAGCTTTTTAAATAGGAATAAAAAATGTCAAATTAAAACTTAATATCCGATCCAAAACGTTTAAAACTGCTTTTTGTCGATTACACGAGTACGTTTTGTTAAACTGTACAACTTCAGCTATACAATACTGTGTTTTTCAACGGAAATTTGACCCCCCTCCCCCCCAAAAAAAAACTCAGGAACCAAGAGTTTCTTTCAAATTTAAGAAAACACGTCAATTTTAATGGGGACGAATTTTTATGCAAAATGCATGCCCTCAAATGTAACCCCTTTGTTCCCCGCATTTACCCCAATTTTTTTTAAATAGCAAGTATGGTCGGGTGGCACATTATTTGAAAGGTAATTTTTTCTTTATACGACAATTTATTTGTTTTTAATTTACGTAATAACTTTGTAGGTAATTTTGGATTTTACTAATTTATTAGTTGAATATCAGTAATAACAAGAAAAACATAAAATTTCACCAAATTAACTAGTGAAATGTTCTTAATGACCTCCAATGCAATAATTCAATCAACCTGCAAATCGATATAAACAGACCACTGTTTTAAATATATTTTTTTTCTTTTTGTAAAAATATCACTTTTTCATACGAATTTTTTTTGAGATAATGAATCTCAATTATCTTCCTTAGTTTTAACCAGCTTACCTTTGATTTGAGATTTGTCAACTACTGATTAATCAGATGTATTATTGTAAATGCTTACATAAATGGGATATTAGATTGAAGAAAAAAGAGAATTAGTTAAGCTATACTATGGAAATAATAAATGTGCTAAGGCTACGGAAGGATCTTTAATACAAACCACCCAGAAAAAAAACGTAAGTCACCAATACGTTAAACATTTAACTTATAAGTTTAAAGCTACAGGTGACATTAACAACACAAAGCACGAAGTAGATCGTTCAGTGCGAACTGAAGCAGTGGCAGTATTAGGTCATTAAAATGAATAATCGACAGTCTATCAGACAACTTCCTCGTGCATCTGGTGTATCAGCATTTAGTATTTATCAAATTTTAAAATCCAATAAATTTCACCCTTATAAAATACGACTACAGTAAAACCTCCCTTAACCGAAATCTTTTTAACCGAAACATCGTTTAACCGAAACGGCTGACAGTTTCAATAATTTCGTCAATAAAAAGTAAATGTTTGTCGCAAAACGTAAACAATTCCGTTAATTTCACTCACCAATTGATGTATATGTGTGTTGGGAAATCACAAAAACCAAGAGCTCTAAAAGATATTTCCGAAAAGGCATTTTAAGGTATAGAAGCCAAAAAAGTTCATGGGTGTCGACCACTTTATTTTTAGAATGGTTTGAAAATGAATTCGTCTCAAGTGTAAAATCCTTTTTAAAATCAAAAAACCTTATTATCAAAGCATTGTTGCTTGTTGACAATGCACCCTCACCCTCAAAATCTACAAAATGGTGACAATTGTCAGATTTTTGCCACCGAATGTCACAAGCTTAATCCAGCCGTTAGACCAGGGAGTCATAGAGACATTCAAGAGACATTATAGAGAAGCATTCTTAAGACATCTGTTATTACAGGAGACGAATTAATCCAAAAGTGTTCCCGAAATTCTCAAATCTTTAACAATAAAACATTTTTATTGGTGAGCTGAGTCGTGGGCCAAGATCAAATCTTCAACTTTGGAAAAATGCTGGAACAAACTTTTTGATAAGATTTTGATTGACGATCCTGAAGAACAAAATGGTAAGAAAACGACAGAAGAAATTAAACCTTTCATTAAAAATTTGCCGGGACATGACGAAATTAACTAAGAAGAGATACGTGACTGGTTAGCAGCTGATGACTCAGAACGTGAATTCATCGACCAGGACATCATTGATATGGTTCTTTATCAAGACAACCTGAGCATATCAGATGACGACGATGACGACCCAAGAGGCAACAGGCAGCACAAGACCGCCGACAAGATTTTCAATGCTTTAGAGGAAAGAATTTTATACAGTAGGCCTAATTAGTTAGGGACACGACTAGATTCTTAATTTTTGTTGTCATTACATAAAGTTTTGTCCTTTTCAGATTGCTTTACATTTCGTCGAACAATCAAATAAGGTAAACTCATGACGTTCTGCAAAATAAACGATGGAGGGAGAGAGAAACATCGTTGTCGAACGAAAACGCAAAAAAAATAGCAGATTTCTTTAAAAAAGCATGTTAAACTTGTTCATGTTCCTTAATTTTATTACTTTATTTTGGATTTACTTATTAGAAAACATTACGAAATCAACTCATCGTATTTTTTAATACCAATACTTTGATCAAGAATATTATAAAAAACACTGTTATTTTTAACCGAAATTCTTGTTATCCGAAACGGCCTCCCCCCCAATTATTTCGATTAATGGAGGTTTTACTGTACTTCATCAATTAAACGAAGATGCTCTTGATCGTCGGCTTTAATTTTGTAAAGGATTTAGTGAAATCATATCTAACAACCAACATCGACTGTACAATACGTGTTTTTCCGACGAGTGTACATGTATGTTAAATGGTGAAGTAAATGCACATAATTTTTGCTATTGGGTTAACAGTAATTCTCATTTATTCGTGAAGACACATACGCGAACACCTTAAAAATTAAATGTATGAGTTGCCAATTTAGAGAATCATATTATTGGACCATTATTCATTGAAGGAAATCTCAACGGAACAACTTATTTAAATTTAAAATAAATTATTTAAAAATTCCTTTATAAAAGGTATAATATTAAAATTTGTTGGAAGACTTTATTGATTCTCTTATCACTGACACATTAAAATCTGATAATAATCTTTTAGAGGATGAACTGACTTTTTAACAGGACGGGGCACTCCCACGTTATGATAGACGCGTAGGACAATTTATGAATCAACGTTTTCCAGGGCGATGGATTGGCAGAAGGGGTCCAATAGTGTGGCCGGCCAGATCAACGGATCTTTAGCCTTTGGATTTGTTTGTGGTGATACCTAAAATCAAAAATATACGCCACTCCGCCTTCAAATCTTGCAGAGATGTTTTTTTAATCTATGATATAACAATTAATTTAAACTTACACTTAACAAACAGAGTTTAATACAGATAAACATCACTGACACACATATGAGAACTACAAGGCTAAAAAACACAAATTAAGGAAAGATTTAGAAAACACCAGAATAGAAACTTGTTATTTCACCGCACCATGACACTATGCTCTATTTCTCCTGATTTACTAGAGGTCTAAAGGGTTTGGTCGTTTTAATCTTCTTACGCGTGAAATGTTGAGCAGATCCGTGGCCAGCGGATTTGGGTGGCAGGATAGTCTGTTCTTGTATACAGAGTTTACAGCAGATATTGCTTCGCAAACTGTTGGTAGCTGTAAATCGTGGTGTAATCTGTGGTTCGTGATATAACAAGGGGCATTACAGATCTGGCACAGTACTTTCGATTGGAAACGTTGAAGTTTTTGTATGTTAATATTACTTGCTGCACCCCAGATTTGTGCTGCATATTGCCATACCGGTTTTAAAATACATTTATATATCAGAAGTTTGTTCTCCAGGCTAAGATTTGATTTTCGACTCATGTACCAATACATTTTCCTCTAGATTAAGCTGAGTTGAAGGCGTTTCTTCCAGATGTGGATGCCCCAATTAAGTTTGCTATCCAAATGGATTCCTAAGTATTTAACGACGGTATTAACTGGTAGCGGAGTGTTGTTTATAGAAACTGGTGGCGCGACACCTTTTTTTAAAGTAAACCTTATTTGTGTTGATTTTAAACTGTTAACTTGGACTCCCCACAGCTTAAGCCAGCTTTCCAGTTTAAGTAGGTGATTTTGTAATACCTGGGCTGCTTCAGGTGCTGTAGAATTTAAAGCCATGATAACTGTGTCATCGGCATATGTAGCGATTGTTGTATTGGTCGTCGTTGGGAGATCTGATGTGTATATTAAGTAGAGGGTGAGTCCTAGTATGCTTCCCTGTGGAACTCCGGAACAAATTGGAAATAGGTTAGTGATTTCCCCATCTCTTTTGACTTGAAAGAATCGATCTGTCAGGTAGGATCTTAAAAGTGAACTTATGGGATGAGGAAATATAGATTTAATTTTGGAGATAAGACCTACATGCCAAACTTTGTCGAATGCTTGAGAGACATCTAGAAATTCAGCAGTACAGTAATTTTTTTGTTCAAGCGAATTTCTGATAGTCTTTATCACCCTATGAATTTGCTTGATAGTACCATGTTGTTTCTTAAACCCAAACTGATAATTCGGTAAAACATTACTGTCATATAAAATAAGCTCCAGTCTTCTCAGAAAAAGCCGTTCAAATACTTTGGATATAATAGGCAACAAGCTAATAGGGCGGTATGAGGATATTTCCGTTTGATCCTTATTAGGTTTTGGAATAAGAACAATTTGAGCAACTTTCCATTGGAGTGGAAAATAACCTGTTTTTGATATCGAATTAAATATATAAGTAATTAAACTTACGCTTTCGTTGGGTAGATTTTTTAGTACTAAACTAGATATTAAGTCATATCCAGGTGACTTTTTAATTTCCAGATTATCAATTATTTCTTTGATTTCAGATTTCTTAACAGGTTTAATAGGTGAAGCCATTTGATATGGTGCATTTACGATTTCATGGATAGCTTGTTCTTCTTCAACTGAGACTTCCCTACGATGCGGTTGAAATACCTCGCATAGATGATTTGCAAAAGTATATGCTTTATCTATGTCAGTTTTAGCCCAAGTGCCATTTTGTTTCCTGATTGGCATATTCATTTGTTCGTTGTGTTTAAGTTTTTTTTTTGTTTCCATAGCGAATAGTTTGTATCATCTGCAGGTGAGAGGTTCTTTAAATATTTGTTGATTCCACTGTCTTTATGTTGGATCAGTTTTCTTTTGAGTAGTCTGCAAGCTCTATTCAGATTTGCTTTATCTTATTGATGCCTAGTACGCTGCCATATCTTTCGCAGTTTTCTTTTTTCCAATATGAGTGTATTTATGTTTGCAGGATAGGACTCGGAGTTGTGTTTATAATAAATTTCTAGGGTGGACGTCCAAGCAGCTTGCTGAATAACTGTAGTTAAGTGAGCAACTGCATTTTCTATGTCACTATCACTTTTAAGAGGCAAGTTTAGATTGATGGATATTTTTATTTCTTCTCTCTATCTGTTCCAGTTTGTTCTTTTATTAGAGAGTGTTAAATGTTTAGAACAGTTATGAATTTGGCTTTGTAAATCTATGAAGAAAGGGGAATGATCTGATGAGAGGTGAAATGAAGGAGAAATTTGGAGGTAGGTATGTGATATTTCTTTTACTATAGCAAAATCAATAAGATCAGGAATTTTTTGTCTATCAGTAGGTCAATAGGTAGGCTCTCCAGTAGAGGAAGGAATTAAATGATTCTCATTAATACTTTTTAATAATTCTCATCCACGTGGGGTTATGATTCTGGAACTCCATTTATGATGTTTGGCATTATAATCTCCAGCAGAAATGAAACGATGTCCTAGCATCTTAAAGTATTTAGTAAAATGATCAGCTTTAATTATTTTAATCGGTGGACAGTAAAAAGCAGATAGAATAATCTAGCCTTGTAAATCTTCGACCGACCCTGATATGGCTTGGATGTTAACTTTGCTAATTTTATTTGTTTCATGATGCTTGCACAGATGTAACAAAGAATTGTGACAGAATGCCGATTATTGATACCGGAGATATTTACAACATGTACAAGCAGGCTTTGAAAATATACTCTATTATTGTATAGAGGTCGTTTAAAACAGTTTATTAGTTAATTTGATGAAATTTTATGCTTTTTGTTATTACTTTTTGTTACAAAATGATCTTCAAAGTTATTCTGAAAATTAAAAAAAATTGAGTCTCGTGTAGAGCAATGGTTCTCAACCTTAACACCACTTATACCTTTCAGAATAATTGTTGGCGGACCATTTAAATAATATTATTAATATTTCCCAATAATAGTTAAAATGACATGAATACTGAAGTTTTACTAATGAATTTATTATTTACAAAATAAAAAAAGGAAATACATAGTGAAAGACAACAGCAATATAAAAAACAAAATAAAAAGTCATGGATAGCGCCAAATTAAGATGTTAATGACTTTCTTGGTCTTGCTTCTCACTCAAAAGTTTCTTAATATTTGGCTCAAAAGAAGTTAACGCCAGTCTCATAGAAGCATTCAAATTTAGCAACCTGCTTCTATGTTTATTCTTGATGACATAATGTTGAGACTGATGCCTTACAGAGATGGTGCCTCACAAAGTGAAATGAAAAGGAAGAAGAAGTTTTAAAGCTTTTTTACTTAGCAGTGGACTTTCGTCAAGTAATCCTATCCAAAATTCTGCAACATTTTCGCAGTGAGATTTTATCACTTTTAAATAATCATCGGATAAAATTACAATAAGCTGTTCTTTTTCCTGAATAGATATATTATTATCGTGGGTAGTTAAAAAGGCATCAATCACCCACAGATTATTTTTTCTCACATCTGTATCAGCAGAGAAGCACTTTCCAAAGTAATTTTAAAGCAATTTAATGTAGGACCTAACCAGTGAATGTAAAACATCCTCATTTAGATAATAGCCTTCATTTTCAGAGATAAAATCTGAAAACAAGTTGAACATTTCAAACGATCCTTTTCCAGCTTCGGACTCCCATAGCAACAATTTTTTCTTAAATGAATAAATTTTTTTCCAAAGGTCAAATGCGCTTTTAGATGGTCCCTGCAGGCCTATATGTTGAGCTGTTTAAAAAATATCTGCTAAAAAAGCTAATTGGGCCATAAATTCTCCGACACGCAGTGTTTCCGCTAAATCAGGTTTTTTTTCATTAAGATACATACATACTTCTTCTCGAAGTTCATAAAATCTGGCTAAAACCCGGCCGCTGGACAGCCACCGAACTTCGGTATGTAGAAGGAGATTGGAATGGATGGATCTCATGTCCTCGCATAACACAGCAAACAATCTGAAACTAAGAGCATTACTTTTTATAAAGTTCACGGCCTTTACGACAGTAGTCAAAACCTAGTTTAGGTCGGGACTTAATCTTTTGGCAGCAAGCATTTCGCGATGAATAATACAGTGTGTTAAAACAATATCACGGTTTCCTACTTTCCTTACAAAACTTGGCAAGCCTGTTTTGTTACCTGTCATTGCCGCGGCACCATCAGAGCAAAGTCCTACACAGTCTTTCCAAGAATGATTTTTAAGTGTGAAATATCCGTCAATGGCTTTAAAAATGTCTTTTCCGGTTGTGTTACCTTACAACTCAATCGAGGTCAGGAACTCCTCAGATAATTTTTTGTTGTCTTTATCTATGAATCGTATATAAACAAAAAAAATAGCTTTATTGGTAATATCTGTAGATGTATCAAGTTGTACAGCAAAAATCTTTGAGGAATGGATTTTCTTTAGAAGTTGGGTTTCAGCCTCTGATGCCATATCTTCAATTCTGCTACTAACGCTGTCATTGGAAAGAAGAATATTTTGCATTTGTTTAGCGTATTTGTCACCTAAAATTGCTATATGACTTAAGGATATTTTTTCACGATTTTAGATCCGTCACCTTCCTCTTAAAGAAATCTACATGTTTTCCGGCAAAATTTTTATGCTTTGTTTTAAAGTGTCTAGTTAATTTTGCCGCCGGCTTCATTGCCTCATTACTTAATACCTCCGCACAAATTACACATTGAGGTAACTGGACACCAAATGCTTCAATGAATGTAAATCCACATTCTATGTAGTCGGGATTGTACTTACGGTTAGCAACCTGTCTTTTAGGACCAGTTTAAGTTAATATTGTGCTATCACTGGCACTATTACTGGTAGAACATCCTGCTTTACCGTTCTCACTATCCGTCTTCTTAAAAAAAGCCGAAAGTTTAATCTGTTTGCTCATTTTAGTAAACTACAATCACCAAGCAAAAAACACGCCCGCTCGTCACTTGACAGTTGAGTCAGCACTGAGTCACTAAGTAGTAGTGCGATCCGCGCGATCAAAGACGTAGTGTGCTGTACGTACACGACAGCGGCCGAAACTAAACGAAGATAACGGAACTAACTAACTATTCGACGAGTGAGGGAAAATACGAGGAAGATTAAGGTTAATGAACCTATGTTCAGGCGCGTTTGGTCGGTCGTCTGGAAACGTTTTGAGTAAAAAAATAGTTGGCGCATTAATTTACGTTTCAAGAGCCAAGATTTTAATTGATTATTATTTTATGACTGTTCACTTTGCGGAATACATGAAAACCGTTCGCGGACCACAGGTTGAGAATCGCTGGTGTAGAGAAGCAAAATACCTTTCAAATAATGTGCCACTCGATCACACTTGCTATTAAAAAAAAACTTTTTATTTTGAAGAAACTCTTGATGTCTGAGTTTCTGGGAGAGTCAATTTTTCATTGGAATATACTGTATATCCATAACCGTATTCGTTGAATCATTTTCCGGGATGTGCGATGGTTTTTAATGTTAAAATTTTAAGGCATATTTCTAGTACCTCTTATTTTGTTGTTGAAGCTCAAAATCAAAATTTAATGTTATAGGTTTTAATGATTAGACTCTAGCAATGAAAAGTTCACAGCGACTGATCAATGATGATCAATAATTTTATAGATCTCATGAAAATCGTGAGAAATGCCAAAAATCGCAAAAAGTTTATTTATTCAACAGATTTAAAGAAACTGACTTATGAGCAAAATACAAAAATTGCATACGAAAGCTGCATTTTCTACCTTTAAATTTAATTTTGATTTTTGTGGATACACTATGATCAAAACATATGGATTTTTGCCTTTAAGTTCATACACATTTTCTTCAAAATTGATTTCGCTAGCGTAACTGACATTAAAATCGTCGGTTGCTTACATTATTTATTTAAAATATTTTTTATACGGCATACAGATTCTTGGTAAATCGATTTTTTCCGTTCATACCCCACCTGAAGGAGGTTTTTAGGGGGAAGCCGGGGAGTAGGAGTGGTAAACCATATTACAACTTTTTTGGGGTCCTAAAATTGACATTTTCAGCAACATTTATCTTGTTCGTCTTGCTTTTAGAGATAAAATCTCTGACGACTTGACTATATTTACAAAACTTATAATTAATTAGAAAACGAATGAAAATATACACCATTTTATTTAGGTACAGGGTTTCTCATTATATTTTCCCCCTTCACTTATTTTCCTTAATTTCGGGAATACAGAAAAAGTTTTAGATAAAAGTTGTATTATTTTATTTGTACTCATCAACAGTGTATCAACAGACCAAATTTTGCTTCTTCAATATTTCAAATGGGACACCCTGTATTTTTTTTATAGTTTTGGGTAGCCCTGCATTTCCTGATTAGAAATATATAACATAGTGTAGCATTAGTTTTGTTCTACAATGGCGTATGGTACTACTATACTATACTAAGATAAGAAAAAAATATATTTAGAAAGTCAACAAAATTAATGACTTACAATAATAAATTAAAGATACAATACTAGATTTAAGATTACAGTATATGCTCAAAGAGCCCTCCATTGTTATCAATTCACAAGTAATATCTTCGTCTTAAATTTTCTAATGCGTCAGATATTGTGTTATTACGACCATTTAAATTATCATTTTTGGCGCGAACTTTTGCCTTGATAGTGTTAATATTTGTATTTGAATCAAAATACACTTTTTTTTTAAAAAACCCTAATAAAAAGCTATCACATGGTGTTAAGTCGGGACTATTTGGTGGCCATGTAAGGGTAACCTTATTGCCGATCCACACATTAAATTAATTATTTAAATGTTCTTGAACGGCTACGACATTATGTGCCGGTGCTTCTTGTTGCCATATCGTACTATTTAATTGATTTTGTGTACAATTTTAATTTAATAACCCATCCACTTCTGTAATGACTGTGTTCAAATATGATTCCCCAGTTAATTTATAATTATAAATCAATGGTCCAACTATTTTGTTTTAAAATATTCCGCACCACACATGTATTAATTTTCTTTCTAACTTCTTTATTTGCTTAATTTTTCTTTTCCTATTATTTTTCTGTTCCTACGAATACGTATTTCTTCTATTAAAAATGCCTGAAGTTGAAAATTTTGATTCATCTGTCCATAAAATGTTATAAAAATAATTAGAATCATTGTTCAAATTTGTAAGCATGTCTTGACAGAACTGTAAACGCTTTCTCTTATGAACATCGGTAAGTTCCTGTACCGGTAATATTTTGTACAGCTTACAGTTGTGCTTTTTTAAAACTCTATGTATCGTCGCACGGCTTTTCTCTAATGAATAAGTACCATTGTTTAGACTAGTTTCGGAATTTTTTAAAATAAAAATGTTGTTACGGATTTAATCTATTATTTAAGTATTTAATTTTTACCTTCAAAGTAAAGCAAAGTATTAAGATCTTCATCATCATTTCCTACGATAGTACGTTTCTTCCGTTCAAACATTTTTTTATTTATGACATGACGATAATTATATAAAAATGTATTTGCAGAAGGAGTCTGTCGATCTGGATAAATCAGCCTATATTCTCTTCTTGCTGCTTGCTTGTTTTTATTATTTTTTACATAAATTGAGAATATATCTACTTTTTTATCTGCAGTATAACCCATTTCGGTATGAGGACTGACAGTTTATAATAAATTAATAATTGTTTCATTTTAAAATGTCAGTTGCATAGCCACCTATGGTTACCCTTTTGCAGTACCATATGTCATTATAGAACAAAATTAATGATAAATATTTGTAATCAGGAAATACAGGACTACTTAAAACTATAAAAAAATACAGGGTGTCCCATTTGAAATATTGAAGATGCATTTTATTGATCACTCCCTGTATACAAAATTTGGTCTGTTGCTACATTGTTGGTCGGTACAGATAAAATAATACAACTTTTACTTAAAACTTTTTTTTGTATTCCCGAAATACAGGAAAATAAGTAGGGGTCAAAATATAATGAGAAACCCGGTACATAAAAAGAAAAGAATAAATAAAAAATGGCCATCTGGCAAAACAATCTAATTTTTATACATATTTACTCAATGTGCTATGTAAGTGACATGACTTTAATTATGCGGACGTGCGAATATAAAGGCGGGTACACATATGCGGGCAGAACTGTTCGCGAACCGTTTGTGAACGCTATATTCGTTAATTTGTACGACGGGACGAACCGCTAGCGAGCTGTTCGTTCGTTGCTCGTCAGGAACCACAGCATGTCGGTTTTTGGGACGAACACAAAGAATGTTCGCAGAACTATAAATTGTGTCTATAAATTGTTTCTGTCAAGTGTGCGATGATATCATTCTGTTAAACAAAATTGCTGAACGAGCGCGGCTTATCTAAGTAGCGAGAGAAATTAATAACAGATAATGTAAACAAAATACCGAAATGTTTAGAATAACGAAGTAAATTAATTCTTGGTTTGTTATTAGATAGTTAGGGTATTGGATAGCCTGAACATAAACATATTTTCGACGAACTCTTCGCGAACAGCTCACGAGCAGTTCGCAAACAGTTCGGCTCGCATATGTGTACCCACCATATAATATGTGAACGTGTGAGATCTAGCTAGATTTAAAATATGAGTAAAATGTTCCCGACGACGGGCGTGAAAACCACATTACTTGTTTAAACTGAGTCCAAACTTTTAGTGGTATATTCCGAATTTAGTTGTTTCATTATTTATTCTGTGTGCACAGGTTTCAGACTAAAGTTATACTTTCTGTAATTTCTTCTCTGGAATATTTTCTATTTGCAGATAAATCTTTATGTTATGTAATATCAATGTTTATTTAAATATTATTTTATTTTTATGTCAAATAAAAAGGAGAAGGTGACAATGGCAAAGAAAAAGGTGAAGGTGAAGTTGAAGGTGAAGGTGGAGAGGAAGGAGAAGAAAATGTAGAAGATGAAGAACATGAAAGACCAAGTGTTTTGGGAAGGGAATGATATAAATTTCTAAAATATGTTCATATATGACTATTATATTGAAATATGTACCTGTATTAAAATATTTAGAAACATACTACGACTTTAAACATTCAAAGTGTTTAATTTTTTACTTTCATTCTTCCCCCCTTTTAAGGCAAAATCTTTATGATAAGGTTAGTGACGTTTAAAGTAATTACTATCATAAAGTTATATATTGATATTTGTATTATTTTTACTGCTGTTCTAAAAATTAGGCGGACGAACGTCAATTAGGCGTCTTCTTACAATGCAGTATTTTCCTATAATTTTCTCTGCATAACTGCTTAATAATAACTAAGTTTCTTAGTTTTTTTATTAGTTTAGTCCAGTTTTGTCGATTTTATGAGTATTCTCAAAAGTTTTGCGTTTAAAACTCTAACCACGTAATTTATATTTAGTTCTTTTCTGTGAACCCTCATTCGAATACTTCTACCTTTCACACCATCATTTTAGTCAATGTTGTGCGGCTGTAACAGGATATTAAATATGTAACATCAGAGCACGCGTTTTCGTATTTGTAGATTGGTAAAATTTTATTGAAAAATAATGATTTTTCGTAAATAAGTAACGTGCTTGGATTCTGCTTCATGGTAATAATATTAAGATATATAAACATTAACAACTTGATGTAAAAATACATGACCACGGTGTTAATATTTAAAGAAATGCTGTAGTGGTATTGCTAATCGAACTTTTTTTATTTATTATTAAGTATTCTTTTACAAACTTTAAAATCAGAATCGATGGAAGATGATAGATAGATTAAATGAGGTGGCTTTTGTTCTATTCTTCTGCGGCCTTTATGGATCTATTGCGGTCCTCTTTTCCTAGATTACGTTCTCTAGCATGACCTTTTTTAAAAGGTCCACTAGCTTTGAGACTAAACCTTCTATGTAGCTCTTTGGCGGTGGCTTTTCCTTGCCTAATTTTAATGACCGCGCGTTTTCCGCACTGACACAAAATATACTCTGCTGTTTCTTTCTCTAGGTGTCAGAATCTGCAAAGATCACCATCTGCCAATCCCGTCAACTTACACTGTCCTATTAACAGACCCACTATGGCTTTGACTGTTTTCCTGTCTTTGCTGCTTTGTTTGTTAGGTCTGCTGTAAATTTTGGCGAATATTTGTCTGTCTTTATACTGATAAATTCCTCCACCATTTCAGATATTTGTCTGCTACCCACTGTCTTGTAACCATTCTTGTTACTGCCTTTACAACACCGCAGAAGGGTTGTGGCTCAACGAATTGCATTAGTAAGTCTTGTTTGGCCATTTCATCTGCTTTTTCATCGCATTTCATGGCATATTAGCTTAGAGTTGATCTCTACAGAATTAAGTACCTTAAGCTCTGCCTTGCTATCTATGACTATGGCCATTAAACGGTGCGTTATTGTTTGCCTTTCTATTAATTCCCCGCAGTAATAGAAGGTATTTCCGCCTGGAAAATTGTGTCATCATTAGATAGATTTAGCAAGAAATGTATCCCTGGCTTCGTCCCTACTATACTGGCTCCTACACCCTACGATGTGTTTCAGCCATCAGTACACCAGGTGGCTTTCGCTTGTATGGGTATACCTTCCTTCCAGTCTCTTCTGTCTTGTATATTAATTTTTAATATTAATTTTGAAGTTATTGTAAAAGCTATATCTCTTAGCTATTACACCTATGGATTGCTCCATTTTGATATCTGCTTATAGCTCCTCGGTTAGCTTTCTATTGTCAGCCCTATGCGTCTGTCTTATGTGATGTCGACAAAAATGATGACATCCATCCTGATTTCCTTTCCCGCTACCGAAAATGCATAATAATTTGACTAACATCTCTATACGAATATTTGAAGATCTGCCAAATTGCATTACAATTTAAATTTAAATTTAGATAATAGCTATAATTAAGCAAAGCAAACAGCTGGCTACCTAAAAAGTTATCGCCCAATTGCTTTGTTCTCGATAAGGTATAAGTATAAGTATAATGGTTGTCAATTCACAGCCATTTTAATTTTTTTTATCACTTTGCTCTATTCGGATTGCCAAATATATGCCTCTCCTAATTCTCGCCATTCATCTCTGTTGTTTGTAAGACGTTTCCACATCGGTCCTGCAGTTGTTTTAATATCGTCGCTTCAGCGTATTTGCGGTCTTCCTCGTAGACTTTTGGCTTTATATGGTGGCCAATTCCCGATTTCTTTATTCCATCGGTCATCCTTGAGATGTTCGTTATGTCCAGCCCATTTCCATTTTAGTTTAGCTGCCTGTTCGACAGCATTTTTTACTTTTGTTTTACTACGAATGTCTTCATTGGTTTTACGGTCTTTGAGTAAGATACCCAGCATATGTCGTTCCATAGATCTCTGAATTTTTCTGATCTTCTCCATGTTTATTTTAGTGAATGTCCAAGTTTAAGCTCCATATGTAAGTACAGGTAGGTACAGAAAAAAAAACACTTTGGTTCGCAGTTTTTGAGGTATATTTTTATTTTTAAGTACGTCTAAGAGTCTTCCGAATGCCACCCATACCATTTTTACACGTCTGCTTAACCCAGATATGTATATTCATCTATCTCTGTCCCTTGGATGTTTATAATAGGTTTGTCATCTTTGTTTGACATTAGTTTAGTTTTGCTGAAATTCATTTTCAGTCCTTTTTTAGTAGCTCCTCAATCATTGTATTCAGTGTATTCTACGTGTCGGCTATTAGTACTACATCATCTGCGTATCTAAGATGTTTCAAGTATCTTCCGTTAATAGGGATTTCCTTATTTTCCCAGTTTATTGACTTAAAGATATCTTCTAGGGCAGCTGTAAATAATTTTGGAGATATTGTGTCTCCTTGTCTTACGCCTCGGTTAATTTTTACTGGTCTTGTTTCGATTCCATTACCCAACATCACTATCATTTCGGCTTGTTCGTAAATATTATGTATTAATATTCTGTACCTGGAGTCGATCCGGTTGTTGACTAATGGTTCTTTTATTGCCCACAGTTCTACGCTAGCAAAAGCTTTTTCATGTCTAAAAGCCAGACATAATGGGAGGTTTTATTCGTTAGTCTTTTCTATTAGGATTTTCAAAGTATATAGATGGCTACAGGTGCAGTATCCTTTTCTAAATCCGGCTTATTCTACTGGTAGATATCCGTAAAATTTAATTGTTTACCTGTTTGTAATAATTTTTGTAAAAGTTTTGTAAACTTGTGAAAGAAGTGAAATTGGTCGATAATTTTTCAGGTCGGTTGTGTCTCCCTTTTTAGTATTGTTTTATCACTATTCCATTGTTAGGGTGTGTTGCCTTTGAATAAACATTTATTTTTAAATATGTGATGACTTCTTCTCCGCCTTCCTTTAGCATTTCTGCCATGATTCCATCGCTTCCAGGAGCTTTATTCCTTTATATTTCTTAGACTGCTATTTTTATTGCTTCGTGGCTTATTTCGGACATCACTTCTGAGTTGACATTGGCTATCTGTCTTTTCAAGTTCTACCTTAAGGAGTTAGGGGGATCGTTTCTGGAACGATACAGATCGGCGTAGAACTTTTCAAATGAGTTTGCTATATCAGATTTATTTTTTCCTAGTTGTCCTTTCTCATTTTTAATGGTTATTATGTTTTTCTTTCCTAGTTTGGGTTTGACGAATTTGAGACTTCGGTTTTTCTCTATGACTTGTTCTATATGGTCTTCTTGATGTTCTTTAATGTCCTCTTTTATCTGTTTTATTATTATTTGATTAAGTTCCTTAAATTCTGCAGTGTCCCTTTTGTTTTGTCTTAGAAGATCTTTTCTTTACTTCAGCATGTTTTGTAATTCTACACTTTCTGTTAGCGGTTGCTACTTCTGCTCTTGCATTTAATAGTTCTTTTGTTACGACTTCATTGATTTCATGTAAGCTAAGTTTATCTAGATTTAATATTTTTGCAGGTTTTAACTTGCTTTTGTATTGTTCTCTATTAGATTTTAGTTTATCTGCTTCTATATACCAAGTTTTTCCGTCTGGGGATAGTCACGTCCACTTTCTTTGAAGTTTTTTCTTATAGAATGTGTTCATTGCATAGTATTTGTGGGCTTATGGATAGTTAGCCAAGGTTTCTCCTCTCTTATTTCTAACTCCAGAGCAGAATTGTCCTATTAAGTTTTTGTTTTTTCAAGTCGTTGTCCGATCTTAGCGTTGAAGTCTCCTATTATCATTGTATACGTGATGTGATAACTCGTGCTAGTTTCTGCAATTTTCTCATAAAATTCGTCTATCTCTTCATCGGGATGTGCTGCGGTTGGATATACTTGAATAATTTTCAGGGAGATGTTCCCGTTTACATTTAGCCTAATCATTGCAATTCTTTCAGATATTCGGACAAATTGTTCTACTTTATGTGCATATTTCTTAAAAATTAGAATCCTATACCATCTATGCTTTGTTCTTCTCGCCCTTTGTAATGTAACTCGTTACCGGACTCTAGTGTTACGCACTCTTCCCCTTTTCTTTTTACCTCTGCTAGACCAATTATGTCCCTAATTTTATGTCCTTGATGTCTTTTTCGAGTTCGCAGACTTTTTCGTCTTTGTTTAAGGACCTTATATTAAGAGTTGTGATATTCAATCCTGTGGTTTTTAGCGATTTCTTGCTTCCCCTAGATTCCATGAAGCTGTCCTTTTTTTTTAAAGGAGTGGGATTTGCCCACTCCCCACCTGGGGACTACCCACCTGGGGACCCATTCCTTTTGTTTTAGATATCGCCATATTCCTGTTAGGAGGTGTTTAAGCCTTAAAACACCACGCTGGCTAGACGGGTTGGTGGGTGATTTTATACAATCCCTAAAATCAAGGGAGTACCACTTCCGCCATCCACACTGTACCTAAGGTATTCTTCTCCGCCGCGGCTGCCGTAGTGGACTTCATCCGTAACCCTGGACAAGGGACCCTAAGCAGGTACTAGTTTTCCGGGTCAGGAAACATCTGGAATCTGCGGAGGGCAGGGATTGATTCAATTTTCCTGATAGGACTATCCAAAGGAGTTTCTACCCGCTACCCGCCACTTTAATTAATAATCTACTTATTGACAGAAATTAACAATCACAAAAAGCTTAAAAATGACTTGTTTCAAGAATGAATATTTGCTCTAATGTCTTCTCGACGAATGAGGAAAAAATAACGTCAACGAAGTTTGACTACGCTATTATGCTTTATAGCCTACCGGATCTCACTACAGGATCACAAGATTGTGATTATGCAGTGGCACCTTTTACTATTGTTATCTCAAAAATACATTTGTACAGTAGGAATGTTGTTTGACTTTGCATGTTAACCTGGACTGATTCCCATCGTTGCATTCGATTGCATCGTTACAAGCTACCATCTTAAATTTAAAGGAGAACACTTTTTGCTCAATATCTTAGCCATTTTAAACTTTTTGACAAAAATGGTAAAAACTGAAATGTTACCAATTGGAAGGGATAAAAGAATTATTATTGAATTATCTTGTTTATTATTAACTTAAATATATATGAACAAAAATGGAGAAAAATTATATTTTTTATAATTTTGATCTATTTCTTTTTTGTCTAAAATCAATATTTATAATCGGTATAATAGTAAATAAAAGAATAGAATCAAGAAAAACAAACTACGAATCAATAACATCTAGAATAATCACAGCCCAAATAGAACTAAAAGACAAGATAGGAACAATACAAATATACGGACCAACAGAAGGTAAGGAAGAAGAGATAATGATAGAATTCTACAACGAACTCCAAAAAGCATTAGACAAATTAAGAGAGACAAAAGAAAAAATAATAATCTTATGCAATTGGAATTCAAGAGTAGGTAAGGACATTAACAGGTGATTAGGATGCATTGGACAATATGGGAAAGAAACATTAAACAGAAACAGAATTAAAATGCTTGAATTCTGTCAAACCAATGAATGACCTGATAATCGGAAATACATTCAGTAAACAAACCATTAACGACAAATATACATTTGTGGCTAAAGAGAGAAATGCGAAAAGCTTAATCGACTATATAGTCTATACGAGAAACCTAGAACAAAATATAAAAAACATCTTCATGGAAAAGGAACCGGAACTGGCTACACAACATAGGATGGTCACTGCAAAACTGGAGGATGAAAAAATGGAGGAAGTGGAAAGAAAACAGTACAAGAAAGAAAATGTAAACAAACTAAAGATAGAAAGTGTGCAAGAATTTTACATGGAAGAAACTAACAAAATACTGAGACAAATAGAGCGCCAAAAAGAAACATGGACAATGGAAGAACGATGGAATTAGTGTTGCCCAAATGCAAGAACAAGACGAGACTTAGGCAGTCTTGGTCTTGGTCTTGCGCCAATACACCTGGTCTTGGTCTTGGTCTTGGTATTGCACTCCTGGTCTTGGTCTTGGTCTTGGTCTTGCAGCAAGAGTCTTGCAAGTCTTGCAGTTACCCATTAGCCTATTGCTATTTATTATTACTTTAGATCTTAGAACAACGTAATGGAGTAAGTACATTTTAAGCTTGAATTAACATAGCCATAATAAAGACCAACCAAATTAATAAATGTCTAAACAACTGACATCGGGTGGGGTTTGAAGCCACGATCTAAGCTTACCGTGCCTATGCTCTAACTAACTCAGCTATCTACAATGCCCCGCAGAAGTCAATCTGTTTCTTAATAAACGTTTGCATTTACTAAGCTTAAATGTGCTAAAACATGGTTAAACCACAAAAAAAAACAAATTAATGACATAAGCATGCCTGTATTTTAAAGAACATTATCTGCCTAGAAAGAGGTTGATGGACATGATGGGCAAAAAATCCACATACATGTATCAAGGGCACAGATTTTTTAGGTGATAAGATAACAAACTATAATTCACTTATTAAAGCAAAATAAATGTTTTTAGAAATCTTATCTCTACTTTTATATAAAAAACTAACTTGAAAAAATGAAGAATAGGTAAAAAAGCAATGACAATCAAAAGAAGTTCTTTTAAATTAAGGAGATACCTACTTAATAAATACATTAATTTACCAAAATAAAGTAGTAGGTATATGATATATGTAGTTGGTAATAAGGTAATAGGTATATTTTTTTACATGTCCACTTTTACCAGCGGTTATTAAAAAGCTTGTGATACCTCCACCGAATTTTGGTTTTTCAGGAAGAAATATTTGTATTTCCTTTTTGTGAAAAGATATTAGATGCTTCCTTAAACCTGACTTGTTTCTGTTGTTCATTTTCATTTCAACCTTTCTATGTAGGCACAATTTACACAAACCAATTAGCGATGCATGAATTATTTCGAAAAACTCATCAAATTTGCTTTTAGGTCTTTTAGATCTATAACTCCAACGCTCACTATTCCGACTAGAATTATTTGAATCTTTGTCCCTCATGTCAAATTGTAAATTTGTCACTCCGGGAACAAAAAGGATTAGATAAAAAACAATTATTACATTAAACTCAAAGGAAAGCTCAATTGGGAATGAAGTCAAGTAAGTCAAGTAAGTCGAAAAAGTAACTACGATACTACTAGTTACTTTATGTTCGTTACTATCCAATACCTTAATAACAAACCGAGAATTATATATTGTTACTTCGTTATTCTAAATACTTCGGTATTTTGTTACGGTAGGCGGCATTATATGTTATTAATTTGTCTCGTTACTTTCGCGCTCTTTCAGCAAATGTTGTTTAACCGAATGATCTCATCGCACACTCAGCAGAAACAATTTATAGTCTTAGGCCGATAAGATTTGTTTATTTAGATTCCTTCTGACTAAATTATAATGGAAATACGATATTACTGTCGGAGTCGCAATACAAGAAGATTATTTTTATGATTAGAGGGCGGCTATACTCAAAATATGGACAATTAATTTCAGAGCGAAGAAGGCGTGTGCTGGAAAAGAGTGTACAAAATATTTAATTTTGTAATCTCGACCTCTGAGCACGTGTCAAATGTGTTTTTTTAATGAATATTTTGATTCGTTATGTATGTTTATGGTATTGTTTGTAATACGCATTAGTTCAGTTTTTCAAATTTTTATTACATTTTTTTGCGTCTCATTAAGTCTTTAAGCCTATACCCGAACTACTATACTTGCTAAAACCACATTCAGTCCTAACTGCAAGACGCAAGAGTCTTGCAGGCTTAGTCTTGTTCTTGCTTAAATCTTGCACGGTCAGTCTTGGTCTTGGTCTTGCTAAAATTAGGCGGTCTTGGTCTTGGTCTTGGTCTTGCAAAAACGCAAGAACAAGACCAAGACTGCAAGACCAAGACCGATTTTGGGCAACACTAGATGGAATACATACAGTGAAGTATTAAAGATTAAAGTAAAAAAGGATTAAAGTATTAAAGGCAACTGAAGTGTGTGGAATCAAAAAATATAATAAACAGTTGAAAAGGACAAGATGATGGAATAAAGAAGTGAAGACAGAAATAAAAAAGAAGAAAATAGCATGGAAAAAATACATCGAAACGGGACTAGAAGAAGATAAAGAAAAAAACTATAGGCAGAGACGATTGGTAAAAAAGACAGTCACACAAGCAAAAGCAAAAACATGGAAAGAATTTGGAGAAAAACTTCAGGCAGAATATATAACAAATAATAGAAACTTTTGGACGACAATACGACACATAAGGCAAGGAAAACGAATGAAAATAAACGCAGTAAGAGATACTTCAAACCAAATACAAATAAGCCCAGAACAAGTAGCTAGGGTATGGAAAGAATATTATGAGAAAAAATTTGATACCGAAGTAATAAAGGAAGTAATAGAAGGAAGATATAATCAATGAAGGCAAAGAAAACACAGCCAGAGCAAATAAGTAGAGAAGAAGTAATAGAAGGATTATCAAATATAAAAATAGGCAAGGCAGGTGGAGATGATGAAATTGAACCGGAAATGGTAAAATACATAGGAGAAGAAGGAATAAACTGGCTATGGAAAATATATAAAGAGGCGTGGGAAAAACAAACAATCCCTAAAGACTGGCAGAACAATATCATCATGCCAATATACAAAAAAGTAGAACATGTAAACTGCGAGAACTATAGAGCAATATGTCTGTCATCGGTATGCTTTAAAATATATATGAAAATAATAGAGAAGAGACTGAGACAAGAAGTAGAAATGGTATTGGGAGAAGAACAAACGGCATTTAGATCGGGAAGACAGACAAATGACAACATATATATCATTAAAAACCTAATAGAAAGAAGCATTGATACGGGGGAAAAACTAATGTTAGCATTCATACACCTAAGAGCAGCATTTGAAACGATAGAAAGACATATTATAGGGAAATCCTTGAGGAAAGTAAACGTACCTAATGGTTTAATAAAAATTATGGAAAGTACTTATAAATAGGTAAAAGGAAGGGTACAAATAACAAGGGAAAGATCGGAAGCATTTAATTGGAAGAGAGGTATTAAACACAGAGATAGTCTCAGCCCTTTGCTATTTATAATAGTAATAAACGAATTGATAAGAAACACTAGAGTCAGAGCAAATCAACTACAGACAATAATAGGTTACCGCAGATTACAACCGGTAACAATAGTCCTTAATATATGCAAACAACATAGTAGGTACTAATAGCAGATTCCGAGAATAAAATGCAGAAACTAATGGATATATGGGTAGAACAAATAGAAGAACTAAAAATGAAGATAAACGAGGAAAAAAGTATGATAACGATAAAATCAGCGGCAAAGGAGATAAGGAAGATAATCAAATAAAGATAAAATGTATTGTATACATAAATAAAATGTAAACTCAGAATTGGAAATAGTAACAACTTACGAATACCTGGGAAGTATAATAACTAATGACGGAAAAATAGACTGGGAAATAACAAATAGAGCAAAGAAATCAAACAAGTTATATTATGCGTTAGCACCAATAATGGGAAAAAGAGAACTTGCACGAGAAACAAGAATAAAATTATATAACACAATAGTGATACCGACTGTGCTCTTTGCAAGTGAAAACTGGACAATTCTGAAAAAACATAAGATTATAGGAGAATCTCATAGATTAAGCAACGAGACTATTAGGAGAATGGCCAACCAGGAACCGATAAAGAACAAAATAGCAAAGAGACAAATGAACTGGTATGGGCATCTGATGAGGATGCAATCCAATAGAATGACAAGAAAAGTTTATGAAGCAAAAAACATCGGAAAAAGAAAAAGAGGCAGACCAAGAAAAAAATGGATACAGCAAGTAGTACAGGCGGGAAAACAAAAATCACTCGAGGAATTGAAAATAATGGCAGAAAAGAGAAAAGAATGGAAGCGGTGGGTAAATGGAAATTAAAATAGCTAGCGCAAATCCGACACCCTGATAGGGTATAAGGAAGGGGAGAAAAAAAGAAAGAGAAAGAAAGTTCGTTTCTTTTATGGCTTGCTTCTGATAACGTCAGCGTCTAGGGTTCCTTAATCGCTTATCTAAATAGGTTTCATATAGATGTAGGACCTTAAATGTTGATTGTAACAAAAAAACAAAAATATTTAAAAAAAAAAAGATTATCGAGGAGTCCTATACAAGATACAAAACTCTTGGTAAAGAAGCTCGTGGATTATATAATTTTCGATTTGATGTAAATGAAGAAATACTTTTTGTAAAATCAGTCCAAAACTCAAAACTAAAATTTTATATTATAAGTTTTAAAGATTAGGCTCTAGTAATCGAAACTTTATAGTGGCCAGTCAATGAAAGGAATAGACTGTATTGATCTTATGAGAATTATAAAAAATGGCAAAAATCGCGCCACGTTTATTTATTGAACACCTTTATAAAATCTACGTTTATTTGCAGCAACATAAAAAAATTATATACGAAAGCTGAATTCTTTTTCTTTAAAACGCATCTTAATATTTGTCGATAGGACACTTGAATCAAAAGATATCGAATTTTTACCGTCGAGCTAATGCAAATTTTATTTAACATTGATTTTGCTCGCGTAACTGACATTCAAAATCGAGAGTTGCTTTGTTTATGAAAGATTGTTTATGAGAGAACAATTGATTTCACACAAAAAGTGCTAATAAACATTTTTGTTTTAAATTATCTCAATTACATTTTTTATTTAAAACATTTTTATCTACGGCGTACAGATTCTTGGTAAATCGATTATTTTAAGTTTTTATCACCTACGAAGGGGATATTAGGAAGAATCTCAGAAGTAAAAGCGTTAAACTTTTTTGCATCTTTTTTTGGAGTCCCAAAATTAATATTCTCGGCAAAATTCAGCTTGTTCGGTTCTAAAGCTCTAAATTTTTAGAGCTTCATTGGCATGTTCGTTTCTGACGACCGAAGTAAAGCAGTAACATTAATACGGCGTACTGTTTTTCTAATATCGATTATCTATCTCTTCTAAAACTAATATTTATCATCTAATGACAATAAATTACTACATAATCACCCTATTGTGATACAAGTTATTTGAATAAAAAAATATTTTATTTATTTATTAAGTCATAGTAACAGCACATTATATTGATTAAGGAATTACGAACTGGTCAATAAAACAACTAACGACGAAATATACCAAGATATATTTACCTAAGAAATCTACATACGTATATGCATACATATATTTCGATCGATTTATATAAAATAGCACAACATTTATTATTTTTATTTTCAAAGTTTAAAAAAAGTAGTGTTCAAGATGCCAAACGATCTCGTCGACCAACAATTAGTAATGACAAAAGAATTGACATATTTGCAGAAATGGTAGCGAATCCTACTTTTTATACAAAGTTGTGTCTGTCTTTGGAATCAGTCAAAGGACAGTATATCGATATGTTGGTTAAAAACAAATTTCATCAATAAAAATTAAAAATTGGGCACCAAGCTTCAGATGGTGAACCTGACGAAAATTAGAATTCTGTAAGCATATGTCCAAGCAACTTAACCAAACGCCATATTACGTAAAAACAATTTGTTTTAGGGACGAGAATACTTTTTACCTTAATGGAAATGTTAATACACACAATGTAAGGTATTGGTGTCACAGAATGGGGATTTCTGTCTTTCGTAAAAAAAACATACTTAATTTCCACAAAAAAGTAACTGTTTGGGCAGGTATTCTGGAAAACTACGTAGTTGTGACTGTTTTTTAAGGCTAAATTCACTGGTGAAGTTTATCTGGAGATGTTATAAATCGCAATTAAGCTGTTAATTCTTGAAGATCTGAAAAATAATCCAGATAAATTCGGTAATTTGGAAATACCGTTCCAAGATGGTGCTCCTGCACACTAATATGGTGTAGTAAAATGTTAACTAGATGAGGAATATCGTGATAGATGGATTGGCCGACGAGGTTTGATACTCGATTCGAGGTCAGCGGACGTTTTACCATTAGTTTTTGTTTCTGTAGGGGTATAATTAAATAGGCATGTTTAATGCTTTTCAAACGAGATATCACTTGCAAAATTATGGTGTATAACGGAATCTATTCTTGTTACGTCACCTGTTACGGCTAGTTGAGAAGCCTACGTCCGTTTATTTCCCCGCTCCAAATTTCATTAATATAAGTATAACCGTTCAAAAAATACGAGGGGAGGGGGACTTTTGGCTAGCACTGTATATTGGTTTAACTAATAATTGTTACTTTTTGGTTAATTTGATATATCCAATCCTCAGTATACCTAGAGCAAATATTTTGTTACTACATACTTACATAGTATATTCGGTTAAACAGAGAATAATGCATTTCCACCTGTTGCTAAGCTATTGTTTTAAGCAGTTTAACAATCAGAATTGGAAACAGTGGTTTATATACACCAATGCATATTAAACTTGTACACAAATTGAAAAAAAAATATATATAAGAAAATATAAAAAAAATAAAAAAAATTATATTTGAGATACTTATATAAAACAAAATATAAAAAAAGCATTTTAATAATCAAAAAGATATATATTAAACAATATAAGTATAAAACAATAAATAAAAAATAACAAGATAAATAAGTAAAATAAGTATTGACAAAAAAAGAAAAAAGAAATAAAAAAACGCTGGATACGAAACTGGATAATACTGGAAAAACATTACCACTTGATGCATAGATACGAAACTGGGTACCATTATAAAATTGTATACGAAAATGAATATAGCAGTGAATATAGTGGTGTGGGTTTACCAACTGTATAATGTAGAATTTTTTAAGGTAGTTATATAAGTAACTAAAGTCAGCTGTATTATAAACTGCTTTGAAATTGAAATAAATAAACCCTTTAAAACAGCAGATTAATCATTACCATAAACAGAATACAAAAAAGACAATAGTTCAGTGTATTGTATATCTTCAGGCAATGGAGGATAGATAAGTGACACATTGCTTGTGAAAACAATCTAAATTTCTTGTTTTTAAGTTGTTTTTTGGCTGACCGCGGTTTTAAGCATATTGACTCGCTAATATTTAAACATTCAAATATGCTATCTTCTCATAATATAAGAATTCTCAGAATATAGATCACTGTCGGTTTACTTAATCTAAACCTCTTAAAAGTCTTTATCATTCCAAAAACTAAAATGTAGTGTTGAGTCTGCTCTGCTTCAAATATTAAATTCTCGCACTAAGCTTATAAACATTAACAAGTTAACTGCTAAGCTGTATTTTTTAATTAGTCCTACAGGCCAACCGAACTTGACAATTACTACTGTTAAATATTTAACGTCCTTGTTGTAATTTTTTTCAAAAGTAATTAATAACGAAAAAAATGTCAATATTTGACTGCCGGTCCGATTGTTGTCAGTGATGAATCAATTATAGATCGTAATTATCAACCTAATTCCGATGAAATCTCTGATAAGTCTGGAGACGAACTGGAAACTTTAGAAGAACGTAAGTTGATTTACTATGTAAATATTATATATTTTTGTACCCATTGTTATAATATTTGTAATCGAAGATGTATGCGCTGAAAATGTTTAACACTTTATTATTTTTAGCACTAAACACACAAGATAATGAGAATCATTAGAATATATCGACGTGTGATGTTGATCAATGAGAGAAGATGATGATTGGACAGAACCAAAAGGCAATTAAGTACAATTGCCAACTTTTTCAATTGAGGCTGGTGTTAACATTGATATGGCTGGCATGTTAGCAATGGGTAAACCAGAAGAGTTCTTTTTCGCTATCGTTACTGACTTAATATTTGAAATGATAGCAAATCAGACAAACTTTGTACGCTACGCAATAACTGATCAACACCGACACAGACACTCCTTCATCTTCTAGGCTACATAACTGGAATCCCACAGATACTGTTGAAATAAAAAATATTTTTGGTTTGATAGCTTGGGGACTTATAAAATTACCAATATTGTCAGACTATTGGACTCCCTTATTTAAAATGGGGTTTGCATCAAGTGTTATGTCTAAAAATAGGTTTGAAATTCTACTGCGAATGGTTCACTTTTCAAATAATGATGAATATATAGAAGGATACAAATTTTACAAAATAAATTATTTAGTAAACTTAATTTTGAAAAACTATCAATCTGTTTACGTACCTGGAGAAATTGTGTGTGTGGACGAATCAATGATTCCTTTTAGAGGCAGGCTACTGATGAAACAGTACAATAAGCAAAAAGACACAAATATGAAATTAAAATTTTTAAATTATGTTGTAAAAATGGTTATCCTTCAGCCGGGCGCGCCGCAGTAATTTGCTGCTTAAACTCAATATTTCCAGGTAAAGTGTTAACGGGATACGCTATGTACGTGATATTTTTAAAATTCCCTTGTCGGTTGATCCTTAGTTGGTACCCATCATCGTCTTGTGAAATCCAAATCCAATTAGTTAGTTATCGTACTTTATTGTGAATAGTACATCGAGGCAGACAATTGCTGCAAGGCGCCTGGTAGTGAAATTCGCGCAATTTTTTTTGAAATAACTAATATATTATATATCTTTTTCGTGAAATTCAAATTTTATTGGTAAGTAAAATTGTTAATAATATAATGATTTATAAGAATGAATAATATATATGAAACATATTAGATTATTGTAGAATTCTATATTAGAACATATTTTATAATTTTAGATTACGCCAATGTCTCGTAAAAATCCAAAGGAAGTGTTAACCCAAGCACAATTAGAGGAAATTCTAAATAATACGACAGATATTGAAGATGAAACAGATGAATGGAAGGTGATAGTGATTTGGATGAACAACAAATTGAGGAGAACCACGACGATACATGTTCAAAGCAATATATATCAGATGAGGAGGAAGTGTTTTACGAAAACGTTGAAGATACATTCATTGGCAAGGATAAAACAAGTAAGTGGTATAAAACTCCCTTTGCCACATCTAAGACAAAGCAACAAAATATAGTGAGAGTACCACCGGGATAAAAAGGAACTGCACGTCAAATAAAAACAGAAATTGATGCGTTTTTTACTATTATCAATATTGATATGGTTGATGAAATTCTAATTTTTACCAATTTATATATAAATGAACATAGAGATAAAACGCAATATTTGAGAGATAGAGATTGCGGGAATGTGGATAGGAGTGAGTTATTGGCCTTTTTTGGACTACTCTATTTGGTTGGCATAAAGCACGGCAATCACACAAATGTGATGGAACTTTGGAAAAAAGATGGCACAGGGATTGGCATTGTTCGAGCAGTAATGAGCTACAAACGTTTCCTATTTATTGCACGTTCATTGAGATTTGATGATAAACATACAAGGAGTGATATATGTAAAATAGACAAGCTGTCGGCCATTAGATCGTTTTTTGACAGATTTATAAAAAATTGACAAAACTCATACAATTTGTCAGAGTATACAACAATTGATGAAATGCTCCATCCCTTTAGAGGTAGGTGTAGCTGGATACAATATATACCCAACAAACCTGCTAAGTACGGTATAAAAATGTACGCATTATGTGATGCTCAAATATTTTATACCGCCAATTTAGAGATATATTGCGGTAAACACTCAAGTGGCCCATACGACGTATCAAATTCGGCCTTTGACGTTGCCAAAGACAGATAACAACAGATAATTTTTATACTAGTATTCCGTTAGCTAGATATTTGCTGCAGAAGAAAGTTACTCTGCTTTGGACGCCGAAGAAAAACAAAAGAGAAATTCCTAAAGAATTTCTTCCACATAAATCAAGGGCAGTTCAATCTAGGATATTTGGATTTCAAAAAGATTATATGATTACCTCTTATGTGCCGCGTAAAAGTAAGTTAGTCATATTGTTATCGTCTATGCACAACGAAAGTACAGTTGACATGGATACTAAGAAACCACAGTTGATTTTAGATTACAACAAAACGAAGGGAGGAGTTGATACTGTAGATAAATTATGTTCATCATACAGTGTTTCACGAATTACTAAAAGATGGCCGTGTGTTATATTCTATAATTTAATGAATATTGGAGGCATAAATGCTTTTGTTCTACATTCCGCTGCAAATTCTGGAAAATCACTCAAAAGGAGACATTTTCTCAAAAACCTTGCAATGAACTTGATGAAAGAACACCTTCATACACGATCACAAATTAAAACACTTCCACGTGATATAACCGAGTTCCTGTCCAGGATGTTTCCGAAGCAACCAGTACCCCATCAAGAAGACAAAAATCCTGCTAAACGTGGTAGATGCTGCAATTGTTACAGTGAAAAAATCAAGTCGTATAAAATGTACACAATGTAGTGCATTCACTTGTAAAAGACATTCTAAATCTAATATTGTATGTATTAATTGTAATGATCAAATAAATTAAAAGTTATTTTTTCTGTACAATTTATTAAAATTAGTTAAATTAATAAAGCGTTCTTATTTTTTGACAAAATAAATAACGATACAGTTAATCAATAATTAAAAGTGTCGAAAACAATAAGAAACTACATGGCAGCAAATTGCTGCGGCGCGCCTGATGGTGTAATTATTTAGGGCGCGCCTGGCTGAAGGTTATACATATAATTTACAAATATACGCTGGTAAAACCTTAGAACAAGAAAAAACTACCCCTTTAGGCGTTGTTATGAAGGTATGCACACCAATATTAGATACAAATAGAACTGTTTGTACGGATAATTGATATACCAGTATAGAGTTAGCAATCAAACTGCTAGACAGAAATACACATCTTATAGGAACGAAACAGAAAATTAATACCAAAAGAAGTAGCTAACAAAAAACTAAAAGTAGGTGAAGTAGCAGCTATGGAGAATAGCAAAGGGATAACTTTTCTAAATTGGAGGGATAAACGTAATGTGTTATTGCTGTTTACTTGCGATTCGATTGAAACTGAAAATGTACAACGAAAACCAGGAAATTCTGTAGTAAAATCAAAAATGGTTTTAGCTTACAATACAGGCAAAGTTGGAGTTGATTTATCAGATGTTATGACAGCATATCCATATTATCCAGTTCACTACGTAAAACTGTTAAATGGTACAGAAAAATAGCAATAGAGCTATTACTAAATACTTCAGTAGTGAATGCATACATTTTGTATGTGCGGGTTACTGGTAACAAAATAGGTGTGGTTGAATTTCGCAAAAAAATTGTAAAGTTTCTCTGTTGTAGCAGTTCAGCAAATCCCATCACTATGGTCACTCCAAAAAGAAAATGCCACGAGTTAATTGAGGTCCAGGGATATAAGCATAAAATACGAAGATACTGCAAATCACGTTACGAAGCAAATATGAAAAATGAAGGTCGTATAGAAGCAAAGAATAAAACTAAAAAAGTTACTACACAGTATAAAGAGTGTGAAGGAACACCATTCTTGTGTTTACAATGTTTTAATTGTTAAGTTACATACTGTTACACAGGTACATGAAATATGAAATGTAAGGTTTTTGTAAACATATTTCAAAATAAAAATAAATTTTAAGCTTCATTTTTATATCATTCTTATTAAAAAAAATGTTTACCATTAAAAATATCCCGTACAGAATGTTTGCACAGGCTGTGTCGGGCCATTACATACGTTTTGTACACAGTTAGTTATGCCGGCAGCCTGTTAAGCTGTATTAAAAATAGGATTGTAGTGCCGGTCGTGGCGTAATGAAACATTGTGGTGCCGGTCCCATGGGCCCAGCACGGTACCTAACTTGTTAAACATCATACTGATCATACTCTCAGATTTCATTAAATCTTCTAATACCGGATTCATATCTCTCACCCACAATAAACAACAGTATTTAGGTAATATTTTTGATTTCGCGATAACCTAAAACATAATAAACTATTAAAAACACAATTTATTTTCCAGACAACTTTTTATTGGGCACTTACTTGATTAAATAAATATTTTACATTTTATCTGTCAGAAAAGTTTAACTTATTTTATCTGTCAGTTGGTAGTTCAGATTTCTTTCGCGGGTAGCACTAGGTATTTAAATTTAAATTAATATAACATAAAGCTATAAATTAATTTGTTTATTAAATCTTATTTTAAAATTACTGCAACCAATATTTTTGTTAATTTTGCTACAAATTATTCGTATTAATAATCATATTATTTTGTAATTACCCATTAGGTACTAGTGTGCCATATATGATACACTAAAGAACGATCTTTTCATCGTGACTTACAGCGCTTAACGAGTGACCTTCAAAACCCTAGTAGATGTTTTTAGGTCTGTTAGTATGTAGTTTAGTTGCAGGCGAAAGCAAAATACATTTGACAATTATTTGTTGTTGTGATTATAAGCTGAGAGTTCGTCTTTGTATTGACTACGTACGAAATGTGTTCTAATAAAAGGTAAGTTATTTTTTTTAACAGTACGTATTAAAAATTTTATATCTGTGTACAAATTTAGTTCATGTGATAAGTTGATAACATTTATGTATGTAAAAAAGGAGCATTAGATATACCCAGTGTTCATAAATTATGTGTTTTTGTTCATGTAACTTATATGGCACGCTAGTCTTTTACGGTACGCAATTGTTAAATCTACAAAAATGTTTTTATTTTTTGTTACAGATTGACAGTCCAAGAGATTGCAGATCTCTTTGACTCAGAACAATTTTGGGAGGATTTTGACAATGAAACAGTTGATCGGGTTTATATAGAACCCCGGAAAACCGAGAAGAATCAGACGAAGATTCCGGAGATGAATCTGGTGGTGGACTAGACAATTTATCAGACAAACAACTTCAAGCGTCTGCAGAAATAGTATTCAATAGTGGAGAACGAATTGGTACTGACGATTATGGAAATACTGAAGATATTGCACATAAAGACTCTAATGAAGGTAATACCATACTCCATACTAAATCTGGTAAAAATAAAAAAAATAAAAAAATAGTAAACTGGTTGAAAAATCGTGACTTACCCGAGATTACAAACCAAAAGATGTTTCCAATTTCAAATTTCTCGAAGTATGAAAATATGTCACCAGTAGACCTGTTCGAGCTTTTCATTACTGATGATATCATACAGTTACTTTGTGTTGAGGCTACTCGATACGCTCAATTTAAAAATTGTTCAGACCCAAAAATTACAACAGAAGAAATGAAATGCTTTTTAGCAATTCTTATAGTTTCTGGTTATGATAAAAAGCCATCAAAAAAAAGTTACTGGGATTCTGGAGATGATATGCGAAACACAGCCGTTTATAATTCCATGCGCCGTGACAGATTTATTCAGATCATGAGATTCGTGCATTGTGCCAATAACACTCTTCTTGAACCCAACGACAAACTGACTAAACTCAGACCTCTTATAAATAAGATAAAAACTAACTTTCTGAGACATTACATTCCGGATCAAGAAATCGCCCATGATGAAAGCATGATCGAATACTTTGGAAAACACGGATGTAAGCAGTATATTCGAGGGAAACCCATCCGGTTCGGGTATAAAGTCTGGTGTCTCAATTCTAAAAGCGGTTACCTTATCAATTTTGAGGTTTATCAGGGAAATATGCCAAATTCTAATCGAGAGCATCAAGAAAAATTTGGTAAAGCAACAGCTCCGTTATTGCAGCTTATTGAAGAGATGCCCGAGGAAACTAGATCATTGCCATACCATTTTTATTTTGATAACTTATTCACATCCATCGATATTCTTTATTATTTAAAAGAGAATGGTTATGAAGCAACAGGGACAATTAGAGAAAATAGACTAACAAAGAATTGTCCACTCCGTACAGTAAAAGAGTTAAAAAAGACACCTAGAGGTACTTATGACTATGCTGTAACCACAGATCAACAAGTAATGGTGAAACGCTGGATGGATAATTCTGTAGTTACTGTAGCATCAACTGTTCATGGAGTTTCTCCAGTATCGAATGCAAGCCGATACTCATCGACTGAAAAAAAGAAAATAGGGATTCCTAGACCTAATTGTATTGGAAAATACAATGCTTTTATGGGGTGTACCGATCAAATGGATGCGAATACAAATGTTTATAGAGTTGGAATTAGAGGCAAGAAATGGTGGTGGCCCATCTTTACTTGGCTACTAGACACATATATCCAAAATTCGTGGATAATATATAGAAAACATCACCCAGGTGCACCCCAACTAAATTTTCGAAGAGAAATAGCACAAGTGTATTTAAAAAGGTTTCAAAATCTACCTAAAGCTGCTGGACGACCAGCTACATATTCACCTGAAAGCAGGATTGCTGTCGATATTAGGTACGATCACAGTGATCACTATGTTGAATATGTTCCGAATGATAAAAGAAGACATTGTGCTGGCAGTCACGCACAATCGAGCGCTGTGAGAACACAATGCGGCAAATGCAATGTAGGGCTGTGTATTCAGTGCTTTAGTGACTTTCACAAACAAAATTGAAGCTTTGTAAGCGATTTTCATATTTTCAAAATTTTTGTAAACTTAACAATAAAAATACATCTTTCCAAATATTGTTTTACTTTAGTAGTATAGAGGACTACTGTGTCATATATGGCACATGCTGTAATATTGTTATTACCAGACGGGTATTTAAAATATTAGTTATATACAATATTTGGACACCCCTATTATAGAAAATATGAAAAATTACAGCAAATTCCAAAATTATAAAATTCAGTACTTAATGGGTTAATATAATTAGTATTATTAATTAAACGTATCGTTTAAGAACAAAATATGACTGAAATATCAGATGTTGATAGTTTAGATTTTCTATGTGGCATAGTTATCTTACTGAACAAACAGGGTTACTGGTTGTCCTAGTCTTTTATATAGATAAATGTTTGTAAAATAGTTTTTAAAAACAAAAAAATTACTATTTTTCTTAATTTCATATTTTCTTATATACACTTGAGTGCAAAACATTCGACTCAAAGCGACATTTGAGATAACACCTTCTGTTTCAATGTAAGAAGTATGAAAAAAAAAGATGTAATGTACAAACAATAACTTTATTATTGGACTTACAAATACTGCTATTGCATTTTATGGAAGACGCATTATTAAATAATATGCAACACAAACAGAGTTTCCTAAATATTCATCATTGGAACTAACGCAAGAAAGATGTTATGAACAGAGAAATCATCAATTACAAAATGAATTTCTTTATTTTTCAGTATTTGATAGTACCACTCCTACTCCTAACTACACTTTCTAATCAATTTCGCATGGATCAAATGACTGTTTTAATAAATTCTTGAGACATTGCTTCCCATTTATCATTAAGCGTAGCTCTTAATTCCATTATGCTCTTTGATGAATGATTTTCGTCCCGGACCCTTCGTTTAAGCTTATCCCAAACATGCTCTATTGAATTTATGTCTGAGCTCAACGCAGGCCAATTTATTGTACGTATACCAATCTCAGTGAGATAGAAGGTGGTGACTCGTGCGGTATGGCATCATACATTATCGTGCAGTAAAATAAACGCATGACCAATAAATTTCGCGTATGGAACTACAGGTTCCTCCAAAATGTCTCTGATGTAACGATCCGCCATTAAATCTTCTCTATGTCCTCCACCAGGCACACAAACTAACTCGGTTTTCCAATCCATGGAAATGTCTGCCCAAAACATATAAAAACCGCCTCCATATGACACAATTTCTCGTATATAACATTGAGCAAATCACTCTCCTGGCCTTCTATAGACTCAACGCATCTTGTTGTTGTTATGTAGCAGATCCTACTTTGGTTGGAGAATAATACCTGTCTCCATTAATAGTCGTCCCAATTCAGATTATCGCGAGCAAATTCTAATCGCCTTTGCTTCTGGGCTGCAGTTAGCTTGGAACTAGTAGCTGCCCTTTTTGGTGCCAGGTTGGCTGCCTTTAGTCTCCTTTTGACTGTCCAAATGCTGGTAACCACACCTCGGACCTCTCTAAGCTCTTCTTTGAAATTAGCACCAGTCAGATGTCGATTTCTCAGGAATTTCGATACAAGAAATCTCATATGAGAGATATGAAATTCTGACCCCCTCTCTACATGTTGCATTATTTATTTGTAAAACATTATCCGTGTCACCAAAAAACATAACTTTTTAAAAAATCAATAATGGGATTAATGATTATATACTAAATATTTTTAAATATACACTTTTAGATTGAAACGGGAAACGTACTTTCGCAAAATAATTTTGAGTCGATTATTTTGCACTTAAGTGTAGTTTAATTTCTAAATTTGGATGTTTCTCAGTATTAAACAAGAAAACAATATAGATGGAAATTAAAAATTTCAGGATTTAATTAACAAGAAATTACTCAGATCAAAGCAATTTCGACAATAACTATCTCTTAAGTGACGTAATTTATTTTGTTGGTAATTAACATATGCATATACTACATCAAAGTCAGCACACAAACGAGAACGAAACGTGCTCATTATGTATACGTTACTCTTGTTCTTGTTAGAATCCAAGTGAGTCGCTGCATATGGCATATAAACACAACTACTATTAGGCGATGTTGGTTAAAGGCCTTTGGTCTTTATTAAATAAAAACTGAAACATTAAACAGTTCGAGATGCTAGCGATACAAAGCATTTGTTTATAGCGTTAAATAAAATCGAATAAAGTAAAACTAAAATATAAAAAAACATTTTATTTATGTATTGTTCCGTTCAAAAGTTAAAGGGGAAGGACTTTTAAAAACCGCACTGTATATGTTGGCAGTAACAAAACGTGGAAATATCCGAAAATAAAACTAATAAATAAGTTGAAAATAAAAGAAGTCATTGTATTTAATTTCTTGTGTAAGTAATCGTAATTGTACACCATTATATTTAGTTCCTTTTTCTGTCAATCGCTGTCACATTTAGTTTCTGCTTCACTATCATCATAATCATTATTATCGTCACTGTCATTACTATGTCCGTTGTTTATATTTATAATAATTGGTTTGATATCAACCTACAAATTGTCAATTTCCCACATTTTTTTTCTGTTGCTATTATGTGGTTTACGTAGTTATTCCATTTCTCTGGCGTAATGACCTGGTACGTTGCTGTAATTAAATTTCGCATTTCAGCTTCTTTAAAATTCGCGTTGTGTCCAGCTATATACCGTTTCACTTCACTCCAAACCATTTCGATGGGATTGAGTTCACAGTGATAGGGTGGTAGCCTCAGAATCTTCATATCTTCAAAATGCACAATTTTGGCAATATCTTCTATTATGTACCTGTCATATTTTGCTTTGAAGATCTTGACAACATCAAGTAACTCCCATTTTAGGTAGTCTTCTTCAAAAAATAGGTCCTTTGACAGAAGCCACTCTTAAATATCTTTTTTTAGTGTTGAACTGTTTTGAATTTGTTCTAATTTTCTACTGTGATAGGAGGCATTGTCCATTACCACAACAGTTTTTTCTGGCAAATTTAGCATTAAGTTATTTTAGAAATAATCTTCGAAGGTCGGTCCATCCATTTCGTCGTGGTAGTCCTGAGTATTTTTCTTTGCCAAAAACGTGAGCTCTGCTCAATCAATAAATCCACTGGTAGATCCTGCGTGTAATAAAACGAACCGTGCACCACGAGCTGTTGGAGCTTTTAATCCTGTTTTCAGACCACGAACACAAGAATCGCGATAAGATGTAATTGTTTTATCAACCTATTCTTTTTTCACACTGTGCCTGATATTTACCCATGATTCATCCAAATACACTATGTTGTATTCTTCTGCATGGTAGTTACGAATTGCGCGTAAATAACAGTGACGCCACGAGATGATTTCTGGTTTTTCAATCAAAATTGAATTTCTGCCACGTTTTATAAACACAAAGCCATATCATTCAGCAAGCGATGAGCGTTGCCCGTGAAAAGTTGGGCAAAGTTTTTTCGACATTTACAACAGCTAATATGGTGTTTATTGTTGGTTGTATGTTGTCACGAAAAAATTGATGAACTATTCTACGAATTTGGCCCCTGACACCTTCAACGTACTTGTCACGAAAATTACCAACCTTTCGCTTCTTGGGCCTGCTCTTTGGAGATTGTAATCCAGCAGGTGATGAATATTTCTGTCGCATGCGAAACAGATCGATAAATACACATACTTGGGTCATGAAATTAGAATAACCAGAGACAACCAAACCTGCCAGCTAAATAGACGAATCACGTTGGGATGGGCGGCATATGGAAGGATGAGAGACATTTTTAAAACAAATACCCCAATTTACCTGAAAAGAAAGGCATTTAACCAATGCATCTTACCAATCTTGACCTACGGAGCAGAGACCCTAACTTTAACGAAAGCTACTGTCGAAAAACTGAGGGTAACACAAAGGCGAATGAAGAGATCAATGCTGGGACTGACCTTGAAAGATCGCGTGAGAAATGAGAAGATACGCCGACGAACCGGCGTAGACGATATTATACTGCGAATCAATAAACAAAAGTGGAGGTGGGCTTGACATGTTGCTAGAATGGAAGACGGAAGATGGACGAAGAGATTATTGGAGTGGAGATTAAGAGCCGACAAGCGAAGTCGAGGCAGACCACCCACCCGATGGACCGACGACCTAAGGAGAATAGAAACAAACTGGATTGCAGCAGCTAGAGATAGAGAGAACTGGAGACGTTTGGAGGAGGCCTATATCCAACAATGGATGTGAAAATGGGGCTGGATGATGATGATGATGATGATGCAAAACAGAGTCTTTTCGCAAACACCACTCATTTCTGACACTTTCCTAATTACACTTGATACAGAATCGTTGTTATCCTGATTAAGATGATAATTAATAATATTAATTAGTATCTGCTTCTCCGAAAGTTTCAGAGTTTTTTCACGTTTCCATTGAACAATTTCCTCCATTTTGCTGTAAAAATTCGGCGTCAAATATAACATTAGCCAACAACAGAAAATAACAATAATTGCCAACAGTAAATCACAACAACAGCCACCAACAAATAATAACAATAACAAAACAGTAACAGTATATCCAAGATGGTACAAAAAATCGTAACTCGAATATGTTTACGCGCTCCAAAGAACAATTAAAGACTAATTAAGGCTCTGGATGTATCAAGCTTTTAAATATATTCTATACAAGAATTACTCTAATTGCTTCTAAATTACTGAATAACTTAGAAGAAAGTATTTGCAGTTGATATCAACCAAAATTACAAATTCCTTACACATTATTGCAGTAATTAGCACCACAGGGATATAAATAACATTTTAAATTTGGCAGTTAGTAGAAATTACCGGAATTATTTTAAACTTTGAAACAAATGTTTATTTAATGCACATTTTATTATATTACTGCTACTAATAAAATATAAAAGTTGATAAGTTACTATTAAAAACAAATAATGTATAGTATTATGTAAAATTATTAGCAAACGATATCTGTAGATTATATAAAATTGTACGTGAGGACTTGTTGAGAACTCATGATTTATTCAGTTTATTTTGAAAGATAGACAATAGAGAACGCCATCGCTAACTGCATAAAACTGGCAACGTCTTGGCGAAATTCCCATAAGGTTATTTTACACACTTCAAAAACACTTTCTTTTCCATTCTTTGAATTTTATAAACATCAGCAAATCCCATCTTAAATATCTAAATATTCAATTATAAATTATAACTAACTAGTAAACTATTTTTTAAACAAAAATTCTCTTAATAATTTAGTTTACCTGATTTATGTCATATAAGCAACTTTAACATTGCTGCTGAAATATGATGTTGCTGTTGTATGGGTTGCTTTGCCTTTAACTTTAAAGGGTGTAACACAGTCAATGAGTTTTCTTTTTTAAAAAACGCGTTAATAAAATAACAGTTATGGATGACTAAATATTCTGCACCTAATGATGTATTATACGTATAATATTCGTGTCACTTTGTGTCATATTTACACGGTTCTTTTTGGTTTCTCGTTTAAGTTTTAAGGGCTTTGCATTATCATGCTAATCACTTCAATAATTGAAAATTATGTGCTAAAAGTAACTGTCACCAAAGCACTTAATTAAGATAAACGACCAATATTTTATAAAGATTTGCACATTATGATCTAATTTTGATTCAAAGTGTCTTTTTTGATAAAAACTAAGTAAATTATACTAAAATACAAAAACTTTTTAAGAGAAGTTGCCAAAACTTTTAAGCGATATTTGACTGGAAGATGTTAGCCACAATATTGTTAATTTATTTATTAAAAGATCATTTTACTGAAATACTTTCAGTTTTGTAAAAACAAGAATTTTAAAGTTACATACTTTAAAAACTGAATACACACATAGCCAAAAAAGGTAGAAATTTTGATTCGAATGTAAGATTGAATATATAAATTTTCGTAAACCCGAGCTGGGTGCTATTGTAACCAATAAAAAAATTTTTAGCGATATTTTCAAAAATAATTTTTTTTCATAATTTGCTTTTAGGCATATTTCTTAAATATATTTATAATTTAGCATATGAAAGTTTTGATAAATTGCTGTTTATTGTAACAAGCTGTAACAAATTTTATTCCTTGGGGTTCATCCGCTTTGTAAGTAACGACAGGCTTATGTTTTGCATATGTTGAGAACCAAGCGGCGTGCAAATAAATCCCAAATTTTTCAAGAAGCGACGGGGATTCTCCGTTTTCCGCTATTACTGCTCGCGAGAATCATTAATTTATTTCATTGCTTGTATTGCATGCAGATGTGTTTATTTCACTACCTCATTACAGTTTTAGTTCTAGTGTGTTTAGCTAGGTTTGTAGTGATTGATGAGTAAGTACATGCTTTCTAAAAATTAGTGAAACATTAAATTTGGAAATCCAAAAAAGGTAACTGATGAAGAACTATTATATGCGATATTAGAAACAGACGCTTCCGATATTTGTACAAATGATTTTTTACTACAAGATAGTTGAAGTAATACCAAAAAAACTGATATGGTGACAAAAATTGATGAGGTAGATAAAGTGTTGCAAGTTAGTGATGATAATATCAGTAAATTGTACTGAAATTAAAAGTACAACAATACAAAAGTTTCATTCGCTACAAATGTAATATACAAAATGTTTCAACAGGTTTTACTAAATATAGTTTTCATCATAAAAGAATTTATTTTAATCCTAGAAATTTAGACTGTCGTTAATTTTACAACTCCATAGATAAACCTATAATTTTTTATTTAAAATTTTTTACTTGTTAGAATAAAAAATATAGAAAATATAGAAAAATATAGAAAAATATAGAAAAATATAGAAAAATATAGAAAAAAATTAGGATTCTCATTATATAAACAAAAGCATAATAGTAGGAAACAAACATATTTGGGTATTCTGAGGAATATAGCGTACGAATATCTCCTCCGTATTCTCCACAAATTGGCTTCTTGGACTCCTTGTAATAGTTGGTGGTCATACATAAATAACGTAAGAGTTTATGCTGGCCATATTTATCATTCCAAAAAATACGTATAATGGCCATTCTCTTGTTTTTCTGCTGGAACTCATATTAGAACACATTTGGTCTAAGATGTCTACACCTGCTTTGGTTTCGTTATAGTTATGAAAATGGATGGCTTTCAGATTTCTTCTACGATTTCTGCGAATAAATTGTTAAAGGTAGCAGAACCACTTTGTTTCCCTTTGGCATGTAAGATACTCACGTCTTTTTTTGATCGATACAAAACATTACGTTTTAAAGTTTCGGTCTTTTACTTTCAAAGACTCTTTAGGAATCTCCATCTTATTCTTACCCATGGTTAATTTGTAGGGATCTTGTAGAAATTGATCAGCAATGAAACCAATGTAAACCATAGTTACGTTGCGATGCGTAGAGGCAAACCATTGGTTTCTGTTTTTTTCTCAAGTAAACACTTGTATCTGCAATATATCTGGTTGAGGAATCGCATATCATAATAATTTTTATCCCATACTTCGCTGGCTTGTTTGTAATATAAATTCTAAAATAAAAGCGTCTTTGGAATGCCAAAAGTTGTTTGTAAATTGTGATGTGTGGGGATGGAGAATACGATGTTCTACGCGTATTGATAAAAATGTTTAAAATTTCTCGAATGCGTGTGAAGAGATCATTTAATCTTGTTCTCTTCTCTTGTTTTCTTGTTATCAAATCTAAGAGAGTTTAGTAAGAATAAAAAGTGATCACAATTCAAACAGGATCTCTAAAACTTGCCTGAAATTGTGGCACATGCCTTGCTGATAAATAATTGTTTTTCTTTGCCACAGAAAAAAATAAAAAAAACCATATAAAGCTTTCAATTCGTCTTTTGTCCTTATAGTTACATTCTGGTGGCCACTGTATTTTCGAGTTTGACTGGAAATCTCTGCTCTGCATTTGTATGTTGTAGAAATATATTAAATATATTGTCAAAAAAATGCAAAATGTAATCATCTAGCGTAGAACAGTTTTTTGCAGTTGCTCCAGGACCCGATATAAAATATACGATGTTCCTAGTAGCTGTTCTTTTAGATCTTTAATGACCATTTGTGACCATTTGTACCTATAAGAATTTTTATTACTTTGGTACATATTTTAAACGTTTACGTACTCGTGATAAAAGAATATAATCTTTATCTGAACTAGATTCTATCTCTTCTTCAGACTGAACTGTAATGAATAACGCGAACAGGGAGAACAGACGAACTATTTTATGCATCATCCTCGCTGTCGGAGCCAGAGGATTCAGTTTCCAAATTATCCTCTCCCCAGTCACTACCACTTTCTTCAAACGGGTCTGGATCACTCTCTTCCCCATTTTTAAAACGTACCACTTCCTTCTCCAGTTGTTTTGCGGACCAAAACTTTTAATTTGACATCCTAATAAGAAAATATCAATATAGTATATAATGTAATGAGAATAAAAACACGATTTACCTTAATTTTTTATTACAACACTCGAAATCAAAATACAAAAAATAAAAAGTAGCTGATTTATTATGTGACCTAAATACGGGACTTTCGTTAAATTTACGAAATAATCGACAAAAAATGACCATACAATTGAAAATTATAACAACCATCTACTACACTATCATGCTTAATACTAATCAGGAAGGTACTCAATTGGGAAAATCTTTTAAATAATCGAGAATAGGCGACAAAGCATGTTTTATTAAGAGCGACGTAAAATTTACGAATGACCCGTATTCTAGGGTTATTTTTTTTTTCGCAAGATATTATGTTATGTATAAAAAATTAGAAAGTGTTTCCTTTTATACAAGAAAGAACTGGAAGCATTTATTGGTTTGCTTAATATTTTTAGAGCATGACACACTGCTAAAGAGTGAATATGTGTATTATGGGGCCAAAATTTAACGTTATGTCGTCCTGTACTATCATCTTCCATGTCTTACAACAGATTACAACATTTTATGTGCTTTATAAGATTCGACAATTTTGACACAAGAGAAGAAAGAAAACGCACTAATAAATTTACCGGAATCAGAGATATATTTGATGGTTTTGTATTAAATTGCAAGAAATCTTTAAATCCATCTGAACAATTTTGCGCGGATGAGCACTATGAGCAGTTAGTCTTATTTCGAAGCAAAGCTCATTTTCGAGTTTACATGAAGAGTAAGCCAACCAAGTACGGTTTAAAGATTTGGGGCTTGGCTAATTGTAGTTCGTCATATACAGAAGTAAATATGCAAATTTATTGAGGTAAGCATTTTCATGAAAAAAAAATGTAATATTATAAAATTTATACTTGCAAAAGAGGAAACAAACCTTAACAAGGCTACGGATAAAGCATAGTGACAGACTTGGTAAATGATTTATTTGCAGAATATGGAATAACTACTAATAATAACTCCGTAAACTAATTTTTCGAAACCAACTCAGATTTCCGATGTAATCTGTGCCTTCTAAAAATTGCAAGGCAAAACAGACGTTGATAAAGATGTTCTTAGAGACATGGGGAATCTGAAATTGCATTCCACAACATATCGCCTTAACTAAGCAAAAATACTTAGCGAATTGGTTTCTAGTGCTCATAAACAGTATACCGAAATATAGGGAAAAAGACAGTTCAGATTTGATTTCACGTATAGTGCGTCTGCATATCTGCACCATATGACAAAATCTTTTTATCAGCTGAAAGACAACGTAAACTATGGAACAAAAACTTACTGGAGGCACATTGAAAAAAAGACGCAGCCATGTCTACACAAAAAGAAAAGAAGAATAAGAAGAGGTTAAAGGTCCATAACTGGCGTTTATAGAAGGCTTTGTAAGAATGCAATATGAGAGTTGGCATTTACGGCTGCACGCCAAAAGCAACATACATGATTTTTCTATTGCAGGTGTTCTCTGCTGATTTTTACCTTGCCCCTTTCTATATGTTATGTCTGCCATGTCACCATAGTTTTTTCTTTATTTAGTTGATTCTCTGTAACTTGTTTAGCTTCTGATTCAAAAGAACTGATCTTCATTGTAAAGTCATTTGTAATGACTTGATTTGCACTTCACGTGCACCGCTGGTAAATAATCAAACTCCGTGTGAAAAACTGACTTTCTTTTGAATTACACAATACATGAATATATGAACGCTAATAGATATTATGTCCGCTCGCTCTGAATGCTGTATCATCGATCTCGTCTCGTATTTGAGTGTTGTCGTCTTGGGGTGCTTTTAGGGACCCTCCTTATCTTCACATATGGCATAATATATCTTCCTACGCTACTATGTTGCCGGATTGTAAAAATGCATAAAATAAACTTGAATTAGATAAAGGCATGAACATCATTAAATTATGTATAATACGTCGGCTTACCGTTGGTTGAATACTAACTTCATTAAATTGAACATCTGTTTGTTAACAGTTTTGCAAACCAGTTTTTGTTCCTTTTTCAATGTATAGTGAATATATTTTTTAAATATTAAAGTGAGTTTGAAGATAATTCGAGTACTATTATACTTCATACTATTTACGGAAATAAAGATTATAACGTTGGAAAGTTTTTAAATTATCACCCAGTATTTAATATTATAGGTATATCTAGATAATTATATATTCAATTTATTTATTTATTATAAACACGAATTTACACAAATATTATTTAAGCTACTATATCGGGTCAATACCGCTCTCTACCGAAAAACACAGACGCAGACGGTATTTTAAAAAATGTGTTAGCACTTCTCATCATTCATTTTATTGGTTTATATCACCCCAGAGTATATCTGGTTTAAGTATTTTGTTTTGTTCTTTTGTACGATTCCCTTAGAAATGTAAATTACTTTTTTGACTATTCTTTTCACATTTTTGCTGCGTTCGAACGATTGCTCGCGGGACCTACAAATTTTTCTTTTCTTTTTAAAACATCCAAGCGTGAGAATGAACGATTGTGCGATAGCGAAGACCCTTTCAATTTCCTGGAATATATTAACAATTAAAAAAAAAGAAGAGAAAATATTATACATACATATATATATATATATATATATATATATATATATATATATATATATATATATATAATATATAATATATATATATTATATTATATATATATATACATATATATAAATATACATATATATATAATATATATTATATAATATATATATATATATATAATATATATTATATATATATATATATATATATATATATATATATATATTGTTATGATGTATTATTTGTGAATGATGAGCAATGAGTGTTTATTTAATAATATAATATATAGGGTTTTTATCGCGGTTCTCAAAGAATTAGTTTGTAAGTACTTTTTTGAATTATCTTTATTATATCTATTATTAAACACACATATATATCTAACAGAACCAATGTAAAATTTAAAATAAACTATCTTTAAATTAAAATTCTTATTAAACTAATTAAATTCTATAGACAATGTAAAATTTAAACAAACTATCTTCAAAATTGAAATTGTTATGACACTAACTAAATTATATTAACAAAATTTTGTACCTTTCTTTCACTGAATGCCTAAATGAACTGTTTTCCACTATATAGATTTTAATCACCACTTCGTTCTCAGCTTCGGTTATCCTTGTTTTTGTGAAATTACTTTATAAAATTATCAGCTTCCACCAATTTAAAATATTTTTCTTCACCAACATTTATAAACCACCAAGCAAACCAGCAAACAGCATTTATGTTTATTCTTCTTTTCAATATACCAATATCCAATCACCATATAATTATCATAAGTTGATTTATACTAATCTCCAATCATAATATAATTTTTAATTTTTTCCAATATCCAACCAATATTCTTCTAATATACTTTCCAATATTATCAAATTTTTATACTAAATCACCGATTATTACATACTTTATACTTTCTTCCTAATTCTGACTAAACTGTAACTGATCTGACTTCTTCTTACTAACTGAATGAACTCTAACTAACTTTCATACTAAACTGGCCATCTTGAATCCAAATCACCGAGTATTTATACCTTTTCAATCTTCCAGAACCATCTGGTAAGAAATCCTATTCGATTTTGTTCTATTTCCTCTATATGGATGTTCTGGAAAAAGTATATGTTCGATCCACAGACATAACCATTATTCGAGAATGTTCTACCGTAAACAAAGGTCAAATTCTGTATTCTGGAGAATTCTTTAATGTTCTATTGATAATTTTGTTGACATTTAGGCTTTTCAGATCAGAATATACACTTAAATCAGTAACTAACACTCTAATTTAATAAACTACACATTTTAAACAACATATTATTATAACCCCACTTTATATTTGTAATCATTACTTAAACGTCACTTTAAAGAGTATTTTTGGTTGCCTAGTCACATGGCTCACTTAAATATATCTACAACATTATAATTACTAAAATAAAACTTTTTTACACTTATTACATGCTAATTTCTTAAAAATGCCCTCACATAAATAATTTTTATTAAATTCTCTAGTATATAACTTCTTAAAATAAACAAATACTTTTTATATCTAATATTATCTAGTATATAATTTATAAATTATTTTCTTTAAACACCAATCATCTCAATATAAATATATATATATATATATATATATATATATATATATATATATATATATATCAGGTTTCAACTTTCAACTAGCTGAGCCGAGAAGGATCCCTGCACATGCAGTACAAGCAGAGTCAGCGGGATAGAAGGTTTTTACACGTTCCCACTGAGTCAGTAGTTACTAATATTATAAAACCACTTGTCGCTCCTTATTTTTGTTCAGTATATATTAGTTCAGTATATTTAAGTTTTTAAGTTCAGTAATTACTAATTGTATTTTCGAAACAAAATTATTGAAGAACTTAACTGACAACGGTGGATTCCAATCCTTTAATCAGAAAAAGAACCAGTAAACTTCAAAAAGCAGTAGCGTCCTAACTTTGCAGAAACCTACGTAAAAAACACCAAGTGACGCCCCTGGTAGAACAGCTGTCGATAACAAGACGACTTGATGTTTTTGGAACTAATGTAAGTCTAACATTGAATCATCTCGTATATAATTTTTGTTTTATACCTTTTATTATCATATACTGTTCGATATTCCAATATTAATTGTTCTTTCAATTAATAAGTTTTGATAATTGCTTTAACAATAATACACTTTGGGCGATTATTCTGTAAATCTTTCTATATTTTTTTTATTTTGATTTTATTAAACGATTATTTTTGTCGATTATTCCGCTAATCAGGCACTTTTTCGATATTTTGATTTATTATTTTGATATTTATATTTTGATTTATTATTTTGGCATTTATATTTTGATTAATAATTATTTAGTTAATCAATCCATAACCTTATATTTTTATTGATCACCATGAATGACAACGGCAATACTTCTCGTCCCGCGTCTGGCACCGAGAACCAGCCTGAAATAGAACCTTATAAATTTATCTGAAATATTTTCTATCGTATCCGAATTTAAAGGCGATCAGATATTTTTACATACATTTTTAAATAATTGTGATTATGCCTACAATATGTCTACGCGTGATCAAAAACAACTATTAGTAATTCACATAAAAAATAAATTACGCGGAAGAGCAGCGTAAGAACAACTTATAAGTTCAAGAAATCTATTATCATATCAAGAAATCAAGCAGCTTCTTACTTCTTATTTTGGGGACACTAAAGACCTATCTTCTTTGATACAAGATTTACAGAGTCAAACAGCTGCCGAATGAATCGGCTCTTACATTCCTCATTCGTTTCCAAGTCCTTAATGCAAAAATGCATGCTAACATACAGATGTCTAACCTCTCTGCTGTAAAAAAACAGACCCAAATTGTATTAATCGAATCAACGGCGCTCAATACCTTATTAACCGGCCTCGATCAAAGTATCGCTCACATCATTCGTGCTAGTAATCCAAACGACCTTCTTAAAGCTCAGGTCCGCATCAGACGAGAGTTACAATTGTCCTATTTCCAAATACAGAAAATCAATCGACCCAATCCTCCAAAACCTAATCAAAATAAATAACCCATCAGAAGACCAGTCCTTCAACCACCTAGATGCACGTTTTGTGGACGTATGGGTCACTCGTACAATGAATGACATTCTTGACAAAATAACTCGCAGAATTCCAACAACTCGTATAATTTTAACAATTCCCGAAATTTTAATAGCTATCAAAACTTCAATAACGCTCAAAACAATGGCTTTCAAAGACCAACTTTCAGTTCAAATAACAATTACCAAAATAATAGACCCAATGACCAACAAAGACCTCAATTAACATCAAATCATAACTTACAAGTACGCCCTTCTGTAATACATAAGAATACTAATTTATAGGCACAGAGCTGATACAACTATGAACCTGACTATATTAATGACTATACCCCAGCTCCAAATGAAATCTACCAATATGAAGATTTCTCTGATAATAATTATTTACCTCCTGATTATTACCATTCGTTCGATCAATCAACCGATTTATTTGATAGCCAAGACTATCAGGATTTTCTCACAGTCCCGAACCAGAACCACCCACTAGACAATGCCAATTCGATGAACGAATCTTTGTCCCAAATACAGAATCAGATTTAAACTCTGAATTTGGACGACATAAACCCATTTCTGAACTTTCCAGAACAGAATTTTTCTGAGTCCTCTTCTTGCTGTGAACTCTAAAAACCTGTATTATAAAAAAGACGAATTAAATACGTTTAAATTATTTATCGATACCGGTGCTGGTATCTCTATCTTTAAAGAAAATACCACGAAAAATTTCAAACCACGTTTTCCCGAAAAAATTAATATACGGGGTATTACAGACCAAAAAATTTTTATCGTTAAATCAACTTTGGTCCTTTGTCAAGTGGGAAACCCCCATAAAGTTTTTATCCATAATTTAGTTATTGAATTCGATGGAATCTTAGGCCTCGACTTTTTAGAACATTTAGAATGTACAATAGACATAAAAAACAAACAACTTATCACAAACTTTAAAACATCACCTCTCTACAAAATAGAAACTAATTCGCGTAACAATGAACCCCCTAATAAAATAAAAATAGATCCCAGATATATCTTTTTTGGAGAACAAAATAGGCGAGTAATAATAGACTACCGCAGGCTCAATGAATGTACCATCGACGATAAATATCCCCTCCCTAATATCTCCGATCTCTTAGACCAGCTTGGAAAGTGTCAATATTTCACAACCCTCGATCTTGCCTCCGGGTTTCATCAGATCGAAATCGATCCCAAAGACATTCCTAAAACAGCCTTCTACGTCGAAAATGGACACTATGAATTCACTCGTATGGCTTTTGGACTTTAAAATGCACCGTCCACATTCCAGCGTGTCATGGACAATATTCTTTTAGGTATTTTGAACAAACGATGTCTTGTCTACATGGACGACATTATAGTATACTCTCCTACCATTCACGGCTACATTTCCCGTCTTAATGAGGTCTTCAAACGTATTCAAAAGGGTAATTTTAAAATCCAGCCTGATAAATGTGAATTTCTCAGGAAGAAGGTGGCTTATCTCAGACATCTCATTACTCAAGATGACGTCAAGCCTTACCCTTCAAAAGTCGATTGTATGCAACGATTTTCTGAACCGAAAATACCAAAAGAAATAAAATCTTTCCTAGGTCTAGCCGGTTACTATCGTCGTTTTATTCAAAAGTTTGCTAAACTCTCCAAACTAAGCTTTTGAAGATTTGAAAAACGTTTTAATTTCTGACCCGATCCTGACCTATTAAAACTTTGTGGAACCATTTGGTCTCACAACAGATGCAAGTGCATTCGCCATCGGCGCTATATTATCCCAAGGATCATTCACAGACCGGGAAAAACCAACAAAAATGCAGACGCCCTTTCTCGAATTAAAATCAATCATTTTAAAGAATGTACGAATTTCCATAAGAAAAACTCAATATTAGCTTCGAATGATATAGAATATGACGAAGAGCTAAATGAAATCGATAAAGAAGAAATCACTGAACATTTTAATAGAGTTGTCGAACTGTATAAAACTAAATCACTCATTGATTATTCTAAAATTAAAATATCTAATGATCAATTAATTATTAGACAAATCGCATAAGAACATCATCACCTTTCTTAGACAAAATAAAATGAAAGAAATACATCACAAAATATTAGACGATGTCTTCGACGAAAACAATATAGATTTTAACTTAACATATTTAAAGTTTAAGATTAACATATTGGGTAGTAAATCTGTCAAAAATCGGAAATATTTTATCATTTCCCTTCCTTGATTCCGAAACAGTAGTACCACACCTATTCTATATACCTCATTCGTTGTGCAGACATATATTATGGTCTCTTCACAAAATAGGTACGAAAGTTGGCGTCTGAACTTACCGTAAAGTATAATCTAAACGCTCCTTTCACTTGACTGCAAAAGAAAATGGCTGGAGACAAATGGTTTCGTTCATTCATGAAGAGAAATTTCGAACTATCTATCCGAGCTGCTAAAGCCATAAGCCTATTCTATTGAGTATTAAATCAAAGCTATTCTTTGATTTTTCTCTTTTTACCATCTGTTTCATTTAGCTCTATACTTTTCTCTATTTTCTATTTTTTATATAAGATTGATTGCCTTGATATTTGTATGCAGTTGGATCTGGTTACCTTGAATTTTCGGTCCAAGACACAGATTACTGTTTTAACGTATTGATTACTAAGGGCCTGTACACATGACGGTGTTAGACGCTGCGTTGCGCACGTTAAAAAAAAGTGGTATCGTACACATGACAGAGCTTAACGCCGCGGTTTACCAGAATGTCGACAGCCAATACGGTTATGGAGTTAGTATGTATTTGGTTGTTACACTGTAGATCAAGAGCAAAGCAAAGAGGATACAGAAGATAGTGGGTGCACCATTTAATTAATGATATACTTACCATGGATTTTTTTTGTGACTCTGTACCCCAAATTGAGAAAATACCCTGAAAAGTTTTTTAACTATTTCCGAATGAGTATAACATCTTCTGGTGAACTTTATTAAAAGAATGCTTATAGCCATGTGAAAATGCAGGAATGGATGGGATTTTACCCGGAAGAAAAACTCGTTGTATCTTTCTTTAAATTTCTCTTTTAAGAGGAACTGTTGTAGCATTTGAAAGTAATTATTGTGCCTTAAATATTTAATCATGAGTGAAAATTATAAAGAAACTGTTTTACTTATTTCAAAGAGGACGACGGAAAAAAAGAAAATAAAGATAATTGGAAGAAAACCATTAATAGTCTAAGTTGTGTAATAGTGCAGTGGGTAAAACTCCCCTCTTATATTCGTCGTATTACATGTCCCAAATTCATCTTCTCTTTTGCACTTCATCGATGAACAATTCCGTGGGTATTAAAATTGTTTAACTTCCATTGTAAACAGATCGTCACGGTACAACGACGTCAACAGGGCAAAAGCGCACGCTTGATTGTGAATGTGAATGTGAAAATGCGGCGTTTGAAGTATATTCTACGAACGCCACGTTTTGATGACCGACCGCGACGTTGGTTCTAAATGCGCGCTTGTATGTAAACAATAAAACAATACCATTTATTCTTTGGTACTTGGAACGAGGCGTCTACTGCCCTCTTGTGTACAGGGCCTAAGTCGTATCAACAATAAGTATGTGATTATTGTCCATTCAAAAATATTCTCCCCAAAACAAAAATTCTCCAGTTTTTTATTTAATGATGATTTTAGACTAATGAAAAACTCATTAACTGCTGTTAATATTAGGGCAAATGTAAGAAAGAAACTATGTGATAACTAAGTTGTCAGGAAGCTCAAAACATATACATAAATGAACTAAAGATTGCAAAATAACAGCATAAATATGATACATTTATACCTTCATCTGATAAGTCTCAAGCTTGTTGAAAAATAATCAATTTCGAAGGAATAACTCTTTTTACGATAATATGATCTTTAATGATATTACCTAGTTACCAATGGGGATTGTGTTGATTCTTTTTCACTATTGCTCTCTTTTCTGCTTTAACTTCAGCATGCTTTGAAGAAGAGATGGCAGAATTCAGGAGCCAATAGTATCATGATACTATAACAAACAAGGTATGCTCACTTGCCGTTCTAATTTTAATCGACTTTGCGCATGACGTCATAGCGAGGCAAAGCCAGGGCACTTGTGTGGATCGTATTTTAACGATGCATCATATGGCAACGTTGTTCCATTACTGTAATGAACAACTTCGAAACTTAAACTGTTAACGGTAAGTATACCTCGATGCCATATCTTGCACTAAGAAGTCATAACTAGTTACTTTCTGTGAAAACGTGGTTTGAAAATTATTAAGTAATTTGTAAAATTAATTAAAGAAACATATGAATCTTTAAATTGATTGTGTGCATTACAAACAAAATAGATATTGCTACAAAACATAAATTAAATATAAAAGGCCGGTAAAATGTAAAGAATTTGAAACATAAGGAAAAGCAGGTCATACTTCAGACTTTATGAATATCATTTAGACATTTATTTTACAATCTTCGTGATTTTTCTCTTGCGGATATTGTAATGATCTTAAATATTTTTAATCAGAAGTGGTATTTTAAAATAGATTTTACATATAAAAAAAATAATTTTACATCTTCGCTAACATTTACATATTTTGCAGCTTCTTTTAGGTTTTTTAAATAATTTTTAGTTATTTTTAATTTGTTGCCATTATAACTACGAAAAATATGTTCAAGTTCACTACATTTAGTTACAAATTCCAGTGTTGGTTTGAGTAAACCACCCTCAGAAACGTGGTTTACCCAAGTAAACGATTTATCGTTAGCGTCCGGAATATATCCAAGTATTTCTATTTTTTGTAACTTAAATGCAATGAAACCGGCTAAATTTTCCAATACATCCCATTCCAGTTCTTTTATATTCAAATTAATAAAATCTCGATGACTGTCAATTAAATCTTTAGGGTTAATTTTTGTATCGCCTCTAGGAAGGTTTAGCGAGGAAAAGATCTCTCTAGTGACAATTTCATAATTAATTATACTATTAGTAGTAACATTCCACTATAGTTTTACTTTTAAACAATAGTCAGCTTCTGTAAAATGTTTTGATCATATTCTCGCGGTTTCTACATTAAATTTGTCTCGCTAAAAACACTTGAAGACCCATACTTTACGCATTTGTTTGTCTCTAGGAAACACAAAAAAAGATTTACTTTTTTTATTTTAATTGTGTAAACAGCCCACCACTGCATAATACATTATGGCAACCAAATAATTAATCTTCTTTATAAAGTAGCTACAGGTAGTCGAGAGGAAGTTGCGTACGATAGATAAATTAGGTGATATTAACACAGTAAACTAAATGTTTTCACCACAAAATTTATATAACAATATAATATACAAAGTCTTTACTACATCAACGAATAAATAAAAATCTCATTCACTACGTTTTGAAGCACACAGGATAGCAACATATAGAGCATTTAACTTGGCATCATTAAAGTTGTCTCGGGCTTACGTCACAGATGTGCGAGAGAGATGCAAGAACATGCGCGTTGACTTATCTTGTTATGTTATAGTATCATGCAATAGTATCATGTATTAATCAAGAACTAAATTGTGCCAAAGTAGAGTGGCTAGAAAATGGAGAGTATAAAGGCAAGGATGTACATTTTGCTAACATTATGACAGTGAATCCAAACATACAAATACTCAAAACATCTACTGCAACAAGAGAAAAGTTTACTACAAGTAAAATGGTTGATGATAGTTTCTCAAGGAAAAGTAAAAGAAAATTTTCAGCTTTTAGTAAAGATTCTAGGGTTCATTCTGCCAAACCAATGTTAATATAATAATAGTATTATAAACTCTAGACAAACCAGTGAAGTATCAGTTGATAGTAAACTAATAAATAATAAAACAACTCGTTCTGCTATAGAGTATAGTGGTAAATTTAAAGTAAGTGCTACTGTCAAAAAACTAAGTAAACTTGGAAAAGACCTCCTAAAAAGAGGAAAAAAGCATGCTGAAGTTAAAGCAGAAAAGGAAGCAATAGTGAAAAAAACGATCCCTCTTCTTTTGAACTATCTTCTGATGCTTTTAATGAGTTTCTGTTAATATTGCAATTAACATAATAAGTTTCTGCCATATGTGTGCAACAAGAATTTGTTAAATTTCAGAAATTTCTCAAATCCCAGTTATTTTTTGACAATGCTTCATAGAGTAACTGAGTGTATAAAGAATCAAGAAGGAGCCATTCAATATTAATTTTTTGACGAAAAGGACGTTGCAAATTTGTTTACAATGTTATCAAATAAAAGGAATATTATAATGTATACTATCATAAATAAATATTTAAAAATATATATTTGTCCTTCTAGGTGTTGCATTTTTTTCGGCTGTTATGTGTTCTTTTGTCCTCCAATTTTATGACTAAAGCGATCTGCCCTGAATTATAATTATTATTTATAAATATCAGATATCAATCAAACCGTAGCGTTAGGGGAGACCGGAGTTTGTTGTCATAAATTCGCCTATTACATTTTTTTAAGATTAGTATTATGTACTTGTTTTGAAAAGTGCGCATTACCGTAAGATAAAGTGAACATTACTTCAATATTCCATTTCTTTCTAGATCTCTAGATGTATTCCTACATACTCATATAAAATAATAAGAGTAGCTCTACAGCCTATGTCAATTTACGCCGTGATTGGGGCAAACTGTCAGAGCCCTTGAAGTAGGTTGGCATATAGGTATTAAACATAAATACACTTAAAAAAGATGCAAAGAAACAGTAATCAATAACAGGTAGGTATATAAAATAATAGAGGCCGAAAAAATATAGGTAAATGTATTTAATAAGAAGGTACGAATTTAAACAACTTAAATTTTTTTTAATTAATAAAATAATTTGAAATCTGTATTTAGAAATACTGTTAGTATTCACCACAATCGCAGTTTTGACATCTATATGGCACAATATTGCCATCAGTGCATTTGAAGTGTGCTGAAAAATTGCATTCAATGCATTCGATCCACTGTTCTCTATGGCGAGTATTGGAATGTGGCTTCATGGAAACTAGACAGAAAGCATTATCCTGGTCTGAGTCTTCATCTGAATATACTGTTAATGGAAGCTTCATCTTTATTTTTCTCTTGAATAAATTTTTTTTGTCATTATCAACCGTCGTTTTGGTTGAAGTGGAAACAGAGTTTTTTGCGATTCTTTTCTCTTTTCTAGCAGTACCTGCTACTTTCTTCTTCTGTGCTGTTTTTTCCCTCTTCTAAAGCTTTTTTGATTCGTGTATCTGTGTGAATTGCAGTGGAACGTCTTTTTCTTCCTCGTTTTGTATTTGTTTTTCTGTTGCCAGCTTTAGGAAATGGTCTTAAGTTTGTCAATAAATTGTTGCTGGAAGTTGGTGGCAATGCAGAGGCACCATCAGAAAATGATTTAACCAATGTATCCTTAACAGATGATATAGGCGTAGTTGCTGATACTGCACGGTAGAATTTGGTAGTTGATATTGTAGGAGGAATGGAATGTAAATTAACCTGAGTTAGCGGAGTAACTTGAATTGGCACCAGTGGAGGCGCATCACACTGCTCCAAAGACAGATTTAAATCAGGTTGGTTAATTAACACAGTAACTTCATTTGGTTCCGGTTGAGATTGATCAATGAGTGCAGCAGTTTAAATTGGTCGATCTGTAGCAAAAGCAGCTATAAACTACCTAGAAGGGAATATATCCGAATTAAATGGACTTATTCCAGATACTTGAAAGCCAGTAATAATATTTTTTGAATAATTGCATTGGGTAGAGCTGACTTCACCACCGCTTGAATATCATATATGGTTATTGTTTGGCTTGCATTATTCGTTATTTATAAATCGCAAGCGGTGTGGATGTATTTTTTAGAGGGCCGGGTTTTTTTTTGAACATCTTACGATGTGTAATTTTACTTTGTACTTAAAAATAATAAATAACGTAATGTAAAACTTTAACTTTTTTTAACACTTTATCCCATTGTCCCTATTTGGGGACAAATATATATATATATATATATATATATATATATATATATATATATATATATATATATATATATTGTTATGATGTATTGTTTGTTTGAATGATGAGCAATGAGTATTTTAATCATATAGGGTTTTTATCGCGGTTCTCAAAGAATTAGTTTGTAAGTACTTTTTTAAATTATCTTTATTATAACTATTATGAAACACACATATATATCTAACCTAGCCAATGTAAATTTAAAATACACTATCTTTTAATTGACATTCTTATAAAACTAATTAAATTCTATAGACAATGTAAAATTTAAACAAACTATCTTCAAAATTGAAATTGTTATGACACTAACTAAATTATATTAACAAAATTTTGTACCTTTCTTTCACTGAATGCCTAAATGAACTGTTTTCCACTATATAGATTCTAATCACCACTGAATGTCTTCGTACTTCGGTTATCCTTGTTTTTGTAAAATTACTTTTTCCAATTATCAGCTTCTACCAATTTAAGATATATTTTTCTTCACCAGCATTTATAAACCACCAAGCAAACCAGCAAACAGCATTTATATTTATTCTTCTTTTCAATATACCAATATCTAATTATTATAAGTTGATTTATACTAATCTCCAATCATAATATAATTTTAATTTCTTCCAATATCCAACCAATATTCTTCTAATATACTTTTTTAATCTTCAATAATTATTTGTGTATAATTATAAATGTGCATTAAAATATATGCATAATTTTTAATCTTCATTTAACTCACTATATTAAACAATTAGACTATTTGTAACTGATTCACTGACTCCAACTAACTTTCATATTTCTTACTAAACTGCCTGACTGACTTTCTGACTAAAACTGTCTGACTTGAATCCAAATCACGGGTATTTATATCTTTTTGGATGTTCCAGAACCATCTGGTAAGAGATCATGTTCGATTTAGTTCTATTTCTTCTATATGGATGTTCTCGAAAAAAGTATCTGTTCGATCCACCGACATAATCATTATTCCAGAATGTTCCAACATAAACAAAGGTCAAATTCTGCATTCTGGAGAATTCGTTAATGTTCTATTGATAATTTTGTTGACATTTAGGCTTTTCAGATCAGATTAAACATTTAAATCATTAAATATATATAAATTAAACATTTTAAACGAACATTATTATTATAACCCCACTTTATATTCCCAATTATTTCCTAAAATGTCACTTGGAGAGTATGTATAGTTGGTTGCCTAGTCACATGGCTCACTTAAATATATTTACAACATTAAAATACAACTTTTTACAATTATTATATGCTAATTTCTTAAAAATGCCCTCACATAAATATATTTTTATAAAATTTTCTAGTATATAACTTATTAAAATAACCAAATACTTTTAATGTCTAATATTATGTAGTATATAACTTATAAATTATTTTCTATAAACCCAAATCGTATCAATACCCCAAAATAATATTTAAAATAAATAATTTACTTATTATTTTTTTAAATATTAATTTTCTTGTCCACTAATTTAATTTCTTATTTAAAATTTGTTCTATTAAGTACACCTCTGTTCGCTGTCTATGTCAAACTGTCATGTCAAATAAAGCAATAGAGGCTATTATATGAGAAAATAAACATAATCATATATTATTGTGTTATGTTTATTTATAAACAAAATCTAGGAATTATTTCCATTCAACAGGCTTTCATCCATATGAATTGGTAAGTTTTACACTTTATTATATTAGAAAGACATTTTTAGCAAATTATTTATAGAATCTATTTATTATCTAACCCCAAATTATGATTTTTAGGGTACAAAATAATTTCCATATGTACAAGACAACAAGTATGATGTCAAATTGATTCAAAATAATGAAATCTACCATCTATTTAACAAATCAAGTCTATTGCATAAAATGGATATATCAGTAAGCTGTTAGTGTTTTTATAATTAGTGTTAAGTTTATAATATATTACTTCTTTTTGAAAAAATGTACATTTTTCTTGATTTATTTTTAGTCCAACTTTATCTAATCTGTTTATTATAATTTTTAGGTGGTTCTCATGATCTTCAGCCGTTTTAGAAAAAATTAATATATCACCAATGTAGTGAATTACAAAATGTTCATATTGATCCAAAATATCATGAAGACATCTACATAGAACACTGCAAGATGATTGAAGTCCAAATGGTTCTACTTTGAATTGATATACTACTCCATCTATCTGAAATCATGTATACTGTCTACTTTTTCTTTCTAGAGGTATTAACCAAAAACTATGCTGTAAATCGATTTTAGTGAAAAATGACATTCCTGTAATTCTTCCTAGTATTCAATCTTCTAACATATTATTAATTATTTTGTTTACTTCTTCTTTGTATTTATATGGTATTGGGTATGATTTTGTTTTAAAATCTTTTTCTTCTTTAACTTTTATACTATGGACATAATTTTGTGCAATTCTATTTTCTTTATTGACAAGTCCCTTGTGTTGCTGCAATATGGAAATGACTATTGATTTATATTCTTCAGGGCAATTTAAAACTTTTATCATATCTTCTTCTTTACAAATAAAATTATTCTTCATTATGTACTCATTATTCCTTGCTTCCAATTTTACCCACTCCACCTCGTAGGCATCCATCTGCTTAAAATTTCCATTCCTTAAATATTCACTACAATAATTATTCTTCACATTCTTTTGGGACATATCCCTATCATCAAAGTACATTTCTTCTTCATAAACATCATTATTTTCTTTTAATAATATCCTATCAACTCTTATTCCTTCTTCCACCTCATCTTTCTGCATAAATTTAATTATTTGCCCTTCCAAAGTTACCATTTTTTCTTCAAAATCTATCTTTACTTTCTTCTTTTCCAATTCATCATTTCCCATTAATATATCAACACATAAATCCTTGACAATAAATCCTTGCATATTAATTTCTTTATTAAGAATATTAATTTTAAAATTGGCTAGTTTATCAATTTCACCCAACTTCTTATTATTTGCACCAACAATTTTAATTTTTGGAATCTTTATTATATCTGATAGTTTTAATGTATTAAAAATAAAATTCTTCGAGACTAAAGTACTTTCTGAACCAGTATCTATCATAATTTTAATCATTTTATTTTTGGCCAAAGCATTTATATAAATTAAATTAATAGATTCAATAATTTTCTCTTCATCTAAAGAAATAAATTCAGAAGGTTTTTCATAATAGCAATGGCCTAACTTGTAATTCAGAAAGTTTACTGCACAAAATTTTGATTATTAGAATTGTCAGATTGTATCTGACCACTTGGATCTGATGTCCTATGTCTTTCCCTACTATGACTTCTACTCACATTTTCTTGCCTTGTACTATTTCGTTCCTTGTCTTCGCAGCTCCTATTCCTTCTAACACAATTTATCTGTCTGTTATAATTAGGTCGTTCTGTATTTCTTCTAATGTTAAAATCTTGTCTATTATTATTAGTACTGTTATTAAAATGTTGTCTATTATAACTAGTATTGTTATTACAATTCTGTCTATTTTGATTACTGTTATTATTATTAAAATTTTGTAAATTATTACCATATCTATAATTATTGTTATATGATTGTCTATATTGTTGATTATCATTTTTATTATATTGAAAGTTATTATTGTTTTTTCTGTTGTTATTATTACTTGTCATATTGCCTCTTTGTATTCTTTGAATAAAATTAATAAAACTATCTATTGTTTGAATATTTTGTACAGTTACTGTTTGCACAACATCAGCATCAAAATGTCTAGATAGATTTAAGACCGTTTCATCCTCTCTAAGCGGTGGTTCTAAATATTTTGCAACTGTTATCAGTTTCAATGCATAATCTACCATATTTGATTTTACATTTTGATTATACTTTCCAAAATATAGAATTTCTCTAAACTTAGCTTGCTCTAGTTCACCCCAATAATAATTTAAAAATTTATTTTCAAATGTTTGAAAATTATCTAAATCATTTTCAATACTAGCAAACCAAGTTGCTGCATTGTCATTTAATGTCTTTTTTTTTTTTTTTATTTTTATGGCTTCGGCAGTTTGCCATACAGCCAGTTACATGATCTTTTAATCTCATTAGGTACAGTAAAAAGTTTTTGAGTTATTTGCAATCGAATAGACTAAAATAGATAAATTTACAACATTTAACAAAAAGAAGAGAAAAAATATAAATAATACATACACATATATATCCATAAACATATACAATTAACATGGGTCACTCGTTTCACGTCCAGGGGACCATCAGGTCATTTAATGTCACTCTAATATAATCTTTTATATCATTAATATTATTCAAAAATCTTAATTTATGTTTTAAACTATTTATGTGTACTCTAGGATGCAAATTTTTTTATATTACCAGAGAATTTAATCTCAGTCTCATTTGTTAAATTTAAGTAAGGTCTCCCTATGTCTCTCATTTGTGAAATGTCATCTATTCTCTGTTCCACATTTCTTATTTGATTATTATTTATTTGGATATTTTGTTGTATATCATCTAATTTTTCTTCTGTGTTTCTCCTGTCTTCGTTAATTTTTACTTCTAAGTTACATTTCTGCAACTCTATTTTCTGTTCTATATCTATCTTATTATCTTGAATAATCCTCTTTACTTCTGTCCTCTCATTTTCTATCCTTTTCTTGTAGTCATTCCGTATATTTTTTATTTCATTTGCTACTTTTTTCTCTGCAGCTTCAAGTTTTTTATCCATTTGTTTTTCCATTTGTTTTACAATTTTATTATTATTATCTTCTATTTTCTTTTCTAATTTTCTATAATTCTCTTCTAATTTTTGTTCCATTTTTTTCATGTCTTCTTTGACTTCTTTTGAATTCTCTTCCAATTTTTTATGTCTTCTTTGACTTCTTTTGAATTCTCTTCCAATTTTTTTATGTCTTCTTTGATTTCTTTTGAATTCTCTTCAATTTTTTTCGTATTCTCTTTCATTTTCTTGTTCATCTGCATCATTGATGACATCAAAGCTGCCATATTGACATTTTCCTCTCTTTCTGGATTCATTTCTGCAGTATCTTGTGGAACTTGAACTAAACTCTCCTCTTGTATAGGTTGTGTTTCTACTTCCACATCTTCTTCATTCTTTTTGCATCTTGTACCTTTCTTTCCTTGAGACATTTTGAGACTTTACTTGTTCAAATATTAGTAATATTCACTAATGTTTGTATTTTGAGAACGATTTCCGAAGTGGAAATTGAAACGTCAATAAATGTATTTTAACCTTTAATTGTGGCTTATTCCCATTTAAATATTAATTAATTTAAAATGCCACAAGAAAATAGCTTCAGAACAATATTAAGAAACCGTTTTGTTCAAATATATTTAAAAAAAAAATCTATAATTTTTTCTTTCTACTGATAATTAATTTAATTATATGAGAGCACTTATCTTCCCAAACTAATTCTTTTAAATAGAGAGCCACCGCGTTGGGTGCCAAATTGTTATGATGTATTGTTTGTTTGAATGATGAGCAATGAGTATTTTAATCATATAGGGTTTTTATCGCGGTTCTCAAAGAATTAGTTTGTAAGTACTTTTTTAAATTATCTTTATTATAACTATTATGAAACACACATATATATCTAACCTAGCCAATGTAAATTTAAAATACACTATCTTTTAATTGATATTCTTATAAAACTAATTAAATTCTATAGACAATGTAAAATTTAAACAAACTATCTTCAAAATTGAAACTGTTATGACACTAACTAAATTATATTAACAAAATTTTGTACCTTTCTTTCACTGAATGCCTAAATGAACTGTTTTCCACTATATAGATTCTAATCACCACTGAATGTCTTCGTACTTCGGTTATCCTTGTTGTGAAATTACTTTTTCCAATTATCAGCTTCTACCAATTTAAGATATATTTTTCTTCACCAGCATTTATAAACCACCAAGCAAACCAGCAAACAGCATTTATATTTATTCTTCTTTTCAATATACCAATATCTAATTATTATAAGTTGATTTATACTAATCTCCAATCATAATATAATTTTAATTTCTTCCAATATCCAACCAATATTCTTCTAATATACTTTTTTAATCTTCAATAATTATTTGTGTATAATTATAAATGTGCAATAAAATATATGCATAATTTTTAATCTTCATTTAACTCACTATATTAAACAATTGGACTATTTGTAACTGATTCACTGACTCCAACTAACTTTCATATTTCTTACTAAACTGCCTGACTGACTTTCTGACTAAAACTGTCTGACTTGAATCCAAATCACGGGTATTTATATCTTTTTGGATGTTCCAGAACCATCTGGTAAGAGATCATGTTCGATTTAGTTCTATTTCTTCTATATGGATGTTCTCGAAAAAAGTATCTGTTCGATCCATCGACATAATCATTATTCCAGAATGTTCCAACATAAACAAAGGTCAAATTCTGCATTCTGGAGAATTCGTTAATGTTCTATTGATAATTTTGTTGACATTTAGGCTTTTCAGATCAGATTAAACATTTAAATCATTAAATATATATAAATTAAACATTTTAAACTAACATTATTATTATAACCCCACTTTATATTCCCAATTATTTCCTAAAATGTCACTTGGAGAGTATGTATAGTTGGTTGCCTAGTCACATGGCTCACTTAAATATATTTACAACAATAAAATACAACTTTTTACAATTATTATATGCTAATTTCTTAAAAATGCCCTCACATAAATATATTTTTATAAAATTTTCTAGTATATAACTTATTAAAATAACCAAATACTTTTAATGTCTAATATTATGTAGTATATAACTTATAAATTATTTTCTATAAACCCAAATCGTATCAATATATATATATATATATATATATATATATATATATATATATATATATATATATATATATATATATATATATATATATATATATATATATTGTGTATGGTAAGTTATTAAGTATGACTTACATTTAATTTTTTGCTAAAATGTCTTGGGTTTTAATGAGTTAATGCTCTAGCTTGGCTAGTAGCCTCTGGAGTTCTGATGAATAATGTCAGTTATCGTTTTAAGAAAGAATTAAACCAATAAGGCCCTGCCATTTGGTTTGTAGACCAAGATGTTGCTTTGGTGTAAGTCCATAATAAATATCAGATGTAATTTTTAGATAGTCACATAAAGCTTCTTCGCTTTCATTCAAAATTTGGACTCTTAAAGATATTTATACCTGTCTCTTTTTCTGATATCCTACATGCAGTACAGATGGAATACCTCCAGGTTGCGTTTGCAGTATATCCGTTTTAACTTTTTACAGTATCGTGCAAGAGTGTGCACGCCTATATTATAGTCTTGCAACAAACAACCTTCAAATTCAACTTATTTGATAATATGAACACATTGAACACGTACAGCTCGTTCCATAACGTTACCAGGTGTTTTTTTTTTCGCTCTGTTTTCCTTTTATAGGTTTGCATGGTTAAGTCTGCAAATAATTAGATTATATAATTAGATACTTTTGTTAAAAACAATCGATTTCATAGTGATATACGGGGCAGGTTGGCACAACGTGATTCATAAAACCAACCAACCCCGATAACGGTGTTTCAACTAAAATGGCTAACACTTGTTTACAAATTCATAAACTGTAAATTTGTTTACGTCAGATTAAAGAGCTATCCATTTACTTTCACACCATCATCACAGAAAATAACTTAAATTAAAAAAAAGTGTACAACGAAAAATTACTTACCAAATGTAAAATCACAAATATGCACTATATTCACTGGATAACGTTACAACTTCGGCTGAAACTATAGTAGCACAAGAGCCAACATTTTGTGCATGCACAGGTCGACGCGCTATGTTTTACTATGAACGGCGCGTAATTTAATGTGTAATGTCAACGTACCCCGTATAACAACCAACCCCGGTCTCCCCTACTGTTTGCTTATTATACTGCTGCTGTTTACTGACCGTCAAGTATTCAAAATTATGATTTCCTTCCTTGTTATGTTTTTTATGTGTGTCTGTAATACACGGTAATTAATATCTTGTTTCGGTTTTTATGATGATACCAAAATAATAATATGTCTGAATTTTTTTAAGAAAACATAAAGAGGTACAGAATAATATTTCTGCCAATATTTCTTGGATTGAAAATTAATTATAAAAAAATGGTTTTATTTATACAGCGTGTAAAAGCCAAATGGAATAAATTCATTATTTAGGTTACTGTACATATTTATAAAAAATCCCGAAACACGTCAAATTTAAATTATAACTTGACATTCTTTAACGTGAAAATGCAACCCCTACCTTCAATCCCCTTAGAATGACAGGTACAACCCCCAATTTTTAAAATAGGAAGTATAGGCTTGTGATATATCGTTTGAAATGTCTTTTCATTCTCCATTCAAAAATGTTGTCGCTTTCAAGTTTGTTAGGATTAATTAGGATAAAATAAATTAAAATCATGTGGTTACCGAAATTCGCTAAAATCTACTCAAAACTTATTTCCCGTTTAGGTCTTGATAACGAGAAAGTGAACAAAAACCATAGCAATGTGGTTTTTAGATGGTAACCATTAAAACACTTTAAAGAACTTCCGTGGCAACGTTATTTTAACACGCATTAGTAAATTGTTTTATTTAAGTTGTCAGTATTTTAATTTAAGTAAAAAGTTCGTTCCATTTAATTCTGAAAAATGGTTAGATTAACGAAAATGCATAAAATAACAGTTTTACAAATGATTGGTTACGGAGATAACACCCGAACACAACAGGAAGTAACTCGCCTATTTCATGAGAAATTTCCTAATTTACCGCCTATATCCCAAGGAACAATAAGTAAAATAGAGAAGCAGTTTCGCGAGTTTGGTCATGTAAGGCAGATAAAAAAGCAGCTGCCAATGCACTGAGTGAGGAACTCAAATTAGATGTGTTGCTTGAGTTTCAGGAAAATCCACATACATCGAGTAGACAGGCATCCACTACATTTAATGCTAGCAATACATCGATAGTAAACATATTAAAAGAAAATAAATTGCATCCCTATAAGATGATACCTACTCAGGAGCTCATGGAAGACGATTTTGATAGGAGAATTTTTTTTGTGAGCAAATGATGGACATGTTGGATAACAATATTATCCAATTAGAAGACGTTATGTTTTCTGATGAGTGTACTTTTTCACTTAACGGTCATGTTAATCGGCAAAATTGCCGCTACTGGGCCACGGAAAATCCTCACTGGATGAGAGAAGAACACACTCAATACCCTCAAAAGGTTAATGTTTGAGCAGGGATTGTAGGAAACAATATCATTGGTCCCTTTTTTATTAAGGGCAACTTGAATAGCAACAATTATTTGGCACTACTTCAAAATGATGTTATTCCAAAGTTGGCAAATTTATATCCTGATCCAGGAAACCCTCAAGTTCCAGCGAATACGATATGGTTTCAGCAGGATGGAGCACCACCACATTACCAACTTAATGTCCGGTAGTACCTCGATACAATATTTCCCAATCGGTGGATAGGGAGGCGAGGATCGATTGAATAGCCAGCGCGATCACCTGATCTTACATTATTAGATTTCTTTTTATGGGGATATGTGAAGAGCCATGTGTACAAAACTAAACCTTCTGATTTAAATGACTTAAAAGAACGAATAACGCTTGCGATTAGGTCGAAGACGTTAGCGGTGAACATTTTGAACATCTACTTCATTAACATTCATAGTTATTTTTCGTGTTCTACATTTTATTACGTTTTGCATTACATTTTAGTTTTTGATTGTATTGTAGCGAATTTCGGTAACCACATGATTTTAATTTATTTAACCTTACTTAATCTTAATAAACTTAAAAGATAACATTTTTGAATGGAGAATGAAAAGACCTTTCAAACGATATATCACAAGACTATACTTCCTATTTTAAAAATTGGGGCTTGTACCTGCCATTCTGAGGGGGTTGAAGGTAGGAGTTGCATTTTCACGTTAAAGAATGTCAAGTTATAATTTAAATTTGACGTGTTTCGGGATTTTTTATAAATATGTACAGTAACCTAAATATTGAATTTATTCCATTTGGCTTTTACACACTGCATAAAAATGTGCGTATTGTTTTATTTAAAGAGATTCCTTAATATTTTCAGAATTATTACTCTTTCAATTTATATATAAAATATAAAATGTCGAAGTATTTCATTATGTTTATACAAATTTACGGTTGGATAGCGATCAAATTTAGTAACTTTGAAATATTTGCTTCAAGTTTATAAAGAGGGAGGATAAGAGAAACTAAGCTGAACGTTATTATTTTGAATCAGCAAAATGTCAAAGATAGGAGTATTGTGAAACAAATGCTTGACTTTTGTATTCAAACCAAAATTTGTACACGAGATTTTATAATATTTCTTCCTATCTGGGCGATGAAAATGTTTCGTTCAAATTCTCAGATTAATTTATAAATATATTTGAGGTTTTGGGTGTAAAATCTTTTTACATCTAGTTTTTAGTTTAAATGTTGTTCATAAAACAACATGGTTTTTAATTACCTGTTTGATTTATTACTAGTATTTAATGTTTTATGTCATCATCATCATCATATAACGGGGGTCCTACGGCGATTGCCGCTTCCCGCATTTCAGCCTCCATCTTTTCCTATCTCTCCAATCTCCCTCTTCTAAACCTCTAGATTGCACTGTTTTTGTAATTTCTCTTCTACAGGAATTTGGTGGTCTTTCCTTTTTCCTTCTTTCTGGCGGAACATACATTAAGGCTTTCTTTGGCCACCGCTCCTCCTCCATTCTCATCACGTGACCATACCATTGTAATTGCCTTCCTTGTATTCTATCTGAAAGAGTATCTCTAATTCCTGTACGGTTTCGTATTTCCTCATTCCTGATTCTTTCCATTTTCGATACTCGACATGACCTTCTAAGATAATCCATTTCCACAACGTCTACTTTATCTCGTTCATTCTTTGTCATCGTCCAACATTCGGCACCATATGTGGTAATTGGTTCTACAATTGCTCTGTATACGCGAAGTTTGGTATGCATCTTTATTTTATTAGACCACAGTAATGAATTCAGTATTCGGATGCATTTTTTCTCTTGGGTTATTCGGTTTTGTACATCTATCTTAACTCTGCCATCTGCTGATATGATGCTTCCTAGATATTTATACTGGTTGCAGCCTTTTATGACTGCGTTTTCAAGCCTCAGATCTGTGGTATTTCCTCCGATTTTTAAATATTCTGTTTTGCTTATGTTTACACTAAGCCCCCATTTGGCATATTCCTCAAATAATTTTCGATTCATATAATTTATATCTTCCTCATCGGTTGCAACCACCACCTGATCATCTGCAAACAACAATGTATACAGAGTTTCTTGTCCCACTTCGATGTCCATAAATCTACATTTATTTCTCCAATTCCTCAATGCTTCTTGGACGTATATTTTAAAGAGTGTCGGTGACAAACAGCATCCTTGCTTGAGGCCTTTAGTGACTTTAAATTTATTTGAGGTTCTGGTTCCAATTTTTACACAACTAACTGCATTTTCGTACAATTTATATATCGCTCGGATATACGTCGAATCCAATCCGGACCTTTTGAGGACCTCAAACATTTTCTTTAACGGGACACTATCATATGCTTTCTCAAGGTCTATAAATACCAAATGGGTCTCTCTACTTCTTTCGACACGCTTTTCAATTATTTGTCGTAGGATAAATATATTATCAAGGCAGGATCTCCCGGTACGAAAGCCGCTTTGTTCTTCAATATCTTGTATCTGTCTTTCAACCATCTTCTTTAATATTCTGCCGTACAACCGGCCCACAAAGCTCGTCACACTAATACCTCTATAATTGGAACAGTCTCTTTTATTCCCTCTCTTATATATGGAGCTTATATAAGATTTATTCCAATCTCTAGGAATTTCCTGGTCTCCACACATACATTTATTGAAAAGGTCTACTATTAATTCTAAAAGTGCAGTCGGCCCATATTTAACCAGCTCTATGGGAATGTCTCCAGGCCCTTCGGCTTTTCCGTTCTTAACCTCTTTTAAGGTTTCCGTCAATTCAGATAATGTTATTATAGGGATTTCCTGTCTTTCGTCTCTGTTGTCTATTAATTCCCTTATCTTTTCCCATCTGTACTCTACTCTATCCTCTTTCAGCAGTTTCGTATAATATTCTTCCCATTCATTTAACTTTATGAGAGAAATGTTGTCTTCATTTTTCTCATTTTTCCTAAACTGTTTTAATGTTTTCCAAGCTTGCGCCACTTTTGTTCCACCCATAAATCTGTCCAGTTCATCACACTTAGCCTTCCAGTTTATATTTTTCACCTTATCCACGTCTTTTTTAACTTCTCTATTCCATTTAGCGTATATTTCTCTGTCTTGAGGATCTTTGGATTAAAGCCATATGTGATATGCTTGTTTTTTCTTGAGAACTTTCTCTTCTAGTTCCGTTGACAACCATTCAGGTTTTCCTTTTTTCCGATTTTCAACTTTTCCCAGTGCTTCATTTGCCGCTTCATGAATATATTTTTTAATTACCTCATACAGACTTTCAGGGTCTAAGTCCTTTGTTTCTATATTTTTTATTTTCTGAGCTATTCTTATTTTATATAAGAACTTTGTCGAATCTTGTTTAAAGCTTTCCAGGTTATATTTTATGTTTTCTATGGTTGTTCCTATGTCTGTTACTTCATCATTTTTGTGACTTGATGATTGTTCCCTCTTAAATGTCACCATTACTTTTGCAATAATCATATGGTGGTCACTTCCACATTCTGGCCCTCTAAACACCTTCACGTCCTTCGTTTTTAGTTTAGAATCTTTACGATGAATGAAATAGTCAATTATTGATTTTAAATTCCTGGTAGGCTGCGTCCATGTAAAAAAATTAATGTTTTATGTTTAACTTAATAAAAACTAGACGTGTGTAGCTATATAAACGTACATGCTTAATTATTTTATTTCAATTTCCTTTGATATTTTTTATTTTATTCATCTATTAACTTTATCTTAAAGAATTGAGGAATAGGATTTCTCCAGATAGTTGCGGTTACCGAACACTGGTTTGAAGTTAGCGAGCCTTTTTTTGTAGAAAATATACCACAATTGCTAGGTATGATCGTCCAAGTTCAGCTCATGCTGGCACCCTTATTCTTTCTACAAATAATGATTTCTCTCCTATAACAAAATATGACTTTATGTTGAATGAATCCTTTTTTGAGTTTTCATTGGTTTATAACAAGAATCTTATTCTATACATTCTCTGCATTTATAGATCACCTGACTCTTCTACGGAACTATTTTTTCGGAACCTGTTAAATTTGTTAGACGATATGCCCAATAAAACCAGAAAGATTCTATCCGGTGACTTGAATATTAATTACGCTGTTACTTGTGCTACCCAAGTATCCTTCATCCCTAGTCAATATATTCGAATCGTATGGTTTCATAATGCACGTTAATAAGAATGACTAAAACCATAAGGTATGGTAGAATGACATCTACCATAATTGATTATATTGTCTCAGATCTCTCACCCCTTGATATACGTTCTACAATTATTAATGCAGGACTCTCTGACCATGAAGCAGTATATACCAAGTTTAACATTCTTAACAAACAATGCTCGAAAACCCAACGTTTAGCTATGATTTTTTTAGTCCACACCTTTCGTAAATTCCAAAATTTATGCTTGACTTCTGAATGACACTTTCCCTCTGTGGACGTGGACTATAATTTCAGTAATTTTTTAGTTAAGCTTGTCTGTATTTTCAATCAGACATTTCCTTTAATTAAAATTAAGTCAAAACATTACAAACCCTTGACTACAAAGTGTATACGCATATCAGACAAGAATATGCGTTCACTACTGTTCATCAAGAAATTTCCTACCAACGTTTTTGTCACTGAATATATCTCCAAGTACAGAGGAACCTGGTGTAAACCAGAACCTGACTCCATGGTGTCAGGCCATGGAGTTTGGGGTGTGTACATTGTAAAATGGCGTGCACCTCATCCATCCATGGTATGGCATGCTGGACGAGCCATACAGTCTGTAGTCAACACCCCGAAGTATGAGCGGGAACACAAAATGTATCAATACTCATACTCTTATGAAACGCACCTGGCGGATCATAAGAGCCTTCACATTTTACTCTTCTTCAACTTGTCTTGAGTGAAATGTCTTTAATCTTTTCTATCAGCCTCTCTTGGCTAACTCTTGTTTTCTTCCGACCCCGAATGGCGATTAGGTTTCCGAAGGCAGACGGGTCACTATATTTCTTTCTAATATATTCTTCCCATCCACACCTTCTTTCCCTACCCATCCTACCCAACAAAAATATGGAAAAAACCAGATGCAAAAAATCCGTTGCTCTTGGGACACCGGACGAAATGCCATTGAATATTAGCCTTGTTCCTGTACGCGGGGCTCTACAGGAATCGACCAACGTTCCCCAGCTACTCGTGGGAATAAATATGAATACTCACCAACATGCTAGGCAAGCACGGTGTTTAAATGCCAAAAACCCGACCACTGTAAACCAACCCTATTCAATGTGCGTCAAAAAGATAAACCTCAACATCGCCACATATAATGCTCGGTCACTCTCTACCGAAGAAAGATTCGAAGAAATGGAGGAAGAACTCTCAAAAGTGAACTAGGATATTGTAGGTATCAGCGAAGTTAGAAAAAAGGGAGAGAGTCTTACCTCACTCCCATCAGGTCATTTATTTTATTACAAAGGAGAAGAGGAATCGACAGTCGGAGGCGTCGGCTTCTTTATTTACAAAAGAATTGTTAACAGAATTGTGTCAATAAACCAAATCTCAACAAGAGTGGTCTACTTAAACATCAAAATAAACGCCAGATATATCCTAAAGTTCATTCAAGTGTACGCCCCTACTACAGGACATCCAGACGAAGAAGTCCAAATATTCTACGACCAAATAATATCCTGTGCAATCAAGGAAAATCCTGGCCACTTCTTAATAATAGGTGGTGATTTCAACGCCAAAATAGGCACTATGGAAGACTCCTCTGAAATAATATTGAGAAATTTTGGAAGCGAAGGCAGAAATGATAGAGGCAAACAACTACTGACTTTTCTTTTGGAAAACAATCTCTATCAAATGAACAGCTTCTTTAAAAAGAAAAAACACAAAAGATGGACATGGGAAAGTCCTGATGAAAAAACAAGAAACGAAATCGACTATTTCTCAACAAACAAAAAAGAATTATTTAAAGACGTAAATGTGCTAAACCAGTTTAGTACAAGCAATGATCATAGGTTAGTAAGAGCTAAAATAACGATATCAACCGAAAAAGAAAGACTCAAAATGATAAATAAGAAACAACCAAAGAAATGGACAAAACCAAGTAACATTCAGGAGTTCGAAAAATATATTGGTAATTCATTGAAAGATACAACAACAGCAGACATCAATATATTGAACAAACAAATAGTCAACACAATGCAACAGGCTCAAACTAAATATTGTCCGACAAGCAAAAAAAATGAAAAACTGAGTCAACCCACGAAAACCCTTATAGAACTAAGGCGACCAATGAAAGGAGATAACACTACAAGCAAAGAAGCGATAAATCAAATAAATAAGACGATCACAAAGGCAATAAGAAAAGACATAAGAAACTACAATGTAGAAAAAACAAAACAGGCAATAGAGCAAAATAAAAATATGAAAGTTTTGAAGAGGAGCGTACAAAAGGGGAAAATAGAAATTCACAAACTGAGAAACAGAACTGGAGAGGAAACAACGAACAGAGATAAAATATTAAGAATAGTCGAAGAGTTCTACACAGAGTTATATAGATCAAGAAAAAAAGATAACAATACGGAACCTCCAATTACACTAAAAACTGGGGTATTAAACCAAGGATCAGATTTAATGCCCGATATAACAAAATCAGAAATCAAAGAAGCCCTGAAGAAAATGAAAAATAATCGAACCCCGGGTGAAGACGGAATAGTATCAGAAGCACTAAAAATTGGAGGGGATATATTACTTGAAAATATTAAACAACTTTTCAATATCTGCCTTTACAGCGCCAATATTCCAACAGTCTGGAACAACGCTACTATGATTCTATTACACAAAGTAGGAGACAAAGCAAATTTAAAGAATTACAGACCGATTAGCCTCCTCAGCCATATATATGCTTTTGTTGTTTACGCGAATACTAGTTAAGAGAATGGAAAGAAAATTAGAGACTTATCAACCAAGGGAACAGGCAGGATTCCGAAAAAGTTACGAAACAAATGACCATTTACAAAGTATAAAAACCCTAATAGAGAAAGCAGTGAAATACAATAAACCCCTAGTTCTAATATTTATCGATTTTCACAAAGCCTTTGACACAGTTGAGCTAAGCAAAATATTACAGGCACTTAAAGAATGCAGGCTAGATTATAGATATACTAAATTATTATACAAAATATACCTGCAGGCAACAACCACTGTCAGACTACATACTAACAGTAATCACATAAAAATAAAAAGGGGGGTTAGACAAGGAGACCCAATGTCACCTAAACTTTTTAATACGGTGCTAGAACATGCTTTTAAGAATTTGGATTGGATGACAAAGGGAATAAAAATAGATGAAAGAAATGAAATAGAGAATATCTAAACAACTTACGTTTCGCCGATGATATACTTATAATAGCTGAAGATCTAGGTGTGACAAGAGAGATGGTACAGGAACTCGTTGTGGCTGCAGAAAGTGTAGGTTTAAATATAAATATCTCGAAAACAAAAATCATGACCAATTTGATACCCAACGAGAACATCAGTATTGGTGGGAAAGAAATAGAACTCATAGATAGATATAAATACCTGGGACATGAAATTATGATTGGCAGGGATAACCAGACTCATGAACTGAAGAGAAGAATCGGCCTTGGGTGGGCAGCATTTGGAAAACTGAGAGAAACTTTTAAAAGTGAGCTGCCCACATGCCTAAAGAGAAAGGTATTTGATCAGTGCGTCCTCCCAGTCTTGACGTACGGAGCAGAAACACTTACCTTGACAAAAGCAGCAGCTACCAAACTGAGAGTCACGCAGAGAAGAATAGAGCGGTCCATGTTAGGAATAACTCTGCGAGACAGAATAACCAACGAAGACATCAGGAGAAGAACCGGAGTGACTGACATCATCGAGAAGATAGCCAGACTAAAATGGAGATGGGCAGGACACATAGCCAGAATGATAGATGGGCGATGGACAAAGAGGTTATTGGAATGGAGGCCAAGGGAAGACAAGAGAAGCGTCGGTCGACCACCTACAAGATAGACTGACGATTTAAGAAGACTCAATAAAAACTGGATGAGAGCGGCGCAAGATAGACATGGTTGGAAACATAAGGAAGAGGCCTATGTTCAGCAGTGGACTCTTGAGGCTGGATGATGATGATGATAGAGGAACCTATCTAAAACTTATCAAAACAGCTAAACAGCTCAATGTACTACGAGAATCGTCTGGGAAACTCTAAAAATGTTGTAAGGTAAACTTGGTCCACAATAAATGATCTTCAAAATAAAACTAACCTAGCTCAAACATTTTCTCTTCCAAACCTGAAAATCTAAATGAATACTTCGTTAATATGAGTACAAATATAACATCACCTATTTTGCCACAACAAGATCCTATTTTCTATCTACCCAATTTAAAAAAAGGTCTCCAATTCATTCTTTATAAGAGCAGTTGATAAATCTGAACTGATCCAAACAATTAGTAGTATCAAAAGCATATCTTCCTGTAGTACTGATGGACTATCCATAAAAATTTTCTTAAATCTCACAAATAATGTGTTAAAAGTCCTGGTCTCACTAATTAACAATTTCTTTGAAAATGGTATATTTCCAGAGTGCCTAAAGACAGCCATTATTGTTCCCCTTTATAAGGGTGGTGAAAAATCTAATGTCTGCGACTATAGACATATTGCCTTACTACCTGTCCTATCCAAAATTATTGAGAGACTTATAAAAGCCCGACTTATGCCCTTTCTCATTGAAAACAACAGTTTATCACAAAGTCAGTTCGGCTTTTTATCTAATAAATGTACCAGCGATGCTATGTTTACTGTACTACATGAGGTCTATAAGCACTAAACAATAATCTTTATACTGCCACTGTTTTTGTGACTATGCCAAAGGTTTTGAATGTGTAAATCATGACATTTTGATAAAAAAAACTAAATTTCTACGGAATTCGACGTATTTCTGTGAATTGGTTCCAATCTTACTTAAGGAATAGGAAACAACTAGTTTAAGCAAATAAAACTGACTAGTCACAAAAGCATTGTATGTGGAGTACCACAAGGTTCAGTACTGGGTCCTCTACTTTTCCTTATCCTTATAAATGACTTAAAAATCGATGAAGAAAATTTTCCTTTTTGCTGATGATACCAGTATTACCTGCAAGAACTCTAATATTGCAACGCTTTATGCAATTATAACTTCTGATCTACTTAAAACAAAAAACTGGTCCGACTCTAATTTATTTATTCTCTTTTAAAGTGGATAAGACAGTAGCATTATCCTATAAAAGAACTCTTTAATCCTTGCTTCTTAATCAGCCAGATCAGTATAATTTATTCTGTAAAATTTCTTGGTATTTTTATAGACAGCAACTTTAAATGGTTCCTTTATATCGATTTGTCAAGTAAGAAACCAGCATCAGCTTGCTATGCAATAAGATCTGTTTTAAAGGAAATGAATTTAGCATCTTCCTTTTCTTTGTTCGAGTCTAATCTTCGATATGGCCTTCCTTTTTGGGGTTCTATTGTGTATTCACCGATCCCATCCACTAAGTTAGTAAAGAAATCTATATTATACTCGGCAAAAAAATTATACAAACATCTTCCTTTACTACTTACATCTACAACTTCTTTCCTTAAGTTCCGTAAATTGACAAAAGCCTATCTATCTTAAAGACCTTATTATTCAGTGGAAGAGTTTCTGAACAAATAATTAAGAAAGTACAGTTCGGTTAGGTACAAGTAACAAAGTATTTTTATATAAATTTGGGTATCACATGCAGCAGCTTAAACTTATTCGTAAACTAGTTTTTTTTTTAATTAATTAGATGGCTTTGGTAAAGACCAATTAGTCAGACGATTTTTTCTCTAACTATAATAATTAAAAAAAAAATAAACAAAAAAAAAAGAAAAAAACTTTACAGAAATTTAAAGAAAACTCATCCTTCTTCACAATAACAATGCTTAAAGTATTAGTAGTGTAAAAGTGAGGTGTGAGCAGTGTATGTTTTTTTTTTGTTTTTTTTTTAACTCTTATTTTCTATTTTTTTTGTGTTATTTTTTTTTGTTATTTTTTTTATTTTTTCGTCGCCCTCTTACAAAATCTAACTAGTTGCAGAATAGCTAACAAAGAGATGGTTAGTAATTTACAATTTCATTTTGCAACTTTTGGTGTGATTATATAAGCAGTACAATATATTAATATTCTTATTGAAAATTATACAATTTAAATTTATGGGTAAGCAAATTTTGTTATTAACAACTTTATTATAAAATTTATCTGTGCTTTGACTATTTAATGAACAACCAAGTAGAATGTGTGTTAAGTCTCCAAGTTCACCACATAAACATGAGGAATCATCAATTAAACCAATTTTACATTTATAACTTGGTGACATTGCATGACTTGCTCTTATTCTGTTTAAAGTAATAATAAAGTTCCTGTTGTTTCGGTTGTGGAACCATCTTATTATTGGTATTTGGACTTGACATGATTTATAATTTAATCCTATTTGTTTGCTGTCATATAGTTCTTGCCATTTAGTCTTAAGTTGAACTTTGAGTGTGGAATTCAAATCTGTATATGGAATACACTGGTTAATAGAATCTCTGTGTAAGTCTGAGGCGGGTTTTGCAAACTTATCAGCAATTTCGTTTCCTTGTATACCCGAATGCAGTTTGATCCAAACTATTAGCACCTCCCGTTGCGAGCTAAGTATTTCGTGATTGGTCTGCAGTATTTCTACTTCGAGATGACTTAAGTTCTTGGCCGCACTTATATTTTTTAGTCTCTCTAAACTAGTTCGTAAGGTTTTATTATGCAATTTGCATTATAGTAAAATTTTGCAATGGATTGTATATTTTATTGTGTTTTATTCCGTGATATTGACGATTTATGTAATTTTAGTAAATTTTAATTTTATTGTTATTGTTATGTTATTGTTATTATTACTTTTTTTTTAACTTATATAAGCTTTGTCCATAAAATCGTTCAATTTTCAGTGACAATAAAGCATATTTCTATTCTATTATATCTTTTATTTAACTATTTGTATTCTAAAAATAGTTGGCGCTCAATTCTTTGACCAACTAAATATTCTGTCATGATCTAAATTTTAATTTTAATTTTCGCTAATATTCTAATTCCCTATATTCAGACCTCATTATGACCTATGAGTGCCATATATAAATTTTTATACCTTCAGTCGACAACCGTTATTTGTCAGTACGCAACTCTTGACTTCTGTCATGTCAGTTTTACTTCAATTCCGAAGTACAAATTTATAAGATATGTAAAGTAAAATATTTTTTATAAATATCCTTCATCCATAAAAAGTCATGCTTCTATTCAAAATTCATTTATATTATTAAATATTTTTTTGGCGTAAGTTTATATTTAATATGTAACCAATATTCAGTATCTTTTTATAATTTTTTTACACATATCTAACCTCCCACCCACGTGTTTCTTTTAACTTTATAATTCGTCCCATATGCAGTTAGTATATTTAATATAATTTAACTAATTTATTTAAAAAAAATTTTTGTTAAAATCCTTAATAAAAGGTATATACAATTAAAAAACCTCAACGGGCTATGTCATGAAGACAAAACGTTTTCGGAATCCATATTCCATCATCAGTGTCTAGTTGTACATGTTTTGAGCCACTAAATATCTGGGTAAAAACCCGTTAAAAGTTATGTTACAATTTGGTTTACATTATTTAGTCTTATATATTAGGATGTTAAAGTTACCAGTGGATATGATAACATGGCAACGTATGACTCCACATGGCGTTGCTGGTCCTGAGACAACTGAGAGTTGCTTTTCACACATTTGTATTAAAATTATGAGTATACATATAATATACCTACAACTTAATAAATATACTTATATACTATATCAAAAAATTTAATACAGTTTACTATGTGATTCTTTGATCTTCACGATGCTACATTGTTAACTAGGTTGCTTTTACCAACTGCAAATTATTAAGAAAAACTTACAGAAAAGTAAAGACTTCTCGTGAATAAAGGTATATTTTCTTTAATTAAATAATAATTAAAATTTATTCAAAAGGATTGCAATTTTTAAAAAACGTTTTCAGCCAAGTCACAAGTTGATAGTTAAATTTTTAAAAATGTGGAGAATGTGTATATTTAAAAAAGTAGTTGTTACTAGATACTGAAATAGGTCTAAAAACTTTGAAAGTAGATGACAATGATGGTTATATTTAAAAAAGTATTGACACGAGGGCGATGTTATAAGATTTCATATAAAGGGAACATACTTTTCCCTGCTCGAACAAGGGGAGTTGGGTAATACCAGCCATCTGAATAAGTGAAGAAGAAAGTAAAATTAATTGAAGTTTGAAAGTTTCTCAAGACAGTGAATAGCGGATTTTTGGCAAATACTGTAACAAAAGCAACATAATAGGTATTGTGTATGAGAATATTGTATTAATGAATTATATTTTTGTAATATTAAAATTAAAGTAAGCGAAAAATAAAATAATAATATAAATTAAATTAATTTATTGAGAAATATATGCTATTAGTTAACAAAGTGATGTTAATTGATTAAATATAGTTATTGCATGATCTTACATTTGAGCAATGACGTATCGAGATAAGTTAATAATGTTATGTGATAATGAGTTGTGTGGTAAACGTAACAATGATGGAGGGAGAAAAAAAAGAAAGTGATAGAACAAATATAAAATCCGACATTTATTCTACCACTTTCAGCAGCATATAAATCTAAAATAAGCTGGGATTGTATTACCGTCTCAGATTGAGCTAATGCTGCTGGCAGCCACAGATTGCCCATGATTGTCATAGGTAAAAGCAAGAAACGACGTTGTTTTAAACATGTTTAAATATGCCTACGATTCTTATGGTTTACACTTCGCAAAAGATGCTTGGAAAAGTAGTACAATTTTCATGAAATGGTTTATAGAAATTTGTATACCCTCTGTTAACGCCCATAAGTTAAAAAGTGGTAAAGTAAAAAAAATAATATTGTTTCTTCATAACGCTCCACCTCATCCATCATGCGACATCTTAAATAAAAAAGACAATTTTATAAAAGTCATGTTTCTTTCACACAATTTCCATATGATGTGACTTCATTATTGCAGCTCATGGATCCATTGCAATTTGGTAGTATAGAACGTAATTGTTGCGTAAGTTACTTTTCCAAAAAGAAGTGTATAAAGAAAAAAGCCTGAACGAAAGCAAAACAATTTATTCAAAAGACGGTTCCTACATGATCGGTGCAGCATGGAACAATGTAAACAAGCAGAACTTGAAAAAAGCGTGGAATAAAGGTTTAGTGGAAAATCCTGAAAGCGAATAATTAAATGAAAAACAGTAAGATATGTCTGAAATGATAGACATGCTAAAAAAAATCTATTGTGATAAATGTGATGAGGAAGAAGTTCAACAATTTGACGATGATTATCTTGGGTACCAAAGACAATCGGGTAAAATTTTAGACATCATGACTAATAAAAGTGATAAAACCGGTAGCACCTTATTAACTGCAAGTTCAGATAATGAAGATGAAAATGTAATTGGTGCTTCGGGACATTTTACTTGTTCAGATAATGCCTTGCATTTGTTTTAAACACAAGCTGAGAGCGACTAAGACTAAGACTAAGAGGAAACATCAAACATCTGTCCTTAAAAAACACGTGACCTACACTTTTCTAAATTGATAGTCTTGCTTTGGCAAACGAAAATTAAAGATTTTTTTAAGCGTGAGTAATTAACGCTTAATTTACCTTTAAAAATCTTTAATTTCCGTCAATATTGTAGCTAGAATATTAGTTTTGTTGCAAAGACTGCACTTATTTGTTTAATTTCTATTTGCCATTAATTATATAAATACATATGTAGGTTTATATATATATATATATACATATATATATATATATATATATATATATATATATATATATATATATATATATATATATTAGAATTGATGGCCGAGAACGTTTCATATACCAAAAATTCAACATATGTAAAACTGTTGTTAGGGTTTAACGGCTCATTGGAGGAATCATATCGTTTTCCAGTAACTTGGCCTTAACTTTTTGATCGTTGGAGGATCGTTATTTTCTAAAAAGAATGTATGCACGGTCCTCCGGATTAAATTCATTTGCGTTTCGTTTAAATCGACAGGTTTTCGTTCACGCTGGCGAGTTTTTGGCGCACTTAAAGTTTCTGTGATTTTTACTTCACACACAATCCGCTCCACTGTCGGGGCTGACACCCCTGTTAAAATCGAACAGTGATCTACAGCTTCCATTGTAGGATGTGTTTTCTTAAGTCCATCATACCCTTTCCACACGGTTTGTTTCTCAGCTTTTGAGAGTGGTTTGTGCCGATGAGATTTTTTGGTACTTGCGCCAGCAGCTGCATCCATTTTTATTTCTATAAAGACGAAAATATACACTCATTAATATTGACGAATTTTATTATTTATTACATGTTTTAACTTCTGTATTAAACAATGTCAATGAAATGTCAATTAAAGTATTTTTATTATTGAACATTGCTTTATTACCAAGTAAACTTGAACAAAAATTGAAAGGACATAATGAACAATATATCTTACATTAACTTAAATATGGCGATAAAAGTTTTTAACAGTTTTCGGACCCTTTTTAAAATTATTTGCCGATCCCCGTTCTATATATTTTTCGAAATTTTCTTAATTAAAAAAAATTAATAAAACAATAATTAATTACTGACTTTTCGATTAAAAATCAAGTATTATGTAATGCTTTATTACAATATAATAATTAATTCTTGATTTTATTTATTAGACATCTAAGTCTTAATAGTTTTGTATTAAATTTTACAATGCGTTTAATGTGTTACTTGTCATTTCATGATTTCATTTAAGATAAGAAGTAACTATGGCAAATCAATAAATCTAAATTTCACAGCTAACTGTTTAATGTAATCACCTCTAAATAACGAAATATATTTAAATATATTTAACAATAATAATAGGAAACAACTTAAATTAACATTAACATTAACAATTTAAATATATTTAACAATAATACGAAACATGGACAATAAAATCAGAGGATAGGAAAAGGATTGACGCATTCGAAATGTGGTGCTGGAGACGAATGCTACGCGTCTCGTGGACGGAGCACAGATCCAATCAGTCGATTGTCGAAGAGCTAAACATTCAGAGCAGACTCTCCTCTCAGTGTCTTGCAAATGTTTTAAAGTTTTTTGGCCACATTGCGAGAAGAGACAATGACAACTTAGAAAGACTAATTGTGTGCGGAAACGTAGAAGGACGTAGAGGCAGAGGACGCTCACCTATCCGATGGTCAGACCAAGTACAGAAAGCCACTGGAGAGACGTTTTCCGAGTCCATGAGAGCAGCCCAAAATCGCAAGAGATGGAGAGAATTGACAGCCCGCGTTGTAGGAAATCACGATCCTCAGCAATGAGGAAACGACAAGAGAGAGAACAATAATAATAGAATTCAGATGACACTGACACTCGCTAGATTTGCCAATTTGCAATCCCTGCAAATCTATGCGTCACCGTCTTCAATCTCTTGTCCGAGTTTTAATCAAACTGTATGGAGATAGTCATAAATTTTTATCCACAGGCGAATGAAACCCATATATATATATATATATATATATATATATATATATATATATATATATATATATATATATATATATATATTTATATATATATATAATATATGTTAAAGTTCTTAATTTTCAACAAAAATGTATTATTCTTTTAATTATCAAATCGGGGCAAAACAATTTATAATTCTTAGAATATCTATCTACTTTAAAATGGCTACGCACAAATGTTTTCCATTAAAGCATATTTCATGTTTAAAATAAAATAAACAGTTTTTATTACTAAACTAAAATTATGGCACTTTTAATAAATATGTAGATAGTGTTTATCTACTAACCGATCAATAACTTCTAACCTAAATAGTTACTAAAATAAGTTAAATACATTAATCTAGCTATTATTCGCACTACATGGTAATTAATTAATAAATTACGTTCCGAAATTATAATGACACATCACAACACAATAATTAGTACGACAATGTATTTATAATATAGTCCCCCGTGTATAAAAATTTTCGTATTAATTTATCTAATAGAATGTTCTACAATTATATTCGACATTCATAATCCTATATCATATCTAATAAGTTATTGGCAGGGGAGGCAAGGACAGTATATATTCATTTTTATTACATTTTTTTAAAATATGTCATATATATATACAGTGCTAGTCAAAAGTCCGTTCCCCCCCTCGTATCTTTTGAACGGTTATTGTTATAATAGTGAAATTTGGAGGGAGGTAATAAACAGACGTAGGCTTCTCAACTAGTCATAACAGGCGACGTAATAGTGACAGATGACGTTACAGCGCCACTGTGACAGATAATTTTAAATGGGACCTTATAACAAGTGATACCTCGTTTGAAATGTACTGAAAATACCTATTCAGTTATAATAATTTTGTTTGAGTTTAAGCTCATTTTGATGAATAAATTTAATAAATACTAAAATTGTAGCTTCTCATTTAATTGATAAATATTTAACAACCAGTTCTTATAGTAAAATGTGCTCCATTTACTTCCTGACAGTAATGCATCCTATTTCTAAACTCTTAGCCGTAGTCGTTCAAATGTGTCGGGGGAAATTGCCCTACATTCTTCAACAGTTCGTTGTTTCAAAATGTCAATATTGTCGGTTGCTGTAGCGTAAACTTTAGATTTTAAGTATCCCCACAGAAAAAAATCTAATGGTGTGAGGTCCGGTGACCGAGCTGGCCATTCTATCGTAAATCGTCTACCACGATATTCCTCATCTAGGTAACGTCTTATAATGGTATGCAGGAGCACCATCTTGTTAAAACGTTAATTCCAAGTTGCCGAATTCATCTGGTTTATCCTCCAGAATTTCAAGTATTAATGGTTCAATTATATTTTGTAACATCTCCAGATACACTTCACCGGTTAAGTTAGTATTGAGAAAAACAGGCCCAACTATGTGGTTTCCCAAAATACCTGTCCAAACATTTATTTTTTTTTGGAAATTGAGTATGTGTTTAACGAAAGACGTGAGGATTTGTGTCACTCCAATACCTCACATTGTGTTTGTTAACATCTCCATTGAGAAAAAAAAGTACTTTCGTCACTAAAACAAATTGTTTTTATGTAGGTAATTGGGCTGATGGTTTATTTTATTGCACATATTTTCACAGAATTCTAGTCTTCGGTCGGGGTCATCATCTGAAAGTTGGTGCACAATTTTTAACTTGTATGGATGAAATTTGTTTTCGGATATTTGGAAAAGAAAATGTGAACCTATGGGTGTTAAAATTGGAGACCATACACTGTACAGCTTGCATTTTGCTGATGACCAAGTAATACTTGCAGAAGATCAAGATGATATCCACTACATGTTACGAAAAATAGATGAAGAATATACTAAGTGGGGCTTATCAATTAATCCATCAAAAACAGAGTACGTAGTAGTGGGAGGTGAAGGAAAGCACTTAGAACTAGGAAGTAAACAAATTCAAAATACTAATAGCTATAAATATCTCGGTGTAAACATTACAAACAATGGTCGGAATACAAAAGAAATAGCTACTAGAATTGGTCAAGGAAATTTAGCAATACGTCAACTGAATAGTATACCTTGGAATAACCACATCACCCGAAACACAAAAATTAGGATATACAAAAGTATCATAGAAAGCATTGCTACATATGGTTCAGAGCTTTGGGTAATAAATAAAAATAACGCATCCAAAAAAAAACAATGGAAATGAATTATTGGAGAAGATGTTGCCAACTCACTAGAAGAGATAGAGTAAGGAATAATGAAATCAGAGAGCGTATGGGCATAGACATTGACGTCCTGGAAACTATAGAATGCAAAAGGCTGAAATGGTATGGCCATGTAGAAAGGATGAATGATCAACGATGACCAAAGAGAATGTTACAGTGGATCCCCACCAACCGCAGGAAAAAGGGAAGACCAAGAAGATCGTGGAGACAAGAAGTAAAAGGTGCAATGGAAGATAGGGGTCTACAAGTAGATGACTGGAACGATCGCAAGCGTTGGAATCTAGGTTGCGAGAAACGGCGGCAGCTGTAATAAACTCGTTATATAATAAATAAATTTGTTTTCGGCCAACACTCGGTGTACTGTCTTTTGACTGATTCCATAGATAGATGCAACTTGGGCTGTAGAAGACGTAGGGTTCACTACCATTTCTGATATTATGTCAATTTTTTTGTCATCACCAATTATTGGTCGACCCGATCGTTTGGCATCTTGAACACTACCTGTTTGTTTAAACTTCCGAAGAAGCTTTCTCAAATAAGATCTCGATATAGGGCGATCGGGGTACCTCTCATTAAAAACACGTTCCGCTGCATGGAAATTATTTCCACATTCACCAATTAGTAACACAGCTGCTACTTTATCGGATACAGTACGTACCATTCTGCCTTTGTAAATAAAAATTAACTAAACTAAACTAACTAAACTAAATATTAACTAAGAACAACTAACTAAAAACAACTTGACTAAACTTGAATTGACTAAACTAAGTAGAAACAGAAACTAAATATTGGGCATAAACACTTTTGCAAACTAAAAACAACTAGAGAATTGACAAACGTCAACTTTTTTTGACAAATAACCAAAGGCTGACAGAATTTTTATTAATTAAATGCCAAATTAGAATTTTAGTATTTATTTAATTTATTCATCAAAAGCATCTTAAATCCAAACAAAATTAGTATGATTGAATAGGTATAGGTATATTAAAATAATTGTAATTTCGAATTTAATTAATAAATATTCTAACGTTCGCCTCTGGTTAATTGTCAAAAAAGTTGACGTTGACGTAAAAACGATTAGAGAATTGAAAAACGTCAACTTTTTGACAAGTAACCAGAGGAGGAGGTTTTAATATTTATTAATTAAATGCGACACTACAATTTTAGTATTTATTTAATTTATTTATTAAAATGAGCTTAAACTCAAATAAAATTATTATGACTGAATAGGTATTTTCAATACCTTTCAAACGAGGTATCACTTGCCATAGGGTCCGATTTAAAATTATCTGTTACAGTGGCGCTGTAACGTCATCTGTCACTATTACGTCACCTGTTATGACCAGTTGAGAAGCCTACGTCTGTTTATTACCTCCCTCCAAATTTCACTATTATAGGTATAACCGTTCAAAAGATACGAAGGGGGGAACGGACTTTTGACTAGCACTGTACAAACTAATGTTTTGAGATTTACCAAAAAATAGTGTTAAGTTATTTATATTAACAACATTAGAAAAGAGCATCCTATGTAGCATATCTGGAGGATAAGAGTTTTCAATTAGAATATTTTTTAACAATTGAAGATCTTCTTGTAGATAATCTGGATTAGAAAGTTTTAAAACACGTTCTTTTAATCCTGATATAAGGTTCATTTTCATCTTATTTGGATGATAAGAGTAATAGCTTATAAATCTATTACTACATATGGGTTTTCTGAACCATCTGGTTTTCAACATATTGTCTGTATTTCTTACAATTCTCATGTCAAGGAATAGTAGAGAAAATTATCTACCTCTTCCTCAACTGTAAATGTTGATTATGACTGTTGAAAATGTTGAATGTTTCATGAATTTTGTATTTAGGAAGTGCCAAAACTAAATCATCTACATATCTTTTAATAAAAGGAATGAAAAAAATATAATATAAATGAATAGTGATTGTATCAGCAATTGCACTTTTTGTCACATTTTGATTTAATTTTCCATATATCTGTTACATTTTTTCAGACATCTATCAATGGTGAATAAATCTTCTTCTTTTTTGTTACTAAACAAAAAATAATTTTTAAACAAAATTTTATTTTTGGTAATATAATTATCAAAAATAAAAATTTTAAGTTTACATTTATGACATTGAGGCTTATTTGTAATTGGTTGCTATTTTAACTTATTTATAAATTTAATTGTGTTGGTATTAAAAAAATGTTTTCAAAATTATACTAAAATTTCAGAGAAGCATTTATTAGATTAGGACATTTTTATATTAATTATTTTTAAGATGTATTAGCAGCAATTTTTATTTACTAAACTAATTTTACTTGGTGAGTTAACAAAAATTGTTTTTTCTTTCTAGTTTAACTTTGTAAGATATTTTGTCTTTTTTAGCAGATCTTGATAATAATTGTAAACACAATTGAAAGCTCGAGATGAAAAATAGTTAACCAATAGCCCTTTTATTGACTCCAACCCATCCAAAACAGTTATTTTTTCCAAACGAGTCACAAGTACTTCTTTTTTCTTATTCTTATATATATATATATTATATATATATATATATATATATATATATATATATATATATATAAATATATATATATATATATTATATATATATATATATATATATATATATATATATATATATATATATATATATATATATATTGTTATGATGTGTTGTTTGTTTGTGAATGATGAGCAATGAGTATTTTTAATAATATAGGGTTTTTATCGCGGTTCTCAAAGAATTAGTTTGTAAGTACTTTTTTAAATTATCTTTATTATAACTATTATGAAACACACATATATATATCTAACCTAGCCAATGTAAATTTAAAATAAACTATCTTTAAATTGATATTCTTATAAAACTAATTAAATTCTATAGACAATGTAAAATTTAAACAAACTATCTTCAAAATTGAAACTGTTATGACACTAACTAAATTATATTAACAAAATTTTGTACCTTTCTTTCACTGAATGCCTAAATGAACTGTTTTCCACTATATAGATTCTAATCACCACTGAATGTCTTCGTACTTCGGTTATCCTTGTTTTTGTGAAATTACTTTTTCCAATTATCAGCTTCTACCAATTTAAGATATATTTTTCTTCACCAGCATTTATAAACCACCAAGCAAACCAGCAAAACAGCATTTATATTTATTCTTCTTTTCAATATACCAATATCCAATTATTATAAGTTGATTTATACTAATCTCCAATCATAATATAATTTTAATTTCTTCCAATATTCTTCTAATATACTTTTTTAATCTTCAATAATTATTTGTGTATAATTCCAAATGTGCATGAAAATATATGCATAATTTTTAATCTTCATTTAACTCACTATATTAAACAATTGGACTATTTGTAACTGAATGGACTGGACCTACTTTCTTACTAAAACTTTTCTGACTGCACTATCTTGAAAATTCTGAACAATTGACTTCACTAACTTAATGAGTCTATCTTCTACTAACTTTCATAATAAACTGGCCATCTTGAAACCAAATCACGGGTATTAATATCTTTTCGGATGTTCCAGAACCATCTGGTAAGAAATCATGTTCTATTTAGTTCTATTTCTTCTATATGGATGTTCTCGAAAAAAGTATCTGTTCGATCCACCGACATAATCATTATTCCAGAATGTTCCAACATAAACAAAGGTCAAATTCTGCATTCTGGAGAATTCGTTAATGTTCTATTGATAATTTTGTTGACATTTAGGCTTTTCAGATCAGAATAAACATTTAAATCATTAAATATATATAAATTAAACATTTTAAACTAACACTATTATTATAACCCCACTTTATATTCCTAAAATGTCACTTGGAGAGTATGTATAGTGTGTTGCCTAGTCACATGGCTCACTTAAATATATCTACAAAATCATAACTACTAAAAAAATACTTTTTATATGCTAATTTCTTAAAAATGCCCTCACATAAATATATTTTTATAAAATTCTCTAGTATATAACTTATTAAAATAACCAAATTTTTTTAATATCTAATATTATGTAGTATATAACTTATAAATTATTTTTTTAAACAATATCATTTCAATATATATTGTTATGCTATTTAAATTGTATTATATTGCTTACTTAGGAAAACTCCTGTCTATATTTATTAAATGATCTAATCTCCAATTAATCACAATAAATCAGCATTAATTAATTACAATCTCAGGCTATTTAAATTGTACTAGTTACCTTTGATCGTGGATTTAAAATATTTTCCAATTGGCTTCCTAATCGGGATAGGTAATATGACCTGAATAAAATACATAGAATTTCAACTGAACTATATGTGAGATGTCCTTTATTTTAATGAAATTTTATATAACAATCAATCCTGTAATATTTGCAATATACTAACTTTAAATATATGAGAAGTTGTTTTCTATCATGGACCCAAATGTTATTTTACATTGATTTTTAATATGTGTTATAACTAAACTCTTTTTATAATTCTTTTTTTTTTTTTAAGTGATCGCAAAATTAACTGTCTCTATTATTTATTCAATTTATTTAATTAATAAATGAAAATCACACTCCGGCTCTAATGAAAATTGACTGACCTTTCCTTCTCTGCCGTTGCAATTCTATGGCCACGCCAGAACAAAAAAATCCTTTCTCTGCTTCTGCTCCTATTGTGGTCCAGATGACGTACACCTTTCTCCTATCTGTCACTGTATCTGCAACCCAACAACTCGTGTTAGTCTATGCAGCCTCCTTTTGAGCCAATCTCCGCGCCTGTTTACAACTCCAAATGTTTCCGGCTTCGTCAGCTATTAATATTCTTATACCCTTTGGTTTTCTATCTCTCTGTACCCCGTTCCTCACACTGGTCAGCTTTTACACAGCAAATAAACACACCTGGTAAATTACGTCTTCGGAACTTCAAACAAAAACAAATCACAAAGCTCCTTCCTTCTTGGACGACTAAAACTGACTAACCAACCTTTTTTTCTCTCTCCTATCTCATAGCCAAAACCAACCTCCTTGCATTCAAAAATTGACCAATAAAAATCATCCACCTCTGTGACGTATATCGTTACCAACCAACTCTCTCTATAAAACGTCATTCGGGTAATTCCAGAAAACAACCTTCTTTAATTATTCTAACTAAATCTATCTGCTTTACAAATATTTCTTACTAATAGCTACAAACGATACCTGTTTCTCAATTCAATGTCTTTTGTTAATAAACTTTTACCGATATAATCTTTCGGGGAGAAAAACCACCGCAAATCCCGGTCTATTGTTTCAACACTTTCTATATACACTTTTATTCCGGGTAAATCCATTCCACAATAACCGACTTATTTAAATTTCTTATCGATAATATTTGAAAGTCTTGTCTCTGAGGCCTAATGAACAATTCTTCGAACAACTTAAAATACATATTTTGTCTTATACAGGATGTTTGAAAATTTATATGCCCGTGTCTTTATGAAATATCAATAATTTTAATTTTTATTTAAGTAATAAAATTTGTATATCGGTTTTTTATTGCTTATGGACATTCAAAAGTACAACAAATCCCCGCCTTTGTAATCGATAAAATTTATCAATTTATGCAACTAAATTTTCTCGAGGCAAACTAAACGTACTTCCTGTATGCTAGCTGTACTTATGCTACGTATTATCCTATCCTACTATCTACTTTATACAAATTTAAATCTTTATTCGTGATATTTATATACATCATGGATATTATAAATACCTCTGATCTTTTCAGAATCCATATGTTTCAACTCATAGCTGTTTACTCCATCTTCGTTGTTTACTATGTATGGCCCTTCGAAAACAGGCATCAATTTCGCGCAAATACCGGTCTGAAGATTTGACACTCTTAATGCTCTTACCATTACTTTGTCACCCTTTTGGAAAGTTACTGGTCTTCGTTTCCTATTATGACCCTGTCTCTGGATGTATTTCTCATTGCTTCTTCTTAATCTCCTCTGAACGGTTTCTATAACCTGTCGATACTCTCTTTGTTCTGGATCTTCCCACGGTCTTATCGGCATGACGCCTTTCATGATGTATTCTGGTGTTTCTTTCGTTACTGTACTTGGCATGGAATTTAGGTACATCTCTATTTCTCCCAATTTTCTGTCCCATCGCCGATGTTGACCATCCGTTGCAATGCGAAGAAATTTCGTTACCTCTTGTATAAATCGCTCAGAAGGATTACTTTGGGGATGCCTGATGCTTACAAAGTTCGTCTCGATTCCCCGTTCTCTAAGCTGTCCCTTGAAACGATCATTTCGGAAGTACGTTGCATTGTCTAGTAAAATTTTTCTTGGGGTTCCTACCGTAGCGATGAAATTGTCTATTTTTCTCAATATTTCTTCCCCTTTTGTGGTGCGGCAACTATATAATTTTACGTATTTTGAGAACACATCCACCATCACCAGAATATGCTTGTTCCTTTGCGTGGTCACAATTAGATCGCTTAACATGTCGATGGCTATAATGTCCAGGTTGTTCCGGGATACAATGCTCTTTGCAATATTTTCGTTTTTAAAATTCCTGCTCTTGTATTTCTGGCATACTTCGCATTTCTGTGTGATCTCTTTTGCAATGCGGTAATCTTGTCGACTGATGTAGTTTTCCCTAAATACAAGCCATACCTTTCTACTGCCAATATGTCCATTTTCCTCGTGTAGTTTCTTGATGATTCTTTCTGCCAATGTCGGTGTCACTAAATATAATTCCTTTCCGTCTATTCTCTTAAAAAATATCTCGTTTTCTAGCTCTGCTCTTCTCTTTTCTCTTTCTTCTAGGCCTTCCTGGTCGGTCCTTATCTCATTTAACGAAAATATCCCTTCGTCTTGTGTCAATATATTCAATCCCACATGTAATGTAATTGTCTCCTTTTTTCCTGTATCTTCGTCCCGTGTTAAAGCGTCAGCTATTATGTTGTCTTTCCCTTTGATGTATCGAAATTGGAAATCATACTCTTGTAAGAGCAGAATGCCTCTGTGTATTCTGTTATTTACCAATCGATTCTTCATGATGTGTATCAATGCTGCATGATCCGTTTCGATGGTGAATTTAGCTCCCAATAAGTAAAACCTTAATTTGTTTACGCAAAATAGTACACTGGCGAATTCCAACTCGGTGACACTGTATTTTCTCTCATGTGTTTTAGTCACTCGAGATATAAAACATATCGGAACCTCTTGGCCGTTTTGTATTTGCGACAACACTCCTGCAAATTTCTGTATCGACGCATCCGTACGGAGTATAAACGGCAAATTGTAAATAGGGTGATATATTTTTGTTCCTTTAGCAAATTCTTGTTTCAATATTTTGAAAGCTTCCTCCTGTTCTTCTTTCCAATTCCATTTTGTCCCTTTCTTTAACAATTTTATTAAAGGAATTTCTTTTTGGCTTAAATCGGGAATTAATTTCTTGAAATAATTTATCGTACCGAGAAACCCTCGCAATGTTTTTAGATTTGTTGGTCTTGGGTATTCGTCGATGAGCTTTACTCTGTCCTCGGCTAGACTTACAGTTTCGGTGTCAAGTTTGAAACCCAAATAAATCACTTTCTTTTGAAAAAATTGACATTTTTCAATGTTTAGTTTTAATCCCGCTTTGTCCAATTCTTTCAAAATTATTTTGATATGTTCCACATGACTCTGCATATCTTGTGAAAAAATTAATAAATCGTCGATGTAATGGACGATGAACTCTTCATGGTGATTCAAAATGGTATGCAAAGCTCGTACAAGTGCTGCACAGGCGCTTTGTAATCAAAACGGAACTACCTTAAATCGGTATACTATACCATCAATTGAAAAGGCACTGTAGTTTCTACACTTTTCAGCCAAAGGTATTAACCAAAAACTATGCTTTAGATCAATTTTTGAGAAAATATGTGATCCCGTGATTCTTCCAAAAATGGCCTCGATATTTAACGGTGATTCATATTGTGATACTGTGTGTTGGTTGATATTTCGGGCATCTAAACAGAGTCTTAACTCTCCACTGCTCTTCTTCACTATCACAATTGGGTTAATATAGGGTGAGTCACATCTCTAAATGATTTGATCTTCCAACATTTTTTTGATTTCTTGCTTTACTTCTTGCCGATACTTATAAGGAATTGGATAAGTCTTCGATCGAAAATTTCCCAAGTTTTTCACCTCAAATGAGTGCTCGTATTTTGTGGCCACTCGGTTTTCCTCATTTATCAGCGTTTCATAGTCTCTTAAAATTATACGCAAATCATTTTCTTTGCCTTCTCCACATATCAATTTTTTGTCTCTCCCATCAAAATTTTCGCACATATTCACCGTGTACTCCGTGTCTTCTTCAAACACCACTATCTCCATTGTGTCCTCTTCATTTTCCTTTGTTTTTTTTTTGTTGGGCTCGTCTCTTCTTTTGAGGAATCCCAAGTTTTGCTTTCATTTCTTGTCAAAATTTTTCCATCTTCTTCTCCTGAGCTCGTCTCATCTTTTGAGGAATCCCAGGTTTTTTTTTCTTTGATCTTTTTCAGACCTTTTCCCCTCTTTCTTCCTTTTCCTTTCTTCGTCGCCAGGTTCATTTTCACCGTTTGTTCTTTCTCTGATTCGTCCGTAATTTGTTTCTCTTGTTCCTTATCCTGTTCTTCTTCTTTTTCCTTTGTTATTTTCATCGTATTGGTTTTGAAGTCGATCACTACATGTTTTTCCGTTAATTCGTCAACGCCTACAATCATGTCATGTGACATATTTGGCATTATTACACATTGAAGTGCATACATATTTTTTTTCAATCGTACCATTACTCGTATACCTTCATTTATTGTTGCCAATGTCCGTTTATTTGCGCCCACTAAATTCACCCTAGGTATTTTATAAATTAGACTTGTTAAATTTACTTCTTCGATTAATTTTCTGTTGACCAGTGTTATTTCAGAGCCTGTGTCTATCATAATTTTAATTGGTTTCTCATTTATAAATCCATCCACAAATTTTAAATTAACTCCATTTCTCTTTTCATTGTTTCCTGCCAGTTTAATAAATTCCTTGGGGTGACAAAAAATTCCTGTTTGTTTCTTCGTTTTTAGTGAGCGCCTTCTTGAAAACACGCCTGTTGTTCTTCTGTGTTTTCTCTCCCGTCATCTTCTCTCTCATATTCATTTTCTTCTCTTTGCATATTATTTATTTCTCTTCTGTTCTCTTTTGGTCTATCATTCCCGTATCGGTTACCGCGAGATTCCTGTTCATTCCGTGGGTTATTGTATCTGTTTCCTTGGTATGGGCGGTTATTTCTACTCTGATTTTCCCGATCCCTGTTTTCATTCCATCTCTGGGTTCTGGGTTCATAATTCTCTCTTCCGTTCGGTCTATTTTCATATCCCCGTCTAGGTATGAATTCTCGTCTTGTATAATCTCTTCTAAAATTTTGACCTCTATCTCTATATTCTTGGTTTTCTCTTTGTCTATAATTTTCTTGCGGTCTTCTTTCTCTTCTTTCATGCCTACGTGATTCTCTCATTTGCAAAAATTGACATAAGCTGTCAATGTCCTTGTAATTTTGGAGATATATGTGGTCTTCCAAGGTATCTTCAAAATGTCGCGATATCAACCCTACCAATTGTTCTGATGAATTATTATATTGCAAATGTTTTGCATTATTATAGAGTTGTAATGCGTACATCTTTTCTGATACGCCCATCCTCTCATGGTATTTTCCATTTTGTAACTCTTTATTTACTTGTAGTTGCTGGATTTTTCCCCAGAAATAATTTAAGAATCTTCTCTCAAAATCTTGCCAATTGTCCAATTCTTCTTCCTTGCTGACAAACCAAAGATTTGCCTCTTCTTTGAGATGGTTTCTGATGGTTTCCTTTGCTGTTGCAAACGGTCCTATGTATTTGACTTTTTCCTTTAGGTTATTTATAAAAGGCACTGGGTGTATTTTCCTTATATCCCCGCCAAATCGTACTTTTACGTCTTCTGTGCTATGTACGATGACTTCCTTTCTTTCTACTCCTCTTATCTCCATCTCTGCAATTTGTTTAAATCTCCTTTCCGTTTCTTTCCGGTCTTCTTGTAGCGCATTTTCAAATTTTATTTCTAATTCCTCCAAATTATCTTTAATTCTCATTTCTTGTTCTTTCATATTATTTTTAATTTCATTAATCTCTTCTATTTGTTGTATCAGTTCTTTCTTTATCCCCTCAACACATCCTTTAATTTCCTGTTCATAGTTTTCCAGACGCTGCTCTATATTGCTCATTGTTTGTTTTGTTTCCCGTTGATTTTTATTCATTTTTTGTGACGATTCTTGTATTTGTTGTGTCTGTATTTGCATCATAGCTAATAATTTTTCTAACATCCCTGTTTCTTTTCTTTCCTCCATTATTGTAGCATTTCCTTCATTATCCGATCCTTCATCAATAATTGTTTCCTCTTCTATCTTATCCTCTTTCCTTTCTTGCGTTTTGCTTTGACTCCTTGTGGTCGACATGTTCGTTAGATTATTTATCCCCGCCAAATATGAAACTTTGAAATTTGTGCAATAATATCCCCGCCAAATATAAAATTCTACTGGTCTGTTGCAACAAACGGGACTTTTCCTGTTCAAATGTAATAACTCTTGAGTACGAGTATCAAATTTCAATATCCCACAAATAAATCAAATGGTAAAATATCAAATGTCAAAATCAATCAAATAATTCAAGTATGGTAAAATTATCAAATGTAAATATCACACAAATAAATCAATTATGGTAATTTGGTAAATTGTATCTTAAAAAAAATATATAAATCTTTATGTCCTCAATTTTTACATAATATTTCACTTTATCCCCGGCATATAAACTTTCAAATATCTGCTCGTCTACTCCTATCCTTTCAAATTTGCCAACTAGAAATATTTTTCAAAGCTTTACACGTTGGGGGCCATTTTGTTATGCTATTTAAATGATCTAATCTCCAATTAATCACAATAAATCAGCATTAATTAATTACAATCTCAGACTATTTAAATTGTACTAGTTACCTTTGATCGTGGATTCAAAATATTTTCCAATTGGCTTCCTAATCGGGATAGGTAATATGACCTGAATAAAATACATAGAATTTCAACTGAACTATATGTGAGATGTCCTTTATTTTAATGAAATTTTATATAACAATCAATCCTGTAATATTTGCAATATACTAACTTTAAATATATGAGAAGTTGTTTTCTATCATGGACCCAAATGTTATTTTACATTGATTTTTAATATGTGTTATAACTAAACTCTTTTTATAATTCTTTTTTTTTTAAGTGATCGCAAAATTAACTGTCTCTATTATTTATTCAATTTATTTAATTAATAAATGAAAATCACACTCCGGCTCTAATGAAAATTGACTGACCTTTCCTTCTCTGCCGTTGCAATTCTATGGCCACGCCAGAACAAAAAAATCCTTTCTCTGCTTCTGCTCCTATTGTGGTCCAGATGACGTACACCTTTCTCCTATCTGTCACTGTATCTGCAACCCAACAACTCGTGTTAGTCTATGCAGCCTCCTTTTGAGCCAATCTCCGCGCCTGTTTACAACTCCAAATGTTTCCGGCTTCGTCAGCTATTAATATTCTTATACCCTTTGGTTTTCTATCTCTCTGTACCCCGTTCCTCACACTGGTCAGCTTTTACACAGCAAATAAACACACCTGGTAAATTACGTCTTCGGAACTTCAAACAAAAACAAATCACAAAGCTCCTTCCTTCTTGGACGACTAAAACTGACTAACCAACCTTTTTTTCTCTCTCCTATCTTATAGCCAAAACCAACCTCCTTGCATTCAAAAATTGACCAATAAAAATCATCCACCTCTGTGACGTATATCGTTACCAACCAACTCTCTCTATAAAACGTCATTCGGGTAATTCCAGAAAACAACCTTCTTTAATTATTCTAACTAAATCTATCTGCTTTACAAATATTTCTTACTAATAGCTACAAACGATACCTGTTTCTCAATTCAATGTCTTTTGTTAATAAACTTTTACCGATATAATCTTTCGGGGAGAAAAACCACCGCAAATCCCGGTCTATTGTTTCAACACTTTCTATATACACTTTTATTCCGGGTAAATCCATTCCACAATAACCGACTTATTTAAATTTCTTATCGATAATATTTGAAAGTCTTGTCTCTGAGGCCTAATGAACAATTCTTCGAACAACTTAAAATACATATTTTGTCTTATACAGGATGTTTGAAAATTTATATGCCCGTGTCTTTATGAAATATCAATAATTTTAATTTTTATTTAAGTAATAAAATTTGTATATCGGTTTTTTATTGCTTATGGACATTCAAAAGTACAACAAAATATATATATATATATATATATATATATATATATATATATATATATATATATATATATATATATATATATATATACTGAAAAAGCGATAAACGCTTGTCATCAACGCTGATCAAATAGAATACAAAACTCAAATATTTGGGTGTGCAGCGGAAGATAGGACAAAGAAGTATTTTTTTTAGTTAACCAAGCTTTCGCAAATCTTTATTTGCATCATCAGGGTGCTACAATAAACAAAATTAGTACAAAATACAGAAAAGAATTATTTTGCATCTTACACTAATTGAGGTTAGTTGTCGTGATGTTTAATAAATGAAATGATTCGATTTTCCAAATGTAAAAATCCTATCCACGGAGAGCAATTATTTAAAAAGATTGTTTCTCGAGATGGCTTTCATTTTTCAAGAAAAAGAAACTATTAACAAAAAGACAGATACCAATAATTTAAGCAACCTATATTCATTATTGTTAACTTTGGATAAACACGAATCTACTAATACAGACAATTCATCATCAACAATATAAGTTTCATTATATATGAGATACAGTACCTCTCCTACTTCTTCTAATATAAGTCTTTTTACCTTTTCTGTTTCAAGAAGTTCAGCGTCTATCAAGTATACTGTTACCTTTACATTGTTATCATTAAGATCTAACGTTCTATCGTTTTAAGTTGGCAGTAACGAATTCACAACCAATTCTTTTGTTTCTGATAAGAATGTTTATAACCTAAATTTTATATTATGACATGTTCTGTAATTATTTTAACATAATTTTATTTGAGTGTTCTTGTATATGTGTTTTAAAGTGTTTTAAATATGTATTTGTTAAAGAACGTTTTTTTAAAAACAATTTTGGATAGTTTTCGCCATCATTTGTAGGGGTCAAATGAGTTGCTCATTTCATTTATTAAACATCACGACAACTAACCTCAATTAGTGTAAGATGCAAAATAATTCTTTTCTGTATTTTGTACTAATTTTGTTTATTGTAGCACCCTGATGATGCAAATAAAGATTTGCGAAAGCTTGGTTAACTAAAAAGAGTACTTCTTTGTCCTATCTTCCGCTGCACACCCAAATATTTGAGTTTTGTATATATATATATATATATATATATATATATATATATATATATATAAGAAATACAGGATATTCGTGACTGTCGATATAAACAAAACCATCAGTTTATTAGGGCTGCAGTCAGAAGGTTGGCCGAGATGTTAGAGAAACACTCTTTTGACTTTTGTCAAGCTTTCGGAATTATTTTATTCCTTTTTTAAGACACTGTAACATATATATATATATATATATATATATATATATATATATATATATATATATATATATATATAATGTGTAAATATTTACAAAATATCACAATTCGTCAGTGCAAGTTACTAGTCGTTGAGATTATTTAAAATAAAATTTGACACTCAACATTAATAACACAAATATAAAATATAATAATGGACAATACATTCTAAAAATTTTGATCGAGATAGTAAAACTTAGAGAATACTTTAATCACATTGTTTTTTGTTAGCGTTAGAGCTAAAACACACTATTAAAATATTTCATGAAAAATAAACTAAGTTTTACTATAATGACCAACATTTTTAGAATGTATTGTCCATTATTATATTTTATATTTTTGTAGTTAATGTTGAGTGTCAAAGTTTATTTTAAATATTCTCAACGACTAGTAAGTTGTACTGACGAATTGTGATTTTTTGTAAACATTTACACATTTTTTTTATTATTATTACAGTGTCTTGAAAAATGAATAAAACAATTCCGAAATATATATATATATATATATATATATATATATATATATATATATATATATATATATATATATATAATATATATATAATATATTTAATGTATATTTTAATTTGAAAAGAAAAAATGATAATATAAAAAGTATTTTTATTAAATCTTTAATGTAATGTTGAGAAATATTTCTGAACGAAAATTGCAAATAAAATATTTAATTATTTGTTTTGACAAACTCTGATTTAGTTACCATTCTCTTTATATCCTAATAATTAGATAGTAGCTATTCGTTACATTATAAAAAAATGTTTGGCATTTATAACTTAATTCCAAGGTTATTACAACGCAATTTTCCCAATTTTATTTGCTATCTTGAGTTGTAAGATTCCTTAGCAGAATATTTCTTGATAACAGGCAATAATGCTATCATTACAAACGTATTTTTACATTTTTTACAAGTAGCAGTTACAAAAATTTAGTACGTTTTACGTAAATATCGTTGGGATTTGACAATTTAATTAATATTATAGCTTTGTTAGACAATGTTCAAAGCATAATTTAATTTTATTGTTTGTACCAAGAAAATTCCCAACATGCTTGTTACATTAATTATAACATTTCATTTGTCGACTTGCATATTTGTAGAATTCCTGCCTCTTAAATATATTTTTGTACTGGGTGGCCAACTAAAAACGACTGTCGACTATATCTAGGGAATCAATATAATATAATATAATACAGGCTTGAACTAAAAAATATATAACAAAGTCTCGAGAAAAATGCGTAGATTATTAATAAAGTTGTTGATTTAGCACTATATGGTATACGAGCCCCTTCCCATATCAGTTGGCCTAACGTTAGATTGAAAAAAAAATTTAATTTTAGAGAACAAAAATAAAAGCGTAGCATAAATTTCAGAAGTTTTAAAGCTTCGAACAACATTTTGGAATTTCCTGCTTATAGAAAATGTTTTAGAACGTAATAAAACTATTAATTAAACAGAATAATAATAAATTAAAAAAAAACGTATAGAATCTATATAATTAACAAAAAAAATGTAAAAGTTTACCACTGAGTTAAGGTAAGGGAACAATTAGTTGACAGTGATCCAGTAGTTGACAATATAAGTTTAATTTTTATGAAATAAGCTAAGTTTTATTATTAGAAACCAGAAATCTACAGTTGAGAATAGTGGGGCTATCTATCTGTTCCTCCAACAAGTTAAAACTTCCTACCTTTAGCAAATTCAATATGGCAGCAAATGGCAGTTGGTCAGTTTTGTGTTGTGGATAAAATTAGTGTTTTTTAAAGAAAAGTGTTTAGAAGGTTAGTATTTTTGCACAAAATGGCATGTTTATTTGTTTGTATTAAATTATTATAAAACCAGAATGTATATTGCGAGCTATAAGCAAACTCAATCTGATTGTTTACAATATTGTAAATGGGTGTCATCTACTAGTTCTTATATTCGTATAATGTACCACTAGTTGACATGGATGTCAACTACTAGTGAAATGATCGTTAAATCTATTTGTTTCTAAAAACGCTTTACAAGCCTTCTCAAAGCGTGTTGTTTTTTCTAAAATATTTTCAAGGGGATATTTCGATTTGTATCAGTAGATGACAGCATGTCATTTACTAGATCATATGACTGTCAACTATTGGTGTTTCTTTATTTCAGATATTTTATGATGCCTCCAACCAAAGGAAATATGTTTCAGTATTCAGAAGAGCAAATGAAATCTGCATTAGCTGCGATTTCAAATGGTCAATTAGTTGCTTCTGCAGCTAAAAACAAGGAAGTGCCCAGAAGTACATTAATTAATAAAAGCGTGTCAAAATTTAGACAAATGGGCCTAGATTTCATTTTGTCGAAGGAAGAAGAAAAAAATATTGTCCTTTGGATTTTCACAATGGCAAAAGCTGGGTTTCCAATTGGTAAAGAAGCTTTACTTATCAGCGTTCAACACTTAATACAAGAACTATAAAGAAAGAACCCTTTTAAATCAAATAGACCTGGGCGGAAATGGTACTATAGTTTTTTGAAACGAAATCCAGAAGTATCTACAAGGACTGTTCAAAATTTAACAATAAGCAGAGCTTCAGTAACTAAGAAAAGTATATTAAATTGGTTTCAAGAAAATAAAACTTATGTAACAGAACATAAGTATGAGGAAGTTTTGAATGATCCCTCAAGAGTGTTTATTGTAGATGAGTCTGCATTCTTTCTAAATCCAAAAGGTAGTAAAGTCTTGGCAAAGAAAGGCAATAAAACTGTATATCAGCAGATCAACAGTGATGACAAAAAATGCCTTAGAGAATTCCAAGAGACTTAGCTCTCAGTGTTCCTGAATGGTGGGGTATTGGAAAGAGCGAAACTGGTTGGATGACCAGAGAGACATTTTTTAAATACATCACAAATGTCTTCTATCCATGGTTATTAAATGCCGGTATTACTTTGCCAATAATTCTTTTCATTGTGACAAATTCTGTGAAAGTGACGGAATAATTTTGATTGCCTTATTTTCAAATCCACTTATCTCATTCAGCCTATGAATTTAGCTGTGTTTCGTACTCTTAAGGATGGTTGGAAAAATAAAGTTTAGCAATGGAGATTAACCAATTATGATGCTCTTGTGTTAAAAAAGATTCACTTTTCCCCCCTGCTTGCTGAACTACTGGAAGAAGGAGTGACACCAACTGTACTTCCCAATTAATTTCGAAAATCTGTCCTTGCTCCTTGGAATTCAAATGCTGTTAACCTAATAAACACTGAGTTATATGAATCTGATATACCCCACCATTGCAACGCTGCGGTAAGTCAAAAAATTAAAGTAATAGAAGTTGGCCTAAAGTTCTTAGAAGATAATATTGATGAGGAGAAAATTGTAATATTTAAAAATGGAGATAAATGGGATGGAGACATACGTGATTATTATTTATTTTATTTTTTTAAAGAAAAAATGTCTGAATTGAACGTTCTTAAATCCCAAATAATAAAAAATTGAGATTTAAAATCAAAAAATCCAAATGAAAATTTGATGGAAGAAACTGAAGTACCTTCTGAGTCTAATGTTCCTCTACAGGAGCCAAATATTGCTAATGAGAGGGAAGAAACTTAAGTACCTTATGAATCTAATGTTCCTCTGAAGGAGCCAAATATTGGTAATGAGTTATTTAAAGCACCCTCATCTCCTGTTAACTCACCAACTAACACAACTAAACATTTTACACCAGAAAGAAGTCAAACAGAAGCCCTGCAATTGAGACAACTGTCGACATCATCATATATACGGTTTCATCTCCATTTAAAAGAACTCTATTTTGGCCTGAGCCCAAACAGTCGAAGCAATTAAAACGAGCTAAGAAATAAAAAGTAGCTTCAGTTATTACTTCAAAACAATGGCAAGAATATCACGAGAAAAAGCAAATAAAAAAAACAGTACAAAAGAAAAATAAAAAAATAAGGTCGGAGGAAAGAAAACAAAAAAAAAGAACGAGAAAAACGCACAAAAGAAAAGTATTTATTTATTTAGATTCAGAGACTTGTGAAGAATGGCAAGAGTCTGGTGAAAGCCTTGATGATATTAGTTTTGTGTGGAATGGTACAAACAATATTAAATAAAAAGATAAAGTGTGTGACACAGAAAAAGATACAAATTTAAATTTTAAAATTGAAGAACGCAATACAGACTCGAGGACTGAAAATATATCTAACAAAGGACAAAACTCCACACAAGTTTAGAAAAAAAGGTGATTACATTCTTGTGTCATTTCCAGGTAAAAAGAAGGCATATAAATTTGTGTGTGTTATAGAAGAAGTGTGCAAAAATGATGAAGTTAAAATTGTAGGTATAACGGCTTGTAATGAAACAAAAACCGTATTTAAGTTAAATGAGCAGGACATTAGTTTCATTAATTTTTAAGTTGGAATTTCCTAATATAATTTGTGCTGGAGATCGATTCAAATATGAATTTAAGAAAAAGCTTGAAGTTGATGGATAGTTAAATATTGTCATTTACTGGACCCTGTAGGTGTCAACTACTGGAATTTTGAAAATAATAAATGTCATCTATTGGTTGATTTGCAACCTGTAAGAAAATCTAACATTGTTTGTTTAATATTACATTTTGTAAATATTTTCAGTTAGTTTCTTATTTTAAAAAACATTAACAACTATCTTGAGACAAAGCTGTCAACTACTACTGGTTCCGTTACCTTACATCCCCTTGATTTTTACTGACATCCACAATTCTTCAAGGCATAGTTTTTACCAAGTTTTGACAAAATTTTAATGCAAACAAATTCCATATTTCTTGCCATTTTTTCTTCAATTCGTTGACGGACCTAGCAGGATATTTTCTCAAAGCGTTTTTCATTTCGTGCCACAAGTCTCTATCAAGGACAAGTCGGGACTGTTAGAAACCCATTCCAGAAGTTGTATGCCATGGTCTTCAATTCATTTAAAACTCTTTTTTGAGCTATGACAATCTGCGCCGTCCTGTTGGAAGACAAAATCTTCCGCTGATGTTAAACGGTGTTCCATAATCCGATAAAATGTAATTTTCCCACACTTTTAGACAACTTGCTGCTCCAGATTATGACAGATGCATGAAATTTGTGTTTTCTCTTCAGAAAGTCGGGATGGAAGGCTTAATTTTTCCTGCGAATGACGCGACTCCTAGTGTCTCCAACACACACTTCAAATTTGGACTTATTACTTCATTTTATTGAATTCCATTGCGACTGAGTCCAATCTTTATGCTCTTTTAACATCTAAGTTTATTTTTTTGTTGTTGTAATGTTAATAGTAGTGGTTTTTCTTTAGCCTAAAAAAATGCAATTTATTAAAAACAATTCTTACTAAATTTTTTCAACTATGAAACTTACTTTTTAAGTACCAAATCCTAATTTGTGGGCCTCTTAGTGACATGTTGATCTAGAAACGTGTCTTTCAATAACGTCACTCCATAAAACGCGTAACTCTATATAATTTTCTGGTCGATTTTTTACTATAATGAGTCTTAATGCTCTTCAATCTGCTTCGGTTACTTTTTACTTTTTCGTACATTTCTAGGTTTTTTGACGACCGAACCTGTAGTTTTGTATTTTCTGACTATATTTCTTACACTATAGCGTGACAATTGCAACATATTCGCGATTTCCAAATTGGATTTTCCAAAATTAAAAAATCTAATAATGATTCAAAAAATTTTCTTAACGATAACTTTACCTCGACCCATTGTACAATCCACAAACTGCAAAACTGCAAAAAGATTTACGGCATTAACTGACAGTACTATTGTTTTGATATTTTGCCATACCTACCTCTGTATTTAACGTAATTGTGAAAAAATCAACGTATGTTGACATAAGTGAATGCCTAGCCAGGATTTAGTGAAAATTTTTTTATAGTTGAAAATAAATAAAAAACCATAAGGATAATTTTTTTAATAAATATTATTAAAAATGCCATATTAATTAATATGGGAACTTAATAAAAACATGCAGAGTATAATTTGTTTACGGTATTCGACTTAAACTGAAAATCCCATAGGTGGGCCAACTGATATGGTAAGGGGCTCGTAATTAAATAACGAAAAATATAAAAGAAAATTTTACAAAATTTACCAAATTAAAGGGCAACGGTATATTTAATTTACAAGTTAAAAAGAACAGCAGAAAATACAACAACAATAAGTAAGTTTAATTATTATTGTTATCATTAATTTTAAAAGCAAAATGTTTTAACTTGTTATGCACAAGTCGCTAACCATTAAATGGCGTTCTGTAAAACTTAGGTAATCCACGAGTGATGATTCAATTCATCACGGTACAATGTTCTCGGTAATTTCCAGAATAATTGCTAGATTCTTTCATTAAAGCAAGCAAAAGCATATCGCGTACAGTACCGTCGTTACCATCAAGAAAGGTGAACCTGACAACTCTCTGTCGTAATATCTTCTTAGGCATCCCAAGTTTACTTGTTAAGTATGCCCTTGGATATTTTCAATAGTAATACCACTAGTGATTCAATTTTCGCGATCAGTCTGTCGATTTACTTCTAAACGAAACTGAGTTGCTTGAAAACACCACGAGTCCGTAGGACGAGTGGTGTTTTCTTTAAGAAACTCAGTTGAGTTTAGAAATAAAAGACAGACTTATAAGCTAAATTAAATAACGAGTGGTATTTATTAGACTATTTCATGAACAAAGTGATAGGTCAAAAATTCAGTAGAATGAGAGGAAGGAATTTAGTTAGTCTTTCGTTGTTATTTTCTGCATCTAATTTGTAGTTGCGATCCACACAGAACATCATAAATTGTCTCCATATATAAGATTTAGATTTTCTTGTGTTACTCGGTATATTTTTTCAATGTTTTGGTTTATAACTTCGTTTGAAGTACCACCGAAACGACTTATTTTGACGTATACAGCTACAATATTTTTTTGGCAAACGTCAAACTTTGCTTTGCGATCGGTATCCATGGTTACGTCGTTGAAAACACGAAGCTGATAGATCAATCAGAATTGAAAGACAGTTGGTGTTTTCGCGATAACACAAGCTGTCTTTGGTTTGTGATTGGTCAGATTATGTGAAAATTTTAAGATGAGTGAAATAGTCAAATTAATTAGGGATCAATCGCTTACGATTCTGCATCCCCCAAACTGTAACAATCTATAGTGGCTAGACTTGATACACAACACAGCAGTTAAACTATTTTTTAAAAATTCTAAATATTACCTGTAGAAAATTTATATTGTGAAAGTGCCTTTATTAGATCACCGCTGAATTTTCTTAACATTATCACATGCAACGTCAATAGCTTCAAATCTATACAAACCTTACTATAAGTGTGTACGGTGTTGCTTGAGATGTCTCGACGACGAAATCTCAAATGCTTTTCCTATCAATATTAAAAACCCTCCACCTTGCATAATTAATACTCGAATTATAAATACTGATCTAACCCAATTTGGCAAACATAGTAATAGTCACACAGAGACCACGCACATTCTAGATTTAATTCTCAGTCAGCATTACGAGCATTGCTATAAAATCAATATTTACAGATTCATCCGAACGTAACATAGGTGTAGGTGCTGCGTTCATTACTTCAATCGATATATATATATATATATATATATATATATATATATATATATATATATATATATATATATATATATATATATATATAAATTTCGTCTTCCAACCCACTTCATGAATTTCCCCTCCCCGCTGAGTTCTATGCAATGCTTAAAGCTATTATGCATTTAAATTGTAATGACATTCCTAACTCATTTATCTTAAGTGACTTACTAAGCGCCCTTCTGCCCCTCAAACAGACCTATCCCAAATGTCCTCTTAAGAAACTGATTTAATTTGAACTCATGGAAGCTCAAGAAAGTTCTAAACGTATCAGATTTATATGGGTACCTTCCCTCATTGGCATTACAGGCAACGAAGGAGGAGACCAGTGCGCGAGTGAAGTTGCTATATGTGCCGATATATAAAAAGCCGATTATCAAAATATCGCGAATGATAAAAAAGCGTGTATTAAGAGTCGAGTTTCATGCAAGTGAACAAACGTTGGCAATTTTCTTAAAAACCACTGCAGTTAATTAAAAATGACGTTAAAGCTTGGGAACCTTCAACTAGGAACAGAAGAGAGCAATTGGCTGATTGACAATTGAAGAATTGGATACACAAGACTTCCTCATTCATATTTATTGTCTACGAGTGATCCACCTAAATATGAAACATGCAATGTACAAGTTACCCTTAAGTTTTTTTAATTGTATGCCCTTGTTTTGCTAATTATCTTGCCAAATTTAACATAAATAACAGTATAAGTACTTTATTGAGCAATAATTTTTTATCAAATTATATTGTAAATTTTTTAAAAATTATAGAAATTAAAAATTTATATAAAGTACAACCGATACATTAGGTTATTTTGCATTATTTCAAGAAATGTACAGAAAGAAGTATATATAGTATGAATCAAAGAATGGAGAAGAAAAGTATTTTTAAAATGTGTAAATATGTATGCTTAGCGCTTTTGTCTTACAAAGCCACCTTCAGAGCTATGCTACAATAGGACGATGATATAAAAAACTAATTTAAAGTTTACAAAGTTCTACTTACGTCAAGTTTTTAAAAGTATCACTACTAGGAAAGATCTCTTTAATATAAAAATACAGAAGGTTTCCTATAAGCTGGTTCCATGATGGCTGCTTGTACTGAACCGGTTTAACACATTTTTGTTAAGAAATAGTCGATTTTCTTGTATTTGTCATTTAATAGACATTATTTTTCCAAAGAAAAGTTAACAGTTGTTTGCCTCTATAATTATTATATATTAAAGAAATTATCTTTTTCCTCTATAATAAAAAAATTTGCGTATATAATAAAGAAATTATTTCTGCCTTATCTTCCAAAATTTCGAGTATTATTTCAGAGGGGTCTTCCTTAGTGCCTATTTTCGCCACCTATTATTAAGAAGTGGCCAACATTTTCCTTGGCTGCACAGAATATTTGGTTGTAAAATATTTGGACTTCTTCTTCTGGATGTCCTGTATTAGGGGCGGTAGGATATAGCTTGCGGTTATTTTAATGTTTAAGTAGACCACCCTTGTTGATATTTGGTTTATTAACACAATTCTGTTGGGGATTCTTCTTCTTTGTAGTACCATAAATTGCCTGATGGCAGTGTGATAAGACTATGCGCCTTTTTTCTTACTTCACTGATAATATATCTCACAATATCCCAATTGACTTTAAGAGTTCTTTCTTTATTTCTTCAAATATTTTCTCGGAAGAAAGTGACCGAGCATTATATGTACCGATGTCAAGGTTTATTTTTTTTGACGCACTTTGAGTAGGGTTTGTTTATGTTGGGAGTAGTGGTGGGGTGTTTGGCATTTAAACACCGTGCTTGCCTTGCATGTTAGTGATTATTCATATTCTCACGAGCAGCTGAGGACAGTTGGTCGATTTCTGTAGAGCCCCGCGGATACTGCGGAAACAAGGCTGATATTCCATGGGATTTCATCCAGGGTCCCAAGAGCATCGTTAGCGATTGCGTGACATGCGACCATTAAGTTTTTAGCACTACCTTAACTTACAGACATTTTGCATCTGGTTTTTTCCATATTCTTGTTAAGTAGAATGGGGAGGAACAAAAAGTATAAATAGGAATTTTATGGATCTTGACAGGGTCTCCTGGGGAGGAAGGTATTTGTGCAAAACCATGAACTCGCGAAAGTAGGTTTACTATTCCTGAAGTAGATCTGTCCTCTGCCAAGATCGCAAAGGAGTATCTACCTACTACCCGATACCTAAAGTTAGATTGTATGAAACAGTTGCAGTTACAGTTTAAAATAAACAAATAGTTTTTGGGTACCCGTGTTTTCAATTAGGGCAGTTTGTAGAGCTTTAAAACAGCACTATTTTTTTGGATCGGAGGCGAAATTAGACGGTGTATTTTTTTAGCCCGATTATTTACAGCATTTTCATTCTTATTAACTTGAATTTCGGGATGAAACTGTATCAATATTAACCCTTAACTGGTCCGGTACTGTAGCAATAGCTTAACTGGTCCGGCGTAGTCTGCGAAACTACTGTTTTCAAGAAAGCAAAACAACACTCAAAAATAATTTTTTTATTAAGAAAAAATGTTACAAACATACCCTAATATATTTATATAAAAGTGAACGTATTAGATTTGGGTTAAGAAAAAAATATTAAAATAAAACTGAAATCCATGCAAATATTTCTGAAAAAGTACATAGTTTTGTAAAGTAATTAAAAAATATATAAAAAAATAACTATATAAAAAAAAGGATTCCTAGGATAAATGTTCAAACTGCACACTAAACAAAAAACTAGGTGAAATAAAAATCGATCTAAAATGTTTGTTTCCAGCATCAGTCAAACTTTAGCAATTTTGCTAAATCTGGCTCAAGTGTCTGGCTAATTGTAAGACGTAATTGACGTGGAATGTTCGTCTTTGTCATTCGTCTTTTCATGTGATCTTGCGGGTAACTGCATAGCCAACTCCAAAGCAAAAACACCTTTGTCATTTATTACTGGATTGTTTTTGTAATACTGATAGAATATTTGAATTTGATATAGAAATGTCCAATATGCGGAAAAAAATTGTTAAGGGCCATCTTCGGGTTCGACGGCTTGAGGTGCTTTTATAGCATTTCTCATCTAAGGAATCTACACCTCCCTTGTTCTCATTATAATAAGAAATAATTTCTGGTTTTGCAGCAGAGGGATCACTATAACGTCTACTATCCATTGAAGATACTGTACTGTATTGTACTGTACTGAAGTACTGTAGCCTTTCCCACTTTTCCTACATGAGAAATTAAGGTCCATTCTTCCCTAAATTCATAAATTGTTGACCCTTCAGGTCTGTTTCTGTTGGGCAGAAAAAATGGAGGTATTTGTAAGTAAGTAAGTACTGTAGCCTTTCCCACTTTTCCTACATGAGAAATTAAGGTCCATTCTTCCCTAAATTCATAAATTGTTGACCCTTCAGGTCTGTTTCTGTTGGGCAGAAAAAATGGAGGTATTTCAGCCATATTTTTTTTCAGTGTGCCCACATAAGTCAAGGTTTTCGTTCGTAAAATATCCACTTATTGAATAGAAGAGTACCAATTATCAGCTGTGATATTTCGGTTGCTACCAACGACCGGTTCAGCTAAGCACAACACAGCTTGTGTAGGCTTTAGGATTTTTTGTACTCGTCACTGATACAAAATCTGTATTTTGAGTCCCTATTTAGCCGGTTTGTTAGGCATGTACATTTTAAACCGGCATTTACCTCGAAAACTTTTTTCATCAATTTCACAAACAAGCATTTCATCAATTGTGGCAGATTGACCAAGTCTGTATACACTTTGACAATTTTCTATGAAAGTATTGAATATAAATGAAATAGCTGCAGTTAGATCATCTTTTTTGCGTTCCTCCCTGTCTTCAGGATTGTCGAATGGAATAGCAAGTAAAAGAACAGCAAATCTTTTTTTTGCTCATAACTGCTTTGAAGATTTCTCTTTCAGTTCCATCTGTTGCAAATAAACGGTCTATATTTTCGTGACTGGAGTTGAAAATGGCAGTGTGAACAAGGAGTCCCAAAAATGCTCTTAACTCAATAACATCCATTTCTCTAAGATAATGGATAGAACTAGCAGAATATTTCTCACGCATTGATCGTAATTTTGTATTTGTATTCTGTTAAATATGTTGTAGAATGTTATCACTAAACAACATATTTCAAACAGACAAGGGTATCGCAGCCTCGTCAAGTATTTTTGCCTTTGTTTTTAGAATTGGCACTTTTATGACAATGTTGTGTTTACGTGTTCTAGATGCGGGAATAACTTCTGACGTACACCACCTGTGTCGATTTTTACCATAAACATAGGTTTTGTCACTATCACTTACTGCTAATTCATCACAATCTGCAGGCTTGTCAGAATCAGAAAATTCCGAACATGTATCGTGTTCAGATTCAATGTTATGGTCTTCCGAAATATCGTCCACATCACTGTCACTATCACATTTCTCATTGTACCACTTTTTTAGGAACTGAAAGAAACTTGTCGCAAATACATCTACTTGTCAAGCTCCAATAGTTTAAGGATTAGATAGAAGGACTTGCCTGTGGGCGGTGCCAATTTCAAATAAAATATAATTAAAAATATGGAATCGTCTGTCAGACGACGCCGGACCAGTTAAGGGTTAAGTTAACATATTAAGTTCTTATTTTTAATTATTTTGAGCATTTTGTTGGTAAGAATTGGAACAGTATTACGGCAGTACAATAGTTTATTTAAAGTTATTAAATTTAGGTAATCTGAGATTAGTCTGAGTTGTTTTTTATTTATACGAGAAATTAGTGGTAACGCTTAAAGAGAGAGTTTATGCAATCTGCTACTAGAGGTTAAAGTTTTACTTAAATTATTTGGTTATTTTTATTATAGTATTAAAGGCTTGTAAATAATACAAGCGAAATATACCCACAAAGCAGTGAATATACATCCTTCTAGTTGCGTTTGTTTGCATAACTAAACTTTTGTTTATATTTTACGTATATAATACATAATTCTCTGTCACAATATTATGCGTAACAACAGCAATTTATGAAGAAGAATTTTACCACGTAATTCCCACCTAATATTTTATAGAAAAGTTTAATTACCTAGTAAATATTTTAAACATTCAAAGGTTAATCTCAAGATTAAAAGTTAATGACCTTTTACTAAGGTTAAAAGCCTTGAAAATTGCAAATCTCAGACAAAGCATTACTTAATTAACAAAACGAAATTACAGGAGAGGTACTAGAGAAATAACTCAAATTCCGTAAAATTATTAGAGAGAGCCGCTAAATTAAATATTTTATTAATTTTGTGCGAAACTTTAAGACAGTTTTAAATTACCAACAACTAACCTTTAAGTACTCGCATGGGTTTTGCGTACATGTAGGTGTTCGCATGGGTCCTCACTGGACCAATGTTTAGTATTATGATATTGCGATTTTGTAATATTTTGATTTTATACAGTAAGAAACGTTTTTTTTTTGTACAAAATAAAATATTTAATTTTTCAAAAAACGTTAAACAATAAACAAAAATAATATAAGAAAATAAACTAATACTCAATGATTATTACATGCAGTACTGATATTTTTTTGCATTTGATCTCGGATATGTAGCATCTTTTTCTTTGACGTATGCTCTGCAGTTTATCTACTTTTGGCTTTATCGTTCATAAATTATTCTTTAAATTTGATGCTCCTTTAGAACTCCTGTTCCGACTGTTTAAAACAATGTCTTCTCTGCATCCAGGGACTTTCATTATTATGGCTAAGAAATATAAAATACATTGCACATTCTTACAATTGGTAAATTAACAAGGATATTACTTCTGATTGTAGGTATTTAAAATAGAGTTACCTGATTTAAGGCCTGAATCTAATGCCTTTTTATGTATGCTGATGTTTTTCGATTATTTTCTTCTACTTGTATTCTATATGCTAAAAACTATCACATATGACTTCTTCCATGTCACGATATCGATGGAGATACACGAACCTACATACACAAGAAAGAAAAAGAGTGATTTTGTGGCGACAGTTTAGGGAGACTATGACGTCATTGGTTTGGATCCTAAGTAACGTTTTGAACCGTACGCGTCGGTGGTTATGCAAATCCACTGCATTCTAATATGTAATAACTGCTACTTCACTAGTTGGAAAAACAAAAAAATAATAAACGTTTCATCTCTTTTTAACCCTCCGTTAGACACGTGGTAAACTGAGACATGGTTGGTCAGGCGGTCTACGATCATATCAGGCATAGGGTATATTTGTTAATTATTGTTAATGATACTGACCAGTTTTTATAACAATAGGTTTACTTATTTCTTTACTGGTCACTAAAACGACTACTCCATATATTTTAAAATTTTTATTAATGATTAAAATTCTTTTGCTTTAATAAGAACTTTAGTGTAAATTTGAAAAAAGAAGAATTGTTGTACCTAAGAATACTTAGAACAAAATTACCCAAAATTACATAAATAATAGTACTGTTAAAAAATTGTGTGACTTAGAGACTACAGAAAACATCACATTTTAGTTAGTAAAACAATCATTTACGATTTCGTTCATATGGTTTTTGCATGCAAACGCTCCGCAATTCACACAAGACGATTTATTCGAATTTAGAAGGTTAATTCAAATTTCGAGGACAAATATGGCATCGCCCCACATAATTCCTTAGTCGCACTGGGGGTTGAGGGGGATTATTTTCTATTTCCACCAGATATTGAGCTCGCTTCCTCATTTCTCTTGACAACCAAGGAATTGTTGATGTAACTTCAATTTCTGGTCTGATTAATTCCCAAGCACACTTTTCAAGAAAGTTACTGCGTTTTATTTTCTGTGGCGTTTATGCCAGAAATATTCAATAAATTGTAAAACAAAACCATTGGCCAACGGCGTGTATTTCTTGCGACGTTTTAATTCTGACACAATTGATCTACCATATTCACGCCAATTTTGGTGTTGTCATAATCATTGATCATTACTGGCTTTCTATTATCTCCAGTATCTTCATCTATACCATGATCATTGTGCATGAAGGATATCAATACCACCGATTTACTTTTCTTTGGGACATATGACACCATAGTACAATCAGCTTGGAAACCAAAAAGAGACGACTTAACTTCTCGATTTTTATGGGGCAGAAATTCTTGAGGAACCTCTGGTCTGGTTTTTTCTTACAGTACTCAAATATGTAAGTTTTTTCTTCAGTGAACTGTTGACCAATGATAAACTGCTAAACCAGTTGTCTACCATAATATTACGACTGGTACCTAGGATGGGCTCTACCAAGCGAAGAGTTATTTCGTTACTGGTATTTACAAATGTGTATGGACCTTCTGGCTGAGTTCCTACGTAAGTTTTCAAATTAAATGTGTAAAACGTTTTTGCGTCTACCAGAGCAAATGTTTTATTGCCATATTTGACTGGTTTTGTTGGGATGTACTGCTTAAATGCACAACTTTCTCTAAATGCTAATAGTTGTTCATCTACTGTAAGATACTCACTAGGGATAAAGTTATTTTGGAAATTCACCAAAAATATTTCCAGAAGTTCTCTAATGGGTACAAGTTAATTAATTTCTCTTCGCTCTGTTCTTGTCTCCACATCATCGAACCGTAGACATCTTATGAGAAATCGAAATCTCTTCTCGCTCATTGCCAGGTAGCATGATTTAACTCCGGATCCTTGAGAATTATCCCATATTTTTTGTAATTTTTTTCTGGAACTTCTAAGAATACCAATCAAGAACAATATCCCAAATAAGAACGAATTTCAGTTTCATTAGTTTGTCTACAATCTTAGTATTAGACAGTTATTACTCTAATAACTGTTTCATTAAAAAATTAATTCAGGCAATAAATTTCAGTTTCAACAGTGCGTGCGTTTCCTTTTATACCAGGCATAAGTTTGGTGTGATTCTAAGAACGGAAACGAACTTGTAAATTGGATCTATTCTTTTTCCATTTAGTCTTTTCCTATGTAAAAATTTGAAGAACGTGCTTTATCAGAGTCGTCTGATGTTCCTTCATCTTGGACCAATTCCTTTTGCTCCGATGTTTCCGATGAATTAGGAGTCTGTTTGGTGATCACTCCTTTCAACAAAATTCACATTCACATCGAGATCATCTTCGGACTTATCATCATAGAATTTAATTAGTTTCATAAGAATTTCAATTTAAAGATAGTTTATTTTAAATTTACATTGGCTAGGTTAAATATATAATGTTTGTTTCATAATAGATATAATAAAGATAATTCAAAAAGTACTTACAAACTAATTATTTGAGAACCGCGATAAAAACCCTATATTATTAAAAACACTCATTGCTCATCATTCACAAGCAACACATCATAACAATATATATATATATTATATATATATATATATATATATATATATATATATATATATATATATATATATATATATATATACTCAGTGACATTAGAAGTGTTACACCCAGAAGGAATAATTTCTTGAACTTAATTTTTTGGCAACATGGTAGATTTACATCAAGAATGAAACGATAACGGTGTCAAGAATTTTTATTAACAAGTAATAAAAAAAAATAATAATGTGTTTGGCGACCCCGTAGATGAATATACTCCTGTATACGTCTAGGCATTGACAAAATGAGATGATCCTTGTCTGCTTGTGGCACCTCGTTCCAAGCAACTTGAACTTCATGTATTAACTGTGCCAGAGTCTTTGGAGGATGGTGCAAAGTGGACAGTCTCCTTCCCATTATATCCTATACATGTTCGATAGGATTTAAATCCAAAGCACGGGGTGGCCACGGCAAAACATTAACGCAAGCTTCTTGGAGAAAGTCCATAGTTTGACGGGCAATATGGGGACGCGCGTTGTCTTGCTGAAAAAGGACGTCTCAACGGCCGTCGAGATAAGGCAGTAAAGTGGTTTGTAAGATGTCATCAACATAACGCGCAGCTGTCATATTGCCTCGAATAAACATAAGTGGTGATCGGCTACCATAGGCAATAGCCCCCAAACCATTACTCCAACTGTGCTGTGTACATGTCTCTCAACAGCAAACCCGATATCTCGTCGCTCTCCACGGCGGCGTCTTACCATCCTACGACCATCATGCATTCCTAAACAAAATCTTGATTCATCGCTGAATGCTACATTACGCCATTCTGCCACCCAATGCTGCCGTTCTCTGCACCAATTCAAACGTTGATGACAGTGATCCGCAGTTAAAGGAAGTACTAGTCGTGGGCGGAATGAAACCAGTCCAAAGGCTCGAATGCGACGATATAGTGTACGCATACTAACAGGTGTACCTACTACTCCAAACCATTGGTCAGCAATTTGACGCGTAGTCGCAAAACAGTCTCGCAGAGCAAGTAATCTAAAGCGCCTATCTTGACGCTCTGTGGTACGCCTCGGTTGACCAGTAGGTCTTATTCGTGTTCTTCTACCTTTGTTTGTCCACACACGACAGACACGCATAACCGTCATTGCCGTACAATTAACGCGACGGCCTATTTCGCGAAACGACAAACCCATATCTCTATACGCAATAATTCTGCCCCTGTCAAAATCGCTTACATGGTGGTAATTTTGATGTCTTCGAACTCGAGGCATTTTCTTATACTGAATACAATTAGATTGAGGAATAATAACTAAAAATTTCTATACAAACCGGTTTTTACAAATCGGTATCTTCACAAAAAAATTTAAAGGTAAAACTTTATTTTTACAAAAAGTAGAAAAGATAAAACATTGATATTGTTATCATAGCATGTTTTAAATGTTGTCATTCTGTTGCCAAAAAATTAAGTTCACAAATTTATTCCTTCTAGGTGTAACACTTCTAATGTCATTGAGTATGTATATATATATATATATATATATATATATATATATATATATATATATATATATATGTGTGTGTGTGTGTGTGTGTGTGTGTGTGTATGTATGTTTATAGACCTCTAATATCTCACAGTTCTAATGTAAGTTTAATAAAGTGTGTAATATTTATTATTCAATACCCACTTCAGTTTCGTACCCATTGTTGATGAGCTGACGTGATTAAATTCTTTTGTGTCGTATAATCTAACACAGAGTATAGCTTTTATTGCTCACAACTGTCTTTCGGGCCCTTTTTATTAAGAAGTGGAAAAATTAACGACAGTTTTTGGACAAGAATAAACCGTTTGGAGAAGAAAAAGTAACTACAATGGCCTTTTAGCTACACGATTCATATACATTGCTAGCTATAAAAACGTATTAGTCCAAGGAAACGGGGTCATTAAGTAAGAAAATGTATTCTGTAAATAACTTAAGAAATTTATAATGTTAAACTTTCAATAAGTAAAGCTCAGAAAATTCTAATTGAAAATAAACTTCCACAGCATGTTTCTGTGTTTCGGAAAAATATCGTGTTATATTAGATTGAAAATCGGACTACCCAATTCTCATTTAATCATATCTGCCTTAAAGCAGTTGCGTTTGGATTAATATAAAAATAAAACCAGTTTTAGAAAAAATCGTTGCAGTTTATATAATAATTAAAAAAAACTGCGCTATCCAAAATTATCACTCCCACTCCGTTCTTGATAACGGTATTAGTCGGGGAAAATGTTAGTCGAATATACGTCACATTCAAACTTTTAAAAATTTAGATTTTGATTGATACAAAATATCATTTGATAATAAATGATATGTTTGTATGTATAAATGATAAATATAGTAATAAATATATTATTAACCAATTTTTTGTTTAAAATATGTTTATTTTGATGTCTCGATTTTCATTCCGAAAATCAATTTTAAAATACAAATTAAAATTTTTTTTTTGTTACTAGATATTAAATAAAAATTCCCTTAATAACTTAATTTTATCTGAATGATTCAAATTGACAATTCGGACACATTATATTTTTGAAAATAAATAACTTTAAAATAGCTTTTTCCAATTTAAACTAATTGTGTACTTTCATGTACTTACATGAAAACTGTTTCAGTTTACAACTTACATGAAGGCTGTATTTACAAACAAAGATTATTACGGGATATCAAAAAAACGCAATACCCTATAGAAAAAATTTTGCACTGCACTGCACTAGATATGTAGGCAATATAAGTTAGCATTTGTATTTATTCAGTTGACCAGAAAGAAGACATTTAGCGATCTTATCTACAACATTCGGACAAGCTTTAAAATTAATTTCAAGTTACATATAATACAGCTGTAGACTTTACTGAATAATTTTTTGAATTGAATTAGAACTTATTACTTTACTTTACTCTTGGTTTAACTGTTGTACTGAAGTAGGACTCCATCGTACTCTCACAGTTCTCAATATCAAAGTCCCCTATGACAAAATTTGGACCTCCACAATAAAAGCAACCGTTTCTCACGGCCGCTCCCCCGAGAAGTAAAATTCCACAAAAATCATTATCTGGCCAACATAAGCAGGAAGATTCTGATTTATTATTTCCTGCGTAAATATCTAGAATTGAGATCAAACAAAAGGGGTCATTGTTGATTGGAGGTCATTATTTTATATGTCAGAAGACTTATGGAACAGAGCTAGAAGTACAGATATACGACGCAGATGCGAAGTGGAGAACATCAAGAACTGAGTAAGAAATGAAAAAGTAGAATGGAACGATCATATAAGCCGAAGGACAACAAATAGAGTAGTAAAGACGGAAAGAGACGGTTCCCCAATAGGAAGACGAGCAGTAGGAAGATCACGAAAACGATGCAACGAGAACTTACTAAAGACACATTGAAAAACAGAGTCATGTCTATATAAGAAGAAGAAGAAGAAGAAGAAGAAGAAAAAGAAGAAGAAGAAGACGAAGAAGAAGAAGAAGACGAAGAAGAAGAAGACGGAGAAGAAGAAGCAGAATCATTTTTAAATGTACTATAATACTCAATTTATTTAATAAATTCCATTATGCGCCGAAATGCTCGCCAAACCAAGGGAGATATGGTAGATAAAGATATGGTTCTTGAAAAGAAAAAATCTACAGTTTGTTTTTACTGTTCAATTAAACTAAGGCGTATGACCACAACCTTTTGCATGCAATATCGTAAAGCAATATAGGGACAACATTGTGGGAATTGTACTGAATGTACCTCGCAATAACAAACTTCTGTATGATTTTATATTTGATTTAGTCAACTAATACGTAGCTACAAGCTATTTCTATAACAAGGTAGCAATGTGCTACTTTTCCGAGAATGAAGTTTACTAACGTATCTCCTTCAATTCCACATTCCATAATTGAGAAAGCCCTTAAAGATATTGGATTACAGCTGGTCTCTCCTGTGTCATTTGTGAAATGTGGTGCACTCGGAGAAGGTTATGCACACATAATGAGCTTCCGAAAAGTAACGTATATTATCCCCGATAAGGAGAACTTTTCAGTAGATAGAAACTTCGTTATTACATACGAAAACACACCTTATAGAATATTTATTTCTACGAATAAATTGCATTGTTTTTTATGTAAAGAGGTCGGACATACCGCTGACTCATGTACCAATATTCCAACTACTTTTTCTCAAACTGAACTACCCCATCTAGAGCCCTCTATATCTGAAACTACTGATATAATTTCTGACGTAAGCACTCCTGTTCAATCAGACCTAACTACCTCAAACTGCACAGAAACCCCTACTGAAATAGATACTGAAACTATACACCCATCAATTCCACCCACACAAGGACAAAAAAGAGCTATATCAACAGACGGCAATTCTGATATTCCTTCTCTATTATCTTCAGCAAGTACACCCGAACCAGCGTCTAACCAAATGCTTCCTCCATTATCCACAAAAACAAACACTGTCTCCAAACCTCACAAAAAAAAAAACAAAAACTACAAAATCAGAGGAACATAATCTAACAGCTATTTCACTAAAATCTGTAGCGGCCATTTATAAAAATAATCCATCTGGTTTAACTTTGACCGAGACTCAGTTTATTGTTTTCCTAGAAAATACACATGGTAATCCTAGTCCACTTAATGAAGCTTTTGTTTTTACGTCAAATATTGAAGGACTCTTACAAGACATAACAGTTCTCCATTCAGAAACTAAGGAAAGATCCCTTAAAAATCGACTTACAAGACTTCAAAAGAAAATCAAAAGACAGCTAAACCCAGATGACTCTGATAATATCAGCGTCTCATCTGAACTCCTAACCGATGATGAAACCAATACTCTCCTCTCCCAACAGCCAGAACAACCATCTCAGTTGACCCTTACCCCGTCAACTCAAGATTCACCTTCAATTTAATCTAATGGAACTGCGATGGGTTCTTTCCCCGTATTGAAAGAATCCAACAACTAGTGACAGAAAAACAACCCGATATCATATGTCTACAAGAAACGAACTCAAAAATATCTAAGTTTCCCACACTAAAAAAGTTACTAAAAAGTTAACTAAAAGGATACCATTATATCAGAACTAATTGTAACAGAGCCAGTGGTGGGACATCTATTTTCATTTCCAGTGAAATATATTCATCCCATCTCCTCATCACCACGGAACTCGAGGCTATCGCCGTAACTACTTGGTGTCCAAATAAACTTAAGATATGCAGTGTATACATTCCTCCTAACTACCCCGTTAAAGAAATTGAAATTCTAAATCTTATCTATAAGCTCCCCGCTCCATATATTCTAGTAGGTGACTTCAATGCTCATAACTTTATGTGGGGGTCAAACCACACTAATGGCAAAGGTAAAACTATAGAAAACGTTATAATTGCATAGGCTCCTGTCTACTAAATACAGGCTCTAATACGCATCTGAACTTTTCCTTTGGCACATTTTCGGCGATAGATCTTAGTTTAACGACCCAAAAACATATACTTCACTAACTTGAAAAACTTCCGATGATCTCTATGACAGCAACCACTTTTCAATATTTGTATCATCTGATATCTCCAACCATGAACAAACTATAACCAGAAACTTCTGGCGGCTAAAAAATGCTGACTGGAAAGACTATACTTCACAAACAGATAACACCTTACCTTTTCTATCCCTATCCGACAATATTAACAATAATCTATTATTAATCACAGATTCCATACTTAAAGCTGCAAATTTGCACATAGGCAAAAATATTATTTCCCATAAAAGAAAAGCAGTACCTTGGTGGAATACATCTTGGCAAACCGCAACAGATCAACAAAAATTAGCTCTTAAAAAATTACCGTAAAAACAAAAATCTGGAGAATCTCATTGAACTAAAGAAAACCAGAGCCAAAGCCCGATTTATATTAAAACAAAGTAAAAAATCATATTGGAGAGAATATGTATCCTCTATTAATTCAAGCACCAATCCGGCGGATCTCTGGAAAAAGATTAGGCAAATCCAAGGAAACAACACCAACCTCAAAATCTCGAGTATTGCTGTAAATAACACTACAATCACTGAGAATCAAGAAATCGGCGAAACCCTAGCAACGCACTTCGACACTAAAACGAAAACCATTACCTAACGCCCCACCCTGTTCCTCACTCGAAACAATAATGGACATCCCACATCTTAATTCTCCCTTTCTTTGTGAAGAACTAGTATCAGTTATTCAAACTTGTAAAAACAATGGCGCTGGTCCTGACGACATTCCTTACATATTTATCAAAAATCTCTCCAACTGTAGCCTACTCAAAATAATTGAGATGTATAATTTAATCTGGTCAAATAACCAATTTCCCAAACAATGGCAAACCTCTATCGTAATACCCATTAAAAAGCCCAACCTAGAACGTTCCTTGGCCAACTCTTATAGGCCTATATCACTAACTTGTACGATGTGCAAAATATTCGAAAAAATGATTAATCACAGACTCCTATGGTTCATTGAAAAACATAAGATATTTGCTAGTGAACAGTCAGGATTTCGTCGGAACCGTTCAACCCGTGGAGGATTACAAGACAACCTTGTAATCCTCCAAACTCATATATCAGAGGCCTTAAACAAACGACAAGAAGTCGTAGCTGCCATATTTGATATTGAAGGTGCTTTTGAGACTATAAGTAGGCAATGTATAATAAACAAACTTATCCTTCTTAATATTAATGGTAATATATTTAACTTTATAGGAAATTTAGTATCTTCTAGATCGTTCAGAGTCTCTGTCAACGGTATTTTATCTTCTACTCATACTCAAACTGATGGCGTACCTCAGGGATCGGTACTAAGTCCTACACTTTTTAATCTAGCAATAAGTGATTTATGCTCTCACCTCATTTCCCCTATTAAACATATCATGTATGCTGATGATCTAGTAATTTAATGTCATGGACAAAACTCTTCTACCACCTCGAAGCTTATTCAAACTGCTGTTGACACACTTTTTATAAAATCTAGTGACATGGGGTTATCTTTATCCTATGTAAAATCTAAAATTATAAACTTTAGTAGACGTCCCCCTTCTCCATCTCCACTTATTTTGATTAACAATGTCCCTCTTTCTGTTGTTAAACAATGCAAAATTCTCGGATTAATGATTGACTAACGACTAATTTGGAAGCAATATATATTTGCAATAAAAGGAGAAACGTGCATAAGACTAAACATAATAAAAACTCTATCACATCATTATTGGGGATCTGACGAAAACTCACTTCTTAAAATATACAGATCACTAATACGCTCCAAGCTAGATTATGGTTGTCACATATATATATATATATATATATATATATATATATATATATATATATATATATATATATATATATATGTTATATGAGAAAATATTAACCTTGAACTAGCTTAAGTTCGCCGACTTCAGATTTCATCATCCCATTCCCATAGAAACCGCTGAGCACGCATTAGAACTTTGTACGAACCGTTGGCCAATATTCATGGGAACAGCAATTCAGCACTTCATACCAAACCTATAAATTACCATTCTCAGATGCCGGAACCACTCTCTTAGCTGCAACTTCGACCAGTCCAGTTTTTAGTCATTTTAAATTAATTTAATTTTGTACTATTATTTAATATTTAATATGTAACAAATAAAGTTCTTTTTTTAAAAAGTCAAATACGTGATTAGTGATCTAACATATATATATATATATATATATATATATATATATATATATATATATATATATATATATATATATATATATATATATATATATATATATCCGCCTCCAAAACATATATTAACCTTCTAAACTCAATTCACAACCAGCCCTTCGTCTTTGTATTGGCGCTTTTCGATCTAGTACTGTAGATAATCGTTATTGCGAAGCTAACGAACCTCCTCTTTGTATGCCGAAAGTAAGTATGTAAGACGAAAACAACTGCTACTCTCTGATGCAGCATCGGTATCAGCTAACCTCTCTAATCCAGTGCATCCCTTATTTGTAATGTCCACGTATAATTTACACAATACCAATTCCTTACCACCAATAAAACCTATTTCACTAATTTTAACACAGACACTTAATGATATCTCTCTTACACATACTCTTCCTCTTTATCCCCCTCCATCTCCTTCTTGGATCATGTCCACGCCCAAATTTAACACCTCGCTCACCAACTTCGATAAAAATAAACATCCGAAAGAGATCATTATAAATGCATTTAAAGACATTATAAATACAAATAAATACGACCTAATATTATACACCGATGCCTCAAAAAATGACACAGGACTAGGCTGCTCTGTTACTACCTCTAATTCACTGGCATTGACTTTTCACTAATAAGGGGAGCTGTTATATGAGAAAATATTAACCTTGAACTAGCTTAAGTTCGCCGACTTCAGATTTCATCATCCCATTCCCATAGAAACCACTGAGCACGCATTAGAACTTTGTACGAACCGTTGGCCAATATTCATGGGAACAGCAATTCAGCACTTCATACCAAACCTATAAATTACCATTCTCAGATGTCGGAACCACTCTTAGCTGCAACTTCGACCAGTCCAGTTTTTAGTCATTTTAAATTAATTTAATTTTGTACTATTATTTAATATTTAATTTGTAACATATAAAGTTCTTTTTTTAAAAAGTCAAATACGTGATTAGTGATCTAACAATTGGCGCAAAGTCGGTAGGATCCGGTTAACGTTGCTAGAACACGTGTATACCCACTGGCAGCGGCGGATTTTCATCCCTTAACGGAACAAAGAATCTACGGAAGTCCTCACTCCTGTGACCTACGGAAGGAACACCTAGTGAAGCCCCTGGTAGCCGAGCAGAGAGAACAAGACGACCCTTAAAGAAGAAAGCATCTCCGAACAACCTCACTCCTGTAATCTACGGAAGGAACATGCGTCCCGATGTTCTTCTTTATGTAAGTGGATTTTGAATCATCTCGTTAATAATTTGTTATAATAATTTACGAAATTGACTATACTGCAAGTCAATTAATCAAGATACATGAAAAAAATACAAGTTGATTATCTAATATTTGAAATTATTGATATTTCTTTACATACTATTTTATACTGATATTTTATTGACATATTTTTTTTACTTGCTATATTTTGGTATATTTTTCTTGATATATTTTTATTTGGTATATTTGATACATTTTTATTGATATATTATTTGATATTTTTATATTGATACACTTTTGTCCTTTATATACCACCACATTTTTTTTTCTCCCTTATATACTGATACATTTTATATTTCTCCATACTTCTATTTTCATTTTCGTTTAAAAATATCTCGAAAAATGCCTGAGACACGTTCCCAGACTCAACAAGAAATCGAACCATACAAGCTTTCGGAAATATTTTCTATTATCCCAGAATTTGAAGGCGATCCGATTTCTCTTTCTACATTTTTAGATGCGTGCGACTGTGCTTTTAAAATGGCCATAGGCGATCAGCGCGTTCTATTAACGATTCACGTAAAAAATAAACTCAAAGGTAAAGCTGTACAGCTTATTAATTCTAGAAAACCAATTTCTTATACAGAAATAAAACAATTACTAAATCTACATTTCGGAGACAGTAGAGACCTGACCTCCTTAATACAAGACTTACAAAGACTAAGACAACTATCTAACGAATCTCCTCTAACTTTCTTTAACCGTTTACAAGTTCTGAATGCAAAAATGCACGCCTCGATCCAAGTAGCAAATTTATCCCCAGATCAAAAAACTGCCCAATGTGACTTAATCGATACCATGGCCCTAAACACACTTTTAACCGGTTTAGAACCTTGTCTAGGACAAATTATTAGGGCTAGTAATCCAAAAGATCTCATTGAAGCAAGCAATCGTATTAGACGCAAACTTCAATTGTCATATTTTGAAGAACAAAAATCTAATTCTAGATCAACTATCCCTAAACCCTCTCAACCAATGAGAAGACCCTCATCTCAGTTTACAAAATGTACAAATTGTGGCCGCATTGGTCATCTAAATAGTGAATGCCGCTCTTCACGTTTCGTACAGCCAAACAAAACTTTTTCTAGACCACACGTTTACCAAAACCAATATAATAATGGACCTAACAACTATCAAAACAATCAGAACCCTAATAGGAATCAATATTCCTCCAACAATCCAAATTTCAACCAACAGAGACCTTCCTTTTCATCTCAAAATCAAAATCAAAATCGTCCATCTGTTATTCAAAGAAACCCAAACTTCCAAAGAGCACATGTTTTAAACGAATACCCTGATGAAATGACGACTAACTATTATACAGACGATTACTATACGGATAATTATTATAATACCGATAACTATGAAAACTATGAAACGGATTATTATACAGAAAATAATCCGCAAACTGATAACTTTTACGAAACCAATAACACACAAAATTATCAGGATTTTCTTTCACTTCAGAATCGAAATCATCCTCCCGATCATACGAACCCCTCAACGGATATTACGAATATCCAAGAACAAATCCAAGCACTCAACTTGGACAACTTTCACCCGAATCTCAATTTTCCCGAACAGACATTCATGTAACCCCATTTCATACAATGAGTTCCAAAAATTTATATTACATTAACGATGCTACCAACACTTTTAAACTTTTAATCGACACAGGTGCTGGAATCACTGTTTTCAAAGAAAACACAGCACGCAATTATCATAATAGATTTCCTGAAAACGTTACTATTCAAGGTATAACCGATCAAAAATTGTTAATAACAGAATCTGTCCTGATTCCCTTCACTGCCGATAATCCTCACAAAGTCTTTATTTTCAATCTAGACATTGATTTTGATGGCATAATAGGCCTAGACTTTCTAGATCATTATGAATGCGTAATAGATCTTAAATCCCGACAGTTGCATACAAATTTTAAAACTGTCACCCTTCACAAAGTAGGACACGAGACAAACACACCTCCTAAAGACAAAACACCGACACACCCCCCAGAAATAAGACAAAACGAACCTAAAATAAAAATTAAATCAGATTCTAAACAGGAATCAAATTTAAAATATCAAAACCCTATAAATGAAAAATATACTATCGTAAAAAACCGAGATCAAGACAAAAATCTTGAAAGACCAGAGAGAAAACGAATAAAAGAAAAAAACATAATTACCATTGACAGCCGGACCGAACAAATATGCAGACTAAAATGCAACTTATCAAATACAGATGCCATATTATCAGCTCAAGAAATAGAAAAAGTTAGATTACCTCATGCATTAGTCCATGTAGATGAAAATGGAGAATTCTTAACTTCCGTACTAAATGCTAATGCTATGCCGAAGACAATCGAATTTTCAGACATTTCAATCGAACCTTTCAAAAATTCGGAGACAATCCTATCCTACAACGGAAATGATTTTGAAGAACCCGTAGTAGATAGAACACGAATAATTAAAGAACAACTAAGAATTGATCATCTAAATTGCGAAGAACAAGAACTAATTCTAGATATATGTACTGAATACGCAGATATATTTTATGTCGAAGGCAACAAACTGACCTTCACAAACGAAATCAAGCACAAAATCGAAACAAACAACGCTAAACCTATCTTCACTAAATCCTATAGATATCCTCAAATACATAAGGAAGAGGTAAAGACGCAAATTAATAAAATGTTAGAAGAAGGAATAATCCAGAAAAGTGTCTCGCCCTGGTCGAGTCCAGTCTGGGTCGTACCGAAGAAATTAGATGCGTCAGGAAAACAAAAATGGCGAGTTGTTATTGATTATCGAAAACTCAACGAACTCACAGTACAAGACCGTTATCCTCTACCACAAATATCAGAACTATTGGACCAACTAGGAAGATGCCAATACTTCACAACACTAGATTTAGCGTCTGGATTTCACCAGATTGAAATCGAGCCACAAGACATCCAGAAAACGGCCTTTTCCGTCGAAAATGGACATTACGAATTTGTTCGCATGCCATTCGGACTAATGAATGCTCCATCTACTTTCCAAAGAGTAATGGACAACATCCTCCTAGGAATACAAAACGAAAGATGCTTAGTGTATATGGATGACATAATTATCTACTCACCCACTATTCATGATCACATGTCACGACTAACAGAAGTTTTTAAAAGGTTGCGAAAAGCAAATTTAAAAATACAGCCAGACAAGTGCGAATTTTTAAGAAAAGAAGTAGCATATTTGGGCCACCTTGTAACAGAAAATGGTGTCTCATTACATGCATCGAATGAAGATGACACGGAAACTCAAGGAAACGAAGACGACGATGAAGAAAATATAGAAAAAATGTCCGAAGAACTTGACAAGTTTATCGAACTGTATAGAACAAAGTCAATAATCGATTATTCTAAAATTGAAACATCGAATACGGACTTATTAGACAAATCCAACAAAAATATTGTTACATTTTTTTGGCAAAATAAACTTGAAGAACTCCACGAGAACATAATGAATGACATATTCGAAGAAAACATGGAATATAGTAACCGAAGAATTAATATTGTACACAGCAAAACTGTAAAAGATCGAAAATATTTTATTATACCATTACCGTTTGATCCCGAACGAGTAATATTACACTTGTTTCTTGTACTTTTTGCAAATAAAGATCAATTCGATGATACAAAAATATATTGCGTCGAAAATAATCTCGAACTACCTATCCTAGAGATATTTTCTTATATTTTTGCTGACAAAGAATTAAAATTAAGAATCTGTCAAAATATAATAAAAACAGCCAGCGAAGACGAAATCCCTCAAATTTTAGATCATTACCATTGTGGTAAAAACAATTTACATCGAGGAATAAACGAAACTGTCAGAAGAATAAAGCAAAAATACAATTGGAAGAATTTAACAAAAGATGTAGAGAAATTTGTAAAAGCATGTGAAATTTGCCAAAAAGTTAAGATTTGCAGGAAAAACTTAAGTGGACCACTAGTCATAACAGAAACTCCAAAAACACCATTCGAAAGAATAAATATGGATATATTCGAATACCCCACTAGGAACTACGCTTTAACTATTCGTGACGAATTGACAAAATTCACGCAAGCCTATCCTTTGGAAGACAAAAAGGCAGTAACAGTAGTCAAGACACTCCTACTCTTTTTTCAACACTATGGAAGACCACTAAGAATTTATTGTGACTGCGGTCGAGAATTCGAGAATGCTATAATCAAAGATCTATGCGAATTATACGACATTAAACTAACATTTTCTAGCGTTAACCATCCACAATCTAATGGATCTATAGAAAGGTTTCATGCCACACTCTAAGAAATGATTAGAGCAAATCAAGCCGAGAACCCAAACGATCATCCCTTCACTATACTTCCTTATGCAATAATATGCTATAACAACACAAAGAATAAGACCCACGGTTTCACACCATATGAACTTATATTTGGGCACACTGCAGGCCGACCACCAGAAACTCTATACAATCAAAAAACACTAATGAGTAAATATATTCGAGACCTGAATAACCGCATGGAATATTTTTACAAAGTAGCCAGAGCAAAAACAGAAAGACAGAAAGAAAAGGCGAAAGTAAGATTTGACGAGAATATTTCAGAACGAAGACCTAATTTTAAAATTGGTGACAAAGTTTACGTAAAAGAATCCCAAATTAAATCAAAATCGGATAATCTTTTTAATGGACCTTTCGAAATTCAAGAAGTTTTTACAAATTCCGCAATTATCCTTAACCCCAAAACTAACCAAACCTCTAAAGTAAATTTTGACAGACTTAAACCTTATTTTGAATAATTTTCCTTTACAGATTCTATGGACTCCTTCCTATCGTCCAATCCCAAATTCTCCTCACTCCAATTAATAACACAATTGGAATATTTTTCATGAAAAAGGAACTATACGAATATCTAATGACAAATGGACTTTACTCGTTTACAAAGAATTATTACCTATCAAAACTACAATATCCAATAATGACAGAATTTTGGAAAACCTGTTAGAAAAATTTATTAACGTGGATACACCGAGAAAACTTGCCTTTCAAGCCGAAGTACAGACACATGTTAGTCTGCTAAAACAAATCTCAAACTCCGTTAATTTAAAATATAAAGAAATAACCTCTGTTAAAATCAAATCAAATATCTGTTACCACTTCAGTTATAAGAACTTTCAACACTACAATTCAAAAATTGCAAATAGACGAAGAAACTTTTAACAAAGACTTAAAAACTATCGAGACTACACTTCTGGACATTAATAATGACATCTCCTTTTACCAAGCACAATTACAAATACTAGATTTATGTGAGTCCTTAATGGAAAGCTACGTATTTTTAGAAAATTATTTAAATGATATACTAAATTCTATCACATTCTCTCGCCTGCAAATTCTACATAGTTCTATTATTTCGCCCATAGACTTAATGGACGCATTAAAAGAAATCTCACAGTCATTACAAAATAACGTATTGCCTCTACCCACTTATATGTCAAATATAGCTCAGTATATTGACATAATAAAACTGCAAGCTTATCAGCTTGATTCAAAAATTGTTTTCGTCCTCGAAATTCCGTTAGTTGATCCCGAAATATTCACCTTGTATCAATTATATTCAATACCAATATTAGATAATCAAACTGGTTTTCATCATATACTTTCAACTGTTCATAAATACATAGCGCGAGATGATGATTCAATTTCATATGTCTTACCCATGGACACCGAAAAATGCAAACAAATCAGTCAAAACCAAAGAATGTGTACAGACATTCTTCCGTATCCCATAGACACAGATGCTATATGTGAAGCCCAGCTTTTGAAACCTCTCAGCAACTTACCAAAAACTTGCCAGATGTCCATGCTCTTGGCACAAGGTTACAATGTACAAGAAATTGACCGAAATTTATGGTTACTAACCATTTCCGATCCATTACCAGTAACAATCAAATGTGCAAGAAAAGACGTCACTACACAAATAAACAAAACAAATTCAATCTTAAGATTAATTCCCGAATGTATTGCATTCATCGGCAGTACCAGAATTCATGCTACAGACCAAATTGAGAAATATACAAATATCACGTATAGAAGTCACCCAGTTAACGTACACTACAGATGCTGTGACCATTTTGAGACAAAGAGTCACCTATCAAAATTGAAACCACTAAAACTCAGTAAGATCAACGTAGATGACTTAAATATTGCACAACACAAATTGGACCAATATTCAGAAGAACTGGACCATATTATGAGCCAATCATTCATTGAGGAACATCTACCCTTATTCACTATATCAACCTTATCCCTGATTATTATCCTAGTTATCTTATACCTTTTCTGCAAATACCGAACCAAAATATTCCCAAAAATTGCAATCTCCTTGTCCCAGGATCAGCGTCCAACTTCATTACCACGCAGAAATTCCATTAGACAGAAACTTCAGGGCTTAGCCTCCTTCAGAAGAAGACCCAATGTCCAACAAGAAAGCGAAGCAGAAACACCAATTACTCTGTAAAAGTCAAAGTAATGGCATTGACTTTTCACTAATAAGGGGAGCTGTTACATGAGAAAATATTAACCTTGAACTAGCTTAAGTTCGCCGACTTCAGATTTCATCATCCCATTCCCATAGAAACCGCTGAGCACGCATTAGAACTTTGTACGAACCGTTGGCCAATATTCATGGGAACAGCAATTCAGCACTTCATACCAAACCTATAAATTACCATTCTCAGATGCCGGAACCACTCTTAGCTGCAACTTCGACCAGTCCAGTTTTTAGTCATTTTAAATTAATTTAATTTTGTACTATTATTTAATATTTAATTTGTAACAAATAAAAAGTCAAATACGTGATTAGTGATCTAACATATATATATATATATATATATATATATATATATATATATATATATATATATATATATATATATATATATATATATATATATCCGCCTCCAAAACATATATTAACCTTCTAAACTCAATTCACAACCAGCCCTTCGTCTTTGTATTGGCGCTTTTCGATCTAGTACTGTAGATAATCGTTATTGCGAAGCTAACGAACCTCCTCTTTGTATGCCGAAAGTAAGTATGTAAGACGAAAACAACTGCTACTCTCTGATGCAGCATCGGTATCAGCTAACCCCTCTAATCCAGTGCATCCCTTATTTGTAATGTCCACGTATAATTTACACAATACCAATTCCTTACCACCAATAAAACCTATTTCACTAATTTTAACACAGACACTTAATGATATCTCTCTTACACATACTCTTCCTCTTTATTCCCCTCCATCTCCTTCTTGGATCGTGTCCACGCCCAAATTTAACACCTCGCTCACCAACTTCGATAAAAATAAACATCCGAAAGAGATCATTATAAATGCATTTAAAGACATTATAAATACAAATAAATACGACCTAATATTATACACCGATGCCTCAAAAAATGACACAGGACTAGGCTGCTCTGTTACTACCTCTAATTCACTAATTAAGTCATCACTTATACCAGCCGTCAGCAGCGTTCATACTGGCGAATTATTTAGTATATTGCAAGCTTTTAACCATATATCTCCACCTAATAAGCAGGTTGCCATATGCACAGACTCTTTAGCATCAATCCATTCTATCAAAAATATATTTACAGATCATCCAATCGTCCAAAAGATCCTAGACTCTTATTAAATTATCTTGTCCCAAAACATGACAGTTACCATAATTTGGCTACCATCTCATATTGGTATAGAAGGCAATGAAACTGCAGATCACTATGCTAAACTTTCTACAGCATCACCTGAAATCACCGATAAAATTCAAATTTGTAAGGACCTAAAATCATATACTAAAAGAAGAACCAGACTCCTTTGGCAGCAGCATTGGAACTCTAACCGTTCGATCTTACACGAAATACAACCGTCAATAAGCAGTCAGCCTACATTTGACTATTCAGCCCTCTCAAGACGAGATCTCATTGTGATAAGACGACTTCGGATAGGACATTCAAAACTCACACACGGCTACCTAATGTCCTCTAGCATCCGTCCCTCCTGTCAAAGCTGCCAATCATATTTGACAATCAAACATATTCTCACTGAATGCCATCAACATTCGGCCAGAAGATTACAATACAAACTCAAAAGTGAAGTACGAGATATCCTAAACAACCCTGACCAAATAAAAGCTGTGCTACAATTCCTTAGAGATGAACACATATCAAAAAATATAATTAGATTTTAATTTAGACATTGTATAACATATTATTATCATTCCGTATTATTGTAACATATTCTTAATGTAACACTTAATGTTTGTGTAATCAAAATTCATGTTATAGTACCTGTGAACGTGGCCATAGTAGCCGAGCACGTTAAAGTTGAAATAAAAAAAAACAATTTACTGTTTCTTTCTGCAAAATACAGGATATTCTATAAAGAAACATTAAAATGTATAGATACTTACGTAATAGTATATAGTATAGGGCGTCAAAAATTTATTTCATCGATGACATACCATGACGTCTCTTTTTGAATGACATGAATTACTCCCTAGGGAGTAAAAGTGCGACTTTGCTCCCTACAATGAGGCCACGAAATATATATACTTTGGATAGAGGTAGCTGGAAAAAGTATTTTTTGTTTTGTAATGAAAATAAACGTTTTAATATTAATTTTTATAATATTCTTAAAATTTACGACGGTGTAATATCGACCTATATCAAATCCTCTATAGTATTCTGTGGTTAATAACTAAAGCTCGGATTATAGGCAAAATGCCTTTTTTGCCTATTATAATTTTTTTTTGCACTTTTTGCCTTTTTTCGTAAATTCCACCTATTTGTGCCTTTTCTAAAATTCCATGGTACTACCCATGATATTATTCTATTACTAAACCATTCTATAATAAAATTTTAGGTCTATAATAAAATATCAATGGTTTGTTTATATAACAGATTTCTAGGAAAATGAAGGCTATGGATCGCACCTTATTCGGAACTTTCTCTAGAAGGAGATGGAGCATTTTGTAAACCATGCGGCAAATCGGTAAGTTTTATTTTTTCTCTTTTTTTCTCGTCCCACAACATAACTAAATTCTAAAGCGGTTTTAGAATTCTAATTATTTTTTTTTTTAAATTCTCAGATTTCAAGTAGCAAAAAGTACTTTATTGACCAGCATTGTGGAACCGCACTTCATAAACGTAATTTGGAAAAATTAAATTCCTCTAAGTTAGCCCAAATATCTCTGCGGGATAGTTTAAGCAGTTCAAAAAAAAGGAGGAAGACGCATTTAAATTTGATTTATGCCAGATGATGATTGCACCCAACATTCCTCTATATAAAGTTAATAACAATAATAACCCTAGTTTTAAATGCTTTTTCGAAAAATATCTTAATAAATCCTTACCGGACGAGAGTACATTGAGAAAATATACTGTGGAAAAATGTTATGTGGAATGTATTTCAAAAATTAAGCGGGAGTTAGAGGCAATTTTTTGTATATTATCGTGGATGAAACGACATATGTATGCGGCAGGTATATAGCTAATTTAATGATTGGAATTTTGAACGAAAACTTTGCGAGAAAACCTTATTTAGTTGGCGTTAAAGAATTGGAAAAAACAAACAATTTAACAATAAGTCGATTTATACAACATAGTTTAACAAACCTCTTTTTACCCAACGCTATACCAGTGAATAAAATAGTTTTAATGCTTTCAGATGCTGCGGCATATATGTTAAAAGCTGCTGTTAATTTAATAATTTTTTATCCTAATTTATTTCGTTGCACTTGTGTAGCCCACGGGGTAAAAAGAATTGCTGAAGAAATAAGAAATCTGTTTCCGTTGGTAAATAATTTTATAAATTTTATGAAAAAAGTTTTTGTAAAGGCTCCGTTGAGGGTGCAAATATATAAAGAAAGACTTCCCGGTGTCCCTTTGCCACCTAAACCAGTAATTCCAAGGTGGGGAACCTGGCTTGAAGCAGTTTGTTTTTACTTTGAACACTGCAATGAAATAGAATTAGTTATGTCAGAATTTGATGATGATATTTCCGAAACCATTCGAGAAGCAAAAAAAATATTAAAAAATCCCAAATTGAAACAGGAACTCGCTTATATCAATGACAATTATAAATTAATAGTTACCACAATTACCTTATTAGAAAAACAAGAGATAAATGTATGTGAGTCAGTAAAATTAATAGATAATTTAAAGACGAAAATTAAATCGGCACCTGGAAGTAACGGTCAATTAATTTTTAAAAAAATAAAATATGTTTTCGACAAGAATGAAGGTTTTTCGTTTTTATCTAATGTTGCTTAAGTTTTCAATGAGACATTTTCCGAGGAATTTCAAATTATGCCAGATTTATTATCCGCTCTGAAATATGCTCCAATTACATCTGTCGATGTCGAACGTTCGTTTTTAATGTACAAATTAATTTTAAGTGATCGAAGACATAGTTTTAAGACCGAAAATATTGAAAAACATTTAGTTGTTTCTATTAATGATAAAATTTTAAGTGGTTACAATGTTTAGTTATTAATTTACAGTTATTTAGTTACTAGTTTATTTATACTAATGTTATGATTATGATGTGTAAATGTACCTGCCTTAAGTTAATATTACGTTAATTCACTTTGTACAATAAATAATGCGTTATATTCCTTTATTGCCTATATTTTGCCTAAATGTTAATATTCCTGCCTTTTTTAATAAAAATCTTTGCCTATATAGGCGCCTTTTTCTTCAATTTTTGTTGCCTATAAATCCGAGCTTTATTAATAACCAATAATTGTAGTTTATAAAATGTTTCTATATTGTTTGCAATTATATCTTATTAGATTGTAACAGCAAAAGAAAAAAGGAGACAAATGTTTAGAAGAGTAATATTTATTTGAATATAATATATTTATTTGAATAATATCATTTGAATATTTAACATAGTCATATCAAAAGTAAAATAAAAGTAATTCAAATAATTAGGTAAGATATCAGTAGAATGTTGTGTAAGGAATTAAGTGCATAATAAAACAATAAACATGCCTGTAAACTGATAGAACCAATTATTGGAAATTTTTTATACCTTACTTATAACTGCTACTAGTTAAAGTAAAACACATTAGTTATCTCTTATTAAATATTTGAATATTTAACATAGTCATATCAAAAGTAAAATAAAAGTAATTCAAATAATTAGGTAAGATATCAGTAGAATGTTGTGTAAGGAATTAAGTGCATAATAAAACAATAAACATGCCTGTAAACTGATAGAACCAATTATTGGAAATTTTTTATACCTTACTTATAACTGCTACTAGTTAAAGTAAAACACATTAGTTATCTCTCTGATGGAAATATTTTAAGCGATAAACTTCATGTTAATTATATTACAATGAAAGATAAACGTTACGTTTATTGGAAAAATTGTCTTTACATATATTTTTGCAATGTTATACAGTTTTAAATGCTCTATAACATGAACATAAATTATTAGTAAATTGTTGTTTGTAGGTAGCACTAGCATTTAAATAGGTGATCACATTAAGTAATTAAAGATAGTGAAAAGATTGAACCATCATTTTTTATACATTTAGTTTATGTTCTGCTGTCATCATTATAACAAATGTTTATTTTAGTACCTTGATTTTCTTCGTCTTGCTAATTATTGTCATCGGAGGTTATATATTTTTAAAGATGATCAACATTTCTGGGCTCATCGAGCTCTTTTATATCACCATTAATCTCTATCTGCAATCAATATATTCGGTTACTGCAGTTTTTTCATGTTTTTGTTTCTTTTCTACCTATTAGTATTTATATTTTAGGTGCATATAATACATCATTATTATTAATTAAATACTAATATGAAGGCAAAGCAATCCAAATTTACGCTCCAACATGAGAAAAGCCAGAAGAGGATATCGAGGAGTTCTACGCACTTGTACAAAAGCACTAAAATATACCAAGAAGAACGAGATTACTATCATCATGGGTGATTGTAATGCCAAAGTTGGCAAAAGCGGAAGAGAAGACATCGTCTGAAACACGGCTTATGCGAGAAAAACAAAAGGGGAGACCGACTTATCCAATTTTGTCGGAAAAAACATTTTAATATTGCTAACACCTGGTTTAGACTTCCCCCGAGACGACCTTAGACATGGAAGTGACCTACAGATATAGCCAACAATATCATCAGAAACCCGATAGACTTTATTCTCATTAACAAAACATTCAAAAACAGCTCGACTTCGGCGAAGACCTTCCCAGGAGCAGACGTCTCATCAGACCACAATCCATTAGTGAGCCAGATAGAACTCAAACTAAAGAAACTCATCAAAAGTAAACCTAAACAGAACCTCGATTATGACAATCTAAAAGACCTTGTAGTTCGTTAGAACGTTAGAGATGTAATGAAAGAAAAACTAGAAACCGCTAAACAACAAGAACAGAGTGTAGAACAAAAATGGAGTTATATCAAAGACGTCACGCTAAATGTGGGAAAAGAACATCTGAAAAAAAAACAAGAGTAAAAAATAAAGAATGGATGACTGATGACATTCTGCAGATGATGGACCACAAAAGATTATTGAAAAACAGGAACGCGAAGAAATACCAAGAAATCAACCAAACAATTAAAAAAGAACTACGAAGACCCAAGGAGACCTGGATGCAATGAAAAAGTAAACTAATCGAAGAGCTCTAAGTGAAACACAATAATATAAATATCCACCGAAAGATTCGAGAAGCCACTGGTCAATGCAAGAGAAGAAACACATAGCTCATAAACAAAGACGGGACCCTGGCGACGACAGTTAAGGAGAACTTATTGACAGGGTTATCAATACTAGAAAGCGAGGTAAAAGCAGCTTTAAAACACTTTAAGAATGGTAAGGCCACAGGTCCGGACGAAATAACCGTTGAACTTATGAAGGTAATGAGTGAAGTGACCACAAAGGAGTTAACTGACCTGTTTAACACCATTTACGATTCAAATAATATCCTAGAGGAATGGCTATTGTCAACATTTATAACATTACCAAAAAAACGATCTGCGAAAACGTGCGGAGATTTCCGAACTATCAGCCTTATGAGTCATGCACTTTTTTCTTAAAATCATACATGCCAGAATTTACAAGAAATGCGAAGAAAATGTCAGTGAACCGACACCTCCCGCCTTACAAGTCCTACTTCAAAGATGCCGCGATGTCAGTTGTGATGTCTATATTTGTTTTATTGACTATGCCAAGGCATTTGACCGTTGTCAGCACCAGTAGATGTTCGCCGCCCTACAAAAAATAGGATTGGATGAGAAGGAACCAGGTGCTCAAGTCAAGGTCGAAGACCAGCTGACCGACCTAGTAAAGATCATGCGAGGAGTAAGGCAAGGCTGTGTGCTCTCGCCGACTCTTTTCAATATATACTCTGAGAAAATTTTAACTGAAGCCCTCACAAACCTAGAGATGGGAATCCGAATGAACGGTGAATACATCAATAATATTCGCTACGTCGATGACACTGTGCTACTAGCAACCAGCCTAAATAATTTACAAGTCTTACTAGACCGAGTGAGAATTGTGAGCGTAACATACGGACTAGACTTTAATATTAAGAAAACTAAATTCATGGTTGTCAGACGTGCAAATTTAGATCCCGAGGCACTAATAGCAGGTAGCGAAGGGATCCAGAGAGTCGACAGATTTATTTACCTCGGAACTACCCTCAACTCACAATGGGACTACGCTCAAGAGATTAACTCCAGAATTGAAATGGCACGGTCTAAATTTATCAAGTTGAGATCTTTGCTGTGCTGCAGTCATCTCAGTTTGGGAACCAAGATGCGGATAGTGAGGTGGTACATTCTTCCAGTGTTACTGTATAGAGTTGAAGCCTGGACACTAACGCAAGCCACAGAAAAGATGTGGATCTACCGGAGGATACTAAAAATATTGTATGAGGACCATGTCACCAACGTTAAGGTCCTACAGCGAACGAGAAAAGAAAAAGTAGTGCTTAATTTGTGAAATAACGTAAGCTTGAGTACCTCGGGCACGTGATGAGGAACGAAGAAAAATATCGAATTCTTCAACTCGTTATGCAGGGTAAAGTATGTGGCAGGAGAGGACCGGGACGTCGTCGTATCTCGTGGTTAAAAAACCTCCGACAATCGTTTGGGATGACCTCCACGGAGCTGTTTCGCAGAGCAGTCAACAAAACCATGATAGCCTTGATGATCGCCAACATCCGGACCGGATAAGGCACTGAAGAAGAGGGCAAAGCAAAGCTTATGTTCCTTAGACTATAAAAATAATACTTTGTACCAAGGGCGTAGCTAGGGAGGTTTTGGTAGTTCAAGCCCATACATATCCCGTTCATCATCATTATCATCACGGTGCAGCAGCCCTTAAATGGTTCCGACCTTGTAGGGCCATTCTATATCCCTTGCTTGAAGTTTTCAGTTGACAACACCGATCTTCTCGGCATCCTGTGTTTCCTCGTCTATCTACCTCAGCTTTGTTTCGCTTCATTTACTTATTCCCACAGGCTGGTTTGTTAAAATCTTGTTTGATTTTGAGGCTCGGCCTATATGTCCTGGCCACTACAGACGGTTTCTTTAATTATTGTGATAATATATCATTTCCACTAAATTTATGCTTGTAAATATTCTATATTCCATTCTACAATATAGATAGACCTATGTGGGAACGGGGTCTATATACAGTCTTATACGAGTTTTTGAGACAGACTTGTGTCCGTTTCATTGATTACTAACTGTTACGTATGTTATGTTATCTTTTGATTTTGCTAAATTGGATGTTGGTTTTTATGTGCATCAAGACAAAATCAGGGATGAATATCTAAATGCCCAAATTTTAAAACAGCTTGGACTTTACCTAAAGATTATAAGTTTCCCATTTCTACAACACCAAATTTACGCTTTCAAATGAAATGGATAAAAAAATTCCCCTTGTTCTCATATTTTAAATGTAAATGTCTAATTTGCGTCATTATAAGATACTCTGTTAATGATGATAAAAAGGATCATTAGCGGTTTGGTCAGCTTATAACCAATCGTTTTTGTAAGAAAAAAAATGCAGTAGAAATATTTGAAAGCCATGGAAAATTAGAATATCACAAACGAAATTTAGAACTCGTGCTAACTCCATAAAAGTAATGTCTTTCCAGGCTTTTTTAGTCAAGGAGCAAGTCTGAAAGAAAAATACAGCAACAGCAAAACCTAAAGAATATAATCCCTATCGTAAAAGGAATAATTTTTTGTGGCAAATAAGGCTACCCCTTTAAAAGGTAAAACTGTTTCGGGACAGATCCGTATTACACCAGAGTGTAAACAATCACTTATTATCATATCCAAACCATACGTGGGGTCCGACAAGGATGCCTACTATCACCCTTGCTGTTTAACATATACTCTAAGGAAATCTTTCAAGAAGCAGTAGAGGATGGTGAAGCCGGAATTCGAATTAAAGGAGAATGTATCAATAATATTAGATACGTAGATGACACAGTGGTATTCGCTAACAGTTATGAATAGTATCATAGAAGTAGGTCAGAGATATGGACTTTCACTGAACATTAAAAAAACAAGATTTTTGATGATTTCTAACAAGAAACAGCAAATTGTAAGAATCAGTGTGAATGGTCAACCAATAGAAAGAGTAAACATATATCCCTACCTTGGTACGACAGTCAATAAAAATTGGGACCATTCCCAAGAATTATTATCTAGGACAGAAAAAGCAAGATCTGCATTTCGAAAAATGGCTAAGCTATTCAAATGCCACGATTTATCAGTACCCTACTACGATGTTATATCTTTTCTATACTGTTGTACGAAGTTGAGTCGTGGACTCTCACAGACGCTACCTGTAAGAAAATTGAGGCTTTTGAAATGTGGCTTTATCGTAGAATCCTAAAGATATCCTATAGCGACCATCTTACTAACCAGGACGTATTCTTAAGAATGCACAAAGAAAAAGAGTTGTCAACCACAATAAAAACAGTCAAAATTAAATACCTCGGTCACGAGAAACAGCGAAAGATATGAGCTGCTGCAATTGATTCTTTAAGGAAAAGAAGAAGGAAAACGGGAACCAGGAAGGTTCAACACAACAACCACAAATCTTTTCAGAGCCGCAGTTTGCAAAGTACAGATTACCATGATGGTCGCCAACGTCCGAGATAGACACTACATAAAGAAAAAGAAGATATTCCAACTGTAGTCGTGACAGGATTGAGAACGTGACCAATTGAGAATACTCAAATACAAAAGCACGTATTGAGTATTCTCACCTGGTTGGTCAACGTTACGTAGTGTACTGTAGCTATCAAAGCAGCAGCATGCAATTGACACACACCTCATACCAGCAACTTTAATGGTATTGATGTTATGCCACTTTTAAGACATAACGTTGACGGAGAGTACCTTCATCTCTAGGAAGAAGCAAAGGTGTGGCCCGAAGAAAATGGTGGTATACTGCTTATCCCACATATCGTCGAAAGACAGGTACTATCTGGTATTATAATGTTAACTTTTTAGGCCGGTTGTAAAATTGAAGAGGCATTTTGTATGTATATGACAGTATTGTCCGAAAAAACTACATATGTGGTCAAAGCAGAACTGACAGTGTAAAAAGCGTCTATGACTCTTACCTCCCTTACTCCAAAATCACCTTAGATGGATTACTTAGATAAGTACGATCAAAAACTATATCCAAATATTTATACATTGCTGCAAATATTGGCTACTCTGTCTATTTCAACTGCTAACCTACTAAGGACTTTTTTAATCTTAAGAATGCGTAAAAACTACTTATGCAGTACAACGAGTGAAAACAGACTGAACGGTTTGGCTTTAGTAAACATTTACTATGGGATAGAAATTGATAATAATGAAGTAGTGGATATATTTTAAAACAAGAACAGAATATAAATTTTGTAATGCGTCTTATATACAGGGTGAGTCATAACTATTGGGACATAGACTAAGGACAGGTTAATTGGACCAAAATATGGCTATTGGTCCAAATATGCCTTAATAAAATATTGCTGAGAAAAAAGATACAGGGTGTTTGTTTTTCGTTTTTTGCTAATAGTTTCCCTGTATATTTATAAATTGCTATCAAAATTGGCACAGAGACATAATCTTAGACAAGAAATAGTATTTAATTTACAATTCCACTATCAAATACCAAACTAATAAACAAAGTTGCAACTAACGTAAAGTTTCCGTTTTGACGATAAATCAAAACTAAACACACTTTAACTTAAAAGAACTCACAAAAACTCAAACTAAATGTTCTACATGGTCTCCTTCGATTTCTATGCCTTTTCTAATTCTTTTTATAAAGGATTTTCGGACGTAAAAAAAAAGTATTATTCTGTCCCCTTATAAGATTAGCTGCATTTTAAATGTATCTCCTAAGTTCGTCTCGTGTATTAATTTCATTGGCATAAACTAAGGACATCATATGTCACCAAAAATAAAAATCTAGCGGGTAGTACTCAGGACTTCTTGGTGGCCATTGAAAATCACTGCCTCTGCCAATCCATCGTTGAGGAAATACGCCATTAAGATGATTTCTAACAGCTAATGAAAAATGAGGTGGCGCTCCATTCTGCATAAACCACATTTTTCTTCTTACAAGAAGAATCTGTTGAAAGTAAATTTTGAACAGGAGTGAAGTGATAAGGATGGAGGTTCTCTTTTTTTAGAATTCTAACAATAGACAACTGACTTACTCCTGTTGCTGCTGATAGATTCGTGAACTTATTTCAGGATTTTCATCTACTCGAACCAAAAGTTCATCTTCTTGATTAGGTGTGACCACCCCGATTTTTATTGTGAAATGACCCAGTTTCACCTAAACTACGACATTATTCTTGCAAAAGTTTTGTGATTTAGTTGCCTTCTGTTTGCGTATAACATTCCATACCTTCTGGCTGCCGAGCGACCGCAAAAATTTTCTTGTGCGTATATGCAAATCATATCTCGCATTTCTTCATTAGTAAAATGATTGTGACGAGGCATTTCAATCAAAAAAGTAATGATTACTTTTAAAAAATGCAACATTACACTACACTGTCACATCAAAAATAATTTACTCTGAACAAATGACATTTACCAACAACATTATCTGACAGTCCAAAGCATACTTTTCATAAATGAAATAAGACTTGAAATCCTTTTTTAAGAGTCTAAGCAGTTCGACTGCGTTTTTATCGAAAACGGTTGAAATTATCATGTTTAAACAAGAGTACCAATTCTACGTAAAAATGATGTTTACGTCATATTTTCTAAAAAAAATTACTAAAAAGTTTCATCAGAAAAAGTTTAGACTCAATTTCATCATTGGGAATGATCCACGTGGCGCCCTCTATGACAAAACGTAAAATTGTAAATAAAATACTATTTCTTGTCTAAGTTTATGCTTCTGTACCAATTTTGATAGCAATTTATAAATATACAGGGAAACTATTAGCAAAAAACGAAAAACAAAAATTAACTTTAACACCCTGTATCTTTCTCAGCAACATTTTATTAAGGCATATTTGGCCCAATAGCCATCTTTTGGTCCAAATAACCTGTCCTTAGTCTATGGCCCAATAGTTATGACTCACACTGTATAACGGAACGTTATTTTTTATTAATCTTATACTGTCGGACTTTCTCAATTCCTTATAGGAGCTGTTTTTGTAGCAATTTTCTACATCTTAAATATTTTTCGTATAAATATAAGGGTTATTTCATGTACTTTTAGTCATTTTCTTTTCTTAAACCCTCCCCCTGAAACTTAAATTTAGTTATGTCCATGCTTAGATTTACTAATATAAATAAATAAATATAAACTATAAGTGAAATTCCTTAAATATATCAAAATAACAGAAAAAGAATATTTTAAAACGTAAATATTTTAAAATATGTTTATACTTTTGCAAAACCATATTTAAAAATAAACATGCTAATGTATATTATTATGCAATATACATAGGCGGTGTACCAAAAGAAGTGGGATGGTCGAATATTTCGCAAAATTAACGTCAGATCGAAAAATTGAAAAACCTGTTTTTAATATTTCTCAAAAATCTCTTGAATGACACGAAACACGAACCCTCAGGCTCACCTCCTAGAGCGGTAAGGGGGCAAATTTGAAATATTATGTGGGAACTCCCAATTTTTTATTGCAGGTTTGAGTTTCTCATAAAACCTCATTCCTACCTCCTGAGTGTGAGGCGGAAGGCAACTTTGAAATCTTAATTAGAAAACTACATTACTTTATTGTATATTAGGATTCTACGTAAAACAGTAAATAACTTTATCTGCATGTATTAATTGTAATATTTTTCTGTAATCTAAGTCTGCAATTTTTTTCTGATTATAACGTCATCTTTTAACAATTCGAAAAAATACTCCTTATAAAAAAGTTAGTTGTTGTTTTATGGGGAATCAGAATGTGCAATAAAAAATGGGGTTCTTACACTCCGTTCGCTGTATCTTTGCACATCATAGTTGTACGAATTAAATAAAAGCGTTTAAATCAAACGTGAGTCTTTTCTAGATTCATGAAATAATTAGGAAATGTTTAATATTCCGTTAAACGTATTTATAGTGATTGTTTTTGTTTATTTATTGTACTGGATGTTAAAAACTCATTATAGAATTGTTTTGAACGTAATTTTGAGTTTTCTACATATTCAACGTTATTATGATTATTGGAAGAAATGCCTATTTGAAATACTGTAGTCGAGAAAGATGGACCCAAGATCAAACAGCTTAAATTCTCATATTTATTTATATATTTATAAACCAAAGCATCCAACAGCCGAAGCCAGTGACTGGATGAAAAAAAAGTTTTCATTCAAAATACAATATTAAACATTTACATCGTATACATATGACATTCAATTTTTAAGCTTATGCATAAGAAAATGCCCTAAAATATAAAAAAACTCTTGTGTATGCTTTTCAAACTAAGTTACTAACACAAAAAAAATTAATTAAACTTTACAAAACAAAACAATAAAAACAATGGAAAAAGAAAAATTTCAAAAATACATTAATTTGTAGAAAACTTAAAGGGTGTTACAAATTAGTGCTCAATCTGTTAGGGTAAAATAATACGACTTTTCTTATGTCGCATACCTAGAGACTTAGTATTTATTTTTTATACTAGCTGGTTTTTATCAATTTTTTTTACTTGTGTATCGACTTTCTCTGTAGTTTCCAAAATAAAGTGTGGAAAGTTATGTGTAAAAGGTTTCATTGTTTTAGCCTAAAGAATGGATCAATTACTTTGTTACAACCTATTTCCACAAATATGACTAAATGACTAAATTATTAAAATAAATTGAAAAAAAAACAAAATATCAAAATTATATATTTCCTTCACTTTCAGAATCCGAGCTATCTCCAGGATTTATTATTATGGGTTGAATATCAATATCAACTATATTGTGCTCTCGGGCACACCACTTTTGAATAATTTCATGAGTATGTCTTACACATTTTTCCCAAATGTCTCCATTACATTTATTAAGCGATTCTTTCAACATATTTATAACAGCACTATCAGAATAGCCGTTTCGTATTACCGTTTTAGTTCCTTCAGGCAGATCAGTTGTCTTGCATTTACGACGACGTCTACTTTTGCCTGGACTTGAAAGGACAGGATTGCTTTCTTTTCGTTTTTTAATTGTACATACTGTACGCCGTGATATATTCAAGGCAGCAGCTACCCTCTTGAATTAAAAATAATTTCATGATAGGTAAATTATTAAATAACATACATTTCATTACAATACCTCTTGAACACAAGCCAAAGGTGCCAATAAGGGTCCTCCGTTCCTTTTTTCCAACTCAAAATATTCATACAAATTCAGCACGAGTTACTGGGAATGAGAATTTAATGTATTTCCAGGCATATTCTAAAAATAAACACCTTGAAAAAATATTCTGTTTGATATTTGTTTGATATTTATGACAACAAATAATGTTTTATATCGATCCGTCAGACAGAGTTTTAGCCAGATTCAAAAATGATACGTGAAATTAAAGGTAAGAAAATATAACTGCAAAATTTATACTTACATCAAGGAATCCAACACTAATGCGGACTTTACATTTACGAGTACTCGGATTTGAGTAGCTTGGATTTGAGTAACGAGTAGAACTGCGTTCGTTTACATTAAATCCGAGCAATCAGAGTGGTTTCAAAGAGAATTTACAAATGGCGCCATCAAGAAAGAAACGAGCTGCTGTTGCATTAGTGTTATAAAACATTTTAAAGAAGAAAAATAAAGACAAAAAAAAATTAAGAAAAAGAGAAGCATTTGTTACATCAGAAGGTAAGTTTTAGCACTTTAAAATAGGTATTTATTTTTAAAATTATTTTAATTTAAGGTTCGTCCATACATCTAAAAACAAAATACTGACTTAAAGTTCTGAGTTAAAACTTACAGTATCTTTGAGATTTATTGCCACTGGGGATAGCTATAAGTCATTAGAATACTTAACAAGAGAGTCATCTTCGACAATAAGGTTATTTGTCCCTCAAGTATGTGAAGTTGTATATTCTGTTTTGCAGCCATAACGTATGAAGGTAGGAACAAAATAAAAATTGAAAGAAAGAGAAAGTAAAGTATTTTTTGTAATATACGAAAATGGTCACTATCGAAATGGTTGCTATCGACACATTTTTCATTTATTTTTTGTAAGTCTGTAAAGTTTTATATATAATCAACCCCTTCTCCACTGTCAGGCTCCCAGAGCCTCGATTGGGGTCCCCTAGTCTTTACTTGATTACTAAATGTTAACCGAATCGGTTATCTAGGCACGGAGAAAATATATGTGGGATATAAAAACCTTTATCCCATAAACATAACTGATATCCTGGCTGTTAATCTAAAACAGCGATTATTGCGATTAAGGTCATATAGGAATATTAGTTAACGCTGTGGCTTGAAAACTCTAAATTTCGAATAATTGAGACACAGTTCCAAAGAAGTTGCTGAAATCTATTATGAAGACGTACACGAGAAGTTAGAAATGGAATGTCTGGATGAAAAGAATTTAACAGAATACTTGGAAGGCACTAAGAGTATTCTGGAAATATATCATTTTTTAAAAGGGAAAAAAAGTGAAGACACCTTTCCTGGTGCTACTATAATATGCAGTCTACCTGTTTATCTATTATAATGTGCAAAATAAGTCAATTTTGTGGCTCATTTTCAATTAAAATTGTATATTCACATGACAAAGTATCAGTTTTCAAAATATAAACAATAATTCGTCTGAATTATGCACCTTATTCACTTTGTAAAGATTTTTTTGTTGGCAGTGGCACTTGTGTGGCTAAACAATACCATAATATTGTAAAAATACCACTTTTTTCTTTTCTTGTAAGTACGTGGATCTTATGTTGTTGATCTTTTTCTTGACTTGGTCTGTGGTAATGGTCATGATAGCCGCAATAGTCTCGTACGCCTTATTTCTTTGGATAATGTCCCGATACTCCTTTCATCAGTTTCACATTCCATAGATATTCAAAAGAACGGTAAAGATCGATAAATTCATCCATTTGATCTGCAGAAAATATTAGTTCCGCCTTTCCACTTTGACGCTCACTCGTACAGGAACTGACAATGAACTGATAGGACAGGAACTCGTACTGCTACTCAGTTTGCGTTCAACTTCAATCCAAGCTCGGATCCGAGTGACAAGAGGCTCCGAGTAGACGTTTATACTTCCGAGTTGCACTCCGAGTAGAGTAACTCGGATCCGAGTACTCGTAAATGTAAAGCGGACTTAAGTGAACAGTTGGTCGTTATAACAACTCTTTTTGAGAAAATTTATAAACTCAATACGAAAATGTAATGAAAAATTAAACAATATGAATATAATTTTTGTAAACACCACAACGCTGTGAAGTTGGCAATAAGCAGGTTCAATGATGAGAATTTATCACAGACTGTTGTTATATTACTGTCTTTGTCTGATGTATTATTAAATGTTGGACAAGCGGCTTAATTTCAACATTTTATATTCTGTGAGTAGAAATGAGACAAAATTTAAAAATAGTTCGTGAATAATTTCATACACGTGCAAAGGTACAGCGAACGAACTGTATTTAAGTTGCTGTACACCCGACTGTAAGGGGTTGGGCTGGGAGGTCGTGTTTGATGTGGTTCAATAAATATCTAGAGAATATTAAATACGTATTTTTAGTTTTTTATTTGAAAGTGTATTTCTCGAAATATTTGACTGTTTCTATTATTATTTTAGGGTATCAGATAGATTTTTTTTTATTTCGAAAATATGTGTCTCGACAGCTAATGGTCATTGACACAGGTACAATTTACATTCATGTTTACATGGTTAATACTTTACATTGGGTACAAATTAGTTACAATACATTTTTTATAATACATTTTATTTTAAATTAAATTGTATAACTTTGTGTTTTTTAAAAAGTTTAATACATTTTTATAGTTGCTGCTGTTTGAGATAAGTATCTCTTTTAGGTTGTTACCAAGATTGTATTTTCTTCTGGCCGCTAGGTAGTGTTGACAGTCAAGAAGTACATGTGTTACGGAAGTCGTGCTGTTGCAGTACTGGCACAAAATCTGATTACTGGAATTCATTAGGTGTCCGTGTCCATGTGTAAGTCGTGTGTGCCCTATTCTCAATCTTCGAATGATAGATTTGTCCTTTCTTTTCATTGGTGATAGCTGGTGGTAGAAAATGTTTGGTTGTAGAACGCTTAACTTGGTATTGCTTCTTTTCCAATGATCATTCCAAAGGTCCATTATTTTATGTTTAATTGTTCTTTTTAAATCTGATGATGTTTGAATGTCTGTTGTTACGTTAAGAGAACATGCTTGTTTTGCTGCTTGATCGGTTTTTTCGTTACCTGGAAAACCAACGTGTGATGGGACCCACAATATTGTTACTGTAATTCCATTAGTTTGAAGGCGATTACATATACTCCGGATTTCTTAAACTATTGGGTGGATAGAATGTACGTTTCTTATGGACTGCATGGAGGACAGAGAGTCCGTACAGATTGCTATACTTTTATCATCGTTGAGTGGAGTTTTCACCGCTTGTAGTATTCCATATAGATTAGCAGTATAAATACTGCATTTGCTGGAGAGTCGAAACAAGTTGACGGTGGTTGTAGTCGTTGTAGCAGCACAGCCAACACCTTCTTCAGTCTTAAATGCACCTGAGTAAAGGATCTTATCGAAATTGTATTGATGTCGTATTTCATAAAATCTTTGTTTGATAACGGAAGGTGATATTTCATTCTTATTATATTTGGATAATTCGATATTGAAATTTGGAAGTTTACATATCCATGGAGGGGTTGGAGGGACAGTGAAAGAGCTGGTAGACAACAGATTAATATTTAAATAAGAAATTAACATCTGTATAGTGGACGGTACCCTTCTAGGATTATTAGTAACTGGTAATTGTCTATTACAGAAGAGGTTTTTTGTGGGATTTGTGGGATTTGCTGAAACTCTAGAGAAATAGAGCAGTAGAAGTTGTTGTCGTCTTAGATGAAGCGAAGGTTCGAAACATTCTACATGAATGCTTTCCACCGGACTGGATCGGAATGCTCCTAAACAGAGTCGAATGGAAGTATTTTGGACTACATTTAGTGAACGTAGTAGTGAGTTACTTGATGACATGTAGAGAACACTACCATAGTCAAGTTTGGAGCGAATAAGAGCTTGATATATTTTTAGTAGTGTTTCCTCATCGGCTCCCCAACTATAATGAGCTAGTAATTTAAGAAGATTCATTCTTTGAAGGCAGCTACCCTTAAGTTCTCGAATGTCTTCAGGAAAGATTTTTATCGAAAATAATGCCAAGAAGCTTAATTGATCTACTACTTGGAGAAAATTTCCATTCAGAGTAATGGTTGGAGATTGCGTGTTTTGTCTTCTGGTAAAATGAATAACTTTGGATTTGGATGGGGAGAAGTTAAGGCATGACATAGAAAGAAGACAATTAATCTGGTTCGGACATGTTAAAAGAATGCCAAAGTACAGATGGCCAAGAAGAGTACTGAAATGGATCCCTCCTTAAAAAAGCACGACCACGGAGAAGTTGGTGCGACGATATTTATGAAGCAATGGCGGCAAGAGACTTAGAAGAGGCAACTGCATATGACAGAAAAAGATGGAAATTGGGGCCAGAGAAGCGGCGATAGCCGTAATAAATCCGTTATTATAATATATATAGAAGTTAAGGCCGGATTGACTGGCCCAGTTGTTTATTTTACTTAGCGTGTTTTGTAGTAAAGTATTTGTGCTGGATGTGACCTTTTCATGACAGAATAATATTATGTCGTCAGCATATATTCCGTATTGTGCGGTCGTTTATGAATGAACTAATATCGTTAATACTAAGGAGAAATAGGGTGCTGCTTAGGACAGACCCTTGTGGGACTGCGTTTGTGGTTGTGTGCTGTGAGGAAGTTTTGCCATTAGTAATTACTTTAAAGGATCGCTCTAGAGAAAACGTGATGGTGACGGAAAACAAACAGCAAAAATTCATAAAGCTTTCATCCACCACTAAAACTTTCCCAAAATAAATTAGATGCTTTAAGCTTTTTATGCAACAAAAATCATGATCTTTAGGATGCAAAATAGCCCCTTTCCTTAGTTTGTACAAGATTAACATGCAACAGTCATCAAAAAAGGCATCATAAACCAGTAGTTACTTTAAAATTAGTGTTAAAAATCTACATAGGTAGATGTTTCTAACGATTATTTTGTAATAGGTAATAAGCAACTATACTTTATGTTCTTATGTAATTACCTTTTTGTGGTATTTTTTAAAGTAAATGTATTAAAATGTCTTAACAATTATTGTAACTTATCACAATTTTTACGTTGAACCGCAATTTCTGTGCAATTTCTAACCACCCTTATCAACAACAGTGGCACAGTGTTATAATACATCTTTGGGTTTTCAGCAACACAGACACATTTGTCAATAATTAATATGCAGGTTTCAAATTTCTACAATACAGACTACTAGATGATTAAACAACCTAAATTAATCTTATTGAAGTAAAAATAATAACTTTATCATTCAGTTTATAGAAATAATAATAATAATAATAATCGATAATAAGGATAATCTTCATACCCATACCAAGGATAATCTTCATACCAAAATGGCAATTTCTGACTTATGACAGTGTTGTTGCTGAGGTGCGATATATATATATATATATATATATATATATATATATATATATATATATATGTATATATATGTATATATATATATGTATATATATATTTATGTATATATATATTATATTTGATTTATAATAAGCCGGATCCATTACCAATTTTTGTAAATTGGTTTTACTGTACCAGATTGCTGTGACGTTGTAATTTAATTCGTTTAAAAACCTTTTAAAGATTAAAGATGCTAATCAAACATGTAAACATGATTCAGGAGATATGTTCATTGTTTATAAACTGTAAATAATTTTACGTAAAGGAGACAAGCAAATATCCGTTTTAACTGAAGTTTTCGAAAATGTCTTAGCAAATAACTTACAAACTTCTTTCTTTACTAGACAAACTCGGAGAGGAAAAGGCAAACTTCTTACTTAACGGAGTGTTATCGCTACATACAGCCATCGACTTTGAATGACAGAAAATAGTCACTTCTGTGTGTCTCTGAACTACTTGTACAAAGAGTGACGTATATTTTCTTTCATCTAAACTAGATGGCGCTACGTAACAATACCCGTCCGTCAACTTTAACAGGATTGTATTTCAGTTTTTAAAAGTGCAACACAAATAAAGATTGATCATTGCGAGTAAGAGGGAGACGTACATGCAAATATGTGTTTTCAAATAATAAAATATTTAACTTAATTATTTGTGAAAGGCGACATAAGATGACGAAGTAGGTAAGTTGAAGCATCGCCAAATACAAGTACTTAAATCGATATATTTGTCAACTTCTTCTATAACAGGCATTGTGTATTACTTATAGTGCATGTCATCAAAAAAGTTTATAACACATACTCTCTCCAAACTTTGGGTATCGTTTCATTAGGTCGAGTCTAGCACGGTTTCGCTCTGCGTTTGTTTTTATTCTAGCGCGATTTTCCCCTAATTTTTCCATAAACTTTCTAATTTTCTCAATTTTGCGATATACCGAAAAATTATAGATACCTCTATTGTTTTAATTAAATAGCTTAACAATTATAAGGAAAACACTTATAAATGTTAAGCTATTAACTAAGTCTGATGATAAATATAGGTCATTCAACACGTCTGATGATTCCAACTTGTCTGAAAAATACTGTGATCAAATTCGTAGATAACGAGCAAATTTTTTAGGATACCTTTATCAACAGTAACAAAAACAAATTTTCATATTGTCTAAAGGAACCTGTTTACCAATTTTCCTGTCTGATGGATGTGTTTGACTAGAAATCACCCTTCCAGTAGCTTGTCTAAAGAAGCTATTAAATGAGAATATAAATCATTAATAAAATTTAAAATTTAAGTCTGTGTTCTCTAAACGTTGTAAAACAAAAAGTACGATGAATGCCACTAAATGCACTGGCAGGGTTAATTGTAAGTTGTATCCATGTCATACCAATTCGTCTAAGCAGAAATCCCTTCGTAAAAACGATTTCCTAATACTCCATACTAAAGTGAGGACGCCGAAGAAGGGGCAGAAATATGCGTATCTAGATAAATTAGTATATGGTGAATACAAATTAGAAATCGCCATGCCAGTGCATTTTGGATGCATTCGTCGTCTATTTGTTTTGCAATGTTTAGAAAACGCAGATTTGGGCCGAATCCTAAATGTGATTTTAGAGTTATGTTCTGGTTAGTAGATGTCACCCTTTCGTCTGCCGGCAAGTATTTTTAATATTTACTTTTATGGGTGTAAAAGGTTATATTTTGTTAGGGCTTACCATCAGTTCGCTTTGAGGACGCCAAGAGACAGAAATATGCATATCAGCGAATTTTGGTACGCTGTAAAAAAATCAAACCTTCACCATCTATTTTATTTTTAAGATAATAATTCTTGACGCTGTGTATGTCCTATTTCTTCTTGTCATGAGTACTGTGAAATGATCTTAAGCATAAGTTATGACTCTTTCCCGTTTTACCACTCATTTATATGCTGCAGATCCTGTCTCTAAATAGCCATGTCATGCCCGACTTACAACACTCTGAGACACATTCAGTAGCATAGTAATTTCCACTTGAAAAAAACCTTCCTGTCTCCAACGCACTAGATGTTCCAGTTACAAAGTGTTTAATCGTCTTAAAGGCATATTACTTAATTTTATGTTAACTAAACTAGGTTTTATTGCAACAGAAATAAAGTCTAGCTAAAAAGCTAAAACGCATACTATATTATATTTTAAACTAGATTGCTATTTGCTGTAATGTAAAAAATCCAAGAAAAAAAAATTGTTCAGGGCCGAATAAAATTAAAAAGGAATATTATTTATGACAAAATTACGAAAAATAAAGCAAATTTTTGAGCAGTGTATATACATATATATTTCACTTTGGTTTATTTATGCACATTTTTTAATTAAGCTGTCAGATATATTTTTCTCTGTTTAACCCTTCCTTTTATAGCTAATTTTCCGGTAGCGTATGATATTTTCCAGTCCTAGCATTCTTCCTAAACAAAGTAAATGTGAGATCTGTGTTCTTTTAAAGCTGGTATTTGAAATAGTCTATGTGACGTATATTGGTGCTTTATCTTTACTTTATTTATTAAACATGTTTCCTTTACATAAAACAAAAGTAAAAAATAGCAAAAGTAATACTTATACAGATGAAACAAATTCCTACCCTTCAACACACTATCCTTTGTAAATCAGAGTCTTAGACAAATGGAAAAACTGAAACAAATAAGCTTGTGGCAAATGGTAGTGTTATCGTCGTATGTTAAAATGCTCGACATAGTAAAAATGCAAATCTCTAAGTCTGTATATACGTATATATATATATATATATATATATATATATATATATATATATATATATATATATATATATATATGTAAATGTATATATATATCAGTGGCGGCTGGTGTGGTAAAATTTTGGGTAGGCCAAGCCAGCAAATTACATATAGCTTGTGTAATCAGTGGTGGATCCAGAGGGAGGACTCACGGGTTCATGACCCCCCCCTTAAAGATATTTGAACACCCACTTATCCTATTAGTGGAGAGACTAAAAGTGACCTTGCATCAGAGAAAAGTAATCACCCTCAAGATCCATGACCTCCCCAAAAAAATTTCTGTAGCCGCCAGTGTGTCTAATGTATATTTTTTTTGTGTGAGAGTGGGAATCTTTTTTTTTTCGAATTTTACGAATTTTTTAAAATTTATTTGGGCAGCCGTGCACTTGTTTGCAATTGTGTTGTTTGTTTAAAAATATGTTACAATTATAGATTATGTTACATATTTTTTTATCATAATTTAAAAGAAAATTTATATTATAATTCCATAATTACGTTGCAATTAACAACGGTGGTCGGCTTAGGCCCGATCGTCTGGTGCCTACAACAGCAAGCATAAACACGACAATATAAATCGTTGTCCGGCAAGCTGCTTAACTTCAAACGCTTTTTGTACGGGGATCTTATGTGAGCTGGGTCGGCCAGTTCCGATCGGGCCTATTAATGATATTTAAAATGCCTGAATACGATTCGATGCTTTCTGTGGTAATATAGTACTATAGTTGTTTTAACGGACGCTAATGTATTGAGTGATTTAGTACATTTAAAAGTTATTTATATGCATTAACATAATTTTTGAATATATATATGTTTTTCAATTTTAAAGCTCTTAAAATTATTGGGTATGCCCGGCCTACCCTGCCTACCCCCAAAAGCCGCTACTGATATATATATATATATATATATATATATATATATATATATATATATATATATATATATATATATATATATATCAACATATATATATATATATATATATATATATATATATATATATATATATATATATATATATTAGAAGTGATTATTTCGACCAAAAAATAATTTATAAATAAGTTCAAATTATCGGGTATAGTGGTCTATAGTAAAAATCTTTCTTTTTTCTAAATTACTCAATATTTCGCTATAAAAGCTTTTAAATAAATAGCGAAATATTGAGTAATTTAGAAAAAAGAAAGATTTTTACTACATACCACTATACCCGATAATTTAAACTTATTTATATATATATATATATATATATATATATATATATATATATATATATACATAATTTTTATTTCAAAGTTTAAATTATTTCACATAAATTTACTTGCTTGAAATAAAACTGTGCAAAAGTGAGTTCGAAGAGAACGAAAGAGAAAGTATAAAAATTTTTTATCAATGATGACTTTCCAAAAGGAAACAGGAATAAAGGAAAAAAAAACGTTGATCCTCTTAATACTACAGAATCGAGTTAAAACACACACACACACAGATTAAGAAAAACATAAAACTAACAAGTTTGAACCAATCATTACCAAAAATCAACTTAACAACCAATAGCTGGAGATCTCCAGTAAATAACAACACGGGTAGAAAAAATTTCAAGAAACAATGGCGATTTACCAAAAAACAAGGATTAATGGTAACAAGGATAAATGGAAAGATAAAAACATTAGCAGGCGATGTGGAAAAGAAAAAGATTAATGAATGCAAGGTGCATTAGTTTGAAGTGAAAATATATTGTGATAAAATTAAACAATTTAGTTGATATTATGTACATTAGACAGCAAAGCCACACTCGAAATAGTACTAAAGTTAACAGTAATGAATACATTAGGAATGCTAAAGTATTCGTACCAATAATGGAAAAGGTGGCAAGCAGTAGTACAATAAGATTATTTTTAGAAATATCTTCTTTGTATTTTCATCCTGATAGGAAAAGAAATTGACCTGACAGTGGAAGTAAAAGAAAATAAGGTGAAAATATTGGATATAAGTGAAATAAAGAAGGCAAAAGAAGCTGACAAATAACAAATTAACGTACTTCTTACGTCCTTATAAGACACCCAACTCTCACTTATGGCTTCACGTTCCCAACCTGTAAAACTGCGTTAGTCTGCAGGCTAAACTACGTGAGGATAACCAGATATGGTGTAATCACCAAACAATCATTGGTATAAATGGTCCCATTTTAACCTACCAACAGCTTCCTTGAGAAGATGAAAATGTGGTCTGATTCAAGAGCACTCTGTTGCCTTTGAGTAAAGAAATCAACTCTAAAGACGCAAGAAACAATAAAATCAACAGCATTAGGATGCCGAAAGTAAGAAGAAACTAATACTAGATCCTTTATGGATATATTAAGAAGATCACTTATCATGGAAAGTAAAATCAACAATGGCCCTAAAGTACAGGGAATGTTCGAAGCCTACTAAAAACAGAAAATGTAGGTTATGCAATTTAAGAACTGAGCAGGAATACAATTAAAATATTAGGATTAAGCAAAGTAAGATTGCTCGATATAGAAAAACTAGAAACTCACGACCATGGTATCTACTTCTTGCAGTAGAAAATAACCGTTCTGAACGATATGGCGTCGCATTTATCATACAAAGATACAATGATAAATCTCTAGAAAACTTTACCCCTTACTTCTAAAGAATAGCACTACCACTAATTTAAATTTAAAAACACTATACTCAATCTAATACAAATACATGCATCAACATTAGACAAAGAAAAGAATAAGGTAGAAAGTATTTTATGCAGGAATAATGGACATCACAAAAAGCCTCAAAAACACCACATTATTATACTAGGTGACTGTAATCCAAAAATTAACAAAGAAAAAGTAGCTGATGGCACACGCAATGAAAGGGGTGACCGTCCAATATAATTTTGCTAAGAAGAAGAATAGGTGGTACAAATACCTGGTTTAAACTACCTTTCGGGTTATTCTACATACGAAAATCCCCTAAGGATAATAATAAAAAGATTGTAAGGAATAAAACTGACTTTGCTTTAATTTCAAATTAAAAATTTAAATCATTCAGAGTGCTTCCTACCCAGGTATGGACGTAGCATCAAACTACAATGCAGTCGTTATCAGTATCAGAAAAAAAAACTAAAAACAATACGCTGAAAAAAACCTAAGAAGTTTAATATTAAAATATTTCGGAATGAAACATATAAAGAAAAAGCAGCAACCAAACTTAATAAAGACCTGAAAAAAACAATAATAAACAGAAGACAAAGAAATAAAAAATATATGGAAATCCATTAAAATACCATAGTTGGAGTACAGAGAGAAGAACCTTAGAATACAAAAGTAAACAACAGAAAAAATGGATGACGGTAGATATTTTGGAACATATGGAAGAGAGAAAAAAAATAAAAACAACCCACATTTATACAAAGAAATCCAAAGAACCATATACTTAAAAATCAAAGAAGCAAACGAAAAGAGCATAAGTTAAGTGTGTGACGAAATAGAAATAGTAGACAATAAAAATGATACATTTACCAAAACCTCTACAAAAAATTAAAAGAAACCTCCAATAATAACAAGAAACATAATATGCCTACTTCAGCTGACAACAAATGAAGAAAAATTATAAAAAGGAGCGAACAAATTAAGCAATTTATTAACAATTAGTAGAGGTAAAGCTTGTGGACTAGACGAAATAGAAATTGATGTAACAAAACTAATAGATAATAATAGCATAAGACTACTAACATTATATTTTCAACAACATATATGAAAATGACGTAATACCAAAAGAATGGCTTAGCTCTGAATTCATAGCTATACCGAAAAATCTAGTTACCGCAAATGCGACGAATTAAGGCTGATTAAGTCACTTAACGTATGTTCCCAAAGTTTTCGGGAAAGTTTAGATTTAAAAGTATTATTGGTAGAAAGAATTGGATTAAGTTGTAATTGGAAACCAAAGTAAGTAAACAACTTAAACGATATAAACAATGTCAGTTTTGACAAATACGGTTCGTTAAAATATCGTACAAACTTAATATTCGTCAAAGTATTTGTGGTTTAGTTGGACATAAAATATACCAAAAGGCGATATTGTAAGAATTTTTAGTGCTTAAAATATTTCTGTGTCAACGATTTACCAGACAATTAAAGAGTGCGAAAATGGTATACCATCCCTTATTTTGCCAAAAAGTGAAAGACCAAGAGTTTTACTCCTGCTCGGGAACAGAGATTAATTCAGAGTATAAAAAACCAATTAGGAAGGTCTTTGCGAAATATTGGCAAAAGATATGTTTCACGAATGACTGTAAGTAGAATAACTTCTAGAAATAATTTAAAAACGATATAAAAGAAAAAAGCTCCTAAGTACACCCCAGCCCAGTTCGAAAAAATTACTAGATGTTGCCGTGCATTGAGACGTATTCATTTTCCTGGTTAAATTCTTATTATTGATGATGAAAAGTATTTTACTTTATCCAATTCTAAAATGAAGGGCAACGACGGATTTTATGCACGCAATGTACAAGATGTACCGGACGAAGATAGGTTTAAGGGAAAAGTGAAATTTGCCGATAAAATTTTGGTATGGTGGTATATCTCAGAAGCTGGTGTTTCACAGCCGTTTGTTGGGTTTGTTAGCGGCGAATCTCTTAATGCTGACAATGACGTTAACAGGTGTCTTACAAAGTTTGTTCAATTTATAAATTCTCATCACTCCAATGATGAAATCATATTTTGGCCCGAGCTAGCGCCATGCCATTACGCCAAGATGACGACGGAAGGGTTAACTGCTCAAAATATAAATTTTGTTTCCAAGCGAGACAACCCTCCAAAGGCCTATAGAAGAGTTTTGAGCTGTTTTTAGTCGAATGGTGTATAATAATGGCTGTGATGCTCAAAATAAAGATCAGCTAAGGTGAATAATTTTGCAAAAATTTCCTGAGATCAACTTAGAAACAGTCTTAAGGCTTATTGTACAATAAAGACCAAATTTACGTAAAATTGAAGATCACGGACCTCTTTCTGTTCTATAAAAATACATTATAAACCTTAAATATGTAGACTTAATTTTCTGTATTTAGTTAATAAAATAAACTTACAAATAAATTTATATATATATATATATATATATATATATATATATATATATATATATATATATATATATATATATATATATATATATATATATATATATATATATATATATATATTACCGGTATTTTAGGCGGTAAGCCCTTCCGGTAGGGATCTAAGGAAGAGTATCACCGAGCCGCAAGCCCTTATCTCCTGCCCTATTGCTCCACCATAGGCCGATCAGACACCAGCATATTCTAGTCTAAGCCGCCGATTCATTTAGAATTTTAAACTGATGCGTTAGCCTTTTTTTGTTTTCTGTACACCGAGCTGGGGATCGAACTCACATCCACTGAACTACTCGCAGTACAGCGAATGAGAACCGGCCGCCCAGCCCGCTTGGCTAACTGACCGACATCGAATTTATCAAAAATCTAAAATAGACATAAGGTACCCTTAGTTTGGATTTAGAAAGGCATAGGGTTTTAGGATGCTTCCATTCTAAAATTTCGATTCAAACACTTGAAAAAAGTATATCTTTATTTCGTCTATTACCGGAACACTATTGATAGGGTTTAGCATTAGAAATTGTTTTTTGGACTACCTAAAATGAAGCCAGACGGAAAAGATCTCCGCATAATTTAAAACCTTTATTGGAATTAAGAAGCAATCTTAAAATAGATTAAGCACACTAAGCAGCTTTGAAACACCCAGCATCTGTTAGGATTCACCATTGATATTGGTGCATAAGAACACAAAGGCAATGCACATGTTCCTTCGAAGTTAAGCTTAATTTATTATCTCAATTTTTCAGTTAACAATAACAAGGCCAGAAATTAAAAAGTCCTTTTTTTACTTTTGTTGGAATATTGGTATGACAATATCTCTTTCGCGCTGAATAGAGCTGCGAATGATGACTAACGAGCTCACATCATGACCAAAACTGGATACTACCTTACTAATATAAAATGTGACTTTTCTGGACTACACTTGGATTCTGTCGATTGCAGACAAAAGTTCAGAAGTTATGATTTTAAATCGTGTTCTTTTCGGTAAGGTTTTACCTTCAGAGGTCGCAGCCACACTAACGTTAGCATTATCGTTGTTAGCCATTTCAGTTTAACTTGACGATAACGAAGTAGATAACACCTAAAATTGGGATGATATAATATCCATGTCGTGTTGTGATCACATTCGACGAAGGTTATTACTTTCAAACGTTTCTCAGATCGACGTTTCCGTTGCATTATAGTCACGTTCAAACTCGCAATGTATCCTGAGGGCCTTTGTACCTCTGCTAGAGAAAAAATTCTTTGTCTTCATGCAAAGCATTTGCATGGGCTATATCGACAGAATTCGTAAGACGTTTAATAAACTTGGCTTCCCTCTCTTTATGAGCCTCAGTTTTTCAATTTTTGTGCTTTCGGAGACCTTTTCGTTCTTCGAAACATTTCTCCAAGTTTGCAATACTATGTTGAGTAGGCCTAACAAGAATACCAGCTTTATCCTAGAAGGTCGTTACTACTTGAATGACATCTCGCGCAGCTTCCCGCATAGTTTTCTTTGCTACTGTATGAAGGTACATAAATCCAAGATCCAAACAAATACAGTTCTGTCTGTTTTCTCATATTTCTTATGTAAAACGATGAAATGGGAAAAATGCAAGAAAAACAAAAAACAACTCCAGGTCCAGACTTGGAGAACTATGCGAATTGCGCGATAAGATTACAAGCACAAAATGTTTTACACTACGTACAAATATACTTCAACAAAATAAACAACCCTTGAATATATATATATATATATATATATATATATATATATATATATATATATATTATAGATATATATATATATATATATTATATATAGATATATATATATATATATATATATATATTATAGATGTATATATATATATATATATATATATATATATATTATATATAGATATATATATGTATATATATATATATATATATATATATATATATATATATATATCCTTTTTCAATTTATAATATTAGCGTTTAATACACTGTTAATAATATGTAGGCTGATGTATAAACTTGGAAATACCTAAAAATATTTGCTAAATTGTTTGTTAAATTGGTATAATATTTATTACTTTGCTCAAAACATTACTGTTTTTGCAAACACAAGCTTATATTAACCTTATATTAAGTCTAGTCTGGAAATTTAATAACCAAAAGCATATTTACCTCTCTAATTAAACGCAGCCACTGTCAATTAACTTCTTAGTGTAAAGTTGGCATTTGCTTTTATTTTTTTGGCTTTGAAACGTTATTAATGTACAAAGCAGAACAGGCATAACATTTAGGTAAAAATGTAACTTGTTTTTATAAATACGATTTTATGTATTCGTTACCTCAGAATAAAACAAATTAGGTTTTTATTTAAATTGTTTATTTAAATATTTAAAAATTACATATCATCTGTCATCTGCAGTCATCTGTTTTAGTATTAAGATATAAATAAGAATATCTTTGTACTGCAGCGAAAAGTGAGTTATATTATTTAAAGTGATCTCAAGAACTGATATTCCTTAATAGATTTGAAAGGATCAACATATGGTGTGGAAGTTTGACGAAACAATGAACATTGAAAATTAAAATACGGGTTTGAGTTTTTCCTAATATTAAAATTTATTTATAAGCGTTGTACTTTTTTTGAGCCGAAACTGTAGATGTCCGATAGACTTCAAATCATTTTCTAGGTTGTCTTGGTACCTAAGTCTTGGTCTTCCTCTTCTTCATTGTCCGATCGGCCCTCTTCGGTCAAAAACTTTTCTGACTATGGCATCTTTCTCTCATCTGATTACATGACCTATCCATCTAGGCGTGCTACCTTAATGCATTTTACAACGCCAGTTTCTCCAAATCTTCCATACAACTCAAAATTGTAACACCTGCGCCACAAACCTTGTTCTTTTATGCCTACATATATTCATCTTAGTATTTTTCGCTCAAAACGTTTGAGCAATTCTTGGTCCTTCTGTGTTAGTGTCCATGTTTCTGAACCATATGTTAGCACTGGTCTTATTAGTGTTTTGTATTCAGTCAGTTTAATTTTTCTATGCATTTTTGAGGCCATCTGTCTTCTTAAACCATGGTAACACTTATTGGTGAGCACTATTCTTTTTTTGATTTCTTCACTGACGTTGTTATCTTTGGTTAGCAGCGACCCTAAGTATATGAAGGTGTCAACACCTTCCAGTTCTAGGTGATCAATTATTATTCGTGTAGGTGTCGGGCTGCTTGACCTAGTGCAACACATATATTTGGTCTTTTGAACATTTATATTTAGTCCCATTCTGTGTGCAGATGCTCTTAACGACCGAAATGCTTCAGTCAGAGATTCTGTGGACCTACCTATGATGTCTATGTCATCTGCGTATCCGACAATTTGTACTGATTTGTTAAAGATAGTACCATTCGTAGTAATCTGCGACTCTCGAATTATTTTTTCTAATGCCAGGTTAAATAAGAGACACGATAGTCCATCACCCTGTCTTAGTCCATTTTTGAAATGGAAGGGTCTTGAGAGATCGTTTTGGATTTTTACCATGCTCTTTGCACCTGTGAGTGTAAGTTCAGTTAACCGGATAAGATCAAACGAAATGCGAAATTCTACTATAGCAAGTAGAAGTTTATTTCTATTAACGGAGTTGTATGTGGCTTTGAAGTCAACAAATATGTGGTGGGTGTCGACGCCGAACTCTAGGGTTTTTTCAAGGATCTGCCTCACTGTAAATTTCTGGTCCATTGTTGATTTATTAAGACGGAAACCGCACTGATATTCTCCCACAATTTGTTCGGCGTAATGGAGGAGTCTTTTGTACAATACATTGGACAACACTTTATATGACATATTGAGTAGAGTGATGCCTCTATAATTATCACACACCATCATGTCTCCCTTTTTGTGTATAGGACACAGTACACCTAACTTCCAGTCTGTGGGTGTTTCTTTCTGTTGCCAGATTGCAGTTATCAGTTTATGCATGTGTTTCATGAGGGGGTCGCCGCCATTTTTAAAAAGTTCGGCAGGGAGATTATCCGAACCGGGAGCTTTATTATTTTTCAGTGTTGCGATGGGGTCTCTAATTTCTTCTTCGGTGGGGGGTGGTTGCCGATCATCTTCATTAATTTGAAACATGGGATCCTCAATCTCGCCATCTTCATGGTTGCCGCTAAGCAGTTCTTCAAAATGGTCCTCCCATCTGTTAAGTACTGTTCTTTGTTACTAATTATATGTTAATATATATATATATATATATATATATATATATATATATATATATATATATATATATATATATATATATATTATATATATATGGTCCAGTTGAAGTTATAATATTTCTTTACCTGATCTTCCATCTATAGTTTTTATATGAGCCGAATTTGTTGATACGTATTACTTTCGTTTTTTATTTGATTTTACGGTATATATATATATATATATATATATATATATATATATATATATATATATATATATATATATACTTCTTCTATATAATTGGATGGAGGAAGATCCATTTTCGAAAGGTTCATTCCGCAAATTATCAGAATCATTTAATGTTAGTGATTTATAATCTATCCGATAGATTCACTCTGTTTTGGGTGCAGACATAACAAGAAGAGAAGGAAAAGATATTGGGGATAATGGACGTTTCTCTTTCCGTAATATTGGCCATCTGAGCTAATATTTGATAAATTGGAATGTCTGTCTTTGCTAATATACAATAATTTCTACTCAAAGAAACTATTATAGGGTATGTATCAATGACAATCAAATGTATCATTAAGTATTTCACAACAAATATACGAAAACTGAGGTATATCAAGCATATATTTATTTTACTTTGTTATGATAACAAAATATTTAATTTCAATAAGTTATAATTATAGGGTGATTCTTTAAGAACGGGTGAACTTGGAATTATTGTATGTTATTATCAATAATAATACACACATAAATACTCATTTTACTAAGGAACAATGAACTTACTAAAAAGACACACTCTAAAAAATATAATAATATAATGTAAAAAGTTACTAGATAGTAAAAGTAAAACTCAAATACATTCATTTTATGAAAGTTGTTAAGTCAAAATAAAACATAAAATTCTATTAACAAATATATTTAATAATCTGTGTTTTATCCAGCAGCAACAATTACAGCTTGACATAACATTGTTACGCTTAAAATTAAATTATCAATCCAATCGAATTTTGTGTAAGAAGATCTTAATGACCTCGTCTTGCCCTCATCAATATATTGATTTTAATTCAAAATACCCTCCACAAAAACGAAAACAGTTCGAGGATAAAATTGTTTTCCGACCTATGTCATAACTTTTAGACCATTATACGAACAAAAACCCTGTACGTGCCTGAGTCTCTCTTGTCGAGCAGGTCCTTTCCAAATTCTCACTCTTCTTAGACCAGAGTAGAGACAAATCCTAGCTTCATCTGTGAATAGTTCCATCCTTGTAAACCCCAATGCACATGTTGTGCCTACCTTAATTTGAGTCCAAGACGTCTATGATGTAACATAGGACCCTCGATTAAGGTCTGGCGTAAAGGTCAGCTTTATCTAATCTATTCATCAAAGTCTGGTCACATACAGTAATGTAGTAGGTAATATGCACATTTCAAAGAGCTATTCTTTCACATATCGATCCTTGTCAGGAGTAGTTGGACGTTGACGATCTCCATGTCTTTTAGCGACATTAGCACAGTGAAAACACGCTTCAAAACACGTTAAAATAACGTGCAGTATTAGCTTGTGGAAGACCAGCCTCTCAACTGGTTGAGAGCTGTGAGCAACTCAAGTTCACAGCACTTATCGTTTAAACACGATTCATGACTATCGTTGCAGTTAATAATCTTGTTTTACTGAAATTGTAAAGTAAATATAGACTATGTTAAAAAGTTAGAGCACTTTTTTTTTAATTTGACGCAATTATTCATACGAATTTAAGGCGCTTTTACTTTTGCTTTATTAAAATAGTGCAAGAGGAGCAGACTTTCTATATGAATTTTGTCCATTTTTTCAAATTTTTAACCAAAGATGGCATCGCAAACTATATGTATAGAGCTACTATCTTATGCTACTAAAGACGTTCTAAATGCATTTTGTTATCTTCAAATTAAATGAACAAACATTTATTGAACTTTCTATGTGACGTATGTCCGTTGACGGTCTTCTTCTTCTTAAGAAGGTTCGTCTTCCGTTGACGGTAGACGAACTAATCGAAGTTTGTCCGTATGCCGTGGACTAATTGCTATTTAAATATAAGGTTGAATGCTCGAATAAATGAACTTTGATCAAATAAAAGGCATATATCGAGCACAGTTTAATTTAATCTTGCCCAAGTACTTTCGATCCCTAGATCATCTTCAGGGGCATTTCGTCAATTGCGGCCTATCTGACAAAAACAAAATGTCATAAACATATAATTGTACATTACACTACACTACAAAAGGACAAACACTTTAAAATTATTAAAGAAAAGCTACATTGTGTGCCGAAGCCGGAGACAGAATGGCTTTCTCACTTTCTTTTCAACTTTCTGTCTTCGGCTTCGGCACACAATGTAGCTTTTCTTCAATAATTTTAAAGTGTTTGTTTGTCCTTTTGTAGTGTAGTGTAATGTACAATTATATGTTTATGACATTTTGTTCTTGTCAGATAGGCCGCAATTGACGAAATGCCCCTAAAGATGATCTAGGGATCGAAAGTACTTGGGCAAGATTAAATTAAACTGTGCTCGATATATGCCTTTTATTTTGTCCTAATTGCTATTTAGTTGTTGTTGGCGGTCGTTGGCATAGTTGGTATCTTAACTGTTCATTAAGTTTGTTTCATGTCCGTTTGTTTTTTCGAGTTTCAACGAAATAATATAAAATAATGGATGAGGTTGTGACGGATCATGCATGTGGTGATACAGATCGTGGTAGCAGAAAAAAAAAGGTCATAGCACTTCTCAAGAGCGCAAAAGCAATATTAGGTAAGCTTTAATGACTTGTAGGTTATGTTTGTATTATAGTATTGTTTACTCAATAGCGTCTTAAGTTTTTATGTTGTTGTCGTCAATATTTTAATATTATTTTTTTTTTAAGGCATTCAAATCATCATCCTAATTTGGAACATTTTGTTGATTTTTCCTGTACTCACTCTAATCGAAAGGACTTTTGTTATAATGATGTAGCCGAAGACGATATCAGGATAGGGGTGGTTGTTTGGATATTTTACAATATAGTGAAAAACACAATATAAAGCTAGGATTGGAAGAATCAGAAAATAAATTTACATTTGACAGAAGTTATTCTTATCCATATTTAGTGTCAGTGAGTGGCGCGTAAATACTTTTTCACGAAAAATGCAATCTAGCAGTGGTATTGTTGAAAAGCGTGCAGGGGACAAACGGTCTTTCAGAAATGTTAATTAACTTGAAGCTGTGAAAATAATATTATTCTTTTATGGAATCTGTATAAACAGAGTACTGTTGAGAATTTGAAAGTAAAGTATTTTGGTAAGATCTTCAATATTCATTTTAATATTGCATTTTAAAGCCCTCCTACTTACGTATGCGGCTTTTGTGTTACCAATAGAACCCAAACTTCTATTAGCCTTTGCAAAGATAAAACTGAAATTAAAAAACTAAGAACTTCTCTATTTGTATATATAATACAGGCCAAACAATTTTTTAGACTAATGAATGAAAAATCAGAACACACTCTTTCCCACTGTTTTGACCTTCAGCAGTCTTACCGAAATTGCACATTCAAGGTGCATTTTACGCTCAGTAGTTTTCTTTTTGTTATGTTTGTGAAACTGACGTGAAATTTAAAAAGTTATTTATCTATACCTGGATGGAACAACAAGAAAAAAGGAGATCTGCAGAAAAAAGTTCTGCTACCTGATTTTCCTAATAAATCTGAATTTGGATCGGATATAAAACAGTTAAGACTATTCGCAGATGGTTGTGCGAGACAGAATAAAAATTCCTATACAATATTGATGCATATATGCTCATGATATGGCTATGCAGAGATGCCCCATAAAACATTAAATTTGTGGTAATTATTTTTCCGGTACTGGGACATTCATATTTGCCAGCAGACCATGTTTTCGAGCAAATAGAAAAAGTGACCCGATTCCAAATTAGTAGTTGAAATCCGACTATTAGATTAATTTTATGGGCATTTTACAAACGTACCAAACGGAAAATCTAAACTGCCTTTTTCAGTGTTGTGTGAATCCGAAATGGTAGGACGTTAGTTGTATTTCCCATTGTCTTTCCTTTTATGTCATTTACCTTTAACCGTTGCCTGTATTGTTTGTGTAAAAAAAAAACGGGTGTGGCAGTCCAGTGGGACTGCCGGTGGAAGTTACATTTCTATACACGCATTCGCCGTTACAAATTTATTTGGGAGTCAATCTGCACAATCATTACATATGTAATTCTATAGGTAAGACATAGCAGAAAGAGAAACATAATTAATAACAACTTACTAACAATGAATGACTAAATCAATATTTTGATAAAAATGTATATTTTTATTTTCATATATGTATGAAAGGAGTTGAATGCAAAACTTTTTTTACACATACTCTGCAGTAAAATTCATTGTTTATTTTGTTATTAATATAATAATACAATACAAATTAAACTGCAATATTTATAAGCATTTAAAAATGACAATAATATACATAAAAAATACACTACAATACAGTGCAACATAATTCCATATAATAATACAATACAAATTAAAATGCAATATTCATAAGTAGTTAAAAATGACAATAACGTAATAATATTAATAAAAAAGTCCTCCCCGACTGGGAATCGAACCCCGGTCTCCCGCGTGACAGGCAAGGATACTGACTACTATACTACCGAGGACATGACACAAATGTATTTCAAAATTGACAGTTCTGGATCATACAGTGATTTATTGAGATTATTATTTTGAAATACAAAAGAATAATTATAATATAATTATGAACATTTAATAAATAATACAAAACATATCACATAAATAATAATATTAATAAATATTTTATTATATGTATAATATTATATGTATATATATCTTTATATAATATATATAATATTAAATTATATATACAAAAGGAACATTTTTATATTCGAGGGAGGAAGAGAGAGAAAATATATCTTCTGTATCTCTCTTACTCATTATGTTACATATGTAATGATTTCACAGATTCACTCCCATACAAATTTCCAACGTGGAGCGCGCGTATAGAAGTATAACTTCAAAAAAGTCGCTATCAAGGTGTGTTCCTGTTCAATCCTTTTTGTAGTCACCCAATAGTATTTTCAATGGGAAGGTTAGGAAATTGAGTTAATAAACGAACGGTTAAGCAATTGTCAGAAATAATCATAAAGGAAGTGTAGGAGTTAATTGTTTTTATGTATTTAAGCAGTTGTCTGGCTAAATAGGTCTTGAACCTAAGGCCAAAAAACAACGATATTTTGCATAAAACTGAGCTGTTTTACAGAAATGTTGATCCATCCAAACAATTTCAAATGTTATTGAAACGTAGAAAGAAGTTTTCGACTTTACACCTACCTGCTGTAGAACTTCGAAACGAAATTAAAACAAAAAAAAAACTCCAGAGCCTTTCGAAACTATTAGTGGAACTCTCAGGGGTGAATTAAGTCAACAATTCTGAGCTAACATGGTTACAATGAATTATCTCTGACTCTGGTCAGCAAAATGACAATCAAGCTAATCTTGGTGAAACTGAGGATAATGACGTTATCGAAGGAGCTGATTGCTGTGATTGCAATGATGACCATGGGGACCTTTATCACATGTAAAATGCCATTATTGTCAAATTCATTTTTAAGCATTATTTTGTATTTAAAAATAAAATACTATTTTTATGAGGCTACTTGAGATTTTTTTCACATTTTTACTACCAAAAGTCAGTCATACTACTTTGTGTAGACAATCAAAATGCGTTTTGTCCCAGGATGACAATCTAAATGCAGTTTGTTCAACAGTTTTTTGGGATATTACCAATACTCGATTTTTAGCATATAGGTATAATATTTAAATGATTTTTCATCCATATTTTGGGTATATCAGTTTTTTGTTTAATATCTTGCCAAACGCATGGCAGTTTTTCTCTATTTGCCAAAATTTCAAAAAATTGACAAAATGCATTTTGAAAATCTGCTCCTCATTGTCAGATTAATTTTCATGGCATATCTTGATTTGTAGAGACCAAGTTTTCATATCGAATTAGATTCTTTATTACTTTAAAACTGCACTCCTATTTTGGCAAATAACTTTTTTGGTATCTATTATAACAGATATAACGGACATTGTCAAAAGTTGATCACATTGTGTATTAATTCAGAAGGTCGCCTTCTTATAATTTACTATTCTTTTAAAATGCTTTTTATATTATTACTAAGGGTTAATTTTGCGGCCAAAATTTGGAGGTAAATTTTTTTATTTTGATATATAAAAAAAGGCTATGTGCATTTTTTATGAAATTTAATTTCAATAGTTATTGACAGTTTCTAAATAAAAACTGCAATGAATGTTGCGAACATTTTATGCTTGTGTAGAAGGTATATTGCAGAATGGTTTAGCTTCCCGACAGTTAAATTAGTTAAATTTCAATTCGAAGCGAATAGACATATGTGTACGATATTGAGAGATATCAAGAGTTTTAATTAAGAAAATGTCAGAATATTGTATAGCTAACAAGAATGTATATTTGCTGGATTTCTATTATTTTCTCTAATTACAATGGGCTAGTTTGTAGTAACTGGTAATTATTCGAAATTGTGTTCAATATAAATATTTTTAAAGCATACTTACTGACACCTGATAGCACATAGGAATAAATAGATTGCATTTAAAACGAATTAGACAAAACACTGGAGGAAACCAAAAAAGTAGAAGTTAATATTCTTTAGGTCAACTTCATTGCGAAGCAGGTAGGGAAAGGAAGATATAAGGAAGTAGTAGGCCAATATGGACTAAAAATATGTAATGATAGAGAAGAGAGGCTAGTTTAATTTTGCAAGGACAACGAACTCATTATCAAGAACACATGATACAAACTATGTGGTTATGCCCTATGTGCCATCCGAAAATTAGACTTTTGAAATCAAGCAGGTATAACACGCGGTAGGCGCGTGCACGGCACAGGGCCAAACTTTGTTCCAACGCGGGAGCCGCGTTGCCGGCAGTCAAAAAGTTAAGTAACTTTTTTCTGTTTGCGATTAAGCAGAGAATATTAGTAACCTAAAGTATTTTTTAAACTATTAACAAACACGTAACCTTTAAATATCAGTTTATAATTCATCTAAAATGCATTTAAAATTTATTTGAATTTATGACAATAAAACTACTAAAGTATTTTTCTAAATATAAAATTTTAAATCGCTGTAGTATAAAGCTCAACAAATGGTTGTTACAGTTTGGTAATTTTTTAATCTTAAGCCGTTAGAAATATTTTATTTTTATGTGTATGTGTGTATGTATACGTGTATGTATGTGTGTGTGTGAGAGAGAGAGAGAGAGAGAGAGAGAGAGAAAGAGAAAGAGAAAAGATGGATTGGAAGCAGGACTTTAGCTACAGTTAAATGGTCTGCCATGATCTATTAGTTTTGTTACATCTATATTTATATAGAAACGTATATAAAGAAACGTAATTACAGCAAAAAACAATGGAGAACATATACGGTATTTATTATAAAAAACAATACAGTATACACAACAATATGTAAATGACAAAGTTTACATTACGTAATATTGACACACAATACTCAATTACAGTAAAATAATTTATTTTTTTAACACTTGCCTGCAGAGTCAGTTGTTTTGCTGACTTGAATCGTTTTCGCGCTGATAAGTCTCGCATTCTTTTGTGCGTGAGAAGTTGCAGGTGGTCACACTATGGTTGCCGCTCCATTCATTTAAGCGCGTGTCTAGCCCTACAAATGCCGCACTCACAGTCGGCCCCTCGTCTAGCTAGGTAGCGAAGTACTCGTCTTCCGGTTCCGGGTCATCACTTTCTGCTGTCACAATACTTTGGACGAATTTATTATCATCGAGAATCTGGAACGGGGGATCCGTAGAATCACTTAACAACCACTCCTCTACATCCTCTGCACTGCACTCGGAACATCCGGGAATGTTTACGATGATATCTCTGATTTCTTTAACTGTTACTTCGTCATTTTGCTCTGCTCTCTCTGCCTCTTCTTTTTGGCGCTACTTCTCTTCCTTTGGTTTCTGTAGCTCCTTTTTTGTTAAAATTCCTTTCAATTTATTCCAAACCCTTCTTAATGTGGTCGCCGTAACCATACTCCATGCTTCCGCCAACACATACGAGCAATCTTTTAAATTGATTTTTTTTGTGATGAGCCTTCTTTATTTTATATCAACAGTTTTCTAATCAATTGCCTCCTGTAATGACGCTTCATTGTTTCAATAACCGATTAATCCATCGGATGCAACAAACTTGTTACGTTTGGTGGCAAAAACATTGCTCGAGATCTTCCGTCTACTCTTTCTAGCAGGTTTTCAGGGGGGTGGGTGGGTGCATTATCAAGAAGTAACAGTACCTTGCTGCCTTCTTTTCCCAATATCTTTTGATGTTTTTTGACTTCAGGTATGAACACTTCATCAAGCCACTCTGTAAATAAAGTAGCAATCAACCAAGCCTTATTTTGGTTTTTATAGACCACGGGAAGTTTTTTTACATTCTTGAATGCCCTGGAATTTTTGGATTTTCCTATCATGAGTAGGGGTAATCTATGATTTCCAGTTGTGTTAGCACAATTAAGGGTAGTCGTTCATAGCTTACTTTGTGACCAGGTGCACTTGATTCTCTTTTGGAAGCCAATGTAATTTTTGGCAAGGCTTTCCAGTTTAGGCCCGTTTCATGAGCATTGTACAAAAACTCAGGGTCATAAGAATCTGATTCAACTTTAAAAGTTTCAATGAAGTTTTCAGCAGCTTTAAGGTCAGCTGAAAGCTTCTCTCCATTTAAGTCCAACTCCCGGATTCCTTGCCTGGCTTTAAACTTTCGTAGCCACCCATTACTCGCTTTAAATGAACCCACACTGTCCATTTTCTCGGCAAAAAGCATAGCTTTTTCACAAATAATAGGGCGTGAAAGAGGGTTCCTCAATGTTCGCTTCTGCAAGAACCACTTAACCAGCACTTCTTCCAGTTCTTTATTTTCAGCTCTTTTCATACTCTTTCTCGATGAACTTTCATCTTCTTTCTCGAGGACGGATACAAAGTTTACAATAGAGAATTTATTTTTTTAATGTCAGATACTGTGGACGTTCCCACTTTGTACACCTCGGCTAAATGTTTATCCGACACACCTTTGTCCAACTGTTCGATAATTTTAATTTTATCGGCCAACAAAAAACAACAATTTTTTTACTTTAAAATATCATGTTTAGATTATGTAGTTGCAGTTGTACAGAAAGTGCATAGAAATCACCTTAATCTACCATACTGCATAGGTACTAATACACCCTTTCTCAAAAACACTCCAACTTAAATGGTAGCACTACGCAGTTTTTTTTTTCATATTTTTGTCAAAATTATTATAAAATAAGAAAAAGGAACTACTATGTTAAAGCTTTTTAAATTACATAATCAATACCATATTATAGCGGTATGCATTTTTGCCCATATAAATAACACTTCCAATTTAGACATTTTCTTTTAATTTACATAAAATTGTAGATTTGTATGAACTGAAAACTGTGTTTTTAATTCTAGATATTGTAAATCTGGAGTCTGCTATTATCACAGCTTTTTATTTTATTGTTAAGTTTATTTAAAAATAATGGCGATATTTATTAAGAGGAACCTATAAATTTAAATAAATTAACAATGAAAATTAGAACACCTTTAACTAGGTCAAGATAGTGGAACTAAATATCTTTATCCCAACCAACGCGTTCGGTTAGGTTTCCCTAGGGACTGTTATTGGTGTCGTGTTGCCGAGTCTAGGATAGTGTTGAGATGATTTGCAAATGTTCATTTAGGAAATCTGATTACCTATGAAGTAAAATTACATCAGTTATGTAGGATCTGAACTACCTATTTCTAACACGTATAACACGTATAATTGTCAACAAATAGAGCGTATTACTTTTTGGTTATCAAATATAAGACTTTTTATTCGTTTTTTTACGATTTTTTAAATTAATTTTCAGTACTTTAAAGAATTATAGATAAAACCAACTAACAGTGTAGTTATTAAAAGAACAAAATGAAAGTTTTAATTAGATGTTGGGTTATTTAAAGATATTACTTCGAAATGTTTTAACTTTTAATAAATAAAATATTTTACAGTCAATTTAACCCTTTCATTACTGTGAGGACATATATTGTCCTCCTAACCTAAAAGGGCGTATCTCAAGGAAAGACATCTTTAGGGAATCAGCATTTTAGTAAATCCACAAACTTCACTCAGTTCCCCCCTTTCATTTACATTTTTAAGAGTGGTTATAATCAAGTTCATGTGTATATTTTATAATTATATTGTAATAGTTTGAAAATTATCTGTAATTATTTATTTTTATGAGGTATGTCTATTTGGCGAAGGCTCCGACCTTAAAAGTAAAAGACTTATCTTAAAAATGTAATCGATCTTTCTTAAATATATTTTTTAAATACACTGCGCTCCAAAATTAACGCATAATTTTAAAAACCCCGGTAAATGAAATAATTTTAATGTTTCGATTTTTGTGCTTATATATTATTGCTACCCCTGCTATATTGTAAAATTTATCGAAAGAACGGTAAAAAACGCTGATGTTTTTACCATTTCTTGCAAAAAAATTAACATGCTAATTGTGCTTCATTTTATTTCGAATTTAGTTGGGTTGGATTACGTTGTGCTGAACGTTTAAAGGGGTTTTTCAAGTTTATTAAGTGTTTTTTCTTTGAAATGAACCACAAGCAGCAAGAAAATCGAAATTTGTCAGAAAGTGACTGTTTTAGAACCGTTACTCTTCGCGAAGAAGGATACACTCAAGTAGAACTCGCTGAACGTTTTAGCGTCACCCAGTCAACCATTTCAAGAGTGTTAATACGTTTTTCTGTTACTTGAAGTAACTCGAGAAGACCCGGTCAAGGCCGTAGAAGGGTTACAACTCCTAATCAAGACTGGTTTTTGACACTTCGTACACTGAGACAAAGGTTTGTTACCAGTATTTCTCTACAAAATGAATTTTTGGTTCGTTATAACTTTAGAATCAGCCAAAATACGATTAGAACAGCCCATTATTCACCAGAGACTACAGAAGGTAAATTTTGCATTCTGCTCGTGAACATGTTGATTGGAATAATGACGATTGTGGAAGAATATTGTTCACCGATGAATCCTGGTACTGCCTTTTTTCTGACGACAGGAGAAACCGAGTGTATAGAAGGCCTGGGGAATGCTACGCATAGTGTAACATTGTAGGGACTGTACAGTATGGCGGCAGCTCGGTAATAGTATGGGTGGTATTAATTCAGAGGCTCATACGGAATTAGTTAGAATAGATCGCGGTCCTAAGCTATTTACATCGGACGCCGTTTACAAGAATCTTCCTGCTGGATGGAAAGATAGGCTTTTCTTTTCTAAGAAAATACATCAAAAGGGTTATAATCTTTTTAAAGGAAATAACATATTGGTTTAGGGAAAAACACTACATATTTATTATTATTTCACCATAAACAGTTACAAATTCAAATAATAACAAAATACAAAACGACCTAGAATGGTCCTATCGGTTAACAAAAAACTCCAAGTGTCCCAAGTGTCCCAAGTGTCCCCAACAAAGACGTTGGGGACACCATAAGAATTTAAATTATTGGTGAGCCACATTTTGTAGCGTAAAAAAATTATTACAAATGAAAAATACCTTTTTATATGTAGTTATGCATAGAGGTTAACCTTTTTAAAACAGAACAAAACAAATTCAAAATTTATGGTTAGGTATGTACTAAATGTCCGAAGAAAATATTGCTGTGTCAAGATTGACATATGTCAAGATTCAATTAAAAAACTTTATAAGAATAATTAATATGACAGTTAGCTAATCCCTAAAATTTATAATTGTATTTATTACAATTTTTTGACCTTGACTCATAAAAGCAATTATTGATGAAAAATATCAATTTCTACTTTAAAAAATTTTAATAAAAATGGTATCTGATTTCACTTAAAACTAGATCTCCTTCCAAAGTTTTGGGGCTGGAACTGGTTTTCTAAACACTTCAAAATAACTGCAAAGTGGTTTGGAATGACCAGGAACAAACAAATAGACGAAGGAAGCTGAAGTTGGCTGGATCATGGTCATCAGGCATCGGGTTAATTAACTGCAATCTCTAAAGCTTGGCTTTTCAAAACTTCTCAAAGACATTATATCGCTGTAACACCTTACAAATCTTTCATTTAGTACATAATATAATACATATAACTTTCCACAAACAAGATCTACCGGCTTTCTGAAGATTACACGCTGAGCTCGTTTCCCGTCAAAATTTTGAATCCAACTTTAAACTGTAACTAAACATTTTCCTATGAAAAAAGACGAATTTGATTAACATTCGGACTACAACGAAACCAACTGCCCTTGATAGAGGCTCCACCTATAGTGATGTAATTCTCTTCCCCGCAATACCTTTTCATCAATCTCAGTCCTATCGATCAAAGAAATACCCATCTGTGTTACATAAACAAACTGTTACGATAAAAATGCTGGCCTAAAAATAACTGTAAAATATATGATGACTAATATTCTGTTTTGTTGTAGAAATTTCGCCGGAGGTTCAGATTCAAATTATGGTGAATTCTCCAACTAGATGTTTCTCGATTTTTCGATGCAAGACAATGCGATCTTTCGATGCTGTTCTAGTATATCAGGATTTCGTATATAAATACAACATTTTTTATATGGAGGGCCAGTTAATTCTGAACACCCGCGCTCGCGAATTTGTCACGTACGGATATTAATAAATTATTGTCAGATAAGTTAATATAAATAAAGAAATAAATTAAATCCGTAAGTGTTATAAATATTGAACCTTTTAATAAATTCACAACAAATGGTGTCAGAGTGAGATCGAACATAAATTAGACTTATAATAATAATACAAGTGAATATAAAATAAATTGTGAAAATGGCTACGATTTATGAGCTGACAGTGACTAATTTAAGAAGACATCTTGAAGACAGAGAATTAGCTTCTACCGGAAAAAAGGCTGAGTTAGTCCAACGACTAAAGAACGCTTTGCTAGAAGAAGGACTAGATCCAGAGACTTATATATTTGAAGACAAACATGATGCTGTCCTCTCGTCGATTTCGAAAATTTCTGGTGACATCGCATCATTAGAGAACAAAGTTTCCGGCGACATCGCTTCTTTGGAAGACAAAGTTTCTAACGAGATTTCTTCGCTGGAAAGCAAAGTCTCTGCTAATATCTCTTTGGAAATCTCTAAAGTCACTTCTGAGATGTCTGCCCTGGACGATAGAATATCTTCGTTAAAAAACCAAGTTGCTGCCGATATGTTGGCCTTCGAAGAAAAGATATGGAAAGAGATGGAAAAGAAGCTGGAGGAAACAGAGACAGCAGAGAGAGGAAACAATCCAATTACAGTGGAGACAAAAGAAGACGAGACGAAATGTAAGTTGGAAACACGACCGAAATTTGAAGGAAGTGGAGGTTCTGTCCATGTGAAAGTCCCAACTTTCGACGGAAAATCATCATGGAACAACTACATGAAACAGTTCGAATCAGCCGCAAGAGCAAATGGATGGTCTGAAAAAGAAAAGGCTGTAAACCTGACTATCGCTCTTCGAGGAGATGCCTTAGATGTACTTCAGACCATAGCCCTAGAGGAGACCGATGATTTCGAACAACTGAAGAAGAGGTTAAATATGCGATATGGCCACGAACATTTGGAGCATGTATATCAGTCGCAGCTTAAAAATCGTAGACAGAAGAAAGATGAGGCTCTTCAAGAATATGAGGTAGATATTGCCAGATTAGTACGATATGCTTATCCAACAGCTCCCGAAGACATGATGGAAAAATTGGCCGTTCAAACGTTTATTGATGGTCTTCGTGATCATGAAATGCAGAGAACACTGCGATTAGCTCGTCACAAGACGCTGGTTGATGTCCTATCCGCCGCCCTCGAATACGAGTCAGCTACGCAGGCCTCTGGCGGGTACAGTAAAGTTAGGACTGTAAAAGAGGAAGGAGATGAAGATAAACTTGACCAGCTCGTTAATATGATGAAAAGCATGACATACAAGAAAACGAAGACCATCAGATGCTGGAATTGTGGCGAAATAGGACACGTACGAAGCTCCTGTAAGCACCCTAGGTACGACGCAAATCAAGAAACTCACCATCAGGAAAACTAGAACGGGTCAGCCTTAGGGGGGCAGCTTCGACCCAGAACTTTTCCAAAGACCCTCTCATACTAATAGCTTCTTTGAAATGTCGTGAAGATAGTGTATATGTAGATGGAGACATAAATGGTAAAAAGCATACGTTGTTGGTGGATACCGGAGCGACCAGAACCATTATACGCCCGACAGTTATAAACAGCCGAAAGAAACTGTTACCAACGAGGTTACGACTTCGGACCGCTACAGGTGAAAATGCCAACATTCATGGAGAAATCCAGGTACAATTAGGAATTGGGGCAGAAAAGTTTGTCCATACTGTTATAGTTGCTGACATCGAAGAGGATGTTATATTAGGAATGGACGTAATGAATATGCATGGATTCCAATTGGATTTTAAGAATAAGGTAATCAAAGTTGGCAACGAGGAGGTATTTCTCCATCCACATAATGACAACACTGTGCAAGCAGCCATTACAGAAGATACAGTCGTGCCTGCGAGAAGCGAAACGATCATAGTAGCGCGACTACAGGGAATTGTAGACGAAGGGAGACCTGTTATGATGGAGCCTTGGAACCACGACGATGAGGTTGGCCGTGGAATCATAATTGGAAAGGAATTGGTGACTTCGGCTAAAGAAATTCCTGTGAGACTTATCAATGTCAACGACTACCCAGTGACCATAAAGAAAGAGACAAAAGTAGGAACTTGTGTACCTGTGACATCCATAATTCGTCAGGCGACAACATCTGATAATTCCAACGACAAATTCGACCAAATGGTTGCAGTTGCAGGACAGTCTCTAAATCAGATGGAGAAAAGGAAATTAAGGGAATTTCTTCGGCAGTATCGTGATATTTTCGTACCGAAAGGAGGAAAGACGGGAAGAACTACCGTTGTTAAGCATAAAATTGATACTGGTAATGCTAAGCCAATTCGTCAAACAGCTCGACGATTACCACAGGCGAAGAGAGAGGAAGCTGAAACGATTGTTCAGGAAATGAAGAAAGACGGGGTGATAGAACCTTCTACGAGTCCATGGGTCTCTCCGGTGGTCCTGGTTAAGAAGAAAGACGGAACGACGAGGTTCTGTGTGGATTACCGTTTGCTGAACAACGTTACCAAGAAAGATAGTTATCCTCTGCCTCGGATCGATGACACATTGGACACATTGGCTGGAAGTAAATTGTTTTCTACTTTAGATTTGAAGTCTGGATACTGGCAGGTAGAAATGGACCCAGTCGATAAAGAAAAGACAGCCTTCACCACAGGATCTGGATTGTGGCAATTCAACGTTATGCCATTTGGACTTTGTAATGCTCCTGCGACATTTGAGAGGCTTATGGAAAATGTGTTGAGAGGGTTATCTTGGAAAACATGCCTGGTTTATTTAGATGACATAATCGTCTTGGGGGAGACATTCGAAGATCATTTGAGGAATTTAGAAAACGTTTTTAATCGACTTAAAGCTGCCCAATTGATGCTAAACCCCAAGAAGTGCCAGCTATATCAAGGTAAAGTCAATTATCTGGGTCATATAGTCAGTAAAGAAGGAGTGGCCGTGGATAAGGGAAAAAACGATTCCATTAAGGAATGGCCAAAACCAACTGACAAACATCAAGTGAGAAGTTTTCTTGGACTATGTACTTACTACCGGAGGTTTATTAAGAAGTTTGCAGATATCGCTAAGCCATTAACGCGACTTACAGAGGAAGCAAGAGAATACCGCTGGGATATAGACTGCCAAAATGCCTTTGAAACGTTGAAAAAGCATTTAATAACAGCACCAATTTTGGGGTATCCACTGCCAGAAGGAGAGTTCATCTTAGATACGGATGCAAGTAATGTGGGAATTGGAGGAGTGCTGTCTCAGATTCAAGGAGGACAGGAACGAGTCCTCGGATATTTTAGTAAAGTTCTTTCAAAACCTGAGCGGAATTATTGCGTCACGAGAAGAGAACTTCTAGCAGTAGTTAAATCAGTAGAGCACTTCTATCAATACCTCTATGGAAGGAAGTTTTTAATCCGAACCGACCATGCCGCCCTTAAGTGGTTGATGCAGTTTAAGAATCCAGAGGGTCAGATAGCCAGGTGGATCGAACGACTCCAAGAATACGATTTTAAGATTGAGCACCGAGCCGGAGTTAGCCACAGAAATGCTGATTCTCTTTCCAGAAGGCCATGCCCCGCAGAGTGTTCCCACTGCAACAAAACGGAATCCAAGGAAGCAGCAGTGCTAAGAACGACGATTGTCAACGACGACTGGACGCCTACTAAGATAAGGGAAGAACAAGAGAGAGATCCAGTTATACAGAAAATCCGAAAATGGAAAGAGGAAAACCGTCGACCACCTTGGCAGGAAATATCAAACCTATGCTCAGTAGTTAAGACGTATTGGGCCCAGTGGGACTCATTTATCATCGAAGATGGCTTGCTCAAACGAGTCCTGGAAAATGATGACGGTTCAGAGAAAAGAAGACAGTTGGTGATCCCAAAGAGCAGAATAGCCGAAGTACTTCGTCAGTTACACGACAGTCCATCGGGAGGGCATTTTGGTGTAAGGAAAACCCTTCAGCGAATTCGGGAACGGTTTTATTGGATGAACAGTTCCGACGACGTAAAAGACTGGTGTAAGAAATGTACTATTTGTGCTACGAGTAACGGGCCTCACCGGAAAAGGAGAGCTCCTATGAGACAATATAATGTTGGAAGCCCGTTTGAAAGAATAGCTTTGGACATTGCAGGGCCATTTCCAGAAAGTGAAAATGGGGGCAAGTACATGTTGGTAGTAATGGATTACTTCACTAAGTGGGTCGAGATTTATGCACTTCCAGACCAGAAGGCCGCCACCGTTGCAGATAAGTTGATCCAAGAATATATCAGCCGATTTGGAGTGCCTTTGGAGATCCATAGTGACCAAGGCAGGAACTTTGAAAGTGATCTATTCCAAGGAATATGTGATAGACTAGGCATGAAGAAAACCAGAACTACCGCGTATCATCCGCAATCGGATGGTATGGTAGAACGAATGAATAGGACAGTTGGCAAGTATTTGACAAAGATGGTGTCCGATCATCAGCGAGACTGGGGCCAATACCTTCCGTTCTTCACAATGGCCTACAGATCTGCTGTTAACGAATCAACGGGCCAGACACCAGCCAGAGTCCTATTCGGACGCGAAATGCGACTACCTTGTGATCTAGAATTTGGGTGTCGACCTGGAGAAGATGTAGCAGGTGAAGATTATGTGATCGAATTACGAAGAAGAATGGACGATGTACATGAGTTGGTCCGTTCCCACCTTCAGATCGCTAGCGACCGAATGAAGAAACGGTACGATACACAAGCCGAAAAGGGTTGCTTTAAGAAGAACGACAAAGTATGGCTGTATAATCCCAAGAAGCGAAAATGTTGTTCTCCCAAATTGCAGCAGTTTTGGGAAGGTCCATACCTCATCATGGAGAAGATCAACGATGTCATCTACCGAATAAGCAAGATTCCGAGGAGAAAGCCGATGATAGTACACCATAACCGGCTGGCGTCTTTCGAAGGTGACCACGACGTAGATGAAGAAGTGGAAGTAAACCAAGTCCAAGAAGACGTGTCTGACCTCACGTTTGAGGAATTCATGGGTGCCTATGGAGGTACCGGTAAAGCAAGACATGGTGTTACCACTGAAGAAAAGCAAGATCTACTCGCGCTCCCCGATGACTACTCGCTGGCCCTCACCATCTCGGCCAGTATCAAAGACGCACCAGGGTTGGCATCCGTCTTTCGAAGGAAGTTTGGTCGAGTTGCAGAACTTCAATGCCAGGTGCCAGCTCCCGGTAAAACCTTGAAACTCCAAGATGCATCACGTTACCTTTTCTACCTGGTAACAAAAGACACTGCCCGTGACCAACCTACCTACCGAGATGTATGGGAAGCCTTACTTCAATTGAGAGAGCACGTACTAGAGTCCGACGTGCAAAAGTTAGCCATGCCAAAGTTGGAGTGCCGCCAATTAGATTGGAGGGTTATCCGAAATATGGTGGAGGAGATCTTCAAAGACACCGAAGTCCAGGTGTTAGTCTGTTGCAATCCGCATAGTTACTGGTGCGGAGAGAAAACCGTCCCTTGTCATTTTTATACAACTGGAAGTTGTAAAAGAGGGTCCAGTTGCCGATACCAGCATACAGTTCCGGTTCCAGTCCCGACAAGGTTCCAGGAGGAACCATCTTTTAAGAGGGGGGCAATGTTACGATAAAAATCCTGGCCTAAAAATAACTGTAAAATATATGATGACTAATATTCTGTTTTGTTGTAGAAATTTCGCCGGAGGTTCAGATTCAAATTATGGTGAATTCTCCAACTAGATGTTTCTCGATTTTTCGATGCAAGACAATGCGATCTTTCGATGCTGTTCTAGTATATCAGGATTTCGTATATAAATACAACATTTTTTATATGGAGGGCCAGTTAATTCTGAACACCCGCGCTCGCGAATTTGTCACGTACGGATATTAATAAATTATTGTCAGATAAGTTAATATAAATAAAGAAATAAATTAAATCCGTAAGTGTTATAAATATTGAACCTTTTAATAAATTCACAACAAAACTTTAACATGTATTTATTATTAATTCCAGCGATGCAAAAGGATTGAAATAATATTTCGGTTTTGAACTTATACAATAGGAAATAAAAATACATTGAAAATTCTCTTCGGTGTTATAATACATAAAGGGTGATTTTTAATACATACAAAAGAAAATACAAATGCTACAAGATTACTAACTAATATTCTTTGGTTAATTAACTAAGTCCACAGTCAAAAGAAACCAACAGCAGAATTAATATTCTTCGCTGTTTTGGGCTAGTGTAAAAATAATTTAGAAGATGAAAAATGTAATTTAGTTGATAATTTTTCGACTGTTCTAACAACCATTCAAATTTCGTCATTTTGTGTCATGTGGAACAATTTCACCCAATCAGGTCAACATTAGACATGTCAACATTCCGTGCAATTTTCAATCCCTATGACAACACGATCGAGTTTGACAACTTCATCCAAATAAATTTCAAAATGTCACGTTTCGGCAATGAGAATGTTCAAAGTAAAAATTACTGGTCATGGCAATTAGAAGGCAATGGTAGTAAAACCATACTTGAATCTCAATCAAGAACACCACAACAAGATTATAAATATTATGCGTGGTAATAGATCTTCTATAGTAGAGAACAGCAACGAATCTAATGTTAACTTAAATTTTAATAATTGTACTTTCACTAACTGCACTTTTAATAAATAAATGTTTCGTTATGTTGAGTTATGATTTTTTTTTTCGAAAAATTATCCGCCGAATATCCCTCGGACATTGATGAATGCTTCATAATTTTATGACAAATTTCTCAAGCTCGTTGCTTGGTAACAGTACTCAGCCTTCGGCTTCGTGCTATTACCAAGGAACGAGCTTTCGATTGTCATGAAATTATCTCATCTGTTATCAATGTTCTAGGGATATTACTACTGATAACAAATTGAAGAAAAGATAATTAGACAAACTAAACTCGTAATTCTATTTTATTTTTATCATCAGCCATTCGATAAACATATATTCGACTCCTAACTTGTCGTTTATTTTCACAATATTGTAAGCTATAGCACGTAAATACTTTGGCGTAGTTAAAACATACATATTTTATAAAAGTATTTTCTTGTTGCTAAATATAAATTCTAAAAACCATCAAAAATTAGTAACATAACTCCGAGAAAATTGCTTACCAAATTTAAATCCTGATGGTGCAAAATACTTAAATATTTTTTAGCCATACCTAAAACAAAAAGATACTTTTTAATGATTTAATCAAACAACCAATAATAATAATCATTATAATGATTGCATATAACAGTTATTATATACCTAAACAGTTATAGAAAAACTAAGATTTTTGCTTAAAAGAAATATACAAAACTTTACATGACAGCGCTTGACGCCGCGGTTTACCAAAATGTCAACAGCCAATAGGGTTATGGAGTTAGAGGAGTTAGCATGTATTTGGTTGTTACACCACAGATTCAGACCAAGGCAAAGACGACAAAGAAGATAGTGGGTGCACCCTTTAATTAATGATAGATTGGCCATGGGTTCTTTTGTGAGTCTTTACCCCAAATTGAGAAAATACCCTCAAAAGTATGTAACGTTATAAACGTCACATCTTTATTAATTTATATTTAAATAATTATTGTTTTTAATAATTTCTTTATTAATTCCTTTACCTAAAGTTTCGTTTTAACTATTTTTTCTTTAAAAATTGTCTTTGTCTTTCTTTTCTGTCTCTTTCTGTCCCGTAGACTAAATATTCGCCCTCTCTTTTTCTGTCTGGTAGACTAAATATTCTGTTCTATGTTGACAAAAGTGCTAATTCCATCATAGGCATACATCCTATATCACCTGTACAAACTTTATTCAGTCTCTCTACTTTCTGTCAATCAACGTTTCTAACGTAATGGGAATATAATTTTTTGTATAATTCTGAAATTTATAAAAGAAGGCAAAACTTCATTTTATGGTCTGCAGAATTCTCTTGGACTGACTTTTATTGTAATCTATATTCTATAATTCTGATAGCATTCTCAATATTCATAACCTTACTTCTTTCGAAACCACGTTTTTCTTGTGATGCAGAAATCTTACAAAAAAATTTAACTAAGTTTAATACTAATTATATTTTGTTTTATCCTTACCATCTGATATTTGTTTAATTGTAATTTGGTAAAATAGCAAGGAAGTTAAACCCCTTTTGATGTGTCTCTAATACAAGCTGTTACTAATATTTAAGTTTATTGGATTTATTGGTTTTATTGGCTGTTTATTGGCTGTATTGAAACACTATTGGAGAATATGAAATAACTGGATATACCTAAAAGATTTTACTGAACATTTTATGAAACAATTTATGGAATAACTGCAACTGTCAGGAAGATCTAACCACCTAATTGGGAGGCCACAGATAGTTAGTAGCAAGCAGCCCATAGATGCCATGATGCCATAAGTATATTTAGAATTTATTTAATGTAAAGCATTGGCAGGGTAGTTTTTGCCTACTTAAATATTATTTTTTATTTTTAATAAATACGATTACGTAAGTAATTTTTTTATTTACCATCGGCTAAGGGTTCATGGTTAAATTAATAGTTTAAGACATGACGAATTCACACTTGAGAGACTGAGTTAGGCGAAGCATAGACGAACCATGTTTAATTGAGGTATTATTTTTACAATAGTATTTTAATTCTCTTTGATAGTCTTATCGTTATAAGCTTTTTAACTATTTCCGAATAAGTATAATATCTTTTGATGAACTGCGAACTTTATTAAAAGAAAGCCTATCACAATTTAAAAATACAGTAATGGTTGGGACTTCACCCGAAAAAAAAAATGGTTGTATTATTAAGGTATTTATTTATATTAACTTTTTATATAATCAGTTTCTTTCAAACTCTCTTTTAAGCAAATCTGTTGTGGCATTTGGAAGTAGTTATTGCGCCTTAAATATTTAATCGTGAGTGAAAATTATTTGACTTTTAAAGAGACTGTTTTACTTTCTTCAAGGGGACGACACAAAAAAGAAAATAAAGACAGTTTAAAGAAAACCATTAAGTCTACGTTGTATAATAGTGCAGTCGGTAAAACTCAGCTCTTTTATTTGTTATATACATCATCATTCTTGCTTGACAACACCGCGTGGGTCCTAGCCTCCTCAAAAATTTCTCTCCAGTCGTTCCTCTGCATCGCCTTTCTCAGCCAAGCACGTATTCCCATATCTCTCATGTCTTCGTCGATGTTATCAAAGAACCTTATTCTCGGTCTTCCTTTTCTTATCTGACCAATGGATCTATCTATCTGGGTCATTTTGTTATCCACCTCAGACGTATTTTCTTAATATGTTTTACGATATCAGGTTTCTGGTATATTCTATAAAGTTGGAAGTTGTATCGTCTTTTTCACACTTCATTTTCATTCATTGCTCCATAGATTCGCCCAAGTACTTTTCTTTCAAAATATCCCAACATGTTTTCATTATTTTTTGTTAGAGTCCAGGTCTCTGAACCATATGTGAGGACTGGACGTATTATTATTTTGTAGAGTTTTATTTTTGTATATTTCGATAATTGTGGATTTAAGGAGAAGATTGAGCCCGAAATAGCATCTATTGGGCGTGCGAATTCTGCGGTTAATCTCTGCGGTAGTATTATTTTCAGTGTTAAGGAGCGCTTCCAGGTATACAAATTCGTTCACTGCTTCGATGACGTCAGTTTCTATAACAAGTGGTCGTAGGATTTGTGATTGCTTGTTGAGTTTAAGATTAGATTGAAGTTGTATTAAAAATAATTTAAGTGAAAAAGAGAACTTTTTGACTCCACAGTATTTAGTTCCTTAGCTTTGTTTATTTTGCAGGATTTACACATGCTGAAGAACTGCTAAAACTACTTGACATAGACCAAGCATAGTCAAATAAGGTTTGACTTTTAAGTGACCTTATTTATGAATTTTATTACATTACTACCACATCACTTTTATGTGTTTCAAAAGTAACCAAAAGGCGTTAAATATATTTAAGACTTACTAAAATCATGAATGTGTTGCTTGTGTGAGTCCATTTTACAAAAGAGGTAAAAGAAATAAATTAGACTTGCTCACAATTAGTTTAATTTTACTACCCAAAACGACCGGTTTCGCTTTCTAAAATTTGCAAAGCATCATCAGGTCAATGGTACAAAGTAAATTAAATGCTGAAATTATAAAAAGCCCATATTAGGGTGCTGTCTTATAAAGATATAGATCAAAAAATTTATAGTAATTATGCCAATATTACATGTCTGTATTTATTAATATGCATAAAATTGCTTTAGCAGACAAAGTAACAACCCACAAATTGGTAAAAAGATAATCTGTTGAATTGTAATAAATTAGAAATAAACAAAATACTACTTACATTCCGGTAAAAGAGTTTTTATATAATGATTGGTGATACATAGTTCAAACTATCCCGTATTGCTGATAATGGGTGATCTTCGGTCAATCTTGAGGGGAGGGATGTTAAGAGATGATATAGGAGTAAGGTATATTTTATTGTTTGTTGAATGAAAGAGTGATGTTTTATATTATTTAAATTATTAAAGTTATTATTAACCCATTAGTGCTCAGAACTAAAAAAGTTTGAAAGTTGTAAATTTTTTTATAGATTTTATTACAAATAGTGTTACATATTTACTAAAAAATACATAAAAAAATCAAGGTCTGCCAAAAGGTTGTCAAAATGAGTGGCAACTTTAGTTGCCACTGAGCGCTTACGGTTTGGTAATAACCAAAAATTTTCTATGTAACAGAAATGTATTAAAAACTAATCGTGATTTAACAAAACTAAAGATACATATTATGGAAATTATTTATGGAAAGTTTCAAAGCAAGTCACATGTAGGGGTACATTACATTTATTACACAAGTATGTTGTTCTTCTTTGACACATTTTACATCTGCGGTACTTTGAGTCTCCTTTCGCGATAATGTGATTTTTCTTGTCCGTTCTTAGATCTTCCAAAACAGCGGAAGTGGAAAACGATGTATGAGGCCCGGGTTTAGTTGGAGAACAACCATATTTTGTAAGAAGCTGTAATACTACTTGTCTTCTAAATTGCAAGTATGGTAATTCGTGACCTAGAAGCCTATATAAAAGCCAACCTTGAACACAACATTCATCCACAGACCAAGCATAGAGTGGCCACCACCATTTTTTATTGCGAATTTTGCATCTATATTGAGCAGTGAACTGATCATTTAGGTCAACACCTCCCATATTAGAATTATTGTGGGAAATGGCATCAGGCATTTTAATCATCATCTTCTTTTTTTCACGTTTACTAAACCGTTGATTTTTAAACGGCACTTCTGTGTGGCAGTTTGATAATACTGTTACAACAGCATTGTCATTCCATCTAATGGCTGTTAGCTTTCCATTAGATGTGGAATGTGTCGTCCCTCTATCACATTTCTTGAAAGATTCTTTCGGAGGTAAATTCATCCACTTTGCTATTCTATTTTCTCGCAATGTTCTAGTTCCCCCCAAGTCTCGTTTAGACAGTTCTTCAAGTAAGGACACAGAAGTGAATAAATTGTCAAAATATAATTTAGTCCCGCTAGGAACGTTGGCATATTCAGCAAGTCCTAGTACTACATTTCCTCCTTGTCCGAGTCCCGTATCAGGAAGCTTTGTATGTGCACCGCAGTATGGTTCAGCATGAGACACAAATCCATTAAGGCTTTCTAAAACCCACAATTTAAACCCAAAACGAATAGGTTTGCCCCATATAAATTGTTTTGTAGGATGACGTCCATAATACGGGACTATGCTCTCATCTATAGCAACTGAATTTCCAACTGGTACTTGCTTGAATGAATTATTTAGATAATCAAACAGAGGGCGGACCTTGTAAAACCTGTCAGTGTTTATCTGCAAGTTATCATTTAGATGGAGATACCGTAATATATCCTCAAATCGACGTCTTCGCATTGCTTCTGCAACTATAGCTACCTTGCAGTCAGGTTCATTTTGCCAATACATCCGCTTACTCGGCAGTTGGTGGTAACCAGATAATAAGATTATTCCCAAGAAGACAGAAATTTCATCATAACTTACATTTAAACTATGCACTCCCTTTTGTCCGGCATAAAGATTAGTTTGTGTAATGATATGTTCAATTAGAGTATCAGTAAAAAAGCATTTGAAAGCTTGAAGTGGAGAATTTACTGAGTTTTTTAAAAATACCATAGTCGATGGTCCAGAGGGTATAGTAACGGCAGGTAAATTCCAACTGTTTTCTTTATTTTGAGACCAAACACTGTTTGAAGATGCAATTATTTTCGCTTTTTATTTCCAATAGGTTTTGAAGTACCTGGCTGTGACAAATCAATATTTTTTTCATCCAAACATATATTTACTGTACTGTTTGAATGATTCTCAACAATTTCCTCATCCAACTCAACAATCGCTTCTGATCTGAGGATTCTACCTGGTAAATGATTTGGATTTCCTTCAGTTTCGTCATCTGATAAATCTGAATCTTCGTCTGTATCAGCTTCAGCAGATTCTATAGGAGGAACTATTCCTACAGACCTGATTCTTCTAAAAAAACTTGATCCGTAATTTTCTTCACAAGCTTACATAATTTCATCTACGCTAAACGTATTATCTTCAGACCTAAAAGAAAAAAATAAATCATTCTAGTGCTCAGTGGCAACTAAAGTTGCCACGTGAATTTAGGGTACCATAATTATGTTATAATTTAATGAACAGTTAATTTTCTTAGATCAGTATATATAATAAACCTTTGGTTTAAAATGAATTGAGTATGAACACAAAATATTATAAATTAACTAAAAAATACTTACATTTTTTAGGACTAAGTTGCTGCAAAACTCTAATATTGAAATAAATACTAACGAGTACCTATCAAGTTTACAAGCAAATTTGTAGGTTATAAATACATGTGGACACGCTAAAAATTATATACCACTTAAAAATAGGTCACACACAATACACAAGAGATTTTACGGGTGTTGAAAGTCACTGGCAACTAAAGTTGCCACTGAGCGCTAATGGGTTAAAGTATTTATATTTATTAAAGAGATATATTTTTTAAATGTGTGTTAAATTATTAAAATTTTTATACAGAAAGAGGACAGTTATATGACAATGAATGAAAGTAGCTGTACTATTTTGTGGGTGTGCAATTTCTTTTGACTTGTAATTATCAACTTTTGTATAAAAGCATTTAATTTCTGTTAGGCACAGAATTGTGATGTCAAATGTTAAAATTATAAAACTAAAACACAATTAGGGACAAACAGAACACAATTAAAAGGACAAAACAGACACAAAACTTTAAAAAAGGTGGCTTATTGGCACTACATTGCTTGGTAGGAGAAAAATTGTCTACTAGTATTTTAAGAGGTAAATTTGACAAGCTAATGTAGATTAAATTGTGACAGTTCTTCTTCTATTTCTAAAGTTAACTATACTAAATATTGGCATACTTTTAACAATCACTAAGACTTAAATATTAAGACTTACTATTTCTTTTAAATTGTGTTTTAAATAAATCAGTTAATTGTATAGACTAGTCAAGTTAATTATGTAATAATTATTTTTGAATTTCTTATGTGGGTGTGAATAACGTCCAACGTCTGCTCTAATTACGATTTTTTCCGATAAATCTATTTGATCTACTTCAGCGTAATTCTAAAACCTGTAAATTATTAAATACTGGTCTATTTACCAATTAGATATTATACATTTAAATTGCAATATCCTACTTAAATATGAATTATTAATCCAGATTCACATGAATAACTTCTATAATCGATTTCCGTATCAGTACATCAATTTCTCAGATTCAAAATTATCATTTGTAGGGCAATTACTCGATATTATGTCTTTGACGATTAGATTACTTTGAAGTTATAATCGCTTTAAGAACTTTATAGAATTATAGAATACAAGCATTATTTAAAGCGTGAATTCTTTATGTGCCAATATGTATACATATATATTAGTGTGGATTAATAATGACAAAATGTTAAAAAAATTGACAAATTGCTTTGGAGTACCCATTTACCATTAATACAAGTAACTAATTAAGACAATAAAAAAGTATTATTACGAATTTTTGATAAAATTACATCTTCGGCCCTCTACCAGCCTTTGAAAAACGACAAAAATGTTGGAGCAATAATCACAAAAATAAACTGACAAATTGAATTCCAATGCCCACGAAAAGTTACCTTGTTACCTTTAGTAACGGTTATAAGAAATTATTAATACGACTTTTTGATAAAATTACATACAATGCCCTCTACAGTCAGCACGTTGCGAAAGATAGAAACTGATACAGAAATAGATTATGAATTGCCTTCTACTTCACATGCCAATATCCATACAGAAATGCAGTGTACACAAAAATATTTTAAACTTCCTACTTTGGCCAAAGTCTGTGACCGCTATGGACTATCAGACAGATCTGCAACAGCTGTGGCAACGGCAGTGCTACACGACCTTGGAATTATTACCAACGCGAACACGAAAAACGTAATAGACAGAAATAAACTGAGAAGTGCAAGAGACCAATCAAGAAAACGTTTTATACGAAACTCCTCCGAAACTTTGAAGGCCATATATTTTGCCAGAAGGAAAGATAAGACCTTCATTATCGAAAATACTGAAGGCAATCCCCACAGAAGAATCACACTCGAAGAGCATGTTTCATTTGTTCAAGAGCCAGGTTCTATATTTTTAGGTCACACGGTATCCATTTCTAGATCGGCTCTAAACGTTTGCCAAAGTATTATCAACTTTTTAAAAAACTATAGATATAATCTAGAAGAAGAACTAGTGGTAGTAGGCTGTGACAGAACTGTGGTAAATACGGGAAGAAAAAATGGTTTAATTTCTTGCTTAGTTAGGACGCCTTTTGTCACGATTTGTCTGTCAGGTTCACGCTAATGAGTTGACTTTAATTCTAGCAGTTAAGGCATCTCTTCCAAAAGCTTGACGGTCAAACTCAAGGTCCCAGAGCTTTTGCAGGAACTATAGGAAATCAAATAGTACAGTGAGAAAATATGCCAGTTGTAAACTATAACGTTATTGACTGCGAGTTACTAGAAGTAGATTTAATCGACTTGAGTGCCGATCAGAAATATGTGTTTCAAATTTATGTCGCAATTTCTACAGGAGAATGTTCTGTCGATTTATTAAACAAAAGCCCTGGAAAGGTCATTCTCGATGGCTTACGTTGGCAAATCGCATTCTACGTCTTTATGTTAGGACGGAAAATGCAACATCAGAATTAAAGAAACTGACCCAATTTATTGTCACGATTTATGCTCCTTTATGGCTTCAGATTGAATGCAACTCCTCATATGTAAATGTTTGGCATGTTTACAAACAATAAAACGTAGTCAATACCTAGAACAAAATTTGAAAAGTGTTGTAGACCGTATAATTCAAAGAATTGCCTATTTTGTACATCCGGAAAATCTTCTGCTATGTTGGTTGCATGACACTTGCCCGCATATAAGAGAGCTTGCACTTCGTCGCATTCTCAATGCAAAAACTAAGGACTAATAACCTAAATCCTAAAAGGACTAAACAATTCATCTGATATCGGACCTTTTGTTATTCATCAAATTAGTTTTGACGCAGATGACTATATTGATCTGATTGATTGTCAAAACAATAAAATAACATGCCCTTCCTTGCTTCAATGTTTGAGAGTAGAGGATTTGAAAAATATTATTTCCGGTTCTACTGACAAAATCATCGATATCGCTATGTTTCTCTATCTCACCCAATCTGTAGAAAGATTTAAGAAGCATGTAACTAAAGCATCTTCATCGGTTGTTGGGTAACAAAAAAGAGACAATTTCATCAAGGCAAAAATTATTTCGCACAAAGATATGCCAAAATTTGAGTCAAAAAATGACTACAATCAATAAATATGAAATAAATTATCAGATGGTTTTTTGTGTAGGTTAACTGTGTATGTTAACAAATAAATTTAAAAAATTATATGGTAACTGTTTAGATTTAGAATATTAGATAGTATTGGATTTATTATTATGTAAAATAAACATTTGTTTTGTTAGAAAAATTCATGGGAAACACTTTTACATGTTTTTTCATTGGTTGGATTATTAACAGAAATTAACGGTTTTCATTTTAAAATCCCTGGGAATTTGAGTGATTTCTTTACAACTCAGGAAGTTTGGGTGTTTTATAAATACTAAATGATTATTGGTTAAAATGAGGTGGTGAAAGAAGATTTTTGGATGTTTTGGAGATTAGAAACCGAGATGCTGGTTATCTGTTGCTGACCGTAGATGGAAGAACATCAAATCCCGGGAAGTCGTCTAGGCCGCTAGCTTTTTTTTTTGAACAGTGTAAAAGTAAATTTTTTGTAAGGGTTTAAAAAGTGGTAGCAATTTTGATTTATGAATGCTGATTGGAAAAAGTTGCAGTAGTTAAGTTGTATTTGTAAGTCTTCTTCTTCTTCTAATGGCGCTACAACCCTTTGTGAGTCTTGGCCTGCTTAACAATGTTCTTCCATTCTGCCCTGTCGGATACTTTCCTTCGCCACTGCCTGATGTTCATGGTTTTAAGATCTCCCGATGAATAATAACTTATTTGTAAGTACAAATAAGTTATTATTCATCGGAAGAATCATAGACAAGAAGACTTTGGCAGCCAAAAGAGATACGTAGGATTGTTTGATCTAGATTCTGTGTAAGTCGAACGAAAGGAATAAGTTTAGGGAGCGAGTTGTTTTGAGTAATTGTATTAAGTGGGAAAATTTTTACCGCTGAGATTGCGGTTATATATGAGAAATATGATTATTCCTAGATGAGATCTTAAAGAAACAGGTGATTGGGCATTTTTTTTGCTACATGCTAGCATTTGTCCCAGTACCATAAATGTCTGTTTAGGCCATTTAATAGTTTAGTAAAATTTTCTGTCCTCGTTCCCACGCTATAGATGGGAGTAAAAGTATGTTTTTGTTATTTTATTTTAGAGAAATATATTGTGGTTTCCTTAATATTTCCACCTAATTGCTTATGGGAGTGGAGGTGAAGCAGTGTTCGTAATTTATCATTTTGTTCGCTAAAAAGCAGTTCTTCCGGATATTATCTAATAAAAGAACCGGCAAAAGTATACGATCAATGCATGTGTAGTGTATGTGATATTCAAAATAAGTTTACACTTGCATGGTGTTTATATCCTGATTCAGCAGATAATTTCTGTGCTAAATATTTTCGTATGGTGGTTAATACAAAAAAGAAAATATACCTGTTCTTACTTTTGTTTTCTTCTACATATACCTGGTGGAGTATAGTGTTACAGTTTTTATATTAGGTATTTCTAATTGTTTTAATCACTATTAGTTTTTTATATAACACCAAATTTTTATGTACAGTAGACAATAATAAGACAGAAATTTTCGTACATACATACTATCATGATATAGTTATGAGCAAGATTAATTTAAATTTTTTATTTTCTTTTTAAATAGCTATTTTTATTGAGATCATCATCATCATCATCATCATCCAGCCTCAAGAGTCCACTGCTGAACATTGGTCCTCTTCCTCATGTTTCAAACCCCGTCTAAATGCGCCACTCTTATCCAGTTTTTATTGAGTCTTCTTAAATCGTCAGTCCATCTTGTAGGTGGTCGACCGACGCTTCTCTTGTCTTCCCTTGGCCTCCATTCCAATAACCTCTTTGTCCATCGCCCATCTGTCATTCTGGCTATGTGTCCTGCCCATCTCCATTTTAGTCTGGCTATATTCTCGATGATGTCAGTCACTCCGGTTCTTCTCCTGATGTCTTCGTTGGTTATTCTGTCTCGCAGAGTTATTCCTAACATGGACCGCTCCATTCTTCTCTGCGTGACTCTTAGTTTGGTAGCTGCTGCTTTTGTTAAGGTAAGTGTTTTTGCTCCGTACGTCAAGACTGGGAGGACGCACTGATCAAATACCTTTCTCTTTAGGCATGTGGGCAGCTCACTTTTAAAAGTTTCTCTCAGTTTTCCAAATGCTGCCCACCCAAGGCCGATTCTTCTCTTCAGTTCATGAGTCTGGTTGTGCCTGCCAATCATAATTTCATGTCCCAGGTATTTATATCTATCTACGAGTTCTATTTCTTTCCCACCAATACTGATGTTCTGGTTGGGTACCAAATTGGTCATGATTTTTGTTTTCAAAATATTTATATTTAAACCTACACTTTCTGTAGCCACAACGAGTTCCTGTACCATCTCTCTTGCCATACCTAGATCTTCAGCTATTATAAGTATATCATCGGCGAAACGTAAGTTGTTTAGATATTCTCCATCTATTTTTATTCCCTTTGTCATCCAATCCAAATTCTTAAAAGCATGTTCAAGCACCGTATTAAAAAGTTTAGGTGACATTGGGTCTCCTTGTCTAACCCCCCGTTCTATTTTTATGCGATTACTGTTAGTATGTAATCTGACAGTGGTTGTTGCCTGCAGGTATATTTTGTATAATAATTTAGTATATCTATAATCTAGCCTGCATTCTTTAAGCGCCTGTAATATTTTGCTTAGTTCAACTGTGTCAAAGGCTTTGTGAAAATCGATAAATATTAGAACTAGAGGTTTATTGTATTCCACTGCTTTCTCTATTAGGGTTTTTATACTTTGTAGATGGTCATTTGTTCCGTAACTTTTTCGGAATCCTGCCTGTTCCCTTGGTTGATAAGTCTCTAATTTTCTGTCCATTCTCTTAACTAGTATTCTCGTAAACAACTTATATATATGGCTGAGGAGGCTAATCGGTCTGTAATTCTCTAAATTTGCTTTGTCTCCTGCTTTGTGTAATAGAATCATAGTAGCGTTGTTCCAGTCTGTTGGAATATTGGCGCTGTGAATTGATTGATTGTGATTGAGATCATATTTAGCACAAACTTTTAACCTTGTCATCGAAAGAAATTAGTAATTAACAGTTTGTAAAGATCTAAATGAGAATGTTGTGATTTTGTGATGGACAGTTATGTTTGCAAGATCTAAATGAATATGTCCAGCTAAATCTCATGATCATCATCATCAACCTGTATGCGTCCACTGCTGGGCATAGGTCTCCTTCAGCTCTATTCATATGTCTCTGTCTTGTGCGGCTTGCATCCAGTTATCGCTAACACGCTTTAGGTCGCCAGTCGATCTAGTTGGTGGGCATCCTCTACTCCGTATTGCTTCTTGTCTTGATCTCCACCCGACAATACGTTTTGTCCATTGATTGTCTAATAATCTGGCGACATGTCCTGCCCAATTCCATTATAGCAACGCGATTTTTTCGATGGCATGTGTTGTTTTTGTTCTACGACGTATTTCTTCATTTGAGTTTCCCTGATTCAGGTTTCCCCTAGAGCAATGTTGACATTCTTATCCGGCTATGCCCTTTATAGCATTTATTTGATGATACAATTTTTACGTCACCTATCTCTTTTAATTTTCTATTTTAAATATGCATAAAAGAATACAAAAAATATGACATATGAAGTTGACACATGTGTAACACAGGTAAGCTAAGTGAAATATAATATAACATTAGTACAACGCATTATAGTTGCCAAGAAATGAACCATAATTTTGGAGAAAATGTAATAATCGTGGAAAGTATTATATTTCTAGGGTATATAAACCTGCTTAACTACCCAACGTATATTTTCCGAAGCTTCTCTACAAGTTCCCCAAATATATTTTAGTCATATTTAGGCCTTATAATAATCTTGTATACATTTTGAAATTACACTCACGCTTGGTATTTATTGATTATAAACTTGTTTATTATGCGAACCAGCCTCACTTCTAAAGTGATGCTTTATTTCTAAATTGATTTATAGTTTGGAACACGTTCTGTTAATGTTTGCAATTAAAATTGTAAGGTAAAAGTTGCATAGAGATATTAAAATTTTTTAGTTTTAATTTTAAAGTAATTGGTAAAAATAGTTATAACCTCTATTTTGTTACTCTTTTCCTATCTTCGTTCACAATAGATATTTTTTAATGATTGATTTTCAGCCAATTAGCTTATTGTTCATTGTGTATATTGAAGTGGTTGTGTTGAATAATTGTCTTGTTACTAATTAAATTTGGCTTAATTGTATTTACAAAAACTTGCTTGTTATATCTTAATGACTGAGGTACCTTGGATGCCACAGTATAGATACTTATGTTAAGAAGGAAAAAGGAAAAGACAGTTAAGATTTGATTTCACGTACAGGGCGCTTGCGCATCCGCTTATACGTATTTCGGCCCAATAGGCCTCATCAGAACGGCTTTCGCAATCGCTCTGAACGTGAAATAAATCTTTTCTGTCTTAGGAAGCAACTCTAACATGGCTTCGTATAGACGCAATGTAGCGACATCTGATAATAAAATTGTAGACTAATTTTCGAAACGAAATTCAAGAATTCCGCTTTAATCTGTGCCTTCTAAGAATTGCAAGGCAAAACAGACGTTGATAAAGATGTTAAGGCGAAAGCCGTTCTGAAAAGGCCTATTGGGCCGAAATATGTATAAGCGGATGCGCAAGCGCCCTGTACGTGAAATCAAATCTTAACTGTCTTTTCCTTTTTATTTCGAGATACTCTGTACGAGTACTAGAAACCAATTCGCTAAGAATTTTGCTTAGTTGAGGAGATATGTTGTGGAATGCAATTTTTAGGTTAACATTTAACTATTAACATCTTTATCAACGTCTGTTTTGCCTTGCAATTCTTAGAAGGCACAGATTAAAGCGGAATTCTTAAATTTTCTTTCGAAAATTAGTCTACAATTTTATACTTATGTTAGTAAGAAGTGAAATCAAACTGATATGCTTTTTAACAGAAGTATTACATTGCAAAATATGCTTAATGTAAAATTTGTACTATCCTATCGCCTTCAATTCAGCTTTTTTTCCAATAAAAATACTTCTTTAGGAACAGTCTTCAGCTAAACAGCTAACAGCTCTGAAGTTAACAAAAAAGAAACATTCCGACTTAGCTGAAAAGGGGCCAGCAATTATATAAAGTTTTTTATAAGCCAGAAGATAACAAATTGGCGGAAATATACCAACGTCCCTAAACTCTCCTAGACTGAACAATTCAACGATAGAATACCTTTATTTAGTTAGTTCGAAGGGCATGGATATTGCTGCTAGTACAGCAGATAATACAACTGAAACAAGCGAAATTTTGACAAGACAGATAATAGAATATTTAAATTGTTACTATTTCTATAAAAAGAGCTATTACAAAATTACCCCAGCAACATTAAAGTATTTAGACAGTTTAACGTAAATTGTACCTGGATAGGAAGAAAGGATGCGCTGGAGTTGGGTATTATTGTCGGTAACATAAAAATTACGCCCAAGTGGAAGTTTGGTTTTGGAATTTAAATTGGGCAAAGGATTACAGAGTTAGATACGTTCACTATGCAACCGACACTCAGGTGTTTTGAAGGATACACCGGCGAGCTTTGGGACGTGAGTCTACAAATCGCTTAATAGAAAAGGGGGATATTAAAGTCAAAAAGAAAATAGAAAAAATGAATCAAACTAACTAAAAGAAAATAAACAAAATTGAACTAAATAAAAACAATAAAGGGCGTCACGTTGTCTTATTTGCGAGAGACAAGGAAAACTCTTACAACCAAAATACATATGTAGCCATAAAAACAAGAAACTATTAAATTTATATGATCGTTTAGCAATCTCGGTAATATTTATTTATATTTTGTCCAAGAGAAAAGAAGATTGTTGGAGAATTCAAGGTTGTCGACTAAACTGCAAACTCTTTTAGAACCTTATAAACCTGAACAAGAAGAGACACATGAAAGGGATCTAGCAATAAATAGTTCAAACAGAAGTAAATGAAAACACTGTGCACCTTGTTTGAGTATCCATAATAAAAAAAATCCGTACTAAAAAAAATGTGCGAGGAATGTTTTAATAAGTATTAATAAGATATAGATTAAATTTTTAAATGGATATAATACACACATCTATGCTAATTTTGTTTACTTATTAAATATATTTGTATTATTCCATAAATAGTTGTTTTTTTTTTGTTTTTCTTCTTATATGGAGAAAATTACGCATTTATAATCTTTAACTAGTTAATCGTAGGTCCATTGGACCTACGCCGAGTAACAGCGTTCGGGCAGGTCGCGCGCCTAATAAGGAGTTAAAGAATAAAGATAAATAAAATCAAAATATGATAAAGAACTTCACACAAAATCAGCTATAATCGGTTTAAAAATCCATAATATCACTTTAATGGTAGAATATTACAGCAGATGTTATAAAATGCTGTTTAAATAAACAAAAAACAATTATCTATACGTTCTTGTGTTAGTTTTGTGAAATAATTTATAAAAATAATACGACCACCCCAACGAACTTTAAATACAACATAAAATGCAAATGCGCTGTGCCATCAATAGTTTTAAAAGAAGTGAAGAAAAATCTTAAGTTACTTAAAGAACGAAAAAGAAGCACAGACATAGGAAGAAAGAGAAAAACGCATAGAAATAATAGTAGTAAAACATGCTATTAACTAAATTAATACAAATACTAGAACAAAATAGAGTTAGAAATAGTGTCTGGTAATTCTATTATTGTCAGCTTGACAAATGCCATTGAGACGTAATCAATTTTGATTACGTACAAGAAAAATATTTTACGGAGTACGGTATAAAAATCGATCCTTTCACAGATATATCTTTCAAATGTGAAAGATTGGTCAGAGATACCAAGCGGAGACAGCTTCAAAGTGTTCAAGAAAAAAAAAACACAGTTCAAAAGCATTATCCACCGAAGAACTATTAAAAATCATCCAGAGGAAACCCCCGATGGAGCACAAAAAGACTTTTCACCTTTGCTCATTTGAACTTGCTTGGAGAGGCAATGATGTCGTAAACTGCAAGATTCACTTTTTTTCAGAAGGAATTTGATGTTATGGGAGAATTTACGGTCCGAATTAAATACAACAGCCAAAACAAATTAAGGCGGTTCAACAGCAAATGGCTGGTAAGAAATTCATCAAACGAAAATTTATACCGAGTTAGATTTTTTTTGAAATTAATGGAAAAAAGGGGACCAAAGATTTTATCAGACAGACTTTCTTCCCAGTCATCCCAACTGGAAGGATGGATCTTGGTTCAAAAACTGTCCACTTGGAATTAACACCGTATCTAAGTGGACAAAACTCTCAGCTAAATAAATTGGAATAGACACAACAAAACATAAAATAACAAACCATTCTTATCGATCTTTAGCTGTGTCAGCCTTGGTCAAGTAAGGTGTTTCTGAACAGGAGTTAATTAAATAAACGGATTACTCAAATGCAAGCTCTCTAAAACCATACCTGCAGCTGGATTCCAGTCACCACCAGAAGTTAATCGAAAATCTCAGAACAACAAATGAAGCTGGACCTTCAAGTTCCCAAATGCTACAGGTCAATAATACACAAAATCATGCTTTGGTAGAAAAGAATGGGCAAACTATTATAGCTTATAATAACTGTACATTTAATATTGTTAACAAATAAATAAAGAATATGTTTCGTTGATATGGTACGTTATTTATTGTCTCGTGGATTTCTCCAAAAGATAACACCAACAATATAATCAGAAACCAAATAGGTTTTATAACGATTAACAAAAGGTTTGGTAATGGAGTACATAGTGCAAAAATCTATCCAAGCGCAGATGCAGATACGGACCATAATCTATAACTAGCAAACGTCAACATTAAACTCAGAAAACCGATAAAAAAAACTGCCAACAGCAACTAAGCGCAGAGATAAATAAATTAACTGAAGGAAGCGTGGAATAGGCAGATTTAAAGAAAGCCATACTAATAGCGGGAAAAGAGGTCCTAGGCGAAGAAGAGAAAACCACTAAAGAAGACTGTATGACACCGGAAATAGTTGAGCTAATAACTGAAAAAAGAAAATACAATAATAGAGATGAAAATAAAAATAAAACCATCAAGAATAAAATCAAATATGAAATCAGAAAGACTAAGGAGGAATGGATGAACAAGGAATGCCAGAAACTGAAAGAACTCAGCAACAAACATGACACCTCAAACTTACATAAAAAAATGTAAGAACTTACAGGCTATACCAAACAAAGAAGAGCACTCATAACAAGAGAAAATAATGGAGGAATACTTACTGAAGAGAGCAAAATAAAGGAAGTATGGGAACAATATATAATCCATCTGCTCCATGACGAGAGGAAAAATGAACAAAATGAAGGTGAAGAAAACCAATACCTACAAATTTTACTCTCAGAAGTAAAGAATGCCCTACAGAATGCAAAACAAGGAGAAGCACCGGGTCCTGATTAAATTCCAGTTGAACTGTTAAAAGCCTTAGATGACGGTAATATATAGAGGCTCACCCGAATTCTCAACCACATATATGTAGAGGGTAACATCTCGGAAGAATGGCTTAAATTGATATTTTTACCTGTACCAAAAAACAACAATCCCAAATCATGTAATGACTATAGATTGATAAGCCTAATGCGCCACCCTTTAAAGATTTTCTTGAAAATTGTTCAAAACCGAATTTATAAGAAATGTGAGGAGCAAATAGATCAAACGCAGTTTGGCTTCAGAGGAGGCATGGGTACAAGAGAGGCATTTTTTGCGTTGACGGTACTCTAGCAGAAATGTCGCGAATATAACAAGAGTGCATATGTATGCTTCGTAGACTTTAGGAAGGCCTTTGACCGAGTGCAGCATATGAAGTTAATAGATGAATTAAAAAACATCAATTTAGCCAAAAAAGACATTGAGTTTATTAAGGCTATTTACTGGAACCAGCGAGCAGTAGTAAAGGTGAACGATATAGAAACAAATAATATACCGATTGCGAGAGGGGTCAGGCAAGGCTGCGTCTTGTCTTCGACGCTTTTCAACGTGTACTCACAGGTCATATTCAGAAAAGCCCCATGGGAAAGAAAAGAGGGAATAAGAATTGGTGGAGAAATCGTAAACACCATGAGATTTGCAGATGACACGGAAATTATGGCTGAGCGTATAGAAGAACTACAAACTTTACTAGATGCAATAAATAGTGAATGCATTCAAATGGGACTTGACGTCAACACATATAGGACCAAATTTATGATAGTATCAAGTAGTCTTATAAATAATGAACAACTAACCCTTGGCGGACAGCAAATAGAGAGAGTAATAAAATATAAATATCTGGAAGCTTACATCAACACAGAATTAGATCCAGATCAAGAGATCAGGGTACGAATAGAATTGGCAAGGTCAGCGTTCTTAAAATTCAAGCAATTGTTCTGTGACAAAAATCTTAATACTGCGCTGAGACTGAGGTTTGTTGAATGTTACGTCTGGTCCCAATTATTGTACGGGGTAGAAACATGGACGTTAAAAGCGCAAATAGTTAAGAAGCTTGAAGCCTTTGAACTTTGGATATACCGGAGAATGTTGAGAATTCCATGGATTGCCAGGGTCACCAATGAGGAAGTGCTGAGAAGGATTGCACGAGACAAAAAATTGTTGAGAACAATAAAAGTACACAAGACTGCATATCTTGGACACATACTGAGAAATAATAAATATAGTCTTCTGTAGGTCATCATGCAGGGTAGAGTCGATGGCAAAAAGGGAATAGATAGAAAGATGAAGTCATGGCTACGAAATATTCAAGACTGGACAAACATGACTGTAGACGAATTATTCCTTGTTGCAAAAGACAGAGAAACTTTTAGAAATGTGGTTGCCAACCTGTGTTAATGGTGACGGCATAGGAAGAAGAAGAAATAGTTTTGTCGAATATCATTCGAGAGAAAATTATTTATTTGCTAAATTTTCTTCTGGTGTTATTCAAGTTTGTTCAAAATTGCCAGGCAACAAACTTTCACACCAGTCGAAAATATTGCCGCCAAATTTTCTCTCTTATGATATTATATACGAAAATATTTTCTAGTCTAATTTATTATCATCTTGAATACTCTATATACTGACTTCTGTATGAAGCAAATGCATATTATCTTTAAAATAAATATAAATAATAGAAAACATATATACAGTTTTACCGTTACGTAGAAATAGCTTCAGGAAAAATATTTCTCACTTATACTTAACGTTGACCCAGAATTCTAGTCTACACATATATAACCTACATAACACACTAAACGTACCATTTACATTCAGACCCTTACACTTCTCAAAGTTTTCCCTATTTGCAGATATACTTTTTTAGTTCGTGTGAGAGAAAGGGACCTTAAACCGCAAAGATAATTAGAAGGATAGTGGAAACTTTGTAAAATATTAAAGCAAAATACAGCATAATATACGTACGTTTGACCTATTTTCTACTTAAATTATTTGTGTTAAATGACTGCTTATTTATCAGTAACTAGTAGATGTAATCGTAACAATTGTCTTTTGTACGATTATTACAATTACATGCTATCTAAACAAAGACAAATTCTGCAAAGCAGCATAACATGATTTGCAAATCAAAGTGAATCTAAATATAATCTAAATGTAAATCCAGAATCACAAAGTATATGTAGGTAACGATATGTTCTTTAACGATTATTATATTTAATTAATTCAAAGTGTTAACCTACTTGCACAAAAAGGGTCTATTTATTCCAAGGTTCAATTAATAATTTTTAATATTTCTTTAGTGTATGGTTCAAGTTTAAACAAATTTCGATCCATGAGTTCTGTGCATTTTATTTATCTAGCTATTCACTTAGAATTAGTGTAGTCGAAATTGCAATATAATATATTAAAACTGAATGAGGAGAAATGATAAAGTTATAAGTGATATTTGGTGCTTAAAAAACAAGATAAATATCAAACAGTATACCAGTATAGCGAGTACAGAAAAAAAAAATATTATATACATATATACCGATATGGCAATTTTTCAACTATCTTATACATTATTCAGTATGTGGAACAAAGATAATACTTAACTCTTTGAATATGAGTGAGACAAAATCCACGCATGTTGAAGTAGCGAGTCTAACTTAAAAAACATTGTTGCAAAATTTCTGTTACATCATTCCTTCTAATATATTAATCAGATACATGAGTGTAACATAATATTTAAATCCACTACAGTTCACCGTAGAATAAAAACTAATATTACCTCAACAAAACTTATATCATTACTTGATTAATGAACAAAGAACACTGAATTGAGAAATTGATATATGTGACAACTGCGTGAGCTAATAAAAAATAACGCACTTGAGTAGACAGACAGATAGTATAAACGGTGTACCTCCTCTACAAATGCATAATTTCTCCTCAATAGAATAAGCGGTGATTATCTGTACAGCAGGTTTATGGTCTATTAATTTGATTTTAAGCTGTGGTGGTAAAAGGTTGAAAACAAATAATTAACATGCCAAGCCTATATTTTCGAGAAGAAAAGATTCAAATGGTGAAATGGTATTATGGGAACCATTCTATTAGAACCATTCTGTAGAATTAATACAGCTATTTATTGCTGCTTCTGAAAATCGCCCAATTCCGACAAAGAAAACAGTACGATCAATTATTAAAAACTTTTAAAACTTCTGTTGGAACCGGTCAACCATGATCGAAACAAATCTCTGTCGAATGCGAAGCTCATGAAATGCAAGTTTTTTAACTGCTGAAGAAACGCCTTGTTTAAGTAGACAAATCGTAAACGAAGTTGACCTTAAAGAACAATAACTTTTTAAACAATGTTTTGTTATTGCAATAATCCATAAACGTTATAATTCATCTGTCGTTGGCTATTGATCTAGGGAAAATAAACATTTGAGCATTGCTGTGAGAACGCAATACCCAAAGAAAGTAAATATGTGGACTGCACTTTATAACGATAATATAATTGGTCCATTTTTTATTACGGAAAATTTGAATGGACATAAGTATCTAGATTTATTATGCAATCAGCAGATTATTCCAGAATATTCAATTCCATGAATACAATAATCCAGATTATTCCAGCAATTCGAAACCTTGCGGTTAACTTCGATGATGTCTGGTTTCAACAGGATGGTTGCCCAGTACATAATGCAATTGAAGTGACAAATTTTTTGAAACAAACATTCCCTAGACGAATAATTTCTACGCGAGGAATAATAAAATGGCCCCCTAGATCACCAGATTTAGCATCTTTGGATTTTTGTTTCTGGGGAATGCTAAAATCGAAATTATATCGGCATGAATTCGAACGAGTCACCAATTTAGCAGAATTGCAAAAAAAATTGATCAACTCTGTAGTCGGGTACAGCCAAAGCAGCTAAATGCAATGAGACCTACTTAAGTTGACAGATTTGGATTTTGTTTAAGCGCAAAATGGTGGTTGTTGTAAACATTTAGTTGATTAGAGAGTTTTTTAAAATGCCTTTAATTTTAATTTAATTATTTAGAATAATTTTTTTAGTTGGTTTTTTTCTTATAAAAATAATATCTTAAATCTACTAATTTACATAATGCGGAAAGTCCCAATTCACAAAAATTCTAAAATTCAAAAGTTATAGCACTTTACACAAACACAAAATAAACCGTATATCTGTATGTATAACTAACACAATTTTATATATTGTTTATCTTTTTACCTTTTTCTATATTTTATTATTTATTTTACAAAAAGAAGTTTAATTCTTTGTAAATAGGTATATTTAAAAAACCCTTAAAAGGGCTACATCAAAATAACAAAAGTTTTTGGAATAATAATTCCATCATCATTTACATATCTCGGCGCAGAAATCAATCACTCCGTAAGTAGCGAAATTAATGCACGTATTTCCAGCGGGAATCGTACATACTATGCTAATAAAAGATTGATGACATCGAAATTATTAGACAAAAGAACCAAAATGACTATCTACAGAACACTGATTAGACCCGTAGTAACCTATGGATGTGAAACTTGGGTAATGACGAAAAAAGATGAAGCCCAACTCAGGACATTCGAGAGAAAAATACTGAGGAAAGTATATGGCCCGGTACAAGAGGAAGATGGCACATGGAGAATCAGGAGAAACGACGAGGTTAATAAGTTAAATGAAGGTTATGACATTGTAAGATTTGTGAAAAGTCAAAGACTGTCATGGCTGGGACATGTGCAGAGACAAAACGATGCAAAAACAACAAAGAAAATGTTACAATAGAAGCCCATAGGAAGGCGAAGAAAAGGAAGGCCCAGAACGAGATGGTTGGATGACGTGGAAGACGACCTGAAAACAATGAACATAAGACAATGGAGAAGAAGGGCACAAGAGAGATCTGAATGGAAGGACATAGCCAGACAGGCAAAGACCCATCCAGGGTTATGATACCAAAAGAAGAAGAAGAATTCCATCATCAGGTTAAAAGCAGGTTAACATCCCTGACCCACCAAAATATACCCTATAAATAAAACCCTTTACATAAGTTGAAGTTACTGAGTTACCAGCTGAAGTCCGTTTGAAGAGGTCTACCCTCCGGATGCTGGTACTCACGTGAGGCATGGTTATATGTTGCCTGAAGTTAAATATAATAAAATATTAAACATCATTCATTTTTACCAACAATATGTACATTTTTTGGTAACTTTAACTTATGTAAAGGGTTTTACCCTAATATTTTGGTGGCTCAGGCATGTTAACCTGCTTTTAACCTGATGATGGAAATATTATTCCGAAAACGTTTGTTATTTTGATGTAGCCCTTCTAAGGGTTTTTTTTAGATAAACCTATTTACAAAGAATTAAACCTCTTTTTGTGATACATCGTATACAGTCAGCTGCAGGAATTTATTTTCCTTGTAGATTTATTTTACATTTACGGATCATATCAACTTCTATCTGACAAACTTCAGAAACGCAAAACATGTTCTATATGCTCACCTCAGAAAGAGAGAAAAACATCATACAAATTCATAATACGTAGAGATGCTATTTGCTTGCAGTGCAGCAGAAAAGTGTGTAAGAATTGTAGCCCAGTCTGGTTATGCAAAAATCATCGATTTCACGGCAATATTTTTCGCAGATATCTGAAGCTTTTAAGACAGAGGTGGGGGTTACTAGATGACGAATATACGAAAAGGTACTCGTAATTTTACCTTGCGTTTTTTTTTTAAAATAATTTATGGTGACAATTTGATTTTTTGTCTATAAGTTTTTTCCCTTATATTTTAAATAAACAATATTTATATTATTTTTTTATATCAAGAATATCTTTATTTTCCCGTTTTTTTTTCAATTATTGATAAATAATTTACGGAGATATTTTCTCCGTATTTCTCCTTTTATTTTCGAAAAAAAGCAGTTTTTTTGCACTGATTAATAAATTTTATTAATTTTTTATTAACAAAATAAAATGTTATTATTACATTTGAACATCGAGGAATTATTGTCTTTTAAATTTGTGCGAAATTTCCCCCCGATCGGTCAAATAGTTTAAGTTATTTAATTTATTTATCCCTGAGGCTAATTATTTAAACTATTGAACTTACCCTATGAATGATGCTAGACACATTTAGCAAATTTCATAGGATTCTTTAAGACTTAAACTATCTCAGAAGTAAAATGCATATTGCGTTTTCATCGAAATGATTTACAAAATAAACGTTTGAAAAAAGGGTATGTTTTTTACGTATAAACAATTGTAATAACTTCTATATTTTTCAAGCTACAGACTTGTACGTACAACTATTGGATAGCTGGTAAAAAAAAAAACTCACATTAAAAAAAAACCTTCTATGACCAATAGGGATGAAGTTAGCGACTATTTTTTTAAAAATCATATCTCCATTGTTTATAAACATTAAGAAGTAAAATTTGCGCAAATTTTGAATGAAAATCTAAACTTTATATTGAAACTTATATCAATAAAATTCATCCAAATGCATCACAGGTTGCAAAACTACTAGATGTGGGTGCAGAAAACGTGGTTTGAATTGTACGAACTTGAGCATAAATTGTACTGAGGAACAAATAGAGGAGAAAATATGCTGCAACCTCGGTACAGTTACGTTTGACGACGACAGTGATTCTGAAAATGTATATTTAGAGACTGATTTAATAAGTGAAGACAAACAACCTGCAACAAAAAGGTTCAGAGCTGACAGTCAAGTCGAATGAATTAACCAAATTTTAACTTTTAAACCAATGTATGTAAAGAAAATAAAAAAAGTAAAGTTCAATAAACATTGCAAAATTTAGTAAGACAGGTGATGAAAAAATCGACTTATTTTATCAAAGCAATAACGCAGATTAGATTAATATTGAATATGATATAAACAATTATAATTAATATAAGGAATATATTATTGTGAAAAAAATATATGTTGATTTTCCAAGATTTTCCGAGATTTCCGGATTTCCGGGGGGGGGGGGTGGGGTGAAAATGAAATGATGTAATCGTAAAAAGTTAGTTTTTACGGTGAATTTCAAATGGACTCAATTTATCCGAGGTTTCCCATATTTTCCGGCCAGTGAAAATTTCGAAGAGCTACCCCAGAAGAAACAAAGAGGCTTCCAGCTGCAAGGGAAGCGGAGATAATGTAAATTTTTTCTACGTGTTTCAATTTGAAGTTCCGATGTCGAAAAAAAAATGGAGCTGAAACAGTTATCCTCTCCACTTTCATATGTCGATCTTTCGAAAGTACCTTCGTTTCGAAGGGCTGTAAGTTTCGAAAAATTGGACGAATTTTATAGCTGTAAGTTTCAATATAAAGTTTAGATTTTCATTAAAAATTTGTGCAAATTTTATATCTTAATGTTTATAAACCATGGAGATATGATTTTTTTAAAAATAGTCTCTATCTTTGTTCCTATTGGTCATAGGTTTTTTTTAATGAGAGTTTTTTTACCAGCTCTCCAATGGTTGTCGTACAAGTCTGTAGCTAGAAAAATAAAAAAAATATTACAATTGTTTTTAAGTAAAAAACATACCCCTTTTTTAAACGTTTATTTTGTAAATCATTTCGATGAAAATGCAATATGCATTTAATTTATGAGATAGCTTAAGTCTTAAAAAATTCTATGAAATGTGCTAAATGTGTCTAGCATCATTCATAGGGCAAGTTCAATAGTTTAAATAATTAGCCTCATAGATAAATAAATTAAATAACTTTTAAACTATTTGACCGATCGGGGGAAAATTTCGCACAAATTTAAAAGACGGTAATTCTTCGATGTTCAAATGTATTAATATTATTTAATTTTGTTAATAAAAAAATTAATAAAATTTATAAATTAGTGCAAAAAAAACTGCTTTTTTGCAAATATCTCCGTAAATTATTTATCAATTTTAATTGAAAAACACAGGAAAATAAAGATATTCTTGATATAAAAAAATGATATAAATATTGTTTATTTAAAATATAAGGGGAAAAACGTAAAGACAAAAAATCTAATTGTGACCATAAATTATTATTAAAAAAACGCAAGGTAAAATTACAAGTACCTTTTCATATATTCGTCATCTAGTAACCCCCACCTATGTCGTAAAAGCTTGAGATATCTGCGAAACATTTTTCGACCTTTTTTTTAACCAGTTTGGGCTATTGTGCTGTAATGTTGGTCTAACTTTATAATTCTAGTAATTATCAAAAATTCGTCTATGTATTTACTTTAAATATCTTATTACACAAGAGAACCAACCCTCCCTAAAATACAGGTGCTATAAAAGTTAGCTCCAATTGTCATTCACAGACTAATAATATTCCTAAAATTTCTTTTGTATCGATTCCGTTTATTAAGGATGTCACTCTCAAATTGACCAGAGTTTTTGCTAACACTGACTACATGAAAAAAAGCTTATAAAAGCACTCTAGTTGTAAGGGATTCATTAATTCATAGTCATTAAAACACAAAATACCAGACTCAGATAAAAGTGATGTATAAAAAACTTAATTACAGTACATTCAACCAACTTACACGTCTAAACGATTAATGGAATTCACAAAAAACCTTTCGTTGCAGTAAAAGACACGGTAAACTGCACTGGTGTTCTCCATAATGTATAACACTTTGCTAAATTTTAGGTATAAAATAAATTAATATATGTATCATTAACCCGTTGTTAATAGTTTTGCATATCTTGTTACTTTTTTTTTTAATAAATAGTATTCTTGTATAATGATATTTAACGTAAATTTCTTTTACCTACTTGTTTAATATTTTTTTTTAACAAATACTACCGTGCTAAGGATAATTTATATTTAAAATATATATACAAAGTACTAAAATATCACTTAATTTTTGTAAAAAAATACTTCGGAGTATACTAGAACATTTTGTCAATTTAAATAGTGGTGGTTATATTAACCATACGTCTGTTAGACTGATCGTTTTTGTACTAAGTACAAAATTTAGAAAATACTAAAAATAAAATAATTGTGGGAAACATTTTAATTTGTTGATGTACAGTTTACAACCATTTCCAAACTTTTTATCAAACATAATTAAATTACAATCGACATTCCTAATGATCATCAGGCTAATTTGCTTAATGTGTTTAGAATCTTTGTAAGCGGTTATATTATAGTTTACCTCCCAAGCGCAACAGTTAGAAAGTTTCCGTCATATTGATCTAAACTTAGTATATTGTAATTCAAACGGGTAGTTTTAAGTGACCATCATACCTAGATGTAAGTTGGATATTGATGAATTAATTGCAAATGTGCATAAATACTTTACTATGGAAAGAGACAATGGTGAACCTTTAAAGTCATTATTATGTATAAATCAACGCGGTTGTGACGCAATCGAGATAAGTGAAAGTAAGCTAAAAACTGTAATGAAGACTATTAAAGATTCTCAGGAAAATCTTACTGTGACTGAATATCACGAAGGTAAAAACAAAAAACAACTAGTAAACATTCTGGAAGCATTGACTTACCTGAGAAAAATTTTAAATTTGCAATATTTTGTATCGAATGCGTGAAAACAATCAACATGTCAGTTTAGATACTTCACTGGCCAAAATAATAAAGAGACAACTTTGTGAAATTAAGAGGACTTTGGAAAGTGTTTAGTGAAAGTGAAGAGACTTTGGATTTAAATTCAAAAAAGAAAATAATCGGTTACTTTTATGCGAAAGGAGTAGTGCGGTACACAAAAGAATTAAATTTTTTAGAGAGTATACTAGACCTAAATCTGAAAATGCAACATTAGTATACTTAGATGAGAACGCAGCATCACGCATCAACTACATACGTATCAAAAAATAAAAAAGCCAGCTTTTCTGGACCATTTTTTGGTTTTTTTTTTAATACAGTATAGTACGATCCAATTTGATCACTAAAAAAATAAATTATTATGAAGTTTTATACACATGTAATTAACATTTTATTACCTGTAATCTACTCCCTTTTTGGCAGAATTATAGTCTATAATACAGGATGGTTCTAGAACAGCTTGGTCACAGCGAATTTTTCCAGTCTCCATAACATCTGGTAAACACTTTCTATTGGATCTGAGAGTACCACAAATTCTAGTATTTTTACGAAGTAACTATTGTACTACGGATACACCTATGTAATAATTATCACAATATAGAATGCGTCCTGAATTTAAATAATTCTCCATCAGGGTAAAAATGACAGCTTGGGCGTGGTCTTTTTTAAAAGTTATATCAGTTCCTTTTCCTGTGTGGATCCTCAAAAGAAGAACGTATGAAAGTTCGACTCGAGCAGTCGAACAGTACGGACGTGCTCAAGAGAGAAGCGTGCTTAGGTGGGGGCGACTGACCTATTGTCAACGGAGCTTTTCAGCTCCCGGTGGGTAAGACACCGAGTGTGGCATAGGCACTTGTCCTACATATTAGCGAAAAGCGGATGCGAGATTGTTACTAGTTAAACCGTCGAGGAGCTGTTTTTATAGGCTCCTCGCGGAGGCTATAATAGCTTTGCATTTGCGAAGAATTCAGGATCACCTCAGTGTGTCGTCAGGGATGACACTGTAAGGCCTTGACATTTGACAAGGTCGGACAGAAACGGCCCCTGCTCCTGAGGTGTGAGAAACAGGAAGAGGATCCCTCACTGTGAATACAGGGAGTGAACTACCGCGAGGTACCTGGGACGGCACCCAGTAAGCCGTACTGACAGCGGTCAGTCGGTGGAAAAAAAAAACAGAGTCGTCTAAGTAGAATTTTCTTATATCTTATGAACTATTTGTTCACTGCCTTACGGCAATATGAGTGATATTCCCCCCCCCCCCCCCCAGAAAGTGTTGTCACGCAGGTGACAACACAAGAAGAAGAAGAGAATGATTTAGCCAAATCATCAAACCCCTCTGTTGACAGCTCGATCGAGCTATATAATAAATTTATTAAATCGACTAATCCCGCGATCAATGACATAGAAATCGTGATATCTTCTGACGATGACTCCTATCTGCCCGAGTCGGAGGAAGAAAAAAGCGAAATCGGCACCGATGAAGATGTTAATACGATGGACGCCATCGACGAAGAGCCGAGCCCAGCCGCAGAATCGCGCGAAGCCCCGCCCCCAACTGTAGTAGAGACACCACCCGTCGTGGACAACGTCTCCAAAAATGAAGCCGAGCCCGAAATCAGCAAGAAAATGAAAAGGCTAAGGCCCAAAGAAGACTCTCCGGAAGACGAAGAAGTAAAGAAAAAGGCCAGAGAAATGGCGGAAAGGGAAAAGGCCAATGAGCTTTTAAGGTCGGTCAATGTACTGACGGAACAGATCAAATCCCTAAAAGAAGAAAGCCGTATCCGCAAGGAAAAGGCGAATAAACAAATCCAAGACCTTTTCGCTCAGATGACTGAGCTGAGAAACGAAAATAAGGAAAAGGACAAGGAGATACAAAAACTTGTACAACATATAATGGCATTAACAGCAGCCAAGGAGAAAGAAGAGTCAATAATGGAGATCGACCCGTGGAAAGCCTCCCTTGTTAACGACGTTGTAAAGCTAGTTAAACTAGGAATCGGTTCACCTCCCCCCGCAAAGCCATCCGGTAGCAAGGGCAAGCCTAAAGAGCCGGAAAGAATCATAACAACCAAAGAACCTGCAGGTTGGACACAAGTTCAAAACAAAAAAGGAAAAAAGACAGGCACCACTACTGAGAAATCAGACAGTAGTGTGAAAACAAAAATAAGCGTCGCCGAAAAGCAGACGCAGATAATAAATCAACGGAAAGAAATCGAAAAGGCTGCGAAAGAGGCTCATGAAAGAAGCCAGAAAAAGAAAACTGCCCAAAATAACTTGACCAAAAATATCCAAGTTGAAAAAGAAAACGACGTACCAAAAGACTCACCACAAACAAGCGAGGAGCCTACAGTAAAAGAGCCAATAGTAAAAGAGCCGAAACCACCGGCGATAATCCTAAGAACTGTAGGAGAACACCAAAAAATCCTGCAGAGATCAGCCAACCAAGGCATAATATCAGTCAATAAGTTTGCACGATTAGGCAGATCGATTGTTATTAACACAAAAACTAGAAAAGATTACCTAGGAATGGTACACATCCTAGAAGAACACACTCCAAAAGTAGAATTCATCGCATATCCCATAGATAGCGATAAACTAAAAAGAGTCATTATAAAAGGGCTATCTGCTACTACTAGCACAGTAGCAATTAAAGACGAACTATATAATAAAGGAATAGAAGCAACAAGGGTGATCAATATGATCTCCAAAAAAGGTGATAAAAAAGTACTGCCACATTTCATCGTCACCCTCAAAGAGGAAGACGTTGCAAAAATCAAAAAAATATCTGATATATGCTACATGCGCATTTATGTGGAGGATGAATTCAAAATCACAAAAGACACCCTACAGTGTTATAACTGTCAAGGGTTCTATCACAGCTCAAAGGCTTGCCATTGCGGATCCAGATGTGTAAAATACGGAGAAAACCACATCAGTAACGACTGTGAGAAAAGCCGGGAAACCGACCCCAAATGTGCAAACTGTGGTGAAGCGCACACAGCAAATTATAGAGGATGCTCTAAGGCCCCCAAAAAGAAAACCCCTGCCCCAACAAGACCGGTAGGAAGACCCATAAACAGCGCTCCAATCAACAAAGGAGTCAGCTACGCACAGGCAGCGAAAAAATCCGCTGAAACCACCACAGAAGCTCCAGCACAACCACAAGAAGTGTCGATACAGGACGCAGCTACCCTTATCGCAAACTTCCATACAGAGTATAATAACAAAATGATGGAAATGATGTCCATGATGGACAAGGCAACAAAAATGATGACTGCATTTGGAGAAGCCGTCCGTAAATGTTAGCAAACCAAAACGAAGATCTACGCATTGGGTCATGGAATTCCGGCGGAATATTCAAAAAGATCAACCTTCTGGATGAAATAATAAATAGATTAGAGCTCGATATCGTAGCCCTTCAAGAAACCAAACTAGTGGAAAGGAAAAAAACAAAATTTCCAGACTACGATATCTATAGAACGGATCATAGAGCATTATCAGGAGGAACAGCTATTTTAGTCAAAAAGGGACTCGAACACATCCCAACACCAGATGGACTGGTGACAATGGAAGCCACAATTATTCGACTTAAGGCCAACAACGAAACACTAAAAATAGTGTCAGCTTACGTCAGACCACATGATCCGATTTTCAACGAAGATTTGAGCCTAATACTGAACTCAGAAGAGCCAACTATAATTATTATTGGAGACCTAAATGCTAGATCTCCCAATTGGTTTGACAGGACGACCAACCAAAACGGAAGATATCTCTGCAACCATCTCGAGAACAGACCGAACACATATGTCATCGGACCAACAGAACCAACATGTTTCCACGGAGAACTCCCTACGTATCTTGACATTGCAATCCTACACAACGTGGGTCAACAATACGAGACACACTCTCTAAATGAAGGCAATTCGACATATAACCTAATCGTCCTGACCCTGGGCGCAATAGAATTGAACTATTTGCAGCCCCACAACAGAAAGAAGACAAGTTGGCCAAACTTCAGAAGAATTGTGAGCGAGAACATCGGTAACATCCCAACAAATAATAATTATACAGAACTAGAAGATAGTGTAATAAAACTAGAACAAGCACTAAACAATGCTATCGATGCCAGCTCCAAAACCGAAACAATCACAAGACAAAAAGGAGGAAGATTCAGGGATATAAGTATAGAACTTCAAAACCTAATCAAAGAGAAAAGCCGGAAAAGAAGAAGAGCCTACCGCACAAGAACGGTAGAAGACAAAAGGATTGCAAATGAGCTAGACAAAGAAGTGAAAAAACAACTTCAAAATCATAGAAATGAAAGCTGGGACTCCTATATCGATGAGCTAAATCCTAACAAATCCGCCTTCTGGAAGTTATCTAAAATCCTCCGAAAGGACAAGAAACCCATACCTCCCCTACACGGAGTAAACGGGATTGTCCATACGGAAATCGACAAAGCCGAAGTCATGAAGGATGAATTAGAAAGGGCGTGTAGAAACAACGAACACCCCGACGATGACATAGACTTTGAGGAAGAGGTAGAAAGAGCAACGAGAAGACTTAGAAGGAAAAAGGGCAGAATAGGTATTACACATACATCTCCCGAAGAAATAAAGGAACTTATAAAAATGACAAATGCCAAAAAAGCCCCAGGACCCGACATCACAAATAGGGCGCTGAAAAATCTACCAACAAAAGCTGTTGTTTATATCACTAACATAATAAACAGCATGCTAAAACTACGATATTTCCCAGATAGGTGGAAAGAGGCACACGTAATAATGATTGCAAAACCTGGCAAAAACGGCACATTTCCGCAAAATTACAGACCTATCAGCTTATTATCATCTGTAAGCAAGATAGCGGAAAAGACTCAATGAAGAATCACAAATGCTAGGAACCAGAGGCTCAATTCGGGTTCAGAAGCGAACACTCCTGTGAATTACAGGTATTACGACTTACAGAATTTATCACCAAAGAATTTAATGAAAAAATGTACACAGCTACAGTATTTCTGGACGTCAGCAAAGCCTTCGACAGAGTCTGGCACCATGGACTCATCTATAAAATGAATGAATTTGGTTACAGTGAGGCGATGACATGCCTCCTTGCGTCATATCTTGCCAACAGAAGGTTCAGAGTTCGAATAGGGGCAACCCTATCCGAAGTCGGGACCCTGGAGGCGGGTGTGCCTCAGGGAGCGGTGCTGTCGCCTTACCTGTACACCATCTATACGGCCGACACGCCAAAAGAGCCAGGCTCTCTGTTGAGTCTTTACGCTGACGACACAGCAATAGCTGTTAGCTGGAGAAACCCGGATCATGCAGCTAATCATCTGCAAAGAACACTAAACAGATTCCAAAGATGGTGCATGAAATGGAATAGCCCTAAATCCAGACAAAACACAGGCTGTAATGTTTAGTCACAGAAGAAGTGTACCAAATCGCGAAATTACAATCGAAAACACCCCAGTAGACTGGACCAACCAGGCTAAATACCTAGGGGTACATCTCGACAAGAAGCTAACGTTCACTGAGCACATCAATCAGCAAGTACTCAAAGCCAAAGCGTTGAAAAGTCAGCTCTCAACACTTATAGGAAGGAAAAGTAAACTACGATTTAAAACCAAAATCAGGGTTGCGAATAGTATTATCCTGCCAGTCCTAACATATGCATCCGCAGCGTGGGGACACACCTGTAAAACAAACAGGAAAAAGATACAGACCACTCAGAATCAAATAGTCAGAGTTGCTCTCAAGATACCAAGGTACGTACCCTTGAGATACGTATATAGAGACTCAGGACAAACAAGAATCCTACGCACACTAGACGAGAGAGCATATGAAATTTTCAACGGACTAAGAAACCACCCAAGCAGAATGTTAAGAGAGCTGACTAACTACAATGAAAACATAAGGACGGTACATACAAGACCAAAACAACAGATAGCTCGATATAGGGAGAACCCGAACGAATAAATAAAGAATGAGATGGTTGCAAGAAGAACGAACAAAGAAATGCAGTCATTCAGAAAACACACCAAAAAAACTCTGGCGAGAGGGTACGCTTTTCTTTTTAGGTTTTTAGGTAATTATAAGTCCAATATACATCGGGGTGTGTGAGAGCATTATACACTTGGGAATGCACACCCCAATACACGCACACAAATAGGATTAAGGAAAAAAAGGAAAGAATTGTTGTCCAGGCATTTTATAGTCCCGAAGCCACAAGGAAGTCCACAAAAAAAAAATTGTTTTCTGATTAAATAACGTAAATTCATATTGATATATTCATACTTTTCATTAAAGCGTTTCACGTAAATTTACCTTATATAGCAAACATAGAAGGGGCCCGTCAGGCCTTCTATATACCGCTCCGCGGACTAGGCCCTTAAGGCAGATCGAATGAAAGATCTACTCGCGAAATCCGAGCACTGAGTTCATGTGCGGCATACATGGGCTTGGTGGCCGGACCCCTCTCGGGTGCTCAGCCGGCGAGGAGAACAAAATTTATTTTGCCAAATCGGCGGCTGAGTGACCGAGCACACACTCTTTTCCGGACATAGAGTCATTAGCTCAGGCTGATGGCTCTATGGTCGGAACACACGCTCTTTTTTCTTTTTTTAGGGACTCAAGTCCCGACGTAAAGCTAGAGTAAAATCAATAGAGTCAGTAAAGTAAATAGAGAGAAAAGCCTAGATGTGGCTACCCCTACAGTTAGGTGGCATAACCACATTAACTAAAAACCGAGGATGTTCTATTACCCAGGGCATCTTAAGTAAATTTCAGATCATAAGCCTCCTCATGTAAGTCACACGATGAGGAGGGGTGGTGGAAAAGCCTGGGGGTCAGATAGGTACCACTTCGACTAGCGAAGTGTGACCGGTTTTATCTTCGGTCATATGGATCTCATTCTTACATTGGTATACACATGTTCCTAGGGGCAGGGTTGATCACTGCGTGTGTGTGTGTGTGAAGAACGTATCCAGTCACAGTACATAATAATAGAGTTTATTTCCGTAAAGTTGACTTTTGTTTTTAATGTATTTTCTGAATTTAAGACGACCTTTAAAAAGTACGATACTCTCATCTATTACTATCCTTTCATGAGAAATTAAATAAGAATGAAAGTTATTTGGTAGTAGATAAAGTACAGGGCGTATTTTATACAGTTTATCTTGCACCAAGTTATGCTTGTTATTAACAAAATGCAATCAATTTTATAATAAAAAAATCTGTCCCTTGGCATGACTTTAGAAATAAATGCATTATTATATAGTGAATCTTTCGACCAATATAAGGATAGACCCGGAGCATTTAGTTAACTCATTGCCAACATTGTAGAAAATAATGCATGTATTTCTTGGTTAGAGGTAGGTTTTCAAGCTTTTATTCTTGATTATCTGAGTATCGTATTTTCATTTATAATTTGAGACGCATAGATATTTGTTTGCTCAACAATAATGTCTATCATTTTGTCAGTAAGAAAAAGTTTGTAAAAATCTAAAGGCAACTTTACAGTTTCTGAAATATTACATTCTTCTATTTTATTATATTTTACAAATAATAATTCGTTTGAAGATGTAATTGTATTCCATATATTCTCACTTTCATGTCCAATATTTAATTCCTCAACAATACCATTCACTTGTTTCCTTTCCATAATATTTACTGCCTTCAAAATACTTTCTACTTCACTGTCATCGTCGCTATAATCAGAGTTTGATGGTTCATAGGGTTTGTCACGTATTGAATCATCCAAATCAAAATCTGATTCTGAGTCACTATGTATAGCGATAGCATTTTGCAAGTTTGTTTTTTTGTTCTGATCCCAAACATTGCACGTCCGCTAACTTTGAGTGTCAAGCAATACAGGACTGTATTCAGTACTATAACTGTGCCTGTATACCTGTGTAGTGTGCATATTACGTTATTTACATTCTCAAGCTTATAATTGGTTCACAATTTGTCGATAGCTCACTACAAGTTTAACCCTAATTAGAGAACTGAAATACAGAGAGGATAGGTAATACGATATAATAGTAAAAACCAACCTGAAACTGACTGTTTCAGATGTTTTCGACTAACCCACCTTATATCTGAAGGAATACAATACCGTATAATCCTATTACGAGGGTATTTTGAATGGTTACAGATGACCGACCAATGTCGTAGAGTATATGATTGAAACATTTATTTGAACTAAATAAATATATTTTTTAAATTGTACTTATGTAAATTGTATTTTTTATTAAAATTTATTTATTTTATTCAAAAATAAAAAGTTTCTTGCAATTTGTAACAGATACATTTATTTAATTAAGAAGAAAGGCGACAAATGTCGCCTGGCAAAATTTCCAATATGTTTTTAATGTATCCATTATTTTCGAATCCGGAGAAAACTAATAAATATTTTTGAAAAATTTAAACGCAGAATGAAAGCTTACATTATTACTGAGGGCAGAAAGTCCCTGAAAACTTCTACAATATTTATTATAATATATTATATATATTATATAATTATGTAACAGGGGTAAAAATAAAAGAGAAAATATAGTATAATTTTTAATTGAAAATATTGCATGCAAAAGAAACTTTTTATTTATTCTAATAAATATTTCATTCTGCCTTTAAATTTTTCAAAAATGCTTTTTAGTTTTCTTAGGATTTGAAAAAAAATGGATACATTTAAAACACATTGAACATTTTGACAGGCGACATTTTGCGCCTTTCCGCTTTAATACCTTACGATTACAACTACTATTACTTACCTTATATAATTACGATCAGAAAACTACTCAAATTCAAAATAAATAGGATCAACTTCGGAATCCGAGTCGTCTTGTGGGTTAATAATTAGCGGTTGTGTCTCTACGGTCGCATCAATTATGTTATCAAGATCCCACATTTTTTGTTCTTTTTCTATTACATGCCTTACTGCATCTTTCCAGTTTTGTTCTGTAATATGTTGTAAAGACTCGTATAACAATTCACGTACAGCTTGTATTTTATATGACGTATTTTTTCTAGCCACATAACTTTTCATTTGTGCCCCAATGAGTTCAATTGGATTTATTTCTCAGTGGTAGGGTGGAAGTCTAAGGACTGTGATGTTTCGCCTTTCCGCCATTTTGTCAACTAAGTATTTCTTGAACTTAGATTTGTGTTGCCGGGCAATTTTTAAAAGTTCTGCTTTTACCATTCCATCTTCGTAAGGCAGATAATTATTCCGCAGCCAGTCAAGAATATCCTGTTTCTTCCACGCAGTCGTTGGAAGTCTTTCTACTAGTCGTGAATGATAAGGTGCATTATCTAATACTATAATTGAATTTGGTGGTATGTGTTCAATCATCTGCTCAAAATACTCTTCAAAAACATCAGCTGTCATCTCCTCGTGATAGTCTTTTGTGCTTTTGGACTGAAATTCCAACAAACCATGCTTAACAAATCCTTTTTAACCGCCAATGTGAGAAATTATTAATCTACTGCCTTTACCAGAAGGTAGGGAGATACCAGTAGACCAACCTTCCATAAAGGCTTGCCTTGAGCTTAATATATTTTTATCTGACCAAATTTTTTTTAGAGTATGACCTGAGTTTACCCACGTTTCATCATGGTGGAAGATGGGCCTTCTTCCGCTCGGAATTTTTGTATGGATCTTAGATAATTTCTTCTCCAATATATTATCTCCTCTCGGTCAATCAAAAGTGATTTTCGGTCTGATTTCTCCCACCGGAAATTTAATTCTTTTAAAACTTGCCACAATTTAGTACGTCCGATATGAGGCAAATCCAGGTCGTCTCTAACTTCTTGTAAAATTTTGTTTAGGCTTGGTATTTCTTTTTTAAAAAAACATCCATGAATTTTCCTTCGAATACCTTTTTTGGTAAATTCATCAATTTCAATAGGCTTTTTCCCTCTCTTTAAGTGTTCGTTTGTGTTTGGGTTAGCTATACCGTGTTTTTTTCTTTCTGATAGGAACCTATATACAGTTGACTCTCCTACGCCAGTCATGTTGGCATAACTTTCGACTATGTTGCGAACAGTGTTTACGGGATTCTGAGAAACCAGAGCATCGTGAACATTCAGGACAATAGTCTTCTCCCTTGGTAAATAGACAGACTTACTGACTGTACGCAACAGTACCGGTGTAAAACTTAATGATGTTGATGATGAAGCCATCACAAGCAATCCAACAAAACGAGCACGAGCGAAAGGTACGTATATGTTCGTAGGTATATGGAATAAAAAATCACTCGCGCACTGCATATAATTCGCAAAAGTAATATTCGAGACGCTAATTACTGCCGTAGATGCGGAAACACCGACGAGCCGTAAATTACATGCGATCAAAAACGTACTAAAAAAAATTGTTTTCGTTAGTAATAACTTCACCCTTTCAAGTTAGGTTTCGAATATAAAGTGAACAGACGAGACACGTGGCCAAAGCCGGCATCCTTATACCCAGTATATTATTAAAAATATGGGGAATTCCATCCTAATTATCTTGCAACGAATAGTACCTTCGGATATGAATTCCAGGTTTTTTAGTAAAGTGATTAAACGCGAATATTAGTATTGAAATATCCAAAGAGATAAGGTATTCTTATTTACAAAATTGTTAATCGTTAAATTCTTATTTTTATTAATATAATATAATAACCAACATTAGCCGTGAAAGTTTTAATTGTTTTTTTGCTGAATATATTAGTATTAAAATATTATTAAGATTATATATAACAGTATTAAAACATTATATTATTATTTAATGAATAAATACCTCAGGAACGCCTATGATTTACGACCGCTTTATGAGTTTGAGGCACATTTCGTGCTCTCAACAATTTGTGAATGGAGAATAGTTCGCATCACTCCCATGGTAAAAAGTTATGATATTGCCACTATTAGCTGATGACCTCACAATGAGAGTGGCCGTTGGAATACAATACATACTCGTATTATGTTTATAATGGGGTTTTATCAAATTTTTAGCTTTGGCGAGATTTTTGTGAAATTAAGTTGATTAGTAGGCTTTTTAGTGTGAAAGAACTATTATTAACCCCTTAATGTTTTGACTCCAAAATTAGTTTATTTAAAAAACAACTGAAGGATATCTTAAAATAACTTTGTTATAGTTTATTATTCTCGGATGTTTGGTAGTTTAAAAAATTTATTATGAACATAAAGTTGTTAAGGTGTAATTTTCTTAAAACTTTTGTAAATAGATATCATACGACAATCAGATGGTGACGCCGTTAAAACACGAAGCTTATTCGACCTCGTAGTGGTCAAATGGATAAAAATCGTACTTTATGGCGGTAAGGGGTCAAATTGACCTCGCACATTTTTTTATAATAATTCGACTGGAGCACTATATAAGAATTTAAACGGTACCAATAACATTAAAAATGGTTGAAAAATAAACATTTTACAGTCTTAGCAGATGAGAAGTTTTAAAAATTTTGTATCCCAAAAAAAAGTTTTGTAACGAGGTCTTTAAGACCTCGTTCTGCCAAATTAGAAGTGATTTAAAAACTGTTTACGCATGGAACGTGGTAAAAATTTCTTTTTGTAGAACGATATATAATTTTTAAAAATTTTATTTATAAAATTTCAGAACATTTTCGATCCCATCAGATTATCCTCAGGGAAAAATGTCTATATAGTATTTGGAACTAGCCACATGATGAGGTCAGATGGCCCTTAAATTACATAATTTGAGTAATTGACATTATAATTAATAGGACACTAGGTCGATGATAAATGATTACATTTTTTAAGGTAACGTACAATTTCCCACCTTATGCCCTGAGAGGCAACAACCAACAGTTGATTGGAAATGGTGTTCAACATACCAACATTGTAAATAACCTTTTTAAAATATTGTGCATTTCAGATGTTAATAGAAAAATTTTGTGAAATTTTTTATAAATACTAAGAAACAGAGAAATTTTGTACAGTTCTTTGGAGATGTAGACATGTGTGGTTTAATAATTTTTAAAATGGGCATTGATCTAATTATACAGTTGAGATAAGTCAAGATCATAGAGGTATACAAAATGACAGTGAGATGCTTAGTTTATTTTTAAATAAACTTTAAAATAAGAAATTACAAAATGGACATTACTAACGATGGACTCGTAACTTAAGAAAGAATACAATATCTTAGATATTTTTTGATAATAAAAATATAACAGGAAGGAACACTGAATGAAACTTATGCAACATTCTATATAAAAATTTTCATTTATTTAACCAACGTGGAAAAACTTTTGTGTGTTGAATAAAAGAGTTGGTACACTACGTTCGCTGTATCTTTGCACATCATAGTTGTACGAATTAAATCAAAGCGTTTAAATCAAACGTCTTTTTTAGATTCATGAAATAATTAGGAAATGTTTATTATCCCGTTAAACGTATTTATAGTGATTGTTTTTGTTTATTTATTGTACTGTATGTTAAAAACTCATTATAGAATTGTTTTGAACGTAATTTTCAGTTTTCTACATATTCAACGTTATTATGATTATTTGAAGAAATGCTCTATTTGAAATACTGTAGTCGAGAAAGATGGACCCAAGATCAAACAGCTAAAATTCTCATATTTATTTATTTATTTATACACCAAAGCATCCAACAGCCGAAGCCAGTTACTGGATGAAAAAAAAAGTTTTCATTCAAAATACAATATTAAACATATACATTGTATACATATGACATTCAATTTTTAAGCTTAAGTATAAGAAAATTTCCTAAAAGATAAAAAACTCTTGTGCATGCTTTTCGAACTAAGTTACTAACACAAAAAAAATTAATTAAACTTTACAAAACAAAACAATAAAAACAATGGAAAAAGAAAAATTTCTAAAATATCTTAATTTGCAGAAAACTTAAAGGGGTTTACAAATTAGTGCTTGATCTGTTAGGCTAAAATAATACGACTTTTCTTATGTCGCATAGCTAGAGACTTAGTATTTATTTTAATTACTATGTTAATGGGAATAAGTTACAATTAAAGGTTAAAGTACGTCAATAAACGTACTTTAATCTTTAATTGTGGCTTATTCCCATTTAAATAGTAATTACTTTAAAATGCCACAAGAAAATCGTTTCAAAACAATAGTATTTATTTTTTATACTAGCTGGTTTTTATCAATTTTTTTTTATTTGTGTATCGAACTTCTCTGTGGTTTCCAAAATAAAGTGTGGAAAGTTATGTGTAAAAGGTTTCATTGTTTTAACCTAAAGAATGGATCAATTACTTTGTTACAACCTATATCCACAAATATGGCTAAATGAATAAATTCTTAAAATAAATTGAAAAATAAAACAAAATATCAAAATTATATATTTCCTTCACTTTCAGAATCCGAGCTATCTTCAGGGTTTATTATGATGGGTTGAATATCAATATCAACTATATTTTGCTCTTGGATATACCACTTTTGAATAATTTCATGAGTATGTCTTACACATTTTTCCCAAATGTCTCCATTACATTGGTTAAGCGCCTCTTTCCACATCTTTATAACAGCACTATCAGAATAGCCGTCCCTACCAATATGCTTATTGTAATATGACTTGCAATTTGCCCAAATTAATTCAATAGCATTGAATTCGCAATGGTAAGGAGGTAGTCTCAACACTTCATGACCATGCTCTCTTAGTACCTCATCAATTACATACACATTTTCTTTTTTATTCATTTTTGCAACTTGTAATAATTTAGGTTTTATAAATTTTGGGTCAAATTGGATGTTATTTATTATCAGCCAGGTAACAATTTTATCTTTCTTTGAAGGAGTCGTAGATTGCTTTTCTAAAAAAACACTATGATATGGAGCATTATCCATTAAAATCAACGATGGTTTTTCTAAATTAGGAATTACTCGTGTTCTTATCCACTTAGTAAAAATATCGTTGTTCATTTTTCCATGGTAATTAATATGTTTAGACTTAGAACAAAACAATAAACTTGCTTTAGAAACAAATCCTTTAGAAGAACCAGCGTGAACAGTTATGAAACGTTTACCATTAAAACCTTCTGGTTTACGTACACTTTTGCTACTAGTGTCCTGCCAGGAAGTTGTTTTATTTCCTTTTGAATAAATCCATGTTTCATCCAAAAAAACAAGTTCTCTTAAATGCACACTTTCTAGGTTTTTAAAGTACTTACGAAAGAATTTTGCTCTTAAAGCAGCAATATTAGTTCGTTCGAATAATGATCTTCGATTGTCATCCTTTTTATATTTAAATCATATATCTCTCAGTACAATGCTCAAGGATGTTTTTCCCATCGTAACAACTTCTTTTTTCTCTAAGTCACATTTCAAACTTTGTAGACTAACACGCTTTTCTAAAAAACAAAAATAAAAACTAGTAATAATAGTGAAACTTTATTTTAGAAGTATTAATTTTGATGTACTTGCATTGGCTGGGGTATAAACCAGATCGTTTTTATTTTGTACAATATCAACTTATACTTGTTACTTTGTAGGTACATATTGTACACAGTGTTTCGTATTGTCATTTCAGTTTCTTCAGGCAGATTAGTTTTCTTGCTTTTACGACGACGTCTACTTTTGCCTGGACTTGAAAGGACAGGATTGCTTTCTTTTCGTTTTTTAATTGTACATACTGTTTGCCGTGCCATTTTCAAGGCAGCAGCTACCCCTTAAATTCAAAACAATTTCATGATAGGTAAATTATAAAACAACATACAATTAATTACAATATCTCTTGAACATAAGCCAAAGGTGCCAATAATGGTCCTCCGTTCCTTTTTTCCAACTCAAAATAATTATACAAATTCAGCACGAGTTGCTGGGATTGAGAATTTAATATATTTCCAGACGTATTCTAAAAATAAAAACTTTCAAAAAATATTCTGTTTGATATTTGTTTGATATTTATGACAACAAATAATGTTTTCGATCCGTTATACACAGTTTTAGCCAGATTCAAAAATGATACGTCAAATTAAAGGTAAGAAAATTTAACTGCAAAATTTATACTTACATCAAGAAATGCAACACTAAGTGAACAGTTAGTCTGGTTAAATTGATAATTTTTCGACTGTTCTAACAACTATTCAAATTTTGTCATTTTTTGTCATGTGGAACAATTTCACCCAATCATGTCAACATTAGACTGATAATTACATTCAGTGCAATTTTCAATCCCTATGAAAACACGATTGAGTTTGACAACTTCATCCAAACAAATTTCAAAATGTCACGTTTCGGCAATGAGAATGTTCAAAGTAAAAATTACTGGTCATGGCAATCAGAATTCTATAAAACCATACTTGAATCTCGATCAAGAACAAACAAGATTATAAATATTATGCGTGGTAATAGATCTTCTATAGTAGAGAACAGCAACGAATCTAATGTTAACTTAAATTTTAATAATTGTACTTTCACTAACTGTACTTTTAATAAATAAATGTTTCGTTATGGTGAGTTATGATTTTTTTTTCGAAAAATTATCCGCCGAATATCCCTCGGACAATGATGAATGCCTCATAATTTCATGACAAATTTCTCAAGCTCGTTGCTTGGTAACAGCACTCAGCCTTCGGCTTCGTGCTGTTACCAAGGAACGAGCTTTCGATTGTCATGAAATTATCTCGTCTGTTATCAATGTCCTAGGGATATTACTACTGATAATAAGCGGGTTCAATGATGGGAATTTATCACAGACTGTTGTTATATTACTGTCTTTGTGTGATGTATTAATAAAGGTTGGACAAGCGGCTTAATTTCAACATTTTATACTCTGTGGGTAGAAATGAGACAAAATTTAAAAATAGTTCGTGAATAATTTCATACATGTGCAAATATACAGCGAACGAACTGTATATGTTCAGACTTTATGGCAATATTTTCAATTACTTTTCAAGTTTTGTGAAATGTATAAATCTATGTTATTAAAATAATTAAAAGTTTCTATAAAAATTCAAAATTTATTTCTGTTGCTAAACTTGCTTCATTTCTTTCTTTAGTTACGTTTGAAACTTTAAAAAAATTGCAATTTATGTACTTTATAAATTCTGCTATAAAATATATAAAAGTAATAAAATAAATATTAAATTTTAGCTTGCTCGTATGACTTTTAGAGGTTCAGGAGCATTTTAGTCTCTGACGACTGGTGTATAAATAAATGAATTTATTTATAACAAAACAAAAGCTTCTTTGGGATTTGGGATTTTGGGATTCAGGTTACGTCGGATTAAGAAAATTATAAAGAAAATCACTTCAATGAGAGCAGAGAAAACACATTGTTTTACGTAAGTACCGAGGTTTACGAGATACTATACCGATTTAGAACTTTGAAATTCAATTTTCTTTAACCTAATTTTTTTGGATTTTCACGTGCAGTAACTATGATTATTATTATAATATATGTTATAAATATCTTAAACACATAAAAATTTAAACGAAAAAGTCCTCCGAAATAAAAAGGTAACAATTTAAAGATTATCATCCTATTCTTATACCTTCGTCGTAAATACGGTCAGCTTTGACGTTGTGTATCCCAGGAACCACTGCTTGTAATTTAATTTTTTTCTTTCAGAAGAAGTGGCTTACCAAGCCTTTTTTACTACCATTCTCTTAATTTTATTTGAGCTAATACTTACCAAGATATTGTATTTTTTGTTTTTAAGCCAAAAACTTGTTTATAATTTTAAAATAATTCTTAGGCCGCACAAATTATTTTTGAATGATTGATTTTAATGAAATTTTGGACTTCTTGCCTTTGGACCCGAGCCCAGGGTTGCTTTTACTTGGGGAGTGAAAGCCATTCCTTTTGGAGGGTGAAAAGACGTACGTTTAAAATAAGTCTGAAAATTGATACCCTGACTAATTCTAAGCAACCTTAATTCTGTAGAGTTATTTGCGTGTAAAAATGTTTATTTTTCAACATAAAAAAACAAGTTTTTAGACGGTTTTTAACAAATAACTCAAAAGTAAATAGTGATCAAAAAATAATTGAATTACCATAGCTTTTAGTGAATGTTGATTTTAAAATGAAAATCTACTAGTTGTTTTTTACAAATTTAGAAATGTTTTTACCGATGATTCTCGTTTAAAACTCCTAAATCCAACACATGTGCAAAATGCGAGGAATTTCAAATTAATATAAGTCAAGCTAGAGAAACTAGAAACATCGAAAAACTTGAAGAGCAAGAAAGTTACAAAAAACTACACTTATGAAACACTTAAGCAACAAGAAACATTCTTAAGCAAGCAGTGGAGAAACCCAAAGTAAATAAATATGTTCTTGTTATAAACTTCGACCTCCAACAGGCTTTGCCAACTCCTAAATTGACTACTGGACCAAGCTTTTACAAAGTTTTTGGTACTTTTGTGATATAATTTTAGTGTCATTTGCTGCAATCAACCTGAAAAAGGTTATTTTTTCCTCTGGTACGAAAGAATTGCCAAACGAGGGTCGGATGAAATTGCCAGTTGTTTAAACAAGTATTTTGAAAAATTTAATGTCAGCAGAGAAACCATTCGTGAAATACCAGATAAATGTTGTGACCAAAATAAAAATTGGACGGTCGTGGGATTTTGGTTTCGTCTATTAGCTTCTGGTTAATTCAAAAAAAAATTTCATATTTTTCCACAAGTAGGTCATACTATGTTACCTAGTGATAGAAATTTTGTCCTCGTGAAAAAACATGCAAAAACGAATATTGCAGTCTATTCTAATAGTGATTAGGAATATATTTTAAGGAGAGCCAAAAAGAAAATACTTTTCGTTATAACTAGTCTACAGAGGAAAGACATTTTTCTTATCTAAGAGAGCAGTTTGTTTAAAATAATTTTGGCGTAAGCAACAGTGCGAAGTTAGAATTGAATGTTAGTAGGTAATCCTTATGTCATGCAAGCTTATGAAAGATATTCAGGACTTCCCAGGTCGATTAACTTAAAAGGAAAATGGGATAGGCCTAATGTTTCAATGGAAATTTTATTATGGAATTACCGGTAAAATATCCCATTTACTCATTAAAGAGTCGAAACTGGCGCATAATAATGTCTTGTCTTCAGTGGTTTTCCCCAATTTATCATCCGTTCTACTACTTTACTTAACCCATTAATGGCCAAGCATTGAAATAGTTAGATTTTTTGCAATTCAAGTTTATATACTTTATAAATAAAGGCATAAGAACAATATTTCACTTAAAATTATAAATAAAAATAATTGCAGTATACAAAAAAATAATGTTTCGTTAACGAAACTTTGGCATAATATATGTAGTAAATTGAAAATTATACGTTTTATAGTGTGTAAATGAAATTTCTTGGTTTTATCAATTAAAACTAAAGGTATTGCTACAATAGTTAATTATATAAAATAAAATGATTACTTGTCTGGTAGTATGGCAGCAGCGCCATTATGGCATCTCATTTTTTATGGAAAGCACTAAAACAGTCAGCGTGCAAGTGAACCTTGCATTTTCCGCACATATAAACAGAATTAGTTTTGCACAGTCTGCACCGCCGACTACGTCCATCCTCTTTGCAAACGATATTATGAGCAGTCTGGTCATATTGAATATCAGAAGGTAAACTTCCTTTAGCAGGACGACCCCATGCGAATGTGGATGGCTTTGGCTCTGGGTCTGATTCGGAGTCATCTTTTTCAGCAGCTGTTTTTATCGAAAATCTTTTTTCGTTCTGTATCAGTGACAAAACCAACGAAGAAAGAAATTGCAATTGGGAGACTCGAGAATCATTTGCAATGTTGTAAATTCTCCATGAATTAACAACTGTGCAATCCACGAGGTTTATAAACAAGGGCCACCACCACTTTTTTACTTCTTACTCGTATCCGCTAATTTGATACCGAATTATGTAGGAGATCAACACCTGCCATATATCGGTTATAATCGTTATTCATATTGGGCTGAGGTATTGAATCTTCCTTTCGTAGCTTCCGATTATATCTTTTAACTGTAACAATTGGATGAACCGTTCCATTGTTGCTGGCTACAGTTACAACGGAATTATCGTTTCACCTTGCAACTGATACTTCTGCCTTTTTGTCGAAAGCATGATCAAATCAAACTCGCCTCTGTTTTTCTTTCCAAGCACTTTGCTACTTTGTAGAGGACATGTTGGTAACCTATTCTCTCTCACGGTGCTAGTAAAGAAAATTCCTTTTTCACCTAGAATGTGAAATAGTGCATAACTTGAAAAGAAGTTGTCGAAGAAAACTCTATGTTCTGAAGGGCTTTGCATTACACGTAGCAGATCCAAAACTACTTGCGTCCCTAATGTGTATTGTGATTTCTGCCTTTCTGGATTTGCGCCACCATAAGGAATGAATTGGTATAAATATCCCTCTGAGCTACACAAGCACCGGACCTTGAAGCCAAAGCGCACTGGTTTACCCTTCATAAACATCTTTGCAGAATGTCGGCCGAAATAAGGAACCATTTGTTCATCTATATACATATTATGAGAAAATAGTCCAAACTGCAAACATCGTTCGTTCATCAGCAAAAATAATGGACGTATTTTGGCAAATTTATCAGTTTTGTCTAAGTCATTATTATCAGAGACATGAAGATTTCTTTTTATGTTTCGGAAGGTGTTTCGACTCATGCACTTTCTCACCAGCTCCATGCCTTTATGTGGGTCTTTTGACCAATACATATCACACGCCGGAAGTGTATGATAACCGGTAAGGATTAAAATACCAAAAAACTTCTGAAGTTGAACTAGAGAGAGTTTAAAATCATGTCTGTTGTTGTCCCGGGCATACGTCAGGCTGAATTCGAGTATATTCTGGAATACAATATCGTCAAAAAATAAAGAGAATATTTCAAATGGTGTTTTCCCAGCCAGTCTCAGCTTTATTTCTTCCTTTTTATTAAATTTATTGTCTTTTGGAGAAGAGCAATAGTTTTCTAACGATTTAGACCAGTCAGGTGTATATTGCGTTGGTTTGCATTTTCGTTCGGAATTTACTTTTCTTTTCTTCCCCCTACTTGTAGATGGTTCCAATATGGATTCTGTGGGCGTCTTAGCCTCTTCTCGAGACCTTGTGTGAATCTCGAATGTACCAGCGATGTCAGTCAAAGCTTCTTCCTCTATAAGAAGATTATCATCCAAATCATCTTCATCTGTTAACACATCAACTAAAGAAGTATATAAACTGCATCTATTTCATCCGCTTCTTCTAAATCAGAATCATCCTCCAGTATATCTTGCAATTCTTTCACTAAAAGAGATCCCTTCATTTCATATTCGGATAGTCTAAAAATAAAATATCCTTTCAGAACATGTATATGTAAATGATTATCGTACAAATCTGATAATAATATGTATATGGCATTTACAAAACACTAATAACAAATTTAGCCAATTGTTACATACCCTTTGGACATCTTGATTCACCGTATAAATACTGAAAAATTGTAAAAAATAGCTACTACCGAGTAACTCACTATTATTATATCAAAGAAACCACTACACAGTTGGAAATAATAGCTAAGACTGAAAAATTTTGTATTATTAGTAGACTATCAAATATGGATCATAAATTCACGGATCGCGCCAAAGTTTCGTAAACGAAACATTATCTGTAAAGTGTTATAAAATTTTATGAGTAGTCATATTTCAAATTATGTTTGGATAATATCATTCTACAATCTCTAATTGAACAAAGAAAGCTGGTTTGGTCAAATTTTAAATATCTTGTGATATATTATGCGAGCTCAAACGACACCGACAGATACTAGTAAATTTGGAGTGTTTTGTTTTATTATTTTTTTATTATTTTAATTAGTTATTATTTTAAAAACTGTGCAGCACGTAATTTAGACCATTAAGATAACAAACACGTCAATAAACTATCTATATAAAAGACCCATACATAAAATATAATAATCATCATATGAAAATCGTAGAAAAAAAATAATTAAAAAAAATGTTTCGTTTTCGATACTTTGGCCACTAATGGTACAAAGTGAGTATTTTATTATCACCTATTTGTACGTTCGTTTGTTCAATATATTACTTACTGATCCTTTGCTGTTGTGAAAGATTTACAAGATTCAGCTTGTAGAAAATACTGTTTTTAAAGTTCTGTAATTGTAGTTTGAACTTTAATGTTACGTTTTCGCATCACTGGGCACAATCAGTAATACTTCATTAAATTTTTTAAATAAAATTGCTGCGCTTACTATCGAAGGTTTTAATAAATTGTTTGAAAATTTCTCAAATAAATTTGGAATCCGTAGGTGAAACTGAGGAAGATAGTCGCGGTGAAGATATTGGAGGAACTATTAATACATTTAACCACAATCAGTTGTGTTCAGAATCTGAAGCTGTTTTGGATCAGGGTGGGAAGTGAAATAAGAATCGATGAAAAAAATGTAGATTACATTAAAGAATTTGTCGTAAACAAACATCCTTTTGATATTACGCTAGGTGATTTTCCAGCTCAAGGTAAGCCTTTTAATTCTGATGTTTAACAATACGAGACTAATGAAGATAAACGTACCAATCACAGAACAGTTAAGTCGTTGGCAAAAGTATTTTGAAATTAAAATAAACTTGATCTTCCCACTAATAACAATTTAATATATTTAATAAGAGAGGGCAGTAATGAATAAAAAGTAAGCTTTCTTTTTTTTATTCTCGCTCGTTAACACCTTTGTAGATATTTGAATTTTTTTTTCAACAAAATTTACTTACGCATATAGTAAGGGAGACGACCTGCTATGCTTCCCATGCAGTATTTCAATTAGAATTAAGTATTTATGAGCTAAAAGCATGCGCCGTAATAGATTTGAAACCATTATAAAATTTCTTTACTTCCATAAAAATTTAGCTATTGATCTAACAGTTCCAACCTTCAAGATATCTCCATGAACCCATATTAAGTATGACACGGAATGAAACAGCACATAAAAGGGAAAGCAATTTACTTTGAACCAAGGTGTGTCAAGAAGTCAAAGGACAATAAAATGATTATATGGTTTTGGTGGTTTTGGTGTCCTACAATTTTCAAAGAGTTTGCTAACATTTAAATGTGGAAAGGTAATGCCTCATGTTAGTTATGCAGATAATTATTTCACTTCTCTTAAGTCATCACGAGCGCATATTATGACAATAGTATATTACTTTATGAGGCGGAGAAACATGGCTTTTCTTGACGCGCCCGATATTACGCGCCGAACGAAGTGTTTTTTCTTTAAACCATAAATAGTACAATTCATACGCTATTTTTACTCGAAATTAACTGTGACAACTATCAAAGTCGTCTAGATGTTAGAAATTAAAATAATTAAGTCGTCGGTGGGATTTGCGTCTCCCTGGTTACAGTTGTTTGCAATTATTAAAGACAGATTATTGTTGTTGCAACCGCAAGCGCAAATTTAGCAAAATTTTAAACCAATGCGTATCAAGAGTCGGGAACATTTTTGCACGGTTTCAATTTTGAAAATACCTCATTAACTAATTGTACTTTTAATATTACTATACATAAAAATGATGTTTAATTGTTGTTAATGACATTTGTATTGTTGCTTTGTGACATGTTTCATATTGTTGCCATGACAACATTTTTCCCTCCGCCGTAAAGAAATGGAAAAGAAAACTGCTGCCGGCGGAGACATCAAACTTTGACAGGATCAAGTTAGATAAGTAATGTCATCATTATTTGACGTTTGAAGAAAAAAGTAATTATTCATTTTTGTGTAGAAGCAATGACAACTGTGTGGTCACGGTTGCTTCAAATTGTCAAAGTATCGTTCCGATTGGTCAAGCTACAAGGTATTATTTTGTAGAAACGAAAAAAATAAAAATTGCGCAGGCTTCTTTAATAAAAAAATATTACGAGACATCAAAAAGTATCATATTATAGAACAAGTTTTAAGAAATGGTACTTGCCACTCTTCATATGGGACTTGGACGTATCTCTACAGAATGCTTGGCTTCTCTATTAAAAAGAGGGAAACTATTTAAGGCCTACGTGAATTATATTTGTTGGAATTTAGCAAAAGCTTAGTTAACTAGCTATCGTACTCCGCATTCTAAATCAGGACCTTTACACTCAACAGTAAGAGGAACTGTGATTGACACCAGATTTGATAATGTTGGGCATCTTATAGGGTCGTAATCAAAACTAACTCGTTGTGGTTTATGCCACTCAACAACAATCAAAAAAAGTGGCGCTCCACAAAAAATGTTTAGCGTCTTTTTTTCTATGAAGTTTTTGATTTTTTTTTTAATTATGTTCCTGCACTCTTGCTAAATAAATTTGTTTTGATTTCTGCATTTATTTTATAACGTAAGTGCCCAGTGGTGCGCTTTTGCAACACCATTCTTCAAAAAATGGTGGGGATATTTGAGATAAAATCCTAATTTTTACCCATTTTGTATCATTTTTATTCACATATTGACCACACTTAGAGATTCTAAAAAAGATGTTCTGAGCATGAATGGGTTAAAACATGGGTTTCGACTTGTGGGTACGAAATAGATCTTTTTCGACAAAAGCCATGCTCCTAATAGGAATATCCCGAATATCAAATTTATAGGTGATCAGCCTTAAGCATAAAATTATTTGCTACTTCACTATAACACGTTTTCTTTATATTTACGTTCATCAAATTGATCATCTATAAAAAAATTTAATTTTATTTGTCTCAAAGTCTAAATAGTTAATAAAAAAGTATTGAAAGTAGAACAAAAAATATAAAAAACAAAATAAGCAAAAAAATATTAGTAATTTGGATACCAATGTAAATATTACGATTAATATAATATACTCCATTCGCTTAGCTCGGGCATATTTTGACAGATTCATTGTCGGAAACCTACAACACAACAATTCCTACTTCTCAGTATTAATAGCTCAAGTATCCTACTATTGCAGACTTCTTTCTTTAAAAAAAGAAGAATTATTCTAAATAGTGGAAGTGTATACTAAACCTATCAAATTTTGGGTAGTATATATTTAAAAAATATATTTTAGTTGTTATAATTTAACATAACTATTTATAATATGGTGCAAATAAATCAATTTTGATTGTCGGTAATTTGCAAAGTTTTATTTTATTTACTATTTAGTTTGTTAACCATTAATATTGTCTATGAGTACGTGTGCTTGGTTGTATAGTAATTTCCAGCCACTTTTGGTCTGTCAAAAAGTAACTAACTTCGCAAAAAAATAATTACTAAATTCACTAGACAGTTCGGACTGGGAATAGCGAACCGAGTATACCAGTATTCACCACCATGATAACAATATTTATTTTAATTATTGCCATAAATACCGAACTACAAATAAAATTTTGAATCATTGATTTTTTAATAAATAAATAAATGCCTATAATAACACAAATCTGGATTTTGCTGATCGACCATATTGTATACAGATTATATCTGTATATAAATCACAATATATTTTTTCTCTTAAATTGAATATTTTCAATCTATACATGCAAATCTCTTTGTCTCCATAATACAAGAATTGAATAGTTTTTTGCACAAATGATGATTTCGTATGCTCGTGCGGTAATAATCGGTATACATGAATTTTTTGGTTTGTAATATCAGTGTCAGACATCGAAATCGATTTAAATTCAACTCGTGCCTGGTATTTGAAATATGCGCTATCTTTTGTAGATTTTTTAAGCGGTTTCCACAGTAGCATTAAAAGATAATAGTCGATAAGAAATATGTATCGTTTTGTTAGATTTTATATAAATCAAAGACAGTATTCTAGTAATGTTAGTTTTGAGAAATAGATTCTCATAACCTAGGAGAAAATAAATAACCGGAAATTTAACTTTTTTATCCAAAAATACACTGATTCTTAGATGGCTATTTTAAATGATCGATAATAATATTTATATAAAATAATTAAAAATATATTCAGTGACATTAAAAGTGTTACACCCAGAAGGAATAATTTCTTGAACTTAATTTTTTGGCAACATGGTAGATTTACATCAAGCATGAAACGATAACGTTATCAAGAATTTTTATTAACAAGTAATCAAAAAAAATTAATAATGTCTTTGGCGACCCCGTAGATGAATACACTCCTGTATACGTCTAGGCATTGACAAAATGAGATAATCGATGTCTGCCTGTGGCTCCTCATTCCAAGCAACTTGAACTTCATGTATTAACTGTGCCAGAGTCTGTGGAAGATGGTACAAAGTGGACAGTCTCCTTCCCATCATATCCCATACATGTTCGATAGGATTCAAATCCGGAACACGGGGCGGCCACGGCAAAACATTTACTCCAGCTTCTTATAGAAAGTCTTGACGGACAATGTTCTGTGTACATGCCTCTGTTCTGTGTACATGCCTCTCAACAGCAAACCGATATCTTGTCGCTCTCCACGGTGGCGTCTTACCATCCTACGACCATCATGCATTCCTAAACAAAATTGTGATTCCTCGCTTAACGCTACATTACGCCATTTTGCGACCCAATGCTGTCATTCTCTGCACCAATTCAAACGTTGATGACAGCGGTCCACAGTCAAAGGAACCACTAGTCGTGGGCGGAATTAAACCAGTCCAAAGGCTCGAATATGACGGTATAGTCTACGCATACTAACAGGTCTACCTACTACTTAAAACCATTAGTCAGCAATTTGACGCGTAGTAGCAAAGCAGTCGCGCAGGGCCAGTATTTTGACTCTGTGGTACGCCTCGGTTAACCAATTGATCTTCTTTGTGTTCCTCTACCTTCGTTTTTCCATACACGACAGACACGCATAACGGTCATTGCCGTACAATTAATGCGACAGCCAATTTCACGATTCGACAAAATCATATCTCTATAAGCAATAATTCTCCCCTGTCAAAATCGCTAACTGGTGGTAATGTTACTGTCTTCGAACTTGTGGCATTTTCTTACACTGAATACAATTATGTCCAGTTGCACCAACAAATAAACGATTGATTTTTTGATTTGGATTGCCCGTTTATTTTAGAATATGTTGCACCAACCATTACTCGATTGGAACCGACTGTTTTTGATCTGTCAAAAGTAACCAACCGATTTTCTACGGTTATTTAAAAAATCGACTGTTTTTAACCTTACTTTTACACTGTTTATATTATTAAAGTGTTTTTAGCAAAGATTTTGTTTAAAGTATTATAGATTATAATTAAAAAAAATGGTTTTATCATCATCGTCGTCGTCGAGTTCATCTTCTGACGATTTGAAATATATAATATGTTACCAAATATAAGATATGTATATATGTAATATAAGATTATGATAGATAAACGTCTATATTGTATTCTTTGGTTCAATGTTCAATTGGATTGGCATAACCTTACAAAACTTTCTTTGTTGACAATCTTTTTGACAGATTACACTCCGATTTGAATGAAATAATCAAAATAATCTGTACTCATGCAATGTTGCCACGTATAAATTGTCGGTTTGTAAACCAATAGTTTTTTAGAATGGTGCAACTCGTTTGAAAAATAACCATTGATCGTTGATTTAATGTCCAGTTGCACCAACAAATAAACGATTGATTTTCTGATTTGGATTGCCCGTTTATTTTAGAATACGTTGCCTCAACCATTACTCGATTGGAACCGACTGTTTTTGATCTGTCAAAAGTAACCAACCGATTTTCTACGGTTATTTAAAAAATCGACTGTTTTCAACCTTACTTTTACATTGTTTATATTATTAAAGTGTTTTTAGCAAAGATTTTATTTAAAGTATTATAGATTATAATTTAAAAAAATGGATTTATCATCATCGTCGTCGTCGAGTTCATCTTCTGACGATTTGAAAGATATAATGCATATGTTACCAAATATAAGATATGTATATAATATAAGATATGATAGATAAACGTCTATATTCTTTGGTTCAATGTTCAACTGGATTGGCATAACCTTACAAAACTTTCTTTGTTGACAATCTTTTTGACAGATCACAATCCGATTCGAATGAAATAATCAAAATAATCTGTACTCGTGCAATGTTGCCACGTATAAATTGTCGGTTTGTAAACCAATAGTTTTTTAGAATGGTGCAACTCGTTTGAAAAATAACCATTGATTGTTGATTTAGATCGTCGAATTGACGGTTAGCAAATCAGTTGATTTACAGTCTGTTGGTGCAACTGGGCATTAGCGGAACATTACAGTTTCAACATAAAGAAAACTGGTTACAATTTTTTGACATTACATACATACGATTTTAAATCAATGAAAACGATAAAAAAGTAAAATATTTAAATTTGAAGGCTATTATTATGAAGCAAATTACAAAAAATTTGATAAAAAGATCAAGAGCAATAGTAAAATAGAAATACACAAAGTTTTATTCCGCATATAGCAATTAGTTCATGATGGTAGAACTTTCCTAATAAGCAGTAAAATAAAGGAAATGATGATAGATTTTAAAGCTATATGTGCAAGACTCTCTTATGTCCGAATAAAAAACAATCAATCTAATTTAACACTCAATAATGCATGCGCTCTAACTGAGAATGTGAAAGAAGAAGACAAAAACGACTTTTATTAGAACCTTAAGGAGATATATGAAAATATACTTAGGAATAACATATTAATTTTACTAGGTAATTTTAATGCAATGATAGAAAAGGAATACATAAACAAAGACGTAGGTGAAAAGGAAACTCTCCACATAATTACAAATACTAATGGAAGAATGCTCTGTAATCTAGTAGCAACAACAGACACATTTACATTAAGTTCACACTTAAACACATTTAAAAAAAGTAAAGAAGAAAAATTTAAGATGATAGATCGTGTAAGGGTGCAAAAACAGATTATAAATCATTATCATTATCAACCTGTATGCGTCTACTTCTTGGACATAGGTCTCCCTCAGCAGATAATGCTAACACGCTCTAGGTCGTCGGTCCATCTAGTTGGTGGGCGTCCTCTGTTCCGTATTAGTTCTTTCCTTGGCTTCCACTCTAAAATACGTTTTGTTCGTCCGTTGTCTGATAATCTGGCGACGTGTCCTGCTCAATTCCATTTTAACGACGCGATTTTTTTGATAGCGTCTGTTGTTTTTGTTCTACGGCTTATTTCTTCGTTTGGGATTTGGTCTCTCAGAGAGACACCCAATAAATACTTCCTAGTAATAGAAAATATGAAAATGAAAATAATAAAAGACACAAAGAAATACACAAAAAGAAAAAATGGAATGTAGCGAAAGTAGCGTCAGATAATATTCGGAAAGGATATGTTAAAAGGTTGTAAAAAAGTAAATTTAAAAGTCTCAAACGCTAACAATATAGAAGCAATGTGAAAGAAAATAAAAGGTAAAGGTCACATTTCTACAGCAGCAGAAAAAGTAAAAAGTGAATGCCACGACGCAGACTACGAAATGAGTATTAGAAAAGAAAGACAGACAGACAGACTCAGATAAATACTGTACAAATAAAAAGAGAGATGAACTGATAAACTAAGAAAAGAGATGGAAATAACTCTCAATAAGAATATTGTAAAGCTATATAAATATAAAATTTTAAAACTAGAAAAAAACCAACTATTAAAAGTGATGCTAAACTATAGAAGAAACATTATTTTTTTTTGTGCCTTATTCTCTTAGAATATTGACGATCATCACGACCTATTTGACTCTGTCTACGAGAAACATTACTAAGAGTTTTTAAAGGCTGGAAAAAGCACTCTCGAATGCAGAGAAAAAGCATAACTTGATAATAAAAACTAAATTGAATATGCGTCATCTAGGGATTTCTTACGTGTGATACGAAATCTAAAGAAAAAGGAGCTAATAAAACTAGGCAACGAAGAACTGCAACGAAAAATATTCGACCTAATAAGTAGAATTTGGGAAGAAAAAATAGTTCCCAAATTCTATTAAAAAAAAGTAGCCCCACACAATGCAACAACTATTGAGGAATAACAATATTAATCAAATCCAAATTATTATTAAATCCTTTTCGTAGAGTTCAAGTAAATATTTTACTGCCTAATAAGACCCGACCTAGTAGAAGACATAAAAAAAGTAGATATCCCAGTAAAACTCATATAGCTTACGAAAATGATACTGGAAGAATCGACAGCAGCAATTATAACAGATGACGGTATCTCCAAAAACATAGAAATAGCAACTACTGGAGTACATCAAGGCGGCTCTCTATTAACTTCACTATTATTTAATCTCGCTATAGTAGAAACAATAAGAGCTACCAAAATAAAAGGTATACTTAGAACATCGACGTCGCAATATGTGGCGTACACTAACAGCATACCATTGATTGGCAAAAACCTAAACAGTCTAAAGTAAGAATTTTCAAAGATGTGCAACGAAGCATCCAAAGAGGGATTTGGCAATCAATCGAAATAAAACAAAATACCTAATATGCTCAAAAAAAAATTTAGTAAATGTAACAAGGTTAAATTAATCGTGGTAGCATAGTAATAAATTAAATAATTCTAGTAGGAAACTCAAAGATAAAACATAATAACGGTATTAGATGTTTGCTTCGATACAGGGCAGCGGCAAGCCGCTTATACGTATTTCGACCTCTTTAGGTCTCCTCAGAGCGGTATAGCCACTGCTCTGGAATAAAACAAAAATATTTCCCGTCCTAAAACAATAGTTATCAAAATAACTATTTAAGCACGTAACCCCGACATCTTAAAACAAAAAGAGAAATAAAACGATTTCTACCTGGTGAAACCGAATTCAAATTGTTACCATTGTGCTTTCTAAAACTTGCAAAGCAAACAGCTTGATAAATTACTCGGCAAGGGAATCTAAAAATTGCATTCCACCTGCCATTCATCATGGTCAAAATTCGTAGTGAATTCAGTTTCTGGTACTCCAAACAGAGTTAAGTAAAAAAACATAATGACGGTATTAGATTGAATTGCAATTTTTAGAATTTGAATTGGTTTCGCCAGCTAGAAATCTTTTGATTTCTCTTTTTGTCAAAGATAAAACTTATTTAGGTTACTAAACTGAAAGTTTATAAAGCAGCAATTAGACAGTAAAGCAGTAACAATGGTGTTAAAGTAATGTGCCTGACACAGAAAGATAAAGAAGGTTAATAAGACATCTAGAAAGAAGAAATCCACAGGCAGTTATCAAGAAAATCACTAAATGGAGACCTGTATCCGGCAGACCACGAGGAAGACCAAACACGAGATGGAAGAACGAACCTTTAGAAGATGGGAATTAGAGAATAGAAAACCATAAGCAAAAACGGAAAAGAATGGAAAAATATTATAGAAGACGCCAAGTCACACAACTCACCTTAAAACCAAAATGTTACTGCGGACTGACTTCCCGCGACAAATTAATCAAAACAAACCAAAGATGGCAGCCAGTCACTGTGCTATGAGTGTAGATCTCATGATTATGATATTTTGTACAATTACATAAAACTTCATCCCTAACCTAAAGAACTTTGTTATAGATTTAATATTTTTATAGTTTTACCTATGTTTTCACTTTGTTAAGTTTCGATGTTAAAACTGGTTCTGTTACAAATTTTTGACCTTACTTTAACAATAGATTTTAAATCAATCAGCACTATATTTCTTACTTGTATTTCTCCAGTATTTGTATGATGGGCTATGAGATCTGTTTGTTAATTTATCTGGAGGTCAATCTATAAAAGTGCCCAAGTAATTGTATAAAATCATAGCCACCGTACCGGTCGTTAAAATAAAGACAGCCATAACCAAATAAATGTTTTGTTGTTTTGATGGAATTGAGAGTCGGTAATTATAAGAGCATCGGTTAGCTTCATCATCATTAGTAGTACATCCCTTGTGGGTCTTGGCCTGTTCTAAGATCTTCCGCGATTCTGATCTATAATGTGCTTTACGCTTTTAGTTGGCAATTTTTAAGTTTTTTTTAGGTTTCGTTCTACCTGGTCTCTACATCTAAGGGTCTTTTCTTTGGTATCTTTTCCTGCGTTATAATTTTCTTGAAAGCTAGATCATCCTGTTTTATGTGATTTATCCCAGTTGAGTCTTCCAATTTTTATAACGTCATATAATCTGGTTGTGGAAAAATTTTCTAGTGTTTTCTTCATCTCTACATCTCAACATCTTATTTAATTTAAATCTGTAAAATTTGATAATAAGTAAGTGTTAATGATTGTTAAAAAAAAAATTAGGAAAACTGTCCAGTGGGAGTTTCCTTTAACTTTATAAGGTTGGGTTTGTGAAACTAAACTAAATTAAAAAAAATAAAAAAAATTCTTTTAGTTCACAAATTTCTCTTTCTGTGTTTTCTCCTTTTTTTTTGTTGTAATTTTTTCTTTTTCTTTTTTAGTCCGTTATATTCTTCTTTCGTATTTTTTTATGTTATTTTGCCCAATTCTTTATCATACCATTCTGCTTTTGTTTTTTCATCATGCCCAGTGTCTCTTCTAATGTCTCTTGTATAATGTTTTTCCAATGATGTTTTTATAAACCCACAATTAATAACACTAGTTGTAAAAAGATATAACGGTGCACTACTTTAGGAGGAAGAAGTTAAGAAAAAATTCAGGCAGCAAATTCGAGAGAAACTGAAAAGCCAGACAACAGTAAATGATATAGAAAGCAGATGGGTACAACTAGAAAAAATTCAAGAAACAGCCGACTCAGTATTATCAGGAAACAGACGATGTAAACAAAAGGATTGATATGATGAGGATTGTAAGAAAGTCATTAGTTACCGAAATTAAGCTAGAATAAATAGCATAATAAGAAATAATGAAGAGAGTAAAAAAGCTTATGCCGCAAAAAGACGGGAAGCAAAGAAGATCTGTAGAAGGAAGAAGTGGTCAAGTTTAGAGCAGAAAGTAGTTCGTATTGAAGAATATTGTTTACATAAACAAGTCAGCAATTTCTACCAAGAAATAAAACGAGACCGAACCCAGTACAAAATCACATCAAGATATTATAAAGATGAAGAGGGGAATCTGTTAGGTCAAACAGATGAAAAATTAAGAAGGTGGGCCAATTATTTCGAGAACATATTATATACGGACAACCAAGATGAAAGAAAACAAACGCAACTACAACATGAAGAAGTAAGGGACCCAGATGTAAATGAAGAAGTACCTACCAAGGAAGAAATTATAGAGATCATAATTTCTTGTAGTTAATACGCGAAGTGTGGATCAAAGAAAAAATACCCAATCAGTGGAAAGAAGCAATTTTATGTCCAGTGCATAAAAAAGGAGACGCTACAGAATGTAAAAATTACAGGGGAATAGCTTTACAAGATACAGTGTATAAGATTTTGGCCATATCAATGAGAAATAAAATTAAAACAAAAGTTGAAAATTGTCTAGGTGAATATCAAGCAGGTTTCAGAGCAAACAGATCGGTAATAGACCAAATTTTTACAATGAAACAAATTTTAGCTAGCTTATATGAATTCAACCTAACATTACACATGCTATTTATTGATTTTAGACAGGCATATGATACTATAAAAAGAAATAAAATATATGCAGCACTAGAATATTTTAAATTTCCACCAAAAATTGTTAAACTGACTAAATGCGTACTCAATGATACTAAAAGTATAGTCATGTTAGAAAGATGTGTTTCGGATAGCTTTATCACCAATAGAGGTCTGCGACAAGGTGACCCGTTATCAATAGATTTTTTAAATTTGATCTTGGAGAAGATTTTACGAGAATGTAACATCTACACTAGGGGCACAATATAGCATCACAGGCATCAATGCGTAGCATATGCAGATGATGTTACCTTAATAACAAGGAGACCTGCAGAATTAAGAGAAAAATTCTTAGAAGGATATACGGAGGTGTAAAAGAGGGAAACATCTGGCGAAGAAGAACGAATGAAGAAATAATGCAAATATATGGGTAACCAAAAATAACAAGACTCGCTAAAATTCAAAGATTAAGATGGCTCGGACATATAGCAAGAATGAAGGAAGGAGGAGTTCCCAATGAATTAATAAACCCGGAGGCTGGTACAAAGTGTTAATGATTGTTAAAAAAAATTAGGAAAACTGTCCAGTGGGAGTTTCCTTTAACTTTATAAGGTTGGGTTTGGAAAACTAAACTAAATTAAAAAAAATTCTTCTAGTTCACAAAGTTCTCTTTCTGTGTTTTCTCCTTTTTTTTTCTTTGTTATAATTTTTTCTTTTCCTTTTTTAGTCCGTTATATTCTTCTTTCGTATTTTTTTTATGTTATTTTGCTCAATTCTTCATCATACCATTCTGCTTTTGTCTTTTCATCATGTACAGTGTCTCTCCTAATGCCTCTTGTATAATGTTTTTATATGTTTGCCATTCTATATCAATATGTACAAGCTTCTGTTGATTTTCTAATTTTCTGTTAATTGTTCTTCTATATTCTGATGTTTGCTGTTCCTTTAACTTTCTCTTTCATATTCTTTATTTTTAAGTCCTTTTTATTTTTTGGTGTAGTGTAAACATTTTAACTCATATTCTACTTACTTTGAGGTACTTTGAACCGAGACTATATTAGCTCTTCTCTTAGTATGTACCTTTATTAGACTGCATACCTTGGACACATACTGAGAAATAATAAATATATACTTCGGCATGTCATCATGCAGGGTAGAGTCGATGGCAAAAAGGGAATAGGTAGAAAGAGGAAGTGATGGCTGCGAAATATTCGAGACTGGACAAACATGACTGTAGACGAATTATTCTACGTTGTAAAAGACAAAGAAGCTTTTTAAAATGTGGTCGCCAACCTCCGTTAATGGGAACGGCATAGAAAAAAGAAGAACCTTTATTAAGGCTATAAATAAAAACTAGCCGTGGAAGAAAAGAATAAAACAAGCTTGAAATATTTAAGCACAAGCAAAGAAGAGGAAGGAGAAAAATACAAAGATCAAACAAAAAGATAAAAAAATGGTTTGAATGAAAGAAAAATAAAAAAGTAGAAGAAATTATGAACGAGATAGAAACAGAGAAGACACAGTTTAAAGCGTCAGACATGTTAGGAGTTATTACATAAAATAACGTAACCAAAAACATACATCTAATACAAAATATTATATGTATACAAAATATATACTAGATACAAAAGCAGAAACATGGCAAAAGTATTTCGAGAAAAGTAAATAAAGAAACGGATAAAGGTCAAGAAAGAAAAACAATAATGAACACAGAACAAGATAAATAAGAAGAAGAATTAGCCTATATAGAACTGAAAAAAAATGCAAATTAAAAAACAAAAATACAGAGGGGACGACGGAATAGGTGCAGAACTTATAAAATCCGGAGGAAAGGAACTATACAGAATCTTTGTTTTCAAAACTTTCACAAAATTTATTTTAAACTCTTATCACTACAGCTGTTTCGGCTGATTGCCTTTCTCAAGTGATCTATTTTTGGCATGCGTTTACACTTTATAGTCTCTAATGAAATAGGTTGAGGAGGGGAGAACTGTTTGTCTCAAGCTGGTCATTCAGAATTATATCTGTTTTTTAATTTGTTGATTTCCATAGATTCTAACAAAGATAGCTTAAGGCCTTTATTTTGAATGTGAAGAATTTTAAATTCGTCATTAAAAGAATGATTATGATCTAGAAGGTGAAGTGCGTATATAGAATCTGTTTTTCTATTATTCAAAGCCCTTAGAGACAGACTAAAAATATACAAAAAACCATGCATAGGAGATTACTAGTATGATTTCAGAAAAGGAAGATCTACGATAGATGCTATCCATAATTATGCTAAAACAAGTGATATAGAAAACATACGACAATGTTTTGTTTAGTTTGACAATCTAAAAAGAAGAAAAATTGTCCAAGACTAACAAGAGACTAAAATACCAAATAAAATTATAAGAATGATAGAAATGACTAGACTTAGACAAATATGTAAATAAAAAAGTATGAAATATGCATATTAATATGCAGTATTTTATGCAAAAATATGCAGTATTTAATGTAAAATATGCATATTTATCTAGAAAATATGCATGTAATCAAAATATTTCCAATATTTTTTATTTACAAAATACTTACAATATTATAAATACATAACATATGCAATTATTTTAACATATAAATATTATTTTTAATTGTGGTAACAATAGATTCATTTAATTTATTAATTTACTAATGTTTGTATTTTGAGAACGATTTCCGAAGTGGAAATTGAAACGTCAATAAACGTATTTTAACCTTTAATTGTGGCTTATTCCCATTTAAATAGTAATTAATATATTATCAAATGATGTTCAAAATTTTCTAATCAAAACTTATGGCTTCTATTTGAATACATATACACTTCTCCAAGAAATTAACGCACCACTTTGAAATATTAAAATATTTTATTACCGTTAATAAAAATTTTCATTGTAATATTATATTTTGCAAGCCCCTTGAATATGTTATTCGCACAATCTATATTTATTGGCTGTGTTTTATCGCTACAGTTTTCTTTGCAACAAAACAAAAAGAAGCAAAAAATGTACTAATTCTATAAATATAGTAATTTCCAAGTGTTCACGAATTTTATTCGGCTACTGTTTAATTGTTCTTCTTCTTAAAGTTCCATCTCTTATCGGAGGTTGGATATCATAACGGCCATGGTCACTTTGTTGGCTGCTGCTCTGAACAGTTGTAGTGAACTACAGTTAAACTATTCTCTAAGGTTCTTCAGCCAGGAGATGCGTCTTCTTCCTATGCTTCTTCTTCCTTGGATTCTTCCTTGCATAAGGAATTGTTGTTCCTTGAAATGTTTAATTGTTGATTATTGTTAATTGTGTTTATTATGGAGCGTCAATCACGTAATTTAACCCGAGATGAATGTGCACAAGCAGTGTTACTGTCGAAAGAAGCTTTGAGTTACCGAAGAATTGGTCATCGGTTTAATGTGTCCCACACATCCTTCTCACGGGTGTTAGAAACATTCCTTGAAACAGGTGATCATACTCGCAGACCAGAGCAAGAACGAAACTGGGTAACTACCCCTATTCAAGATCGATTTTTAAGAATTGCTGCTCTTCGACAACGTTTTGTAACACATCAAAGTCTACAAATTCATCTTCGAGACGTGCATGCTATACAAATTAGTACTAAAACCGATCGCCAGCGACTTAGGGAATACAACTTAACACCTAGGATTGCCGCCCGAGGTCCTCTATTAACTCTAGAGCATCGAAGGGGGAGACTACATGTTGCCAGAGAACACGTTAATTTGTTAGAGGCTGACTGCGAACGAGTGCTATTTACTGATGAATCCCGATTTTGTTTGTATAATAACGACAGACGTGTTCGTGTGTTGCGACGACCCAACGAACGATATGCTCAGTGTAACTTCTCACACACCACATTTTTTGGTGGAGGATCAGTTATGGTGTGGGGTGGTATTTCTTTGACCGCTCGTACAGATCTAGTGGTCATACAAAATGGAACTGTTACAGCTGAAAGGTACATATTGGAGATCCTGGAGCAACATGTAGTACCATTCGCTCCTTATATCGGTGAAAATTTCTTACTAATGCAAGATAATGCCAGACCTCACGCTGCACAGATCGTCAGAAATTATGTCGAAGAGATTGAAATTAACACTATTGAATGGCCAGCACATAGTCCGGATTTAAATCCGATTGAAAATCTCTGAAATATCCTTGTAGGCGATTAAGAGCGACACCGATCCAACCAAACAACTTACAAGAAGTGGGAGAGAGGCTGATCCAGATTTGGAGAGAACTAGACCAAAATGAAATACGGCAATTAATTTTAAGTATGGGCCAACGATGTGAAGCTATTATACGTAGTAGAGATGGAAACACTCGTTATTAAGACTTTTTCACATGTTAGTTTACTTTTCTTATCATAATTTTTTTAGAATTTTCCGTTTTATTTTTTTTCTCCAGTACTTCAACATTTTCTGATGATTAGACAAATTGTTATAATTACTAATAAAATGTAGAATAAATCTAATGAAGTTCTATTTTTGTTCTTTACCTGTTTACAAATAAAATTGATTTATTAAAGTGGTGCGTTAATTTCTTGGAGAAGTGTATTTGTAAATAGAAAAATTTTTTTCGACATCAACTGATGTAACTGGGGCATTTTTCAAATTTACTATAATAGATGGTTCTAAATTAAGTGGTTCGGAAAATGTTCCAGCTAGTACCTGAATCACTTCAGAAAGAACATGGTAACCACTATTTTTTCCATGGTTACTTTAAATTTCCTTTCTAATAGTACCTTTTTCCTTTATTAAAACTACACTCTCTAACAATGATAATTTGGAGAATTCTAATTGAGTTATAGTTTTCTCAACAAAACTATAATTTGATTTTATGAATGACAGTTGCTGTTTTAGGATGTTATTTGGGAAGGCTTGCTTAGCTTCCAATAAAGATTGGCAACTATCATCCGTTTAAAGGTTAATTGTTTTTTTTTAATCAACAAAATAATCAGCATAGAAATTAGCTGCTTCCAACTATGTTTCCCAACATGTTAAAATGGTTTTCGGTGGCAGTGGAACAGCACGAAACCCTGTGTAACATTGTATTCTAACAGGTGATTTGAGAAACACCTTTTTAACGCTCGTTATTAAACTGTTAACTAGTAGAAATTTTTTTCTTACTTCATCCGCAACTCTGTTTATTCCATGCGCTAAACAGGTGTCATGTATTATGTTTGGATAAAATAGTTTTAAATTTTGTTCTGCTTTCACCATATATGGTGCGGTATCAGATAAAATAAGCAATAATTTATCCTTGGGCACAGCAGCAGAAAGAAGAAAGTTTGCTAATGCTTCTTGTAGAAACCGTGATATTGTTAGAGCGTTGGTTTTTCACTTGCTTACAGAGAATTAAATACGACAGTACACCAATCAATGTATCTTCACCAATCAAGTGCACAATGTATCTTCCCGACGAGTCAGTAGTCTTGTCCACACATAATATGTAAAAGTGATTATTACCTATTTCGGCTTTTATGTTGTGAATAACTGATGAGTATAACAAATTGACATTATTTCTCTTTAGAGTTCGTTCACTGGGAATGTTTTGTTTGCAATATTTTTTTTAAAGAACTAAGTTTTAATTAGATAATTTTGAAAGCGGCATATTAGAAGATATTAATGCACGACACAAGTCTTCGTTAAAAGTTTCTTGTTCGGTTTGTTTTTTGGAACTTAACTGACAGCACTTGTAGACTGAAGATTGATATTTTTCACCGGATGTGGTTTTTACTTTTTTAGCTAAATGTTTCGCGGTTCTGACATGCTGATCCATTTGAAATTTTTTTTCAGATAAAATCTAAAAAAGAATATAAATATTCTATAGTTGTACCCATTTTTAAAATCTAAGATTGTAGAACTAAACTAAAAATGAACCGTTTTTGCATAACAGTTAAAATATTTAAATTAAATCAAATAAAAATTGGTGTAGTAATTTTGAAAATGTCAAGAAATGACTGTGCAAGAAGTAAGAATCCCCAAATATTGACAAGAGGCTCTTGGTCTTTTCTGTTTACATTTAAAGAAAAAATACTCTGAGCATAAATTAAAAGCACTTAATTAATTTAGTCCAATATATGTTTTTTTGTTTTTAGCAAAATTAAAGAAAACTATGCTATTGTTAGAAAAAAAATGTTAGCGACCTTTCAGTAGACTATTGAATGATTTGAATTTTAAATGGTATCCTATTTTCTATCGCAAGGAGTTTAAAAAATGCTTGAAAAATGAAAAAATACATCGATTTATTGCGAACTAGGCATGTGTAGGTACTTTTCTTAAACATAATCTCCAATTTTAAAATCTTTGTTTGTACCACTGTATAAATTTTTAAAACAAAATAAAAAATAATACGTATGTACTTACGGTTTTGCCGCAAGATGAGCAATAAACTTTATCCATATCCATGGATAGCTCTTTATAAGGTTTTATCCAAGTTGAAACATTGCTTATTTAGAAATACACGTTGTTTACGCTTCCAATTTTACAACAAAAGTGAAACCAAGTGAAACTCTAGGTAAAAATAAAAATTCTTATCTAGAGACATAAACTGGCAAACACAAACCCTTAATTCCAGGACAAAACGTGACAAAACTATAAGCCGCTGACTTTTATTAGTTACTATACCAAGAATTTGAATACCAAGTGATTATAAAACAAAATGAAATATTGACATTTTCATGCTATCTGTAAGTTTGAATATAAAAATACCTATATATTTAATACCAAATTTTCAAATTATATGCACTTTATGCTCACTTTTCTAAAAATATGCAAAATTTTACATTTTTGCTTTTTTTACGCAATATATGCAAAATATTCAATGCATACTCTGAAGAAATTATGAAAAGAGCTCTTGGGGAGAAACAGCAGGAGTCAAGGTCAATGGAACACCAATTAACAACATTAGATATGCGGACGATACTATCATAATAACAGACAACCTCCAAGACCTCCAAAAGCTAATGAACAAGATAGTTGAGTATGGAGAAGAATATGGACTATCAATAAACACCAAGAAAACCAAATTTATGAGGATATCAAAAACCCAAAATAATGGTGAAAGTCTGACAATTAACGGTACTGCTTTAGAACAAGTTGAAAACTACCACTATCTTGGCACAATAATTAATCACACAAACGATTACTCCAAAGAAATCAAAGTTCGAATAGAGATAGCACGTACAAACTTCAATAAAATGAGACAGGTACTTTGTGCAAGAGAACTAAAATTGGACTTGAGAGTTAGGCTGGCAAGGTGTTATATTTTCTCGACTCTGCTTTATGGGATAGAAGCATGGACACTTAACGCGTCGACTGCTAAAAAATTAGAAGCATTTGAAATGTGGGTGTATAGGAGAATCCTGAAGATATCATAGACCGAGCATGTAACAAACAATAAAGTCATGAGGAGAATCAACAAAAGAATGGAAGTATTGGAAACCATCAAGACACAAGCTGCAATACCTGGGGCATGTTATGCGTAATGAGAGATACAACTTACTTCAATTGATTATACAAGGGAAAATCCAGGGAAAAAAAGTGTAGGAAGAAGAAGAATCTCATGGTTGCGTAACTTGAGGGAATGGTACGGATGCACATCAATTGAACTATTCAGAGCAGCAGCATCTAAGATCAGAATACCCATGATGATTGCCAACCTCCGTCGCGGAGATGGCACGTGAAGAAGAAGATATCTTTAACCTCTCAACCCATGACCCAAGTATTGTATTTTTCTCTATTTGATTATGCTGAGTAACTCTTCTTGTTTACTGATGCGCCGAAGTACCTCACCATTGGTAACTTTTTATACCCATGTAATCTCAGCATACGTCTGTATATATACATTTCAAAGGCATCTATTCTTGTTTCTCTTTTAGAGTCCATTGTCAAACTTTCACAGCCAGACACAAATCAGAAAAAACGTAACATCTGATCATTCGAATTCTGAGCTCTACACTAAGGTTTGATCTTGTAAAAAATGTTCATGGCTGTTTTTCTCACTTTTTCGATTCTTGATAGGATTTCTTTTTTTGGGTTACACTGGCTGTTGATATTTGCTCCCAAATATTTTATAGAAGTTACCTCTTCTATTGTTTGTTTCTTGGTATACAAAAGTATGCATTTATTATATTTTGAAGTTTTTGTGCGTTGCTTGCTATAAGGATGGTGTCATCAGCGTACCTGATGTTGTCTATAAATACTGGTTCCGTTATACTTGATTCCACCTTAAATCTCATCTAATGGTTTTCTGAATATAGATTCTAAATACAAATTAAATAATAGCGGTAATAAGACGCAACCATGTCCCACTCCTCGTCTGATTCGTATATCTTTGGAAGTTATGTGCTCTATTTTAATTGTTGCCCTTTGGTGCCAATATAGTTTTGTATGGTTACAAATATCAAATTTTTATTGAAAAAGTCACATTTTTTAATAGTTTTTGCTTGAAAAAGTATGCAAAACAAAAAGAAACCTTATAAAAGAAAAATAAGATGTATTTTTACAAGATATTCTAGGTACAATACAAAGTCAGGTATGATCGATGAAAGGAGACAATGTTTTTTGAGAAATTTTTTCTTAATATATTCAACGTTAAATTGTAAGAAAAGTGTTAATTTTTCGGAGGTAAAGTTTTTTATAGTCCATTAAAATATCATTAAGTACCGTAATTTCAGGTGACTTTAACTCACTTTCGAAGTTTGAACGTAGATTTCAGTATTCTGAAATAATAAAAGTATGTTTTTTAATTTATTAGTATTTTAGTCCTTAACTACTTTTTTACAAAAATTACACTTAAACACAACGAAGCGCTTACTTTATTACAAAAAAAATAAAAATGTGGTGTGCAAAGTAACCCGCTGGTGTTGGGTGACTTTGTCTCAAGCTGCATTTTACATTAATTTTCTGTGATTATTAGTGTTTGGGCTTAAGTCACCCTACAAGATGAATAATAACATTTTGTTAGTTAAAAAAATATTTATTTAAATTTCAAACAAAAAAAACTAAAACTAAAACGAAACTCTACATAGGACCCTAGGTTTACAAAGAACATCATTTTTAAACAAAAAATGAACAATAAAAAAATTTACAAGCTTGTTTTTAAATTTGGAAAGAAATATCGGTTATGTCCAAGTTCCAATGACTCTGTGAAATCAATATTACCCAGGTGGTAGGATTTTCTTACGGGGACTTCGGGCCATTGCCACAAACTTCTTTCATCAAGTACCATTACTTGCACCCAACCGTAACAGTTATTACTGCCTCTTACAAACCCATCGAATTTTTCTGGAAGGCTGTCGACGTAGTCGGATACAAATACAAAGTCTCAAACTCCAATGGAAAGCTTTTCTAGTTCAGCAATATTCCTGTAGCTTTTATTAGATGCAGAATTGGACGTAGTATCTGCAATGTGTCCAAAATCTTGTATTTTACTTAAACGTTGTGTTTTTTTTAATGTCTTATATTTAGTCACTTTACTACAGCCAGCTGCAGCAATGGTCGCTTGTCTAGATATATCTTGATCTAGGCTACTGTCAAGTACAACTTCGTTATTAACGCCTCCGAGGACCTTAGTTCCACGTTTTGTTAAAATTTTCTTTTTGCTGGGGTCCTCACTTAAATTTGTTTCATCATAGTTCCAAATGTTGTTAGCTGGGACATCGACGAGTTCATTCTGCAATTGGTTAAAGTAGTCTTTTATAGTGATTTCACTGATTTCTGCTCGCGATCGTTTGATGTTGCTTGCAAAACGTTACCAGTCTATTCTTGGCAAGTTATCTTTAAATTGCCTAATAGTTCGACAATCACGATCTAAATAATTTTTTACTAAATTTCGTAAATCTGTCTGATCCAATGGAAATCCGTATAAAGATAAGCTGCAAATATGAGACGTGAAGGCGTCGTCTTCAGCTTTTGTAAAAATTGTTTGACCACCATATTGTTTTGTATGCCCATTTTTTAATCTATTTTTTAAAGTACTTTCAAGTACTCCGAATTTTATTGCAGCTTTTTTTTGAGATAGGGCTCCATTTCTGATAGCTTTTAGAGCTCTTTCTACTGCATCTGCCGTGTAATTTCCATAATTTCTACTACCAGCAACACGTTTGTAATTTGAGGGCATCTAAAAAAAGTCGTTAGTTCTATACAGTTAACAAACTCTGCAGTTGTTACAAGGCTAAATTCAAATTAAAAATCAGCATTTACTTACTTCAATTTAAATATAGAACCAACGAATAACCAAAATCCAACATTCAACAAACTGGGCCAAAGTCACCCGAAAACCGGTAAATTCTGTACCACTTTGCAAATAACAACCGACCTTATTAGCATCCACGTTTAGACTGAAATACTGACGCCAGGCGAGTAAGAATTCACAGATATTCAATGAGCAACTATGCAATTAATCTTACTCTTGGAAGTATTATTGGTTGCCAACCAATTTTTACAGTCAAGAAATCTTACGTAAAATGGCTATATTTTAAAAATTTATTTTTTTTCTTATTATGACCAGTATTACACAAAAGTTTATTAAATATTATTATAACGTATTGTACAAAAGACTCTTCCCCTACGCCGAACAAATAGTGGGAGTATATCAGTGCGGTTTTCGTCCTAATAAATCAACAACGGACCAGATATTTACAGTGAGGCAGATCCTTGAAAAAACCCTAGAGTTAGGCGTCGACACCCACTATATATTTGTTGACTTCAAAGCCGCATACGACTCCGTTAATAGAAATAAACTTCTACTTGCTATGGTAGAATTATGCATTCCATTTGATCTTGTCCGGTTAACTGAACTTACACTCACAGGTGCAGAGAGCATGGTAAAAATCCAAAACGATCTCTCAAGACCCTTCCATTGCAAAAATGGACTAAGACAGGGTGATGGACTATCGTGTCTCTTATTTAACCTGACATTAGAAAAAATTATTCGAGAGTGGCAGATTACTACGAATGGTACTATCTTTAACAAATCAGTACAAATTGTCGGATACGCAGATGACATACACATCATAGGTAGGACCACAGAATCTCTGACTGAAGCATTTCGGTCGTTAAGAGCATCTGCACACAGAATGGGACTAAATATAAATGTTAAAAAGACCAAATATATGTGTTGCACTAGGTCAAGCAACCCGACACCTACACGAATAATAATTGATGACCTAGAACTGGAAGGTGTTGACACCTTCATATACTTAGGGTCGCTGCTAACCAAAGATAACAACGTTAGTGAAGAAATAAAAAGAAGAATAGTGCTCGCCAATAAGTGTTACTATGGCTTAAGAAGACAGATAGCCTTAAAAATGACTAGAAAAATTAAACTGACTGTATACAAAACACTAATAAGACCATAACATATGGCTCAGAAACTTGGACACAGAATGACCAAGAATTGCTCAAACGTTTTGAGCGAAAAATACTAAGACGAATATATGGAGGCATAAAAGAACAAGGTTTGTGGCGCAGGTGTTACAATTTTGAGTTGTATAGAAGATTTGGAGAAACTGACATTGTAAAATTCATTAAGGTAGCACGCCTCAGATGGATAGGTCATGTAATCAGACGAGAGGAAGATGCCATAGTCAGAAAAGTTTTTGACCGAAGAGGGCCGATCGGACAACGAAGAAGAGGAAGACCGAGACTTAGGTAACAAGACAACCTAGAAAATGATTTGAAGTCTATCGGAATTAGAGCATGGAGAAGAGTTGCCAGAGACAGGGGCGAATGGAGGATTGTTCTGAAGAAGGCTTTGGCTCATAAAGAGCTGTAACGTCACTGATGATGATGATGATGAACCAGTATTACCGTGACTTATTAAAATTTTCCTAAAGGTAATATGGTACTGATGGTGCGGTATAATTAAATTTACATGATAATATATTGTACATATGCACTAGTTACTAAAATATCTTTTTCCCAAAATTGGCCAAAGTTACCCGAAATTACGGTGCTACAAAAAGTCATTTTTATGTAAACTGAGCAAGTTACTTTAATTTACTTAGTCCTAAGCTTTTCTACCGTTAGGTGTAAGGCTGGGACTGAGCAAGTTACAGCTCATAAAAGGAGCTCTTCAAATAGTTTAAAAAAAAAGGAACTATAATTAACCTAACGTCCGCCAGAATTTAAATTTTAAATTTTCCTTGTTCGTGTTCTTCAAAAACTCGTTCTTTTCTTCAAAATAACTTAAAAACTGTAATATATATGTAAAAAATGATAAATATTCTTAAATATTCTTGTTTTTTATAAACTCCTTTACCTTAACAAACAATGGAGATATCACCGATTAAAAGTATATCTCTTGGTGTAAGCACCTTCTGTGTAGAGTGCGTCACACCTTTTGCAAAATTCAAGGGTAGTTTGGCTTTCTAATGAACCTTGCCTTGTAGCCATTGAAATTACCTTTAAAATGGTAAATGTATAAATGTTTACATATATCAAAGCTTGAACATTAACTGAAAAATTAAAAAAACCAATGATATTTTTGGAAAAAAAAATTGGAACGTAAAAAATATACATACTTTGGAGCTCTCACATAATATTTAAATCATGCATAATAGTTTTGTAGATGATTATCTCGGCACCAACAATTAATATTGAGTATTTTGTACTGTTGGTAGCATAGGGGGTAGTTTTTAAGGGTTAAACACGTTCCAATCAAAGAAATAATGGTTTATAAGCAAGGAACACATTTTTATTAATATAAATACATAAGTTTAGAATTTTAATGTATACAAAACTATTTTGAACCCTATACTCGTCTTTAAGGGTGATTTTTAGCAATTAAACAGTTTAAACTTAAAAATCGTTTCATAAGCAACATTTTAAATTATAAATGGGCTTTTTGCATTAAAGAATGTTTGCTAGGGGCTCAAAACTTGAAACCAATGGAACACCATTCAACAAGTGATGAATGAATTGTTATTGATTTTAACTCACAAGTTAAGTATTTTGCATGGTAAAAAATAATTTTTTACGTTATTTACGCCATAAACTGTGGTTTTTAAGGGTCGCAAATTTGTATTATTGTATTATTGTACATGTATATATTGTACATTTGAAAGAAGAGGGTTAAAACTATGAATTATACTTTTTTAGTTCAGAGTTCTGCATATTATCTGCGGTACTATGCAGATGGAAACGGATAATACTATCCTATTCACCTGGAGGATAGAATAGTAATATCCACTCTGGGTAAAGCAACCGTCGAAACAAAAGCAGTTGGGGGCTATCCACCAGAGAGACATAGTAAATGCTTAAAAAAAGTCGTTATCTTCATAAAAGGGACAGCATTACAAGGTCTAAAACGACGGGTGCTGTTGAGAACACATATTTTATTTGCGAAATAATCAAAATACCAAGGGTTATATTTTGATCATAGACTTACATGGAATACTTATATACTAAAAACTACACAAAAAAGTTACTATGTCCTTGAGCAGGTATAGAAGATTGTGCGTTAAGGAATGGGGGCTCAAACTCAAAATGACCCTATGGTTACAAGGATTCTTAGACCAATGATATCCTGTGGGCCTGTAATATGGTAGTGCGTATTGCATGGCAACATGTAGCACGTAGTCAGTGAAAGCAATAAGGCTGCTGAGTAATACACAAAGGTTAGCATGCCTATATATTACAGTGTCTATAGAAAAACTCCTACGGTGACGTTGAAAGTCTTACTGAATCTACCACCACCTGAAGCCAGATCATTGATGCTCAGGTTAATACGTAGTCTGCAAAACATAAGCTAGTCATATAGAGCTAACAATATATAGTCTTACAATAGATAATGACGCCTCATATGACTCAAAACTGTAAACATATTTATTACTAATATCTTTTTTATTCTAGTTATTTCGGTGCTCAGTTGAAAAACCTGTCTACCTGAATTCTGATGAGTCACCCGTGATTTAAAATTTCCAGAAGCAGGCCGAATAAAACCAGTATGAGCGACCTTCTGGGCTCTTCGATGGAGAATCGCGGCAATGCCGGAACTAACGGAATTTTATATTTAAAGAGGAATTTTATTGTAAACAGAACAATTAGTTTTTGAACATCGCGTCGAGTTTTTAAAATGTAACGCACGTAGATAAATTATATAATTGTTAGTGTAAGATAAATTAGTTATATTGTACAAATAAAGACAATAAATAAACTTATAAGTGTTATAAGTGTAGAACCTTTAAATAAATAAAAAAAAAACAATAAATTAGTATAATAAAAACAGTTCAATAGCTTTAACAATAAATTTAAAATAAATATACCAAACAGGGAAGGCAATGAGAGAAAGGAAAGAAGAGAAGGAAAAACGAAAAAATATGAACCCCTACAAGCGAAAGCTACCTGTATACTGATGCTCGACCATATCGAAGGGTGTAGAAGCCGGCATAGTAGGGACAACGCAAGGGATGCATTTATCGGTAAGTCTATTGTTGTGAATTTATTAATTGTTAAGTCTTTAATTTATAATGTCTTGTTCTTATCTTAATTCATTAAAAAGCACAATGACTGATATTTATTTATTTTCACTAAACATACATAATTTATTAAAAAGCGAACGTAACATTTTATCGCGAGCGCGTCGTCCGAATTAACTGTCCCTTCCAAATAAAGTTCCGTTATTATATACCAGTGCCGTTATCTCGAAAAATCCAAAACCTTCGATGGCGAAACGGTAAAGGCAAACTGGATTTCCCTCGCACTGGTTCTGGAAGGTCGCTCAGGTAAATCGAGGCCTCTCGTAATCTCTACAACATATTAGAATAAAAACATGTTTTAAAGGTTAAAAACTATGACTCATATTTTTACGTAACATTGCCCCCCTCTCAAAAGATGGTTCCTCCTGGAACCTTGTTGGGACTAGAACTGGAACGGTATGCTGGTATCGGCAACTGGACCCTCTTTTACAACTTCCAGTTGTATAAAAATGACAAGGGACGGTTTTCTCTCCGCACCAGTAACTATGCGGATTGCAACAGACTAACACCTGGACTTCGGTGTCTTTAAAGTCTCCTCCACCATATTTCGGATAACTCTCCAATCTAATTGGCGGCACTCCAACTTTGGCATGGCTAACTTTTGCACGTCGGACTCTAGTACGTGCCCTCTCAATTGAAGTAAGGCTTCCCATACATCTCGGTAGGTAGGTTGGTCACGGGCAGTGTCTTTTGTTACCAGGTAGAAAAGGTAACGTGATGCATCTTGGAGTTTCAAGGTTTTACCGGGAGCTGGCACTTGGCATTGAAGTTCTGCAACTCGACCAAACTTCCTTCGAAAGACGGATGCCAACCCTGGTGCGTCTTTGATACTGGCCGGGATGGTAAGGGCCAGCGAGTAGTCATCGGGGAGCGCGAGTAGATCTTGCTTTTCTTCAGTGGTAACACCATGTCTCGCTTTACCGGTACCTCCATAGGCACCCATGAATTCCTCAAACGTGAGGTCAGACACATCTTGGACTTGGTTTACTTCCACTTCTTCATCTACGTCGTGGTCACCTTCGAAAAATGCCAACCGGTTATGGTGTACTATCATCGGTTTTCCCCTCGGAATCTTGCTTATTCGGTAGATGACATCGTTGATCTTCTCCATGATGAGGTATGGACCTTCCCAAAACTGCTGCAATTTGGGAGAACAACCTTTTCGCTTCTTGGGATTATACAGCCATACTTTGTCGTTCTTCTTAAAGCAACCCTTTTCGGCTTGTGTATCGTACCGTTTCTTCATTCGGTCGCTAGCGATCTGAAGGTGGGAACGGACCAACTCATGTACATCGTCCATTCTTCTTCGTAATTCGATCACATAATCTTCACCTGCTACATCTTCTCCAGGTCGACACCCAAATTCTAGATCACAAGGTAGTCGCATTTCGCGTCCGAATAGGACTCTGGCTGGTGTCTGGCCCGTTGATTCGTTAACAGCAGATCTGTAGGCCATTGTGAAGAACGGAAGGTATTGGTCCCAGTCTCGCTGATGATCGGACACCATCTTTGTCAAATACTTGCCAACTGTCCTATTCATTCGTTCTACCATACCATCCGATTGCGGATGATACGCGGTAGTTTTTGTTTTCTTCATGCCTAGTCTATCACATATTCCTTGGAATAGATCACTTTCGAAGTTCCTGCCTTGGTCACTATGGATCTCCAAAGGCACTCCAAATCGGCTGATATATTCTTGGATCAACTTATCTGCAACGGTGGCGGCCTTCTGGTCTGGAAGTGCGTAAATCTCGACCCACTTAGTGAAGTAATCCATTACTACCAACATGTACTTGCCCCCATTTTCACTTTCTGGAAATGGCCCTGCAATGTCCAAAGCTATTCTTTCAAACGGGCTTCCAACATTATATTGTCTCATAGGAGCTCTCCTTTTCCGGTGAGGCCCGTTACTCGTAGCACAAATAGTACATTTCTTACACCAGTCTTTTACGTCGTCGGAACTGTTCATCCAATAAAACCGTTCCCGAATTCGCTGAAGGGTTTTCCTTACACCAAAATGCCCTCCCGATGGACTGTCGTGTAACTGACGAAGTACTTCGGCTATTCTGCTCTTTGGGATCACCAACTGTCTTCTCTTCTCTGAACCGTCATCATTTTCCAGGACTCGTTTGAGCAAGCCATCTTCGATGATAAATGAGTCCCACTGGGCCCAATACGTCTTAACTACTGAGCATAGGTTTGATATTTCCTGCCAAGGTGGTCGACGGTTTTCCTCTTTCCATTTTCGGATTTTCTGTATAACTGGATCTCTCTCTTGTTCTTCCCTTATCTTAGTAGGCGTCCAGTCGTCGTTGACAATCGTCGTTCTTAGCACTGCTGCTTCCTTGGATTCCGTTTTGTTGCAGTGGGAACACTCTGCTGGGCATGGCCTTCTGGAAAGAGAATCAGCGTTTCTGTGGCTAACTCCGGCCCGGTGCTCAATCTTAAAATCGTATTCTTGGAGTCGTTCGATCCACCTGGCTATCTGACCCTCTGGATTCTTAAACTGCATCAACCACTTAAGGGCGGCATGGTCGGTTCGGATTAGAAACTTTCTGCCATAGAGGTATTGGTAGAAGTGCTCTACTGATTTAACTACTGCTAGAAGTTCTCTTCTCGTGACGCAATAATTCCGCTCAGGTTTTGAAAGGACTTTACTAAAATATCCGAGGACTCGTTCCTGTCCTCCTTGAATCTGAGACAGCACTCCTCCAATTCCCACGTTACTTGCATCCGTATCTAAGATGAACTCTCCTTCTGGCAGTGGATACCCCAAAATTGGTGCGGTTATTAAATGCTTTTTCAACGTTTCAAAGGCATTTTGGCAGTCTATATCCCAGCGGTATTCTCTTGCTTCCTCTGTAAGTCGCGTTAATGGCTTAGCGATATCTGCAAACTTCTTAATAAACCTCCGGTAGTAAGTACATAGTCCAAGAAAACTTCTCACTTGATGTTTGTCAGTTGGTTTTGGCCATTCCTTAATGGAATCGATTTTTCCCTTATCCACGGCCACTCCTTCTTTACTGACTATATGACCCAGATAATTGACTTTACCTTGAAATAGCTGGCACTTCTTGGGGTTTAGCATCAATTGGGCAGCTTTAAGTCGATTAAAAACGTTTTCTAAATTCCTCAAATGATCTTCGAATGTCTCCCCCAAGACGATTATGTCATCTAAATAAACCAGGCATGTTTTCCAAGATAACCCTCTCAACACATTTTCCATAAGCCTCTCAAATGTCGCAGGAGCATTACAAAGTCCAAATGGCATAACGTTGAATTGCCACAATCCAGATCCTGTGGTGAAGGCTGTCTTTTCTTTATCGACTGGGTCCATTTCTACCTGCCAGTATCCAGACTTCAAATCTAAAGTAGAAAACAATTTACTTCCAGCCAATGTGTCCAATGTGTCATCGATCCGAGGCAGAGGATAACTATCTTTCTTGGTAACGTTGTTCAGCAAACGGTAATCCACACAGAACCTCGTCGTTCCGTCTTTCTTCTTAACCAGGACCACCGGAGAGACCCATGGACTCGTAGAAGGTTCTATCACCCCGTCTTTCTTCATTTCCTGAACAATCGTTTCAGCTTCCTCTCTCTTCGCCTGTGGTAATCGTCGAGCTGTTTGACGAATTGGCTTAGCATTACCAGTATCAATTTTATGCTTAACAACGGTAGTTCTTCCCGTCTTTCCTCCTTTCGGTACGAAAATATCACGATACTGCCGAAGAAATTCCCTTAATTTCCTTTTCTCCATCTGATTTAGAGACTGTCCTGCAACTGCAACCATTTGGTCGAATTTGTCGTTGGAATTATCAGATGTTGTCGCCTGACGAATTATGGATGTCACAGGTACACAAGTTCCTACTTTTGTCTCTTTCTTTATGGTCACTGGGTAGTCGTTGACATTGATAAGTCTCACAGGAATTTCTTTAGCCGAAGTCACCAATTCCTTTCCAATTATGATTCCACGGCCAACCTCATCGTCGTGGTTCCAAGGCTCCATCATAACAGGTCTCCCTTCGTCTACAATTCCCTGTAGTCGCGCTACTATGATCGTTTCGCTTCTCGCAGGCACGACTGTATCTTCTGTAATGGCTGCTTGCACAGTGTTGTCATTATGTGGATGGAGAAATACCTCCTCGTTGCCAACTTTGATTACCTTATTCTTAAAATCCAATTGGAATCCATGCATATTCATTACGTCCATTCCTAATATAACATCCTCTTCGATGTCAGCAACTATAACAGTATGGACAAACTTTTCTGCCCCAATTCCCAATTGTACCTGGATTTCTCCATGAATGTTGGCATTTTCACCTGTAGCGGTCCGAAGTCGTAACCTCGTTGGTAACAGTTTCTTTCGGCTGTTTATAACTGTCGGGCGTATAATGGTTCTGGTCGCTCCGGTATCCACCAACAACGTATGCTTTTTACCATTTATGTCTCCATCTACATATACACTATCTTCACGACATTTCAAAGAAGCTATTAGTATGAGAGGGTCTTTGGAAAAGTTCTGGGTCGAAGCTGCCCCCCTAAGGCTGACCCGTTCTAGTTTTCCTGATGGTGAGTTTCTTGATTTGCGTCGTACCTAGGGTGCTTACAGGAGCTTCGTACGTGTCCTATTTCGCCACAATTCCAGCATCTGATGGTCTTCGTTTTCTTGTATGTCATGCTTTTCATCATATTAACGAGCTGGTCAAGTTTATCTTCATCTCCTTCCTCTTTTACAGTCCTAACTTTACTGTACCCGCCAGAGGCCTGCGTAGCTGACTCGTATTCGAGGGCGGCGGATAGGACATCAACCAGCGTCTTGTGACGAGCTAATCGCAGTGTTCTCTGCATTTCATGATCACGAAGACCATCAATAAACGTTTGAACGGCCAATTTTTCCATCATGTCTTCGGGAGCTGTTGGATAAGCATATCGTACTAATCTGGCAATATCTACCTCATATTCTTGAAGAGCCTCATCTTTCTTCTGTCTACGATTTTTAAGCTGTGACTGATATACATGCTCCAAATGTTCGTGGCCATATCGCATATTTAACCTCTTCTTCAGTTGTTCGAAATCATCGGTCTCCTCTACTGCTATGGTTTGAAGCACATCTAAGGCATCTCCTCGAAGAGCGATAGTCAGGTTTATAGCCTTTTCTTTTTCAGACCATCCATTCGCTCTTGCAGCTGATTCGAACTGTTTCATGTAGTTGTTCCATGACGATTTTCCGTCGAAAGTTGGGACTTTGACATGCACAGAACTTCCACTTCCTTCAAATTTCGGCCGTGTTTCCAACTTACACTTCGTCTCGTCTTCTTTTATCTCTACTCTAATTGGATTGTTTCCTCTCTCTGCTGTCCCTGTTTCCTCCATCTTCCTTTCCATCTCTTTCCATATCTTTTCTTCGAAGGCCAACATATCGGCAGCAACTTGGTTTTTTAACGAAGACACTCTATCGTCAAGAGCAGACATCTCAGAAGTGACTTTAGAGATGTTAGCAGAAACTTTGCTTTCCAGAGAAGAAATCTCGTTAGAAACTTTGCTTTCTAAAGAAGCGATGTCGCCGGAAACTTTCGAAATATCGCCAGAAACTTTGTTCTCTAATGATGCGATATCACCGGAAACTTTGTTCTCTAATGATGCGATGTCACCGGAAACTTTGTTCTCTAATGATGCGATGTCACCAGAAACTTTGGAAATCGACGAGAGGACAGCATCTTCAAATATATAAGTCTCTGGATCTAGTCCTTCTTCTAGCAAAGCGTTCTTTAGTCGTTGGACTAACTCAGCCTTTTTTCCGGTAGAAGCTAATTCTCTGTCTTCAAGATGTCTTCTTAAATTAGTCACTGTCAGCTCATAAATCGTAGCCATTTTCACAATTTATTTTATATCACCCTTGTATTATTATTATAAGTCTAATTTATGTTCGATCTCACTCTGACACCATTTGTTGTGAATTTATTAATTGTTAAGTCTTTAATTTATAATGTCTTGTTCTTATCTTAATTCATTAAAAAGCACAATGACTGATATTTATTTATTTTCACTAAACATACATAATTTATTAAAAAGCGAACGTAACATTTTATCGCGAGCGCGTCGTCCGAATTAACTGTCCCTTCCAAATAAAGTTCCGTTATTATATACCAGTGCCGTTATCTCGAAAAATCCAAAACCTTCGATGGCGAAACGGTAAAGGCAAACTGGATTTCCCTCGCACTGGTTCTGGAAGGTCGCTCAGGTAAATCGAGGCCTCTCGTAATCTCTACAACATATTAGAATAAAAACATGTTTTAAAGGTTAAAAACTATGACTCATATTTTTACGTAACACTATATTATTATAAGGATATCAAAATTTTTCAGGCGCATATACCGGCATTTCATCACTGCGTGAATAAAATAAAAAAGCAGAAAAGAACGTACAGTACAATACCCATCTCCACAGATATTCACACAGTACTTAAGACCCTTAATTTCATAAATAATAATTCTAAGCTAGTATGGGATTATGTGAGTGCTCTAAATAAACTAGGAGACCGTAGCAAGGTTATGCAGCCTAAGTACCGGGGCACGAAGGTCGTAAGGGCAATTAAACAGCAGACGAAAAGGCCAAGCAAGGCATATAAATGCCATTTATTGGACGAAAACCCTTGTGCGGCGATACAAAGGCAGTAGCAAGAAATTGGGTTGTTCGCAAATATCTGGTTTATTTCCATTTAAATAGTAATTACTTTACCATTCCACAAGAAAATAGCTTCAGAACAATATTAAGAAACTCGTTTTTGTATTTTTCCTTAATTTTTTGTTTCTAGTAAACTTCTGTGCGCATACCATACGACTCTTTTCCGTTTACAATTATTTTTTCTACTCTATTTCTCCTAGTACTTCCAATATTGTCACTACCAAGTATGTAATGGTGGATACAATTTGTAACCTATATTTTGATATGATTAGATGTGTATCTGTCTTTCTTTCCTATCTTAATGTACTTTGTTTTATTTTCAATTATTCTCGAAATCCATTCCTTTTGCTTTCTTTCCTTATTTTTCTAATTTTTTTATTAGTGCCGACTTTGTGTTTACTAGAGTGGTTAGATCATCTACGTAGACTGTAATGTGGAGTTGGTTAATGGAATAGTATTTTTTTAATCCAGTTTTACCTTCGTGATATTTACTTCGAGAAATATAATTTTGAAGTAAGTGCTGTTGAAATAGACTATTGCCTTTATAATTGTGTTGTGTTGTGTACTTATCTGCCTGGACGTGGCTCTATTGATGTTTTTATGTCAAAACTGGATCTTATACTTGATGTGCTACTCCGAAGGTAAGGCTATAATATTAACAGGTGATTTTAATATAGATTTCAAATCAAATACACTAAGTAAGCAGAACTTACTTAAGGTACTTAAGGTGAATGTTTTAAATTCTTATGGCTTAACCGTAACTGTGAATGATTATACAAGAGTTACTGCAACTAGTAAAACTCAAACTGATTATATTGCTACAAACATAAATCACCCACAAAAAACAATGGTTGTGGAAGGTTTTATCTCTGATCATCGTGTGCAATTGTTCCAATGTAGCATTAGCACAGACAATGATGTCTATATATTCATCCGTTCACCTAGTGAAAGGAACATAAATCGTTTTGTTCAAACCCTTGAGTATACAAATTGGTCAGAGGTATTTAATACAATTTCTGCTGAGGATAAATCATTAGCTTTTTTAAATACTATTCAAAATTACTTTCGGTCCCATTTTCCACTACTTAAATGTGAACCTAAAAAATGTACACGTTCGAATTGGTTTACGCAGGAACTGTACAATTTAAGGGATCAGCTAAAACTTTTAGAAACGATCTGTCAGCAAAATAGTAATCTCAGGCCAGTCCTTCATTTGGCAAAGGTAGAATATTCAATTAAATTAAAAGCAGCTAAAAGTAGTCACTTCATGAGACAGTTAAACGAATCATCAAATAAAATGAAATGTATTTGGCATTTAGTAAACTTAACAGTCGAGAAACAAAATAACTCAAAAGTACCTAGTGATGATAACAGTAATTTAGCAGACAAATTTAACCACCATTTTGTTAAAATGGCTCCAAAGTTACTTGCCTCTTTGGATCCTACTAAAATAGGTGGGTTTACATCAGCATCAAAAAACCGTTATAGTTGTTCTATGTTTTTATATCCAACTAACCCACAGCAAATAACTAATATAGTCGAAAGTTTTAAATCCAAACACAGTTGTGGTTTTAATCAGATTTCCCCTAAGTTATTAAAACAATGCATTCATGCTCTCGCAGATCCACTGACGGATATTTGTAATGCCTCTTTTTAACAAGGAATATTTCTTAGTATGTTTAAACTATCTATTGTAATCCCTTTATTCAAAAGTGGTGATAAAGATGACCTTAACAACTATCGTCCCATAAGTCTCTTATCTGTATTTTCAAAAAATAATTAAAACTCTGGTTTATACTAGAATGAACGCATTTCTAAAAAAGCATAGTGTCTTGCATAATTTTTTCAACATGGTTTTATATCTTCTAAGTCTACAACTACAGCTCTTGCAAATTTCGTCAGCTTAGTGTTGGATGCTTTGGACAGACGAGAGAAGGCATGTGGTTTATTTCTCGATTTGTTTAAGGCTTTTGATACTTTGGATCATAATTTGTTGCTAATAAAACTTGAGGGTATTGATATTCGTGGTGTAGTTCTAAAATGGTTTACTTCCTACCTAGAGAATAGAAGACAAAAAGTAAAGATAACATCTAATGAACTTGTAAACGAATCAAACATATTGGATATCCATTATGGTATCACTCAGGGTAGTGTATTGGGTCCTCTACTTTTTATAGTATTTATTAATGATATGGCTTTGTTAACTAACTCACTGACTAGGGTTAACATCATCAGTTATGCGGATGATACTAACATTCTTGTCACAGGAACGTCTGATCAAAATTTGCAAAATAAAACCACACAGATACTATCCACCATCAACAGTTATTTCTTATCCAACAAATTAGTTTTAAATAAAGAGAAATCAAAGTATATGATTTTCATGTCAAATAATTTATTAAACCATCAAATGACTATAGAAGCAGCAATAGATAAAACAGACTGCACGAAGTTGCTGGCTGTACTTCTAGACAGTAATTGTAAATGGTCAAACCACATTTCTAATTTTAAATCCAGATTAAGTAGCGCATGTTATGCATTGAGAATTCTTTTACGTCTCTTTCAAAAATCAGTATTAAAAACAGTATACTTTGCCCATTTTTACTCAATTGCCAAATATGGCATTGAAGTCTGGGGTTGTACCTCTGAATTAGAGCAGATATTCGTACTTCAGAAAAGAGCTATTAGGATAATGTATAAAATGAAATTTAGAGATTCTTTTAGAGGCATCTTTAGACAAAACAATATTCTTACAATTCCTGGTCTGTATATATTTTCGTGTATAATGTATTTACATAGCAAAATTTATAAATTTAATAAATTTCAATTTAACCATGTTTATTCAACAAGATTCAGAGACAATCACTATGCTTCCACAACATCGTTCTGTTTTGTTGAAAAGTAGCACACATTATGCAGCCATAAGTTTCTTTAACAAATTACCAATAGATATACGAATGAATTTACATCAGCCAAACTTTCGGAGATGTGTACATAAATACATTTGTGAGCTAGAGCCATATTCTAAAAATAACTTTTAAGTATGTTTTATCGTGTTTATTAATTTATATACTTTTAAGATGTATTTCTGTAACTTTGACTTGTCTCATACATGTACTTTGTATAATGTCGCATGTGATCAATAAATTTGACTTGACTTGACTTGACTTCTGGGATTAGGTTGACCAATGTCGGGGAAATATCAGGACATTTTAATAAAAAATACATTAAAAAATAGGGGCATTTTTCTAACATATCCTCTCGTTCTGATCTTTAACAAGCAGCTCACATTTAATTAAATTTCTTGCTATAGCTTTGTGATTATCTTTTTATTGTTTATAAGTAATGCTGTTACATTTTCACAATTATTCGGACTGTTTTGGTAACTCAAGTTAGCTATAGTATCTGAGTTGTATTTAAAACATTATAAGTTGAATCATTTTAGTAATTTCCTGTAGATAGATTGTGTTAAAGGTGTAATGTGCTAATGATATCACTAATATTTACGAAATTAACGCAAGAGTCATTAAAAAGCACTCAACTAAAAAATTTAAAAATTTGTTAACTCATTATCTGATTTCTTTGGATTATGTTGATTCTTTTGATTATTCAAAAATTACGTATTATGGATATCCGGTTTCAATTCAGTCGTTTGTAAAATTATTACATATCCTTGAAATTAAATGTAAAATGTAAACTAGTTTGAGGTAATCTCCTAAAAAATAACTAATAATTTTTGGAAAATATTCCAAACAACTGTAAAATGTAAATAGGTGTTAATGTGTGATTAGTTCTGGTACATTACACTAAAATATATTTATCTAATTGCTAATCCTCATCAGTACGTCTGCCCGTTATTAAAGATAATAAACAGTAGATCATTAGATTGATTTGGTTAACTTCTAACAGTAATTTAAAGCTCTTTAACACATTAAGTTTTCAGAATGGATTTTAGAATATTTCTGTTCCCCATTTTGCTTGCATTATAATGTTAATATATCCAAAATACCCTTTCCAAGCAGCTTCATTATTAAATATCCAAAACTTTGCTTCTAACCTTATAAAAAAAATTCCTAATTAATTATGACTAGGATTGTAAATCAATATTCTTACAAATAGTCTGTCTTCAGAGGTTGGTCAGTATTACGTTAAATAAATCATAAAAGATTCCTTTATCAGTAGATATTTAAAACAGTTCTTCCAGTTAAAGACTTATCTATAGTCTTATACTACCTAAACAATATAGTTTCTTACGAAACGAAGTGATCAATAAGAATATAGATCAATAAGGTGGTAGATTAAGTCCAATACTTTTTAAAGTAATAATGAACAAAATTGTAGAAGAAATTAAAACGACAGAAGGAGGTGAACAAAAAACAAATAAAAATCTTTTTTCAAGAAAATGTATAAGAAGATAAACATTCGGTTTTTCAGTTGACCTGCACAGTTGTCGCTCCATATACATAGTTTTCGCTTATAAGTTGAAAGCTCTCCTGTATTCAAGGCTTGTAAAAGACATGATGCCATTTGGTTCCCACCACGACCCGATTGTCCTTCATGCCAGATGCACATTATCCCATCTGCAGTATCTTGCATGTGTATTCCAAAATTGTAGCATGACAATTGGCGGCTGTAATACATACTACTATGCGTCAATTTGGGAAGCGAAAATACTTTTTGTCGATCCATGGTAATGGTACAGGTATCGCTACCTGGAAGAGTACTGCTCGTACTATCTTCTTGAAAAACATTAAGAGCTTTATCTGTTTTTCTATGATGTAATTCCAACTCATTTTTAGCTTTTCTGGATATACTAAGGTCTTTGTCCTTGCCTCTTAAAAAAAGTAAATCACAAGTCTTACAGGTGTCAACTCTAGGTTTTCTTAAAGAAAGATTCGGAAAATTCTTCATAAAAACTTTCCTATAGAATTTGTATGTTGTGATGCTGTCAGGATGTTTTATTTTAAAAGAGTTGTATAGCTTATTAACATTGAGGTCTGGACTGAGATATTCCTTTTCACTTTTTGAACGACTGTAGTGGCTCTCGTCCCTCGGGAAGCTATTGATGTGATTATTTACCATCTGTCTGTCATGAAGAGTATACTTAAATTTTCTAACACCTCCTCGTTTATCCTTAAAGGTTGTATGTCCCTCCTTTTTACGCCTAACAAGCGTAGTAATCTTTTGCGGACTTATAGCAAATATTTCCAAAAACGTTTTTTACAAACTCTTTTCACATTATCTTCCCCATCTGGAACAAAAAAAGCTACGGTACACTGTCGTCTACTTTCTGATGAATCACCAGAACTACCATTGCGGCGACGTTGGATTGGTAAAACTTGCAATAATCCCATGAGATAGCTGCCTTGTTCGTTGAGTTCAAGGCCATGATACAAGTCGAAAAGCTTAATTTTCATATCAAACACGTCTCTACAGCTGAATTTACATATGAACGTGATCTAAAATAGAAAAATCTCATGATAATATATCATATCAACAAAGCCAAAGTAGCAATAAAAAAAGTTTTAGGTAGCTAGTCACAAATTTCAAGCGAAATATCTGTTAAAAATCTCGTACTAACCTCATTTTTTGGAATGGCCTTTCCAAGTTTTTGCAGGTTACATTTTTGTGTAATGTAGGGTTTTCCACTCAATCTAGCTTCACTCTGTTTTTTTCTTGACGATATTGTTTTCTTTTTATCATCAAACGCACTAGAATCCATTGTATTTATTTTAAAACACAAATTCATCAATCGATTCTAACGACAATACGTCAACCTGCAAATGGCACTTAGATCAATTAGCACAGCACATGATCTCGGACTTACAGGCGGCTCCATCTTTGGGCTTCGTTTGCAATCACTAGAGTGAAGTTAGCACGTAGATCTCATAGGGGGACATTGGCATAGGAACATAGATCATATTGATTGAATAAAAACAATATTTTATGTTTTGGCACTTAGATCACTTAGCTTGGACACTCTTCATATATTAAAACAGATAACACATAATTATACTGGGAGACTTGCCCAAACAGCAAGAAATTTAAGACCAACAGGCACTAGATCATTAGAAATGTCTTTAAAAAAAGGCAAAATAGCTGATATAAAAAGGTCTAAGACACAATATAAAAAAAATAAGTATCTTATTGCTCTGTATAATAATCGCTTTGAGAATTTGCCTGCCATAATACCATACAATCATTTAATTTACTGTTTGGCATTCTTGAAAAGTTCTGAATTTTTGGAAAATTTTTTTGATTATTTAAAAAAAAGAGCTGACTTTGAAAGCCTGTTCCAGTGCGTTGTATTTAGCTTTGTCTATATAAACAAAACATAAATATTATTTAATCTTTTAATTGCGATTTTAGCTGTAGGCGTCTTTCAATTACTGCTATATCAGAATTAGTCAAGGGTAAAAATCATCTTATTGTTGGCAACTTTATACGTTGACCATTAGGCTAGTCAATTTTCTAAGATTGGCCACCCAGGTTCTCTCCTTCTTTTAATCTCGCCTGATAGTATTACCTTAAGAAGCAGGTACTTATTATGCGTAATAGAGTTTCTTGTTTATTTTGGTAGTAACCATTTTTTGTTTTTTTTTTCTGAGCCTCTAGAGAATAGTGACGTTATTTTTATTGTTTACTATCGAGACTCGAGATTCAAATAGTAAGTTCGAAAAGTTTCAATCAATTATCGTATGGTAAGTTTTGCCAAACACAACTCCTAAACTTCTGACATGGATATTTACTAATAAGAACAATAAAACAGATAATAATGAAGGGCAATAAGGTTGTTGAGAAAAAAACTGTAGACCCTGTATTCTTGGTCAGATAAATTAGCTACAAAGCATCGGAATATGTCAAATCTACTTAAATATGCTTATATATGTTGGTACATCTGACTAAAGTCTTTGATCTGTACGAATACATACAAGTACGTGCGAATGCTTACGAATACTTCTAAATAAATACAAATATGTAGGAATGTAATATGAATACATACAGTCTTATCGGTATACTTAGGATCGGTTAAGAACATGTCTAAGGCCTAATATGAAAAGAATAATAATAATAAGTGTAAAAAACTTGAAAAAATTTAACTATACTTTTATCCTACGAGCGTGTCAAATATTTATGGTTATGTCGCTCCCTTTAAGCCCTAATTTAAGATTTTGGATGGGTCTAATGACATAATTTCATTGATCGACCTAAGGGATATCTAATATCTCGAACTTTTGTAATTAGTAAGGCGAGGCAAATTAAATGGATTAGATTTAAAATATCTCATAATTAACTCTGATAATTACGTTATCCCAAAAATTTTTCCACCAAAACTTTGACTTGCATTTCTTACCCTAACCATCCATTGAAACATCGCACAAAAATAAAGCCTGACGATCAGCAAGGGAAAGTTATGCGCTGTGCAGTTAAATGTCTAGATTAAAAGAGTACAAAATCAAAAAATTAATTTGGTCACCTAAAAGTTAAAACTAAAGTTTATTTAAAGTTAAAAATATAATATATAATATAGGAATGCATGGAGGTAATTTGTTATATTAGAAAATCGTATAAACACATGATTTTGTGTTATTATCAATTTGAGAACAATCACATCTTCTTCTTTTTTTAACTTCTGATACCCCTTAGGGTTTCGATTTTTTGTTGTGTTGGTGTTTATTTTATTTTTCCATTCTTTGTTACGTCTCGATAAAATTTTCGTGTTGGTATGGTTTATGCCTCTGGCTTTACCTGCTCCTATGATTTCATTTGTGCAACTTTTTCTTGATCGTTTCTTTAGTTTTTGAGTTTCTAATATTCTCTTTGGCTATCTTTCGTCTGCCATCACCTGCACGTGTTCAAATTTTATCTGGTTTTTTACTTATTATCGATTTATACTCTAGTTGGTTTCTTACTTTATACTTTATGATTCTGTCTTTCCTGGTGTTGTTATTTTTCTCAATAATTTCTTTACTTTCATGTTATTTTTGTAATATCAAGATTTTACTTGTATATTGTCTCCATCTACTGCATGCGCGGATTGATAACGTGGCACTATTCTGAGATTATTTTTAAATTCAAAAATGTAGGGTATTAAATACCCGTTGAGGCATGCGCTGTGAGATATTTTATGTTCAGTACAGAGCAAAAAGCAAAACTAATCGAATATTTAAATATGATGTTTATATGGGATTAAGCAACAATTGGTTGTAGTGAAACGGACCTTTTATATTAATTTGTTTTGCATGTTTCGACATCCACTCCAGAAATCATTTTCACAAAATTAAAAAAAATTATAATTAAAATAAGGGGGGTTTAAACCAATTGTGGCTGAATCCCAAATAAACATAATTTTTATATTGGATATGCCACAAGATAACAATCTCAGAACCTCTTATCGAATACTATCTCCATTCAGGCGTGAAAGTAAATAGCCACTGGCAGTTTTCTGTTCCATAATACATGGTTGATTTTCGTGAGAAGTTTACAATGTTTTGACAATGTCTTAAATACCAGAATCCAAAAACATTTATTTCAGTAACGTCTTAACATATAAACATTTGTTATAAAGCACATGCCGACTTATTTAAAAACGCAACTTAAAATGATTGCAAATTAATTTTAATATTTTCAGGAGCTGCTTTTAGTGGACTTTTAAAGAAGGGTAGAGTTAAGTCAATGGTTTAATAATTATCTAAATATTAAGAATATCTTAAACACATTTTTGTAAGAGATGAAACTTGAATATATTTTTCTGGATATGTTAATTCACAGAATATGACGTTATGGTCATCTTAAGACCCTTATGTTTTGTTAAACAACCTTTTTGTTTTCTTCTGTAGTAGTATTGAATCATTCCTGTCCGGCATCGGTAATTTGCTTTGTCTTGTTTTACCACGTTTTTTTGACATACACCAGTTTTCCTTAGACCCGTAAGTCATTGTATTCAGTCCAGTTTGCTGACATATGTCCAGTGGTATCAGTTTTGTTTTAGTCTTAGAAATGTATATCCTGAAAAGTTTAAGTTTAAAAGTTTCTTTACTATTTTTAGTATATTTATTTAACTCTATTTGAAGTGAACAACACCTTATTTAATGGTTATTTAAAAGCATTTTATGGAGCTTTGACATCTCTGCAGTCTGTGTTATCTCCTTATAATGTCTTCTCCAAGAGTCTTTTTTTGCACTTTTCAGTTCCTTATTATTTCTTCTTCTTCTTAACATGCCATACACCAAAGTGCGTAGGCGACTATCTCATTACTAGAATTCTGTTCTTGGCGGCGTGACACAGCTCGCCTGTATTGTGTATTCCTGTCCATTCTTTAATATTTCTTAACCAGGATAATTGTTTGCGGCCGACTCCTCTCCTACCTTCGATCTTCCCTTGTAGGATTAACTGAGGTATTTCATGTTTTGCTCCTCTCAATATGTGCCCAAGGTAACCAATCTTGCGTTTTTTAATTAATTTAAAGAGTTCTCTTTCCACGCCGGCTCTCTTAAGGACGTCATCGTGTCGAACTCTATCCACCCAAGGTATGCGCATCATTCTTCTTAATGACCACATTTCAAATGCTTCAAGTTTGTTGATAGATGTTTTTTTCAAAGTCCACGTTTCCATGCCATTTTGGTAAATTGTCTTCAAACGCTGACATAACAACGTCTTGCCTGAGTTATTTTCCAGGTCTGCTTGATATTTTTTCTAGTGAGTCATAGACAATGCTACTTCCTTTTGTTGCAAAGTTACGTTTGTTTCCTATACTAAGTGTGTTTAAATCGTCTTTTTTAACAAACTGTAGTAATGACCTAATGACCTACAACTTTGAACTCTTTTGTCTTATAACGACTTTACCGTACTTTACCGTGAAGGTGAAGTAGCAGATCTAATTTACTTGCTACTTTAACTCCAACAAATGGTTGGATTCTGACTCCCGTACCATAACCAATTTTTTAGACGTGTTTTTGTGGAGTTCCGCGTACCGTCTTTCTTTGTTTTTTTAGTGAAATATTTTAACATAGAACCAGCTAAAAGAAAAATTTCTGTGTTTTTCTACCAAATGAGATCTCTATTTGTAGTGATACTTTTAAAAACTTGGCCATTGCTCTAAAGATGGCTTTGTTAGACGAAAGTACTGAAAGCACTTAGCTATAAAATAAAGTTTTACAAACTTCAAAAAAAAATCTAAGCTTACTAGAAGATATTAAACAATGTTCGTTGAATAACCTTTTATTTCGACAATATATCTACAGTTTACTTTCGTAAAACACCATATTTTGCACTTATTTGCACATTACGTTGAGAAAGGACGTTAAAAAGAAAGTTGAGTGTTTTTTTTAATTCGAACATCTTTCTACACGTGTCTCGAGATGTCACCTCCTATCAGGACTTGTAGTAACTAAAATTAAAATAAAATGCTGTGTATCTATACGACGGGTATAGTAACACAACATGCCTATGTACGCTAGTAACGATCTCTATACGTCTACATGAGCGACAGGAATTACCCTTGCAAAATACCATCGTTTGCAATAGTAATGCAAAGATTGCTTTCTACTTTCTTTTTAGCGTCTTTTCTTTTCATTAAAAGCGTATAAGTTGGTGTTTTACAAGAGTAAACTGTACATGTACTATCAGAATAAAAAGTATCTCTTTATCTGTACAATAAAAAGGGCAAGTTAAGTCCCATAGCACTTAGGCCACAATTGACCAATTGTGCATCCTCCCATGGAGCTGTCGTCTTTAGCTCATTGTTCATCCTGCTATTTCTAGAGAGGTGAACAAGTCAGGACTCGCCGAACGCGTACTCTCGTATTAAGATAACTCAGAGATAACGATAACTAGGACATGCTATACAGTTTCGCCTTCTCATTCACAGTTCCTGCCTAGAGATGTTTACTAGCTCCAGTGTGTAGAGATGTTTGCTTAGTTGACAATGACCAGTTAAAAAACCAACTGTAAATAGTAGGTTTTTCTTGGTCATTTCCAAGTACTTCTTTGAAGCTGACTTTTCAGGCTTTCTTAGTGTTATTCTGGAAAGTCTATATCTTTGCCCTTCTTCTCATCTTTTGGCGATTTGCGTGTGGAGTGACATTTTGACAATTTTCGCGAATGTTGCTATCGACCAACTAAAAAATCCGCAGCTCCTAAGAGTCTTAGGCCTGCCACCTTTCTAGCTAATTGGTCAGCATTGCGGTCGCCTTTATTTCTGTTGTGTCCTTTAACCCACCTCAGGATAATATTATTACCATCCGCAGCTTGTTCCCACGAGTAGCTAAGAAACGGTTAATCACCCATCGATGAAAGGTTGGCAGAACACCGCATTACCAGTGGAAGACTTTATACAATGGGGTTAACCCGGTTTACCAGAGGAATCGTTTGCGACCACATATATCCCTGTGGCCATACAACCATCGGCACGATTAACTCATGCATTAGCTTAGGTAGGCTGCTTCTTGGTCGCTAAAGCAGTTTATCCATTTCTAGTCTCTCGACTACCTAGGAAAGATTCCCTACAGAACAAGTAAAAAGCGATACAGAACAAGAAGATACCATGGCTCTTAGCATTAAAGAACATTTTAAATAAAACAAAAAGAGAAATCAAACGATTTCTGCCTAGCGAAACCGAATTCAAATCTTAACCACTGTGTTTCCTAAAATTTGCGAAACAAAACAAACAGCTGGAAAAATTACTCGGCAAGGGAATCTAAAATTGCATTTCACAAGCCGTTCATCCTGGTCAAAATTCGTAGTGAATTCAGTTTCTGGTACTTCAAACGAAGTAAATAATAAAACAGAATGACGGTATTAGATTTTTGTTTTGATACAGTGCAGCGACAACCGCTGATACGTATTTCGGCCTCCTTATGTCTCGTCAGAACGGTATAGTCACTGCTCTCCGTCATTCTGTGAACATTTTAAATATTTCAAGCAAAATTTATCGAGTGAGTTCGATAGAAGCGCAGGTAAACTGCTATTTTTCTTAAACGCACTCGAACTTTTAGAGAAAATACCAGTAGGCTATAAGGAAATAGCTACAGCCCTTATACAACAAGATGAACCAACAAAGCTTAATAACCACTGAAAAAAACCATCTTAGATATAAAACAACATTGAAAAGAGAACTAAAAGCTGACAACCAAAAAATTGTGGTAGCTAAATTAAAGAAAACGAAATACGGACATTAGCTTAATAAAAAAACGTAATGCCAGCTCAGATTAAACCAAGCTACTATTAGAGGCAGGTAGCTATACAACTTCTCAAGAAGTAATGTCGAATTTTTTTTCGATTGACACCACGAAGGACAACACACAGGGAAAAGTGTTAAACTATAGAACTAACTTTAAAAATAAAAGAAGAAAATTCCAGTACAAAAGAGGATATCATAATGGATATAACAAGTAAAGAAGACAAGAGATCACCGTTCGTACGAACAGAAGATACAAACAATATATAATAATCAAACAAATAAAGAAAACGCTATCCTTCTCAAGACGAGGAATCAACAAAAAATTTAAGTTGGTATAATTATTGGACAGTCAGGGGAAATCAGAAATTCTACAGTTATGGTTTTGAACATCCAATACCCATATAAGACACAGTCAGAATTAGAGTAAGTACCAGATTTACAACTTTGATTAAAACCAACAAAATTCGTAACATTAAAAACAGAAATTTTGGGCAAAGTAAACACATTTATTATTCCCAGAGGATTGGATATTTCTATACTTAAATGCTCACAAAACGTTATGCGGAAACATTTAAGATTTGAAACCAAAAAAAGAATATAAGTAGTAACCCAAGGAGAATTACAATCAATGAGATAAATCGAAATAACACTAGATGTAAGTAGCAATCTTTCTGTTTATATCTTTTAAATAGTAAAAAACAACTTTTGTATTCCAACAGATAGAATACTCGGAAAAAACTTTATCACCAGTTATCAATGCATATTAGAGTGCGAAAATTCAAAAATGCCCATCAAGGATGACAAAAACTGTTACTTAGTACCAATATTTTGGATAATATAGATGACAACACGATATTAATACCACCTAGATAATGTAGTCTACTGAGTAGTTCAATATTTTCAAACGCTGAAGTTCGACAGGTTCATAGAATAACAAGAAATACTACCTGGAATATTCATAGCCTAAAGACAAGTAGAATCAAAACATTAATATGAAATTGTTTATAGTAACGAGGCTAACGAACGACATTAATGACAGAAAGAAAGATTTAAGAGAATCACTAAAGCTAGACATTGGAATCATGAATGTGTTGCTTATGTGAGTCCATTTTAAAAAGGTAAAAAAGAAATAATTAGACTTACTCACAATCAGTTTAATTTTACTACCTCAGACGACCGGTTTCGCTTTCTAAAATTTGCAAAGCATCATCAGATCGGTGGTACAAAGTAAATTAAATGCTGAAATTATAAAAAGCCCATATTAGGGTGCTGTCTTATAAGGATATAGATCAAAAAGTTATAGATCAAAAAAAGTTTTAGTAATTATGCCAATATTACATGTCTGTGTTAATTAATATGCATAAATTGCATTAGCAGACAGAGCAACAACCCACAAATTGGTAAGAGAAAAAGTTTGTTGAATTGTGATACATTAGAAATAAACAAAATACTACTTACATTCCGACACAAGAATTACTATATAGTGATTGGTGATTCATAGTTCAAACTATTCCTTATTATTACTGATAATGAGTGATCTTCGGTCAATGTTGTAACTGTCTAACAACTTAGCAGAAAGATTCTTGAGGGGATGGGTGTTAACAGATGATGTATAAGTAGGGTATATGTTATTGCTTGTTGAAAGAAAATGTGATGTTTTGTATTTTTTAAATTATTATAGTTATTTATATTTATTGAAGAGATATAGTTTGAAATGTGTGTTAAATTATAAAAATTTTTTTTTATTAAGAAAGAGGACAGTTATATGACGATGAATGAAAATACTTATACTGTTTTGTGGGTGTGCAATTTCTTTGACTTGTAATTATAAATTTTTTTTAGTCAGTTTATAAATTATAAGTTATTTTGTATAAATTATAATTATATTTCTAGACATTGGACTTTGCAATTATATTTGCATTAAGATGTGAGATATTGACATGCAACAAATTTAATGAACAAAAACTGAGACTGAAGGAGCACACACCAGTTCAAAAAAAAATTATGCGACACCACATGAACAGCAGAATTAAACAGACTAATACAACAATTAAGAGAATAACGAATCGTTAAGCCATCGACATCTGAATATAATAGCCCGGTTGTACTAGTGCCGAAAAAGACTATAGAAGAAAATAAAGCATGGAGGTTATGTATAGATTTTAAGCAACTGAACAAGAAACTAGTCACAGACAAATACCCGTTATCAAGAATAGACTCAATATTAGACAAACTTTAAAATCCTCAAGAAAATACACATCTTTTAGCACGTGAAAAGGAGCATTTCAATTTACCAGGTTACCTTTTGGACTAAACATAAACATAAGCATAAACAGCTTTTCAAAAATAATGTCAATAGCATTCTCAGGCTTAAGGGACAAAGCACTTCTTAACATTGATGACACATTGGTAATAGAAATATCAGAAAAACATCACTTAGACAATTTTAAAAAGAGATTTAAAATATGTCGGAAATATAACTTTTAGATAAACCCAATAAACTACCACTTTTTTAGAAGAGAGGTCACATATAGCTAACATATTATGCGGGACACGACATTTTTAAGGAGTATTACTTGAAAAAAAGTATAATACTTAACAATAAAGAAATATCCGACACCTATCCGACACATACCCGAACAGGTTCGTAGCATTTTGTAACTATTACAGACATTTTATACCAAATTTTGCATAAATACGCATACCTTTAAATAAGTTGTTGAAAATAAGAAACGAATTTTTTTGGTCGCAAGATTCATTTAAAGAACTTAAAACATCTTTGACCAAACCATCAATTATCAAATACTCTGACTTAAATAAACAATTTATTTTAACAACAGACGCATCAAATGTAAGCTGCTTATTAATTTTAAGTCAGAATTACAACGGAACAGATTTACCAATAACTTACACATTGCACAGCTTTAACAAAGAAGAACTTAACAAACCTATAATAATTAAGAAATTACTTGCAATTTATTTGGGAATAAATTATTTTAAATATTTTTTATATGGAGCACCAACAGTTTTGGTAAAACGTGATCATGAACCGTTAACGCATCTATTTTCAATGATAGAACCTACCTCGAAACTCAAGATAATCAGACTAGACTAAATAGAATACGATTTTAAGATTGAGAGTATATAACAGGAAAAAATAACTACGCAGATAGTCTTTTGAGAATATCATTGAACCAACTAAAGGACTTAGATGATGCTTGCATCTTAGTTACAAACAGAGCTCAATAAAGGGAGAAAGTCATAAAGACAGAACATAGGGAGACACAAGAGGAAATTAAATTACAGCTTGAGACCCACTTGCAAACAGTAAGAAACATACTAAATAATTTGAAGGCGCATAGACTATCAATTTTGTCTTTTGGAGCAAACCAAGTCTCACCTAGAAAGAGCATTCGAATAATAAAAAAAAACAAATGCACCAAGACTATACCAACAGAATTTAATCCCTTTAACTTAGGTCAATTTTTGGTACAGCTTAATCAGCTAGCGGTGAAGAGTGCAGTTTGTGAAGCAAAAGTATATGTAAGCTACATTATTTTTAAATTGTGCACAATATTGATAAATTTATAAATGAAGCAAATAAGATGAAAAATGTATACATATATGAAGTACCAGAAATAATCAAAGATGACAAAGAAAATCTCAGGAGAATAGAAGAATACCATAACCTAATATTTGGAGGTCACGTGAGAAATAATAGACTTATAACGAAATTAAAAGCAAGATTTAAATAAAAAAATATAAAAAAAAGTAAACAAATATATAAAGCATTGCCATAAATGTTTAATTAAAATTATTGTATTGCTTTGTAAACTGACGAAATACGCAGTAAAAAAACCAGCTCGTGGAATTGTTAGTTATTTTATAATGACATACGGACTTATAAAACAAATAAGGCAGATCAAAGTACGGAATACAAAAATGAAATAATGACTAAGTTAACTAAAATACTAAAAATCGCGCACAATTTTTCAACGGCATACCACGCTCAGTCAATAATGAGTTGTGAAAAACTACATAGGACATTAAATCAATATATAAGATCATTTATATACGAATGGAAATGAATACGAAAGGAAAGTTCTGACGAATGTTGCAAAATATTCACATATTGCTACAAAACCATCCCTAACAGATATCATGGTCACACTCCTTTTGAATTGTCGGAAAGAAAATTTGCCAGAAGATTTCACACAAGAAATTCAACCATAATATAACGTAGATGCCTATTATAATGAGCTACAATATAAACTACAATTTGCACATGATAGAGCAAAAACATTTTTATTAAAGCACAAAAAGGGAAGACAAGACATGAGCAAGCTAACAGCGGCATATCACAATTTTAAAACAAGAGACCTAGTTCTGATTAAAAGAGAAGACAATAATAAGTTTTATAGTCTTAATGTAGGTCCTTTCATAACAATAGAAGTAAATAATGCTAACTGTAAAATTAAGTTAGATACAGGGAAGGTTAGGCAGGTGCGTAAAAGGTTGTACATATGCTTCGGTAGACATACGCAGTCTGCGATGTGTATAGCATATAGCAGTCGGTAGACATAAGTAAACGCGGTGATAGCAATAAAAGAAAATAATTAGTGATTTGATGAACTGATAAAACAAATAAAGAATCGCGGCATACATAAACTATTATATTAGATGAGAAAGACGAAGTAATAACTATTTTTACTACTTTTTAAAATTAGAAATAGGACAATGCATATATTTATTATAAGTAGTTTAATAGGTAAATATTACTAACTTGAGGTTAAAAATATTCTCAGAATCCAAAAAGAAAGAGAGAAAGGTAGTACAGTAATCTAAGAGCAATTTTTTCGTTAGGAGAGATGGTGTGATATACTAAAATTCTTAAATAATGCTAATCACATTTTTACATTTCTCATTGCGTAATTTGAGCTGGGTTGGGAAGCAGAGTTGGGAAGAGATAGACGAGCAGATCATTATGATGGATCTTGAGAAACATGGGGAGACGATAGTTATAATAGGAGTATATGCTCCTAGTGACGATTCTGATACAAAAGTTAAGGATGAATTCTATGACAAATTGCTTGACGTGTTGACCCATGTAAACCGATCCAAAGAAATATGCCTATTAGGAAATTTCAATGCTCGGGTAGACAAAAAATTACAAGACAATGTGGTAGGAAGATATGGTGAAGACAAAATAAACAACAACGGAGAGCGACTCATTGATCTTTGTGAAACATTACAGCTTAAAATAATGAATGGATTTTATCAGCACAAAGATATACATAAATTTACCTGGGAACAACCAAAGAAAAAGATAAAATCTATAATCGACTATCTCATCCAACCAGAAAACAAAAGGCTCCAAACAAATGACGTAAGGGTGTATCGTGGTGCCGAATGCGGATCTGACCACTATATGGTGGTCGCAAAAATAACCATACACTACAGGAGAGTAAACAAGAACAAAATTGAACAGGAGAAGGTAGCAGCTTCCACAAAGATAAGATATAATATTGATAGCCTCAAACAAGAATCACAACAAACACAAATCACAACAAAGATATAAAAAATTGCATTCATCAGGCGGCCAAAGAGGCATTGGGGTACGAAGAAGCTGACAAAAGAAAAAATCCTGAGTGGTGGAACGAAGAAGTAGGAAAATTAATTAAAGACAAAAAAAAAGCTTATCAAACATGGCTATCTACGAAAGACTCAGAAGACCGCAGAATTTACAGCAGACTCAACAGAGAAGCAAAGAAGGAAGTCACTAAAAGAAAAAACGAAATGTGGGAAGAGAAATGCGAAGAGATGGACCGATGCTTAGGAGGAACCAAAGTGACACAAGCTTGGAAATTCATAAAAAGTATTAGAAAAGAAAGAAAAGATGAGGGAAATATAAACCTGATTCAAAATAAAAAGTGGGAAAAATATTACGAAACGCTATTAACAGAAAGTAGGCACGAATTTATGGAAAGACCTGACCATATCTCAATGACAGAAAACTCAGAGGTGCATACGATAAACAAAGAAGAACTGAAAAAAGAATTGAAACAAATATAAAATGGAAAAACACCCGGGCCTGGAGACATTCCCATCGAGTTGGTGAAACATGGACCGGATGCTCTTTTGGAAAGCTTAGTGAATATTTTTAATAAATGCTTAATTGAAGGCCAAACGATTCCAGACGATTGGAATTTGGCCTACATTAGCCCCATTTATAAAAAGGGAGACAGAAAAGAATGCGGAAATTATAGAGGCATTAGCGTAACTAGCTCGCTGGGAAGGTTATATGGTCGTATATTGAAAAGAAGAATAGAAGAGGAGTATAAAGAAATTGAAGAACAAAGCGGCTTCAGAGCAGGAAGATCGTGCGTGGACAACACATTTACCCTTCAACAAGTAATTGAAAAACGAACAGCTCGAAACCTCCCTACGCATCTGGTATTTATAGATCTGGAGAAGGCTTATGATACAGTTCCTTTAAAACTCTTATTTAGTGTCTTGACGAAAACGGACCTTAGTAAAACATATCTAAAAGCAATACTGAACATCTATAAATGTCCTCAAAGCACTGTAAAAACAGGAAATACTTTCTCAAGAGTATTTACAGTAACGAAAGGCTTGAGACAAGGATGTTGTCTTTCCCCCACCCTATTCAAAATATATATCCAAGAAGCACTGCACCAGTGGAGACAAAAATGTGCGGGAATGGGGTTGAAGCTTAACAACCATTATCTGACAACGCTGTTCTTTGCAGATGATCAAGTACTAATTGCAAGCTGTAAAGAAGATGCAGATTATATGCTTAGAAAGCTCAAAGATGAATACGAAAAATGGGGGATGAGTATGAATATGTCTAAAACAGAATATATGCGAATAGGCAGTGAAGACGAAGACCCGGATTTGGAAATTAGACAAATGAAAAGGTGCTACGAATACAAATATTTGGGAAGTATTATCTGCAGTAAAGGAACAACGGAACGAGATATAGACTATAGAGTGCAACAAGGCAGGAAGAGTGTTCAAATTCTGAATTCGATACTTTGGTCCAACAAAGCTACTATGAAAACTAAAATAACTATCTACAAAGTAATTGTAGAGCCCATTCTTACATATGGAGCAGAATGTTGGCAAATGACAGTAAAAGGAAAGAAAAAAGTTGACACAATTGAAATGGACTACCTAAGAAGAGCTTGCCGTATATCAAGAGTAGAACGTATACCTAATTCTGAAATTAGAAGAAAAACAGATAGAGTACATACAACTTCTGAAAGAATAGAAACTAGACAGTTAATATGGTATGGACACGTACAGAGGATGGACGACAACAGATGGCCAAAAAGAGCTATGGAATACAATCCAAGTAATAGAAGGAAACGAGGAAGACCAGCCAAGTCTTGGATACAAGGTGTTATGGAAACCATGAAAGACAGAGCCATTGATGAAGACACCTGGAGAGATAGAAAAAGATGGCGATCGAAATGCGGGAAGCGGCAGAAGCTGTAGGATCCCCGCTTATATATATATATATATATATATATATATATATATATATATATATATATATCATTGCGTAATTGTAATTGTTTTTAATCAAGAATCAGGGACGCTTTAACTGGGTTAAGTTTAGTAAATACAAACTTTAGCAAACACATCATTTTTGCATAGTTGCAAATAATTCAATGTAATCTGTTGTGGCCTTGCTTACATAAACACAATATTGTTTGATCACGTCGTTATATATAGAATTGAATATTAATTCAATTAAATAGAATTGACAGTTGAGTTGTACAGTTGAGTCGTAGAGTTAGGTTATTAAATTGGACTAATAATTAAGACCGATAACTTCGCAGTCGAGATGAAGTTCGACTTCAATTAGGTATTATTTTAAGCGCCGATTGTTCGAACGCTAATCAAAACTTGATTGTAATCAAATAGTTAATTACAGTCAAATACGTCATAGCAGCTGTAAAAATTATTAAAAATTGCTTAGTGTTATTATTGATTTGTAAATAAAACATGAAATTAACATCAGAAAGAGTTTAATTATGGTTTATTTTAAATTAAAACGCAAAATAATAAATTTGAATAAAATAAATTAGTCAACACAACCTCAAAATGTGAAGTATTTGATTTTAATTAAATATTTTATTACAATCAAGTTTTGATTAGCGTTCGAACAATCGGCCCTTAATGTTAACAATTAGTATGTAAAAGTGTTCACTTAGTATTTGTATTATAAATGAAGATTGAACTGCTAAGAGAAGTAACCTTTATTATATAGTGAACCAGTCCAGCTATTATGTATTACAAGACGAAACATTTTTTATATTATACTGGGACAATTAATACATCAATCTGATAGCTCACTTCCAGAAATCAACAGAAAAATGAAAGTGACTTTGGTATCTTTTGGTAAAAATGCATTTATATTCAAATCCACTCCACCTGAAAAAAAGCATTTGCACAGTGTATACTACCAATCACGGCATACGGCTGCGAAACTTTAACACTAAAGAAAGAAAGAAACTCAAATTCACTCAAATGTCAATGGAGCTATGCACGCTAGGTATAACAATGCGATATCGAAAAAGAATAGAATAAATTAGACAGAAAACCAAGGTCACTGATGTAATCTACAGAATTTTTTTTTATATTCGCTTTGGCTTGAAACCTTTGGCCATGTAATTACATATATAAATATTAGTATTCATTCATACAGGATTTTACAAGGAGGACACTTTTCACGCTCAGGAATTCATCAGGGCGGCTTAATTGTAACAAACAAGATATATACCACGGTTAGGTAGGTGGGCAACATATATGGTAAACATACAAAGGAAATGTTCACGCATACGATCAATTTTACAATCATACCTTTAATTTAATTTTTACAAGAAATAAAGGGCTTTGTATATAGCTCATGCTTCAGCAGAAGAAATGCTGGATTGATTATTTAAAATAAATGATTTTTTAATCTTCATTTTTGGTACAAAGTAAGCACTGGTTGTACATGTTGGTGATTTTGACCCGTCTGTATAGATCACAATATGATCTGAATAGCCACTTAAGATAAAATAAATACTAATTATGAACTTCCATTTGATTTACAGAAAAAGTTTCAGAATAAACAAGGAAAAGAAAATTTACCTTACTAAGTTGGATAAAAAAATTAATACCATGCTATTAGTTACAGCACTTTTAATTATCGAAAAATCTATGTACCTTTTTAAAAAATTATATCCTAAACCATTTTTGTTAGTACAACATAAAAGTTTTAATCATGTTTTAATTAAAATTTTAATTAAAAATATTTAGTAGCTATTATCTCTAGTAAAAATATTTAGTAGCCTGTTTTTAGCAGAATACGTTTATCTATGCCATCATGAAAAATACTAATATTTAAGTGTTATGAACGAAATAATTCCAATAGTGGTAAGGCTGATGGAACTATAAATATTTAAACAACAATTAATTATGTCAAAACTTATAATATACAGGGTGGTCCTTAAGTAATTAAACAAACAGAAACCGTAGATTCTTCACTTTAAAATATTACGGTTTAAGCCATATATATAATTTCGGTTTACAACGTTCTTCGACGTCTTCCGATTTCCAATCTCCATCTCATTCTATCGTTCCATAGATCGTCTTCCAGTTCTCTTTCTCTGATTTCTTTATCAACTCCTTCTCTCCAACTTCTTCTAGGCCTTCCTGGTCTTCGCCTACCTCTTGGTTGCCATTCAAGAATTTGTCTTGGTATTCTATTCTCCGGCATTCTATTCTATTCTCATGAATTTAATTCTCGGTTTAAGCCAACTTACTTTAATAAAATATTGATATTGAGAAAGATACAGGGTGTTAAAGTGGAAATTTAATATTTTATTTTTCGCTATAATTTTTAAGTTTGTAAATATTTTTGTACAAAAATTTACAGTTGGATGCCTTTGAGCAGTGTAAATTATAACTTTATACATACTTTAATGTAACTAATAGAGGGCGCCACACATACCACATGTGTATCATAAATTTGCGCTTAACTTTTTTGCTCTTTAAGTTAGCTCTATGTGTGTTAAAAAATAATAAAGATAAATTACTTCTACAAAGAAAATGTTTTGAATATGACTTTAATTTAACATAAAACGTAAAATGTTTAATGTAAAATCCTATTATTCTGCTATTTTGTCAAATTCTATTATTAATTATCCTGCTGGTATATTTATTTTATTTAATATTTCGTTAACTATTAACTTTAGTTAAAGGTATTTTATACCAAAATTTAGAAGTATTAATGTGTTTGTCTATTTTTTCTTCGTTGCCTGGAGTAATTGTCTTAAATCAGAATTATGCAGCTGATTTGTAAAATGCAATTATCTCGAAAACTGTTGAGTTTTGAAGTTATACCAGGTATACCTGTTTTTTTGTTAAAATAAGGTATCTTTAATATTTTTTGTCATAAATACAGATAACTTAAAGAGCACAATAGTTAAGTGCAAATTTATACCACGTATGTGGCATATGTGGCGCCCTCTATTAGTTACATCAAAGTGTGCATCAAATTATATTTGCTCATATTTAAAAATACCCAGTTGTAAATTTGTATACATAAACGTTTACAAACATGAAAATTATAGCGAAAAATAAAATTTTAAATTTGCACTTTAACACACTTTTTTAATATCAATATTTTATTACAGCAATTTGGCTTAAATCGTAATATTTTAAAGTGTAGAATCTACTGTTTCTTTTTGTACAATTACTTAAGGACCACCCTGTATATTTATATAATTTGTATTTATACCTAGTCAGGTAATGTTTTTGTGGATTATCTTAACGATTTTTATGATTCCAGAAATCCAATAATAAAGTCTAAATGTGTAATAAACAATTTAAACATCTCTTTGATGTAAACATCAAAGAGATGCTTTCAATATGTGTTATATCTATTCTAAATCAATAGTTCTATTTTTTGGCCACAGTTGTATTAGTTGGCCAAACCACAATAAAAACCGTGGTGAATTTTGGTCTTTTTGCATAATTCGTCTACAGTCTCCTCATCCTTTCTTAAGTTTTCAGATATTACCAAGTATTTGGTTTATCCGTGATTAACTTGGCGACAAACCGATCACTTTTGTCTTCAGTCTCAATTACTATATTATTTAGCGATTTAAGATATCGATCATATATCTCAATGTCGTCAGCATAAATATTACCTATTTGCATTTTAAAAACGGTAGATATCTTGGTCAAATTGGAAAAACTGCCTATTTCCTGCCACTACAGCATAAAAAACTGCCCAACAATCAGTCATCATCATTCTGGCTTTACAATCCTGTATGGGTCCTAGCCTTCTTAAGAATTTCTCTCCAGTCATTGCTATCCATTGCCTTTCTCCGCTAAACACGTATTACGCAAGGAACTTTGTTATGGGTCTTCCTCTTCTTCTCTGAGGAATGGATATAATATAATCAATGGACGTTTTTCTAGCTGGGTCATCATGTTATATTCGCATTACATAACCCTATCTCTAGTAAGACTCTCTAGTTTCTGCATTATTAAACATTTGTTGTTATTAAGATATAAAGATGCTATTTTTTCATTTATCTGTCATTTTGCTTACTTCCATAATTCTGTTAAAGAAAGTTGTTGTTAGTCAACTTTTTCCTATCCTTTCTAAAGCTGCCCACAGTTTCCAAGGGAAAACATCTAGCCCAACTGTTATCTTTTCTTTATTTTTTAAAGTACATGTGCAACTTTCTTGTTTTTATTTCTGATGGCCATTAATGCTACTCTCTCTGTTGTTGTAAGTCAACGTTTTCCTATCCTTTCTAAAGCTATCCACAATTTCCAAGGGAAAACATCTAGTCCAACTGCTTATCCTTTCTTTATTTTTTAAAGTACATGTTTAACTTTCTTGTTAATTTTTTGATGACCATTGATGCTATTCTGTGTCAAACTTTCTGTCAAATTTTTGATTTAATTAGACAAGCAATTATTATACTAAATTACCTTTCACAACTTATTTTGAATTTTATTTTGTTTTAAATATACCTTGCTTTTTACCTTTTGGAGATAAACATTGTTTATTTTGTTTTTCCCCTTCAGTATTTTGGTTTTGTTAATCCCGTTTTTTTAATCTCCAACGCACATGAAATTTGTTTGTTGACATACAATTGCTCTAACTCGTATATTTCAGTTAGTATGAATAATAAACTCTACACAATATAGTTCATTGGGATCGGGTTGGTAACAAGCTTTTAAAAACACAAAAGTATATAGGGAGATTCATTAAAAATAAAAATTATACACAGGGATAAACTTGCGTAAATCACCCTGTACATGTAAATCTTTGTTTAAAAAGCGCAAATTTAAATTTAAAAGCTGACGGTTCCTACCGTTTTTGATAATTTTTTAAAATGGGATGTATAACTTAAAAACTTCACCCTGTACTATTTATAATACCTGTGTGTGTGTGTGTGTGTGTGAGAGAGAGAGATGACATTAGACAAAAAATCTTTTTGCCACAGAAAATTGTTATAAGGATGTTTAAATTTTTATTTTAGAATCGTTTATAAACTTGATTAGAATATTATATATAGATTTGTCAGAATAAGATAACAGATTGCTGATGTTCACTGGTAGGCTAATATTGAGATCAATTAAATCTAGATATAGGCTTCGAGTCTGTTCCCTATGATTAGGACAATCTAAAAATAAGTGGTTCAAATCTCCGACAGATTTACCATCACAAGGACAGAAAGGGGTTTCATAGATTCCAATCCTATGCAGATGCTCTGGAAAGAGGCCATGGTTAAGTTTTAACCGGGTTATTAACGAAGAATGTACTTTATTATAGTTAAAATTAAAATGGGGAATATTTTTTGGTAAGCATGGATGAATAGAAAAGTAATGGTTTCTTGAAGACTTCTGAACCTCTTTATATTTTGACATCCATCTTTCCCTGCCAATACTCCTGATAATAGAAAAAAGATCTTTAAAGTAGTAAAAATTTGTAATTTCTGATATCTCAGATGTATTTTTTGCCATACCATCCACTAATTCGTTTCCAATTACTCCATTATGTCCTTTAACCCAGAGTAAAGTAACTGTTTTTTTTGTGAATTTTAGATCATGTAATAATTTTTTGATATCAAGTATAATGGAGTTTTGAAAACTATCCAATGGATGGCTACGAATAGCTTGTAATACTGCCTGAGAATCTGATACTATTACGATGTTCTCACAATAATGAGTGACACACCAAGTTAGTGCTTTCTGTATAGCAGCAGCCTCGGCTGTAAAAATAGATCAACATTCAGGAATTCGATATTTCTCAACATAATTGCTGTTTGAAACAAAAAAAGCGAAACCAGTACTTTCAACAGTTTTTGAACCATCTGTATAAATTATTGTTAAATCTTCCCCTAATTTGCTTAGTATGGATTTGAATATAATATTAGTTAAAATTGGCAAATCTGAATAAGAGGGCATTATAATGGTTGGTTTGTCTATCAGAACTTCAAAGTCTTGTATGTAAAAAGGAAATTTTGGAAGCTGTAATATATAAGATTGAAATGAATTCGTATCGATAAAAGATTCTGCAAGAGGAGGAGAATTTTTTATTCTCCAATAAGAATTTGTTAAATTTTCTGTCAAAAGTAAACCTATTTTGTGAACCATAGTTGTATTAAACGATCTGTATGTTATTAGACGTTTGTTGGCTAACATTTGCCTACGTATGTGTAAAGGTGGTTCCTGGGCTTCTGCTAGAACTGCTTGGTTTGGTGAAGACATCATAGCTCCTAGACAAATTTTTATTGATTTAAATTGTATTCTGTCAAGAGTTAATAGATTTGTTTTGCATGTTGAACCGTAAAGAACACAGCCGTAATCCAGAATGGATCGTATGTAGGATCTATAAAACATTAAAGAGATATTTTGATCTGCACCCCATCTTTTTTTAGAAACGAAACGCAGAAGGTTAATTCCACGCTCGCACTTTTGTTTTACGTACTTTATATGGCTGGACCACAAGAGTTTTTTATCTAGGATCATGCCTAGATACTTATACTCTTCTGCTAAGGGGAAATTATAATCACCTATCTGGCATTTGCCTGTGACTTTTTGTCTACGTCTAGTGAAACATACAATCGAAGATTTTTCTTGTGATATACTAAAACCCATTTGTTTCACCCACTTATCTAAGTTACTAAAGCTAAGTTTTAGATTCAACATACAATCTTCATAGGATTTATGGCTGGTATATAAACATATATCGTCTGCATATTGAATTATTTTGCATTTTTCATCCATCAAACCATGCAGATCTGCAGTATAAACTTTAAATAATAAAGGACTTAGAATTGAGCCTTGTGGGAGACCGTTATATAATATTCTTGGACCGTGTAATACATTTCTATGGTCCCGTAAGTATATTTTTCTATTCACATACAAATTTATTATATTTACAGATAATCTTTTATCGATACCACACCCCACCATTTTTGAATATAATATATCCAAATCAACCACGTCATATGCACCCTTTAAATCTAGAAACAAACATAGCATAAATTCGTTTTTTGAAAAACAGAGTTGAATATCCGTAACTAAATGTATGAGAGCATCAATGGTACCTCGACCTCTACGAAATCCATACTGTGAGTAGGGAAAAACTGAACTACTTTCAATAAAATGTTCTAATCTAAATTTTATAAGCCTTTCAAAGGATTTTGTCACACATGATAATAGAGAAATGGGTCTATAAGATGATGGAAGTTCTGGGTTTAAGTTAAATTTGAGTAAAGGGCATATGATAATATTTTTTAAAGTATCGCAATATTCTTGTTTCAACCACCAACTATTAAAGATTTGTAAGACAACATCTTTGGCATTTGACGGCAATTTGTCCAATATCTTATAAGTAAAACCGTCCAAACCGGGGGCTGTATTTCTGCTTTTTTTTAGTGCGAAATCAAGTTCTGAAGGAGTAAAAGGTTTTGACATGGAATCTACACTAGTATTAAAACGAAAAAATTCTTTAATCCTACCAACATTACCAGAGGCAGATGAAGGTGCAAGTTGGTCTAACATCTGTTTAATGAGATTTTCAGAAAGTTGAGGTTTTTTGTTGTACTGATAGTTATTGGAAATTGATCTGACGGTTGACCATATTTTTGAAAGAGGTGTGCTTTTGTTTAGACTATTTAAAAAATTTATCCAACTACTTTTTTTCTTTGTTTTAAATAATCGTTTGGTTTGGGCTGCTATATTTTTATAGTTTATGTAATTATTATAGTTACTTTGGGTTCGATACGCTTTCAATGCTTCTGATCGTTTTTTTATTATGAATGTACATTCCTCATCCCACCAATAAGGCCTTGGAATTGAGGGAGTAAAAAGTTTTTTTATGGGCATAGATTTGGAAGCAGCTAGAGAGATAGTCTGAAAGAGTAGGTCTGTCTCCTCATCGTTAGAAAGATTATTAGATGATAAAATTGTGGATAATTGTTTGTCTAAATCTGTCTGAAATAGCTTCCAGTCAGCGCGGCAATCGTTCCATTTTGTTGATGGATTAATTAGGAAAGAAGTAGGATTAATTTTAAGCTCTATTTTAATAGGAAAATGATCGGATCCCAATGTGTCGGGATATACTGACCAGTTTATACGATTTGTTAATGAGGCTGAGGTGATAGTCAAATCAACGGCAGAATGATTGCCACTCGCGGCGATTCTAGTAGGTGATCCGTCGTTTAGAGAAACTAATTCGAAAAAATCCATGCTTTCGACTAATATTCTACCATTACGGTCATCCGGGATCGGACCCCACATGTAATGGTGGGCATTAAAATCACCACAAAAAACTGTATTATTATAATCGAATTGTTCAAATAAATGTATCCAATCAGTATTTTCTACTCTGATGTCAGATGGTTTATATATAGACACAAAAGATATATTAATTTTGTTAAGTAAGACTGCACACACTTCTATTCCGGTATTAAAATTATAGTTAATGTTAATTATTTGATAATCAATGCCCTTTAGTATGAAAATGCCTACACCGCCATAGCCACTTTCACGGCATTTTGAAACAAAATTATACCCTTTTAATTTAAAGTCTATTTGGTTTTTCAACCAAGTTTCGGATAAAATTATAATATCTACATGAGAATTATTAATATAATTTATGAGACTATCCCTATTACTTACTAACGATCTACAATTCCATTGTAAAATATTTAAGGAAGATTGAGTAAGTTGACTGTGCATTTGGAAATTAATAATACGAGTGAATGCTTTCATTGTCACTCGTCGCTAAATTATCCGTTTCTCTGTTATTACCTGTTTCTTCTAAATTATTAGAAATAAGTTTTCTTAATTCATTTTCTAAATTGCATATAGGTTGAGATTGATTATTGGTATACATAAGTTGATTAATATGAGATGTGACAAGTAATATAAGTTTCTCTTTATAGTCAATAAATTCGTCCCTGTAGGGATTGGGTATTATAGGATTAGATTTAGGGGTAGGTCTTTTGATAGAAGTTGACGCAGAGGTATGGGGTAAAATTGGTGGAGAAGTTGCTTTACGTTTATTATTTGTAGAAATATGAATAGTTTTCCTTACCGGTTTATTTAATGTGAAATTAGGGACATTGTTAGACGAGGTAGGTAAACCGGGAAAATTGGAAGTGTTATTTAGAATAGAAAATCTATTATTAGTTATTATTTTTGCGTAACTTGGATTGTTATGTAATTGTTCTGCTTCTCTGAATGTTATATTTTCTGATGCCATTATTGCTTTGATTTTCTTCTGTTTTTCGTATATTGGACATTTTCTAGACAACGAGGTGTGATCGTTGGTTTTACAATATATGCAATGATTATTTTCATTACAAGTTTCTACAGTATGGGTGGTGTCTGTACATTTTTTACATCTACTGTCCTTAGATTTACATTGTTTTGAGGAGTGACCATATCTGAGACATTTATAGCATTGCACTACCGGGTGTATGTATGGATCTACTGAAAAGTTGCATAAATTAATTATTATGTTTTGTGGAACCTCGTTTCCCAAAAATTCTACAATTATCATTTGTCTTGGTACTAATTGAGTTGTGCCATCGTTGTTCGTTACTTTTCGTTGCATCCTTTGAACATTTACCACTTGTCTCTCGGATATTATCGCATCCTTTAAATAATTCTCCGAAAAGAAAGTATCAACCATACGGACTATGCCTTTTCTATGTGTATAAAATTTTGGAATATAAGCTATAAGATCATTTTTATTTATTAAATCATGATTATTTTATTTGCTATAGAATAAGTTTTAAAAATGACTTTTACCCTATTAATGCCAACTGTTTTTATATCAAGTACATCATAGTTAATGGACGAATCATTTAATAAAAAATGTCCTACCTTCATTGGAAATAACCTACCGATATTTTTATTTTTGTGTTCAATATATACAAAGAATGGGGCCTTATCGCTGGGTTTATACCGGTTTTCAAAATCAATTAAAGTATTTACAGACTTGTTATCATCAATATTAGTTTTTTCAGACGTGTTTACGGAATGTAATTCATCGGGCGGTCTATGACCTCCAATAGCATCTTCTTCCATACTTAGATTTTTTGGAATACCAAATTATGGGCCTAATTTGCACTAAACAAATTCACAAAATAACACAATAGCGATCACTATCAAACTCGCACCGACAGCAATATCAAAACAAACCGTTCTCTACGGCTATCGACTCGGGTATGTTTATAATACCTAGATACTACATTATAATTTCGTTATGATCAGATTATTAAGAAACTTAAAAATATACAGCCTGTATCATTCAAAATAAAGATTATAGACTATGCTAGACTGAACCACCCTGTGCATTTAGATTTATATTTAAAAAGTGCACATTTATATTTAATAGTTGACTGGTGTCAGCGTTTTTAATATTTCCACCTACCATCCAAAGTATACATTTGCTAGCCTCATTGTAGATAGCAAAATCGTACTTTTTCTCCTTACAACCGGTTTCACGAAGTAAAGTTACCTTGCGGTTAAGAGATAACCAGCGGTTACCCCGAAATATAAGTTTCACAATATAAGGTCAACAGTTCCGGTTGTGGTTAACCTACAAAATTTTTAACCCAAAGTAAAAGCGGTGGTTTAGAGCTTGACCAGGATATCCTAACCTAATTTCGAATTTCGTTTTGCTGACATTGACAGAGTGTAGACTGTAGACAGACACGTAAATTATTAATTAATCAGATATGGATATGATGTAAATGCTTTTAGCAGTGATGAGAAAGCTGTCAGACCAAGAACCATTAGGCACAGAACAAATCATTTTGAAGAACTAGACTATGAAGATTTTTTCAGTCGGTTTTATTTTTTTATATATTTATATCAGTATTTATAGATAATAAGGCTATTACTAATAATCCTTTGTTTGTATCCCGATCGTATCGCATACATACTTAATAGTAACAAGTAATAAAGTACACGACACGGTTCCTCCAGCCGAAAATGGAGAACACTAACCTCGATCCTGATAAACCTCCTGACCCCCCGCCAGATTTAAGTGGGAAAAAAATTAATAACCAATATAATATATATGATTCCGGTCCGTTCGAAGTATATGTACAGGGAAAAGACAAAAATATAGGAAATTTTCACATCTTAAGTATTGCTAAAACAATATTTAACCTAAACCTGCAGCAAATTATTAAATTTAACCGTAAAGGGAAAAACCCTAAAGGGATTTTGTAATTCTAGTCAAGGGAGTGAATGTTAAAAATATGATATCAAAAATAAACAAATATTTAGCCAATCTTGAGGCCTAGCTTCTTCTTAAAGTTCCATCTCCTATCGGAGGTTGGATATCATAACGGCTATGGTCACTTTGTTAGCTGCTGCTCTGAAAAGTTGTAGTGAACTACAGTTAAACCATTCTCTAAGGTTTTTCAGCCAGGAGATGCGTCTTCTTCCTACGCTTCTTCTTCCTTGGATCCTTCCTTGCATAATAATTCTCAGCAGCTCATATTTTTCTCCTCTGGTTATGTGACCCAAATATTCTAGTTTTCTTCTTTTTATGCTGTTCATAATTTCTAACTCCTTATTTAGACGTCGTAGTACCTCAGCATTGGTAATCCTTTGAACCCACTGAATTTTTAATATTCTTCTGTAACACCACATTTCGAACGCTTCTATTTTCCTTATGTGTTGTTTCTTCAATGTCCAAGCTTCCATTCCGTATAGTAAGATAGAAAATATGTAACATCTTAGAGCCCTCAATCTGAGATGCAACTGAAGGTCTCTGTTGGTAAGCATTGTCTTCATTTTCACAAATGCTTGCCTTGCAGTTTCAATGCGGACTTTGATTTCTCTGCTTTGGTCATTTTTATCATCAACCCAGGTTCCCAGATATTTATATGTCTCTACTTTTTCTATTTGGGTTTGCTCTATCATTAATCTTTCATTTCCATGTTGCGTTTTTGAGACAATCATGAATTTAGTTTTTCTCTTATTTATTTTTAGTCCGTATCTAATGCAATAATCGTTAATTCTATTTACCAATTCTTGTAGCGATTCCAGGGTGTCTGCCATTATAACGGTGTCATCAGCGAATCTTATGTTATTTACTATTCTTCCGTTTACAGAGATTCCATCACCCAGATCCGCTATCGCTTCCTGGAATATGGCTTCACTGTACACGTTAAACAGTAATGGTGACAGAACACAGCCCTGTCTTACTCCTCTCTTTATATCTACATTTTCGGACTTTTGTTCTTCTATCTTTATATTGGCCTTTTGATTCCAATACAGATTGATAATGATTCGTAAGTCTCGTCTGTCTATATCTTTGTCTCTCAGTATTTCTATTAGTTTTTCATGTCGGACCCTGTCGAATGCCTTCTCGAAGTCGATGAAACAGGAATAAATATCTAGGTTCATATCTAAGCATCTTTGAGAGAGGACATTAAAAGCAAACAATGCCTCTCTCGTTCCCAGTCCCTTGCGGAACCCAAACTGAGTATCATCCATATCATCTTCTAGTTTTCTATATAATCTTCCATGAATCACCTTTAGAAATATTTTGAGGGTATGGCTTATTAGTGATATTGTCCTATAGTCTGAACAATCTTTGGCATATACTGTTTTTGGTATTGCTACAAAGGTGGACACCAACCATTCCTGTGGGCCTAGCTGGACAATTATAATTTGAACATTTCTGTGGGCAAATCTAAGCTATCTTGTTTACAAAGGGTAATACCAAAATAATGCCTGGAAATATCAGTTATAAGAGACAACATATAGAGTGGGTAGATAAAACTAAATACCTAGGAATGGTTTTACAGAAGAACCATAAATGGAAGGCACACATTAAGCAGCTGGAAGTTAAAATAGGTAAAGCACTGAATATAATGCGTGCCTTGTGTGAAACATGGTGGGGCAGTGACCCAAAAATTTTAAAACTGATCCATGAAGCACTTATCCTAAGTCAGTTAAACTATGGGGGTTAATTCCTATCTACATGCCCTAAATATACATTGAAGAAACTAGATTAGATGCACTACCAAAGTATTCGGATTATCACAGGATACATGAAGTCAACTCCAATCCAAGCATTGTTATCAGAGTCTGGAGAACTGCCATTAAAATACAGAAGAGAATGGCTCACAACAAAATTTTTGCTAAAAAATCTAAGCGCTAAAAACAACCCTGTCATTAAATCAATCATTGAATTAGAAGCACTTTGTAATATGGACAATAAATACTGGAGAAATAAGGAAAAACCCATATTGATAGCAACTATCAGAAAAATCCAACCTTATTTGCAGAACCTATATTCCAGTAAACTTCATTCCTGCCATGAATATGAATTAAAATTACAATTTAAACTATTAGGAATTCTGAATGAAAACATTACAAAAAATTAATTCAATCTTATGCATTTTGTGAACTTAGTTAAAAAATTCCATTCATACAAAAAATTCTTTATAGGTGGCTCAACGGACACAATGGAAAATGCAGGATTTGGTTTTTTTCCCCAGATATAACCTATTAATTTTCATCTAAACTACCCAATTATACCCAAATATGTACAGCAGAGGTAACCGCGATCAATCATGTAGTCCAAATTATACGAGAACGAAATACAGAACAGAAGCCATTATTTTTTCTGACTCCAAAAGTGCACTACAAAAAATAAAAAAAAAACAGGGTTTGCTAAAGACACAGAACACATATCGTATTTAACGAAAAGAGGAATTATCCTAGCAAGGAACAATAATATCAAAATCTTACTAGCATGGATCCCAGGACACACTGGTATTACTGGAAACTACAAGGCTGACTAACTTGCCAATATAGGTCGTTCCCTGAATATTCCCATGAATATCAAGCTAGAGTTTTCAAATTTTACACTCTACTTGAAAAGAGAGATATGGTCTAACTGGGCAGCTGAACGGTACGAAGGATATGGCACAAGTAATTCATTCTATGCCAAAATTAATAAACGAATCCGCACACTACCATGGTTCAATAAATTAACATATATCAGTGGGAGACATTTAACTACAATCATCAGCATGAGAAAAGGTCATTGCTCATCCCCTCTTCATATATTTAGAATTGGAGTCAAAGATGATCCTTATTGCGAATGTGGCCAAGTGGGAGGCTTAAACCATATTTTATTAGAATGTCGCTTAAATCAAAACCTACACTTTGACTTGTATGGTATACTCACAAATATTAATGAAAATACAATAAACACCTTATGTAACTTTATTTCTACCTTTAATATTAAATTATAAACTATGATATTCCTTCTTTCAGTCCTGGGTGCTTGTACTTTATCCGTCGGTAGCATTTCTGGTGTGTGCAAAGCTTGGACGCTACCCCCGAGCGAGAAAAGTTTATACCTTTGTTGTGTTGTCTTACTATTATTTTAGCCTGTGAAGAAAAAAAAACAGCACAAGTATACATGTATAATAATGTAGATTATGTAGAATACTACATATTCTACATACATTTACATACATATATATGTAGAATAACCTAAAACAAACCAAGGAAGAATATAAGTGTAGGTAGACACTGATTGCTAAAGCAAGACAAAAAGTGTCTACTCTCGAGGTAAACTTGGTAAATTGTCTAGGACATAGCCCAAAAAAGAATCTTCTTCTTAAGTGCCTTATCCGGTCCGGATGTTGGCGATCATCAAGGCTATCATGGTTTTGTTGACTGCTCTGCGAAACAGCTCCGCTGAGGTCATCCCAAACCATTGTCGGAGATTTTTCAACCACGAGATACGACGGCGTCCCGGTCCTCTTCTGCCAAATACTTTACCCTGCATAACAAGTTGAAGAATTCGATATTTTTCTTCGTTCCGCATCACGTGGCCGAGGTACTCAAGCTTACTTACTCAAAAAAAAAATAAGAAGAAGAAAAACTCCTAGGGTTAACCACTGATTGTGAAACTAGCCGTTAGGGATACAAAGTACTTTTACTTCCTAGGAAGTAAAAGTGAAAGTGACGTCCATGGTATGTCATCGATGAATTGACTTATTGACGCCCTATACCACATCCTACTGTATAGGTATCTAGACATTTTAACGTTCATTTATAGAATACTATAGTAAATTGCTATTTTGATTTAATAATTTTTACAGTTTACTGCAACTTATAGATTCATCCGGTTTCCGAATTTATGATTTTAAATTTTATAGCCTGCTAAGGTCGATTGACAGATTATACACGGTTCACAATTTGTTGATAGCTCACTACAAGTTTAACCCTAATTAGAAAACTGAAATACAGAGAGGATAGGTAATACGATATAATAGTAAAAACCAACCTAAAACTGACGGTTTAAGACGTTTTCGACTAACCCACCTTATATCTGAAGGAATACAATAACTTATAATCCTATTACGGGGGTATTTTGAATGGTTAGAAATGAACGACCAGTGTCGTAGAGTATATGATTGAAACATTTATTTGAACTAAATAAATATATTTTTTAAATTGTACTTATGTAAATTGTATTTTTTAATAAAACTTATTTATTTTATTGAAAAATAAAAAGTTTCTTGCCATTTGTAAAAGATACATTTATTTAATTAAGAAAAAAGGCGCCAAATGTCGCCTGGCAAAATTTCCAATGTGTTTTAAATGTATCCATTATTTTCGAATCCGGAGAAAACTAATAAATATTTTTGGAAAATTTAAACGCAGATTGAAAGATTACATTATTACTCAGGGCAGAAAGTCCCTGAAAACTTCTACAATGTTTATTTTAATATATTATGTAACAGGGATGAAAATAAAAGAGAAAATATAGTATAATTTTTAATTGAAAATATTGCATGCAAAAGAAACTTTTTATTTATTCTAAAAAATATTTCATTCTGCCTTTAAATTTTTCAAAAATGCTTTTTAGTTTTCTCAGGATTTGAAAAAAAAAATGGATACATTTAAAACACATTGAAGATTTTGACAGGCGACATTTTGCGCCTTTCCCCTTTAATACCTTACGATTACAACTACTATTACTTACCTTATATAATTACGATTAGAAAACTATTCAAATTCAAAATAAATAGGATTAACTTCGGAATCCGAGTCGTCTTGACGGTTAATAATTAGGTTAATAATCTCTACGGTCGCATCAATTACGTTATCAAGATCCCACATTTTTTGTTCTTCTTCTATTACATATCTTACTGCATCTTTCCAGTTTTGTTTTGTAATATGTTATAAAGACTCGTATAACAATTCACGTACAGCCTCTGTATTTTATATGACGTATTTTTTCTAGCCACATAACTTTTCATTTGCGCCCAAATTCAATTGGATTTATTTCGCAGTGGTTATTGGATGTTTCGCCTTTCCGCCATTTTGTCAACTACGTATTTCTTGAACTTAGATTTGTGTTGCCGGGCAATTTTTAGAAGTTCTGCTTTTACCATTCCATCTTCGTAAGGCAGATACTTATTCCGCAGCCAGTCAAGAATATCCTGTTTCTTCCACGCAGTAGTTGGAAGTCTTTCTACTAGTCGTGAATGATAAAGTGCATTATCTAATACTATAATTGAATTTGGTGGTATGTGTTCAATCATTTGCTCAAAATACTCTTCGAAAACATCAGCTGTCATCTCCTCGTGATAGTCTTTTGTGCTTTTGGAATGAAATTCCAACAAACCATGCTTAACAAATCCTTTTTCACTGCCAATGTGAGAAATTATTAATCTACTGCTTTTACCAGAAGGTGAGGAGATACCAGTAGACCAACCTTCCATAAAGGCTTGCCTGGAGCTTAATATATTTTTATCTGACCAAATTTTTTTTAGAGTATGACCTAAGTTTACCCACGTTTCATCTTGGTAGAAGATGGGCCTTTCTTCAGCCCGGAATTTTCGTATGAATCTTAGATAATTTCTTCTCCAACATCATCTTCTCCCCCCGGTCAATCAATCAAAAGTGATTTTCGGTCTGATTTCTCCCACCGGAAATATAATTCTTTTAAAACTTGCCACAATTTAGTTCGTCCGATATGAGGCAAATCCGGGTCGTCTCTAACTTCTTGTAAAATTTTGTTTAGGTTTGGTATTTCTTTTTTGAAAAAAAATCCATGAATTTTCCTTCGAATACCATTTTTGGCCAATTCATCAATTTCAATAGGCTTTTTCCCTTTTTTTAAGTTTTCGTTTGTGTTTGGGTTAGCTATACCGTGTTTTTTTCTTTCTGATAGGAACCTATATAAAGTTGACTCTCCTACGCCAGTCATGTTGGCACAACTTTCGACTATGTTGCGAACAGTGTTTGTGGGATTCTGAGAAACCAGAGCATTGTGAACATTCAGGACAATAGTCTTCTCTCATGGTGAATAGACAGACTTACTGACTGTACGCAACAGTACCGGTGTAAAACTTGATGATGTTGATGATGAAGCCATCACAAACAATCCAACAAAACAAGCACGAGCGAAAGGTACGTATATGTTCGTAGGTATATGGAATAAAAAATCACTCACGCACTGGATATAACTCGCAAAAGAAATATTCGAGACGCTAATTACTGCCGTAGACGCGGAAACACCGACGAGCCGTAAATTACATGCGATCAAAAACGTACTAAATAAAAAAATTGTTTTCGTTCGTAATAACTTCACCCTTTCAAGTTAAGTTTCGAATATAATTATATTATTAAAAATCTGGGGAATTCCATCTTAATTATCTTGCAACGAATAGTACATTCGGATATGAATTCCAGGTTTTCTAGTAAAGTGATTAAACGCGAAGATTGGTATTGAAATATCCAAAGAGATAAGGTATTCTTATTTACAAAATTGTTAAAGGTTAAATTCTTATTTTTATTAATATAATATAATAACCAACATTAGTCATGAAAGTTTTAATTGTTTTTTGCTAAATATATTAGTATTAAAATATTATCAATATTATATATAACAGTATTAAAACATTATATTATTATTTAATGAATAAACACCTTAGGAACGCCTATGATTTACGACCGTTTTATGAGTTTCAGGCACATTTCGTGCTCTCGACAATTTGTGAACAGAGAATAGTAGTTTCAATGTGTGTACACATAATATACAGTGTGGAAACCACTTATGGAGTAAAATTGTTTGTGTCCTTATTTTGGGAAATAATAAAAAACGTTGAGATACCTTAACTTTTAAATTTAAATGAGCGCTTTTTAAACATAAATTTAAATGTACATGGTGATCCACGCAAGTCTGGCATACTCCATAATCTGTATTTTAAATAAAACACCCTGTATATTTTTATGGTTTTAAAAGCTCCTTAACAACCTGATCTCAACGAACTATTTCGTGTAGGGTCTATTATGAATATTACAAGGTGAAATTTTGAAATTAATTATAATTTTCTTCAACACAATTAATTCATAAAATACCCCAGGTAATTGATTGGATTACATTAAAATAAATGCTCAAAATGTTCTTAACCTTTTTTTTTGCAATAACACACTCTCCTAGTAAACTCGTCCCGAACTTTGTTTAAAGTTTGAAGTGAAATATTCCGTATTTCTGTAGTTATCCTTTCTTTGAGGTCTTCAATGCTAGTTGGTTGTGTTGCATATACTTTGTTCTTGAGATAACACCACCGAAAAAAAATCGGAAGGCGTAAGATCTAGCGACCTTGCTGGTCACTCAATAGTACCCCTTCGTCCAATCCATTTATTGAAGATTTTATTCAAGTAATTTCTCACCACTAAAGCGTAATGGGGTATTGCACCGTCCTCCTGGAACCAGACAGTTTCATGCGGTAGGGTCGAATCTATTGGATTGGGATATTAAGTTAGCCAACTGAGAAAGAACATCGTCTCTTAGCATGCTAAGGAACTTAAGACCAATAATATGATCTCCTACAATACCTGCACAAACATTAAACTTTTGATGATACTGAGTTTGTGTCTCACGCATCCAATGAGGATTCTCCGCTGATCAATATCAATACAGTTTTGTCGGTTTACCTCTCCATTCAATGTAAATGTTGATTCATCAGAAACAAGAGTTGTGCCAAGAGTTATTTTATTTGTGTTAATTTTATCCATCATTCTTTCGCAAAAATCCATCCATTCTCTTCAAGATCGTCTTCTATTAGCTCCTGCACAAAAGTCAATTTATATGGATGAAGTTTTTCTTCATTGAGACACCTTAGGATAGTTGTGTGACTCACATTATTTTGACGTGCAATTTGACGTGAACTTGACGTTGGATTCTCTGTGACACTTAACAAAATATCCACTTTCACCTCATCTTCAATGAAGTTCTGTTTTCCTTTTAATGGTTTGACATGTCCAAGTTCTCTGAATTGTGCATAAATTTTAGACACAGTACCTTGTGCAATATTAGGCAACTGATGATACCTTTGATTAAATAAGTTTGCTACTTCAACTTGACTTCTACAATTCTCCCCGTAACCGATCATCATTAAAATCTCAATTCGGTGGGTCTCAGTTAAATATTTTATTTCTATTTCTGCAAGAAATTAGCTTTTAATTAGGAATTTATTACTTTAATGTAAAATGTCAACACACCAACAACTGATTGATAACCATCCGCATTATTTACCGATTTAGTTTAATTTGCAGACTATCTAGACAGTTTTTACCTATTCATGACAAAAAATGTTACTACACAGAAATTTTCCCCAATATACTGACACTTAGAGTAGAAGTGTATTGTCTGTATTTAGCTAATTTAAAATAATACCATAGCCCGTGATAAATTATTAATTTCAAAATTTCACCTATTATTATTCATCATAGACCCTATATGATATAGTTCGTTGAAATCAGGTTGTTAAGAATCTTTTATATACATAAAACTATACAGGGTGTTTCATTGAAAATAAGGATTATGGAGTATGCCAGACTTGAGTGGATCACCTTGTACATTTAAATTTATATTTAAAAAGCGCAGTGTCCTAGAGTTTTTGTGTGTGTCTGTGTGTCCCAAGGACACAAACAATTTTATTCCATAAGTGATTTACACAGTGTATATCTACAGAATATAAATATAAATATTCAAAAACGAGATATTTTGGAACAAGTTAATGTAACAGTACAATCTTTATAACCTGAAAAATCCAATGAAAAGTACGAAAAACTGTATTTACATTTTAAGCAATGTACTGAAGAAAAGCATATTCGTACTTACTCAGAAAATTTTATTTTGGGGTATTTGTCGATATTAGCAAATACGTTAAAAGCCTCTTTATTGTGGTCCAAATATTGGATGCTACGTACCATTGTCCTCCGGGGCGTGTCAGCCGGGAGCTGACAGCCGTGCCGGACGCATCAAGGAATTTGGATATCGGTCAAAATACTTGGGAATTCTAAGTTTGGCCAAATCCAAATTTCTAATTGATTCGATGCAGGGAAATTCCACTTTCGCTACGTAAAACAAAGGATTTGTTTTACATAAAAGCAGGTAGATTTTCTCTCATCGATCAGTCGAGCTTGCCTCTTCTACTGTAGAGCTAGTCGGTGCTATTATTGTTCCAACTAAGTTATTGTTTTATTTCTGATTTCCTGTATACCTTTTTATTTTAGCATTATTGTATATTCAGACCTTTTCAGGTTAGAATATTACTTTGATCTATATTTGTTCATGTACTGATTGTTTGATATTTTATTTGATTATTTTGATTGTTTATTTTTCGTATTTTGTGTCTAAGTTGTTCTTCCGTAAGTTAAGAACACTTAGAAATATTTATCGTGCTTTTTCTATTTTATATTTTGATTTGTACTTTGTCTAAGTAGTTCTTTCCGGTAAGTCAAACAACTCTTAGAAATATTTTCATAATCATTGTTGCATTATTATTTCCGATATTTTATCTAAGATATTTTCTTTCTTAAGTTAAGAAAATACTTAATACATTTGTTTCTTTCATTTTTTATTTTATGCTAAGTTGTTTCTTCCGTAAGTCAAGAAACACTTAGCAATATTTTCACATCTTTTCTATATTTGATTTTTCTTATTTTCTATTATACGTCGTTTCTTCCGTAAGTCAAGAAGCACTTATATATATTTGTGAATTTATTTTACTATATTTGATTCTCTTGTTTATTTTCTGTTCTAAGTTGTTTCTTCCGTAAGTCAAGGAACACTTAGAAACATTTTTTCTTTGCATTATATTTTTATACCATTTAATTTACTTGTTTACTAAGTTATTCCTTCCGTAAGTCAAGGAATACTTATATCATTTTTACCTATCTGTTTTCCATTTTTGCTCTGTTACTTTGTAACTGTTTCTTGGAACCGTTCCCTATAACAGATATTTGTCACTGGAACTGTTATTTATAACAGCGGTGGTATTTAACCTTTCTACTAGCGACAAACCAAAGATGGTGAATACCCGATCCAATTCCGGGGATAGGAAGAAGCCCGAAGAGCCGGCGATGGGTCCTACAGGCCCAAATGCCCCCTCTCGGCAACATGGCGCCCAACAAACAAAACCCGAACTCACGACCCCAGGACCGTCTTCGAGCCAACCTGCTACAGCTGACTTTATCTCTGCCTTGATGCAAGCGATGGCGGCCCTATCCACAACACAAGGCACTGCACCCCAGATGCCTCAGCCTGAGACACCGAAGTCCAGGATAAATTACACGAATCCCCCTCAGTTCTCAGGCCGGGACACCGAGAATCCGCTCAGCTTTTCGACAAAAGCTGAGAATTTCTTAATCAAACATAACGTAGACGAGCACCAATGGATCGACTACCTCATAGACAACTCCCTCCACGGCGATGCGAAGAAATGGGCTCAGAAATTCTCATACACGGACCTGCCATACACCACATTTCGAGACCGTCTTCTAAGGAGATACAATGACCCTGCCGCAATTTCAACCCTGACGTCGAAGCTTCATGGAGAACATCAACGTAGGGACGAATCCACGGAGGAGTTCATTAACCAGAAATCTGCCTTATTCAGACCTCTCATGCCACATACCAGCGAGGACCAGAGGTGTATAACGATAGCGAACTTACTGAGACCCGACATCGCGATCTGCCTGAGAGCGAACATCCCCAGGACCGAGGAAGACCTTCTGACAATCGCCCAGGGCATGGAATCTGACATCCGCCGGACCGGCAAACCCCAGCAGCAGCAGCAACAACAGCCGTACCGTCCCCCACGTCAGGATAACGCTTCACGACACCCTGAGGCGATAGACGAATGGAGGAACCCCAGTGGACAGTACAGGATGCCATCAATGAACCAACCACCACCTCCAACCCCACAGAACCAGGGAAACGCCAATCGGGGTGCCAACTGAACCCTGTTGTGACGATGGTGCCCCAACTGAATCCTATTCAGGTACAACCCTCGACAACAGGCCTCCCCCAACTCTATGGAAGGATCAACGGGCAGCAAGTGAAGATTTTGGTCGACACCGGTGCCTCCGGGAACTTCGTTCACCAGAGGTTGATCCAGAGACGGGACCTGCACCGAGGACCAGGACTGGTTCAGTTGGCATGCACGGGCAGCACATCCCGCACCCTAGGGACTGCTGCAGTCAATATGAACATTGACACTCTGGACACGACTGTAAACTGCATGGTTATGGAGGATTTGAACCACGACGTTGTGTTAGGGATGCCTTGGTTGGAGCAGGAAGAGGCCAATGTAGACATACCCCGAAAATGTCTACACGCTGGTACTGCCTGCCGAACCACCATCTACTGGGCGACCCCAGCAGAAAGGCAAGCCAAACCACAACAGAAATAAATAGAGAAATAAATACAGAGAAAGTAAATAAATTTTTATTAGAAGCCCCGATCATAATTGTTTATTATTGAAGATAATATGTTTCTAAGAATTAAAAAATTATATTAAAAACTAACGGCAAATATTGTATTAGAAATAAGCTTATATTCATAATTCCACAAAGTCCTGGTAGCTTAACGAGTTGTGCGACGATCACTTTACTTGCAAATTATGAAGCAAATATTTTCGCTTTAAAGCAACACGGAGATTGGAGATTAAAGTCTTTTGCAAAAAAGCGAACAATTTCGGACCAAATTATGGGAGTCACTGAATTTAAATAAGTAGATTGTAATCAGCCAAATACGAGTATTTCAGAAAATACCAAGTGTTGTGAATTGTCTTCTTTCTACAACACAAGAAACCAGACGTTAAACTGGCTAAGTTTGTGAACAATTTCTACGTCGAACTAGTAATAATAATCCTTTGTTGTATTTAACGGCATTTAATTTTACATTGCATTTTAGTTACAAAAATGTAGTTTATAAAAGCATTTAACTAACACTAACTATTTATTTATTTGCTATGTGTACGCAGGTAAGGTTTACGTAGGGCTCATGTAAAAACTATCCGCTTGAGGATCGAGTACGAAGTATGAGAGAGTAATGTAGGAATGTAGGAACTAACTAGTGTTTGACACGAAGTCCGGTTACGAAGTCTACTTTTCCGTATGAGCACCGGAAACGAAGTCTTAGAGAAAAACAACCTCCAACTTTTCAACGGTTTGTAACGAATTTAACGAACTTTACATGTCCAAAACGGCGGATTCTTAAAAACCATTTTTTTATTTATTGCGAAGAACCTGCATAAGGTTTATGACCCCTTTACGAGTTCCGATAACGAACAAATATAGATGACTCAGTCTAGGTAGTCAAAAAACTTGTTTTTGTAACGAATTAGCTAAGCAGCAAAAAATATTTATGAGCAGTTGTCGTCGTAAAAATAATCTTTTTTATATTAAAAAGGGGTGACTTCGCAGTTACATAATATTGAAGTGTGTAAAGAATCTGTTTTTAGCGGGAGTCTGAACGAGAAAAAAATCATTTTATTTAGGTTGAAATATATTGACAAAAAGAGAATATATTTTCGTCTTTTCTTAATAATTGTAACAAAATATTGAGGGATTATTGGGAATATGTTAAGACTTTAATACCAATAATAAAAGTGTTAATTAAAATATCACACAATCTACGTTGGCTTCAGCTTTAACTTCTAGAGCTATTCAAATAACCACTGCTCAAAATTGCAAATTTTACATTAATATTAATAATTACTCAACCGCAAATAAACCGTTATATAAAAAAATATTTAAAAATAAAAAAAAATAGCTTGTTATTTGAGGGAAATGGAAAAATCTGTGGAATTGGATCACTGCCTGACGCGTAGCGGAGGAAAGGAATGAGAAACATCATTCTCGGGAGGAAAAGTAGCACTTTGCTCACTTGTTACACAAATAGCTATTATTCCATACACAGCCAAGTAGTTTCTACGCTGTATATTATGTATGTTGATAACTGTACATTTTTGCACATAATAAGTTGAATTTTTCACATTTTAAAGAATGTTAATAATCGCTATGTCTACCATATTATCTTAAAAAAAAATCGGTTGCCTGTAAAGTCGGTTTTACGGGCGAAGATTTTACGTGACAACGTCTTTTTCTCGGTAGAATATTTATTGATATGAATATTATTAAATTGCACAATAGGAACAAGGAATTGAATAACATGAATAATTTACTTAACACTATCAACATTTGTCAATAGTATGACATAACCTATAAACTCAAAATCCACAAGGAATCTACGTTCCTGTATTTGGCTGTATACCATATATTAAAAAATTTATTAAAAATCCTTTGTAAAAGGTATATAATTTTTAAAAACCCAAATGGGTTGTTATAGACAAAACGTTTTCGGAATCCATTATTCCATCATCAGTGTCCTATAAAATATATAACCACTTAATTAAAGAGAACGTGAAGTTAAAATTTTGACTAAGGTTAATGAAAAGTGTGGTTAATACTTACTAGGTGCACATGAGTGTAGCCACTAAATACATGGGTAAAAACCCGTTAACAAAAATTTAGTTACATTTGTTTTACATTATATTATATAAATTGCTAGGATGCTAAAGTTACCGTTGGATTAGGTAACATGGCGGCATATGACTCCACGTTGAAGTTGCAAGTCCTGAGACGGTGTGTCTACGAGGACTTAATGGAAGCAACTGATTGAAATGACACTTTGTCATTGTCATTGTCACACTGTCATTTCAATCAGTTGCTTCCATTAAGTCCTCGTAGACACACCGTCTCAGGACTTGCAACTTCAACGTGGAGTCATATGCCGCCATGTTACCTAATCCAACGGTAACTTTAGCATCCTAGCAATTTATATAATATAATGTAAAACAAATGTAACTAAATTTTTGTTAACGGGTTTTTACCCATGTATTTAGTGGCTACACTCATGTGCACCTAGTAAGTATTAACCACACTTTTCATTAACCTTAGTCAAAATTTTAACTTCACGTTCTCTTTAATTAAGTGGTTATATATTTTATAGGACACTGATGATGGAATAATGGATTCCGAAAACGTTTTGTCTATAACAACCCATTTGGGTTTTTAAAAATTATATACCTTTTACAAAGGATTTTTAATAAATTTTCTATAAACTCAGTTTCTCAACTTTTGTGTCAATCTAACAATTAATCAATCAATCATAGTTTACGATAATGAAATATTAGTGTACAATTATTTACCTTTATTGTTGTAGTTGTTGTAAATGACGAATCTAAGCACTCCACATTTTCACTACAGACACAGCTGACGATACTTTAACCACACGTGTGAACTTGTATTATGACGCTTTCTCGGTTTTCCAACGCCAAGAACGCTCGAGAAAGACAGAGACACAAGCACGCACCGATTCAACGCGCCTAATTCTCTAGTGCTGCGCGCGCAGCGGACCTATCATGTTTGAGTGGGAGAGAGACGCAAGGCATTCGCCGGTCCGGCGGGCCTCTCTCTCGTTCGGTGACTTATCGTAACAGACGTGACAGACGTGAGCGGGCGTTACACTTTTTCATGAGTGACTCCGAGCCACAACCTAATTTAAGACGTTGTCACGTCAACAAATTATAAATTTTATTTGAACTTGAAACTATGAAACTGAAAAAAAAGTGTATAACTCCATAGCAGATAATGATAAAAAGCACGAAAAACTGAATTACATAGTTAAAAGTACATATATTAAAAATATTACAAGTTATTAAAATATTCTTGTACATCTCTCGGTTTTCGGATGTTTTAATAATTGTGTAACATAATGTAGCATGAATTTACAATCTTGTCACTTATTTGTTTTAATCCACTTTAAATGTAGCATGTGCCTAAATCGTGTTAACATATAATTACCTCGGATGGTCCCTGATACCAAAACCAATTACCCAGATATCCTAGATTTCCCAAAACTTTATAACATAGTTTACATTTTGGGCTTGTCCTTTAGTGAAAATTTAACTTCCTTTACGACCTATTTTGATTAGCAGATTATTGTTCTGTGGTCTTTACACCAATACAATAGTTTGTAAATATTCACGTTTCGCTTATTTGAATATATTACCTAATTTAAATTTATTGCCTAATTTATTATTTACAAGTTTTTATCTTATCTTAACAGGAAAATTTTACATACAAATGTAAAAATTCGTCGAAGTTCTGGAAAATATCTGATAAATATTTAAAATACACCTGTTTCCTTGTCATAATTTCATTCTGTAAAAAAGTCTTCTTAGCAAGAGAATATTTATTTCGAATCACGATATTTTGGTACACTATTAAAATTTTCGTACCAATACTAATGGAATGGTTATAATAAAAGTCTTAAACACAAAGATAATTTTAAAATGTTAATTTTAAACTCTTTAAGTAAAAAAAGTAATCACTATGAATACGAATCGATTGTAATATTAATAATGAAAAATACCAATGATAAAATTCGATTAAAATGAATTTGACTATATTATTTTTAAAGCTATTATCTTCTAACATTTAAATATAATTTTTACATTGGTATTTCAGAAGCCAACGAGTGAACATCAGGCTTCTACTAATAGTAATTTAAATAAAAACTTAAATAAAAGTCGATATCACTTAAATACTTTCGACAAATAAAATTAGGCCAGTCGTTTCTAGCCATACTTAATATTTTGACATCCAAAATATTAAAATTAAATTATGGCATCATCATCACAAACAACTTAACCTAGTTTTGCTGCAGTAACCCAAATCACACAGAAAAAATCTATAACAGCAACAGCATGTCCCAGTAGAACTCAAGCCATTGTTATGAACGCTATCCCAGACGTAGTGTTATATGATTACATAAAGACAATCGGCGAAATTATTACCCCTAAAGAAATAACCTTTGCTTCACGTATTTCTAACCAGCGTATATGCATCTATCTTTCTTCCGTAACCGTAGTAGATAATATTCTAAAAAATAATCCGACTATTTCTGTTAGAAATTAAATAATATCTATTCGCAGACTTATCACACCTGCAAAGAGGCTACTACTTTCTAACGTGTGTCCTTCGATCTCGAATGAGCAAGCACTTAAAAATGAACTTGGATTACAACTTGCTTCCCCTATCTCGCTTATCCGTTGTAGTTAACCGGAAGGCGAATATGCTCACATCTTCAGTTTTCGACGCTAAGTCTTTGTGATACAAGATAAAGAATACTTTGAGTTAAATACTTCAATTGTAATCTCATCTAAAAATACAAATTATAGGTTCTTTATTACTTCTGATAAACTTGAATGCTTTTTATGTAAGCAATCTGGACACACTGCAGAAATATCTAGCAATCCCTCTCCAAATCCAACTTCTTGCTATATATCTATATGTATACCTCCTCTTTCATCCTTATTAAAAGAAGAAGTATATTCAAATAACCCACCTACTAACATAACAATCCCAAATAAACAGTCTCTAACACCAGTATCTGTCTCTTCTAACTCTGACATAAAAAGAACTCATTCCACTAAGACAAGTGCTGACACCTTCTTTACTGGTTACCGCTAGCCCCCTAAACTTAAACTCTAATAACACACGAAACACAACAACCTTCGCAACTCCTAAATCAGCTCCTAAAAAGAAAATAGAAACTGATGACGAAAAATTGGTAAACTTAATCCATTTGCCCATTCAAGTATTGAAAAATTAATTTGTGCTTATCCAGAAAAATTTTCGTTATCAGCATTACAAATAATTACTTTTCTAGAAAATTCCTTTGGAAGTAATGATCCTCTTAAAGAAGCTTATAATTTCAACACGAACATTTATTCTCTGCTCGAAGATCTTACACAAATATACCAAAACTGTATCCGAGAGTAAGATTACTTAAAAATCGCATTACAATAATAACGAAAAAGAAGGGTGCATTTTATCCCCCCTATTAGTTAATGTATATGCCGAATATATAATTAAAACTTCTCTTAAAGATCGCCCTAAAGGTGTCAGAGTCAACGGAATCATCATTAACAATATAAGATATGCCGATGACACCGTAGTATTAGCAGTAACAGAATACCACCTAAAAATATTGATGAACATATTATCAGAAGAAAGTCACAGGCTGGGCTTGGACATTAACTTTTCCTAAACTAAAATTCTGGTATTCCACAAAAACCCCCATGAACAAGTTACACCTAACATACAAATAAATGGTACCACACTTCAGAGTTCCCAAAGCTTTATATACCTGGACAGAGAACTAAATAGTCAACTAGACCAACAAAAGAAATTAGAATATGCGTAAAATGCTCTGTAACCTCAAGCTATCAGTCTCAATAAGATTGAGAACACTCAAGTGATATGTGCGGTCTCTATTACTATATGGCTGTGAGACCTGGACATTAAAACAGTATGACGGGAAACAAATTAAATTCATTTGAAATGTGGATGAAACGCCGAATGCTAAAAATAAACTGGATCAGCAGAACTACGAATGAAGAAGTACTGAGAGCAATGAACACACGCCCTCATCTGGTCAATACTATCAAAATAGAAAGACATCATATCTAGGACACATAATGCGCCATAGGGAATTTGAGCAGCTCCAGGTAATATTAGAATGCAAGATAGAAGGCAAAAGGGGCATAGGACGAAAGAAAAAATCTTGGCTACGAAACATCAGAGATTGGACCCACACAAAAGGAAATGAATTAATTCATCAAGCCCAGAACAGAGATAAATTTGCCATATTGATCGCCAACCTCAACAGAGAAGGCACTTAGGAGGAGGATATATTCTATAATATGCTTGATGTAAGTTTATGTTTATTTCCAACAATTTGCCAGTCAAATTTTATTTTAAAATAAACGTGGAAGTAACCTTGCTCGAAAATGTACATTACTTTATTAGTATTGACCCAATGAGGTTACGACAGCAAATTCAATTTCTAATATTCCTATCGCCAAACACAATGTAAATGACAGCCTTATATGCAAATTACTTTTGGATGCGATAAATTTATTGTTCATGATGACAAAAGCACATTATAAATTCAATCTTACTACAAGCCAAACGAGAAAGTGAAAGATTAAATATTTTTAATAAAAAAACCATCATACACCAGAAGGTTTTACTTCTCTGTAAGTTTTTAGACTAAGGTATACAGCCAACTAATGGGATTTTCCCTTGTACTTTGTATAAAATATTTATTAAGTTTATTGCAAGAGTTTCAAATGATTGTAAAAGGTAGGAAACTAAAATATTTCCTGTATTAGTTCCTAGGAAATACCTTTTTGGTGAACAATTAAGAGCTGTCTATCTGTCTATATAAAAAAAATTATGCTCTATCAATTGCGCCCCATATTGATGGTTAGATATATTATTTTGGTCGTGATTATTGCATATGAGATAAATAAAATTAGTAGACGTTAAAAAACGTATTTGTGAACATATCAGTTTTTTTTTTAAATATTCACACGTTAAAACATCTCCACTGCTTCTTTGATCTATTTAAGACAAGACAATGATTTTGGAAATAATAATTTGCTTAACCATATTTTTTATCTTAAACTAATATATGAGAACCTAACTAGTGTGACCTGTCTAACTTTTTAATTAAATATAACAGTAGTGGATAGAAAAAAAAAACTTTAATCTGAGATAAGATGTTAATTTTCAATAAATAATTGTTTTTTTTTTCTGAAATACTCTACCATACGAAGTGTTTCTCTACCATACGAATCCGTAATTATTCATACAATGAGGTACATCGCTTAACTCTTTCGCTACGCAAGCCTAATATATTCGCAATTTTTTGTCATACCTCCATTGTGTGAGTCGTAACTCACGCAATGAGGGTATGAGGGTCGTAAAGGGTTGTTACTCCCGAAGGTACTTTAAAAAAAGTACTTTTAAGGGTACAACTTACAGAGTAGCAGCACTTTATTTAATTAAATTACAATGACTTTAAAACAGAAATTTACAATATTTGTATGAAACTAGTGGCTTTGCCCGCCGCATGCGACGGGGGATCCAATCAATTGTCATCTACAGTCAGTCATTAAATTTTTAAAATAATAAACTTTTCGCACAAAAATCAAGTAAATATAAATCTTACGCTTTGTATATAAAGCAAATATGTCTATTATCATCCAAAGAGTCATATTATATTTAGTAGTATGTTGCTACACGTTTATTAATAACGAAGATGATGTGTAGGAACCTTTTGGTAGTCTCTTTGTTTGTTTTTTATATCTAAATATATTCGTTATATATTCCCCTTTCATTTGCTATGTCGCATGTTAGGATTCCCTCAGTTGTTTATTTTGGACTCAGCCTGAGGCGTTTTTTAGGTCAATAAATCAAAATTTGTTTTATAGTAAATCTATTTTTATCTATAGTTCCCTATGATATCTCGTATGTCGGTATACGTTCAATAATAATGAAGATATTGTGTATTGTTTAGCAGTTGCCTTGTTTTTTCCTATCTGAATATATTCGGTACATCCTCCCCTTTCATTTGCTATGTGGCATATTGGGATTCGATCAGTTGTTTATTTTGTATTCAGCCAGGCGCCTTCTTTAAGTTAATAAATCAAAATTTGTCTTTAGTAAATCTATTTGTATTCATAGTGCCCTATGATATCTAGTATGTCGCTACATGTTCATTATTAATGAAGATACTGTGTAGTGCCCTGTTGGTAGTCGCCTTGCTTTTTTTACTTGATATATTCGTTATTTCCTCCGCTTGTATTTGCTATGTCGCATGTTATGATTCGTTTAGTTGTTTATTTTATACTCAGCTAGAGGTGTTCTTCAAGTCAATACATCAAAATTTGACTTATAGTAAATCTATTTGTATTCATTGTGCCCTATGACATCTCGTATTTAATTTTACGTTTAAAAATAGTAAAGAAACCCTTTTAGTACCCTTTTGGTAGTCGCCTTGTTTGTTTTTTTCTGTCTTAATATATTCGTTCTATTTTTTCCTTAAATTTAACGCATCACACGCTTCAATCGGACCGATAACAAAGGAGATATAATGTAATACCCTTTTGGCTATGCCCGAATGTGTGTTTTTCTGTCTCAACATATTCGCTACCCTCTCTCCTTTCCAATGATGTATCATACGTCACGATCCTATGAACTATTCTGCCCCTGCCACAAAATTCTCAAAAAATTAGCAGAATGAACATTAGCGTTTTCTTATGGGATTTTACAAGGAAAATTAAGCAAAAACGGTACAGCAGCCTTTTTGCGGGTACAGCTTTTACTTAATTTTATTTAATTTTACCTAATTATATTTATTTGTTAGTTAATTTTATGTAATTCTGTTTAACTTGAATTAATTTTATTTGATTTTATTTAGTTTTAATTTTATATTATTTTGGTAAAATGTTATATTATTTTTATGGTAATATGTGTATCTTACCCAATGACGTATAATAAATATATATTATACGTCATTCTTACTCCACAATTACAGTAACCTATATTTTTAGCAATTTTGCGAAAAAATTAATTACTGTGAAGTAGTAAAAGTTTTTATTAAGAATGTTTGAATCATCAATATGTAGAATGAATTAGCAATAAATTAACCGTATTGTTTCAAGAACAAAATATGATTGAAATATCATACGTTTTTAGTTCAAATTTCTTTCGTAGGTGGTGTAGTTAACTTACTGGACAAATAGTATGATTTGTCATCATAGCCATTTGTATAAACAGATTAATTGATGACGACATGTCTGGTCGTCCTCTCGCATTTTTAAACTGCTGATCAGCTCTGGGTTATCAGATTGCAATACCGCTGATGTACAGGATTATTATACAGTAATTCGTATACAAACGTTAGCAAATAACTTAGTTTCTATGCTCAGGTAACCTTTTATCTATCGAATGATGCTTAGAACAATCGTCGGAAGGTAATTTAACCAATAGGAATAAAATAACTGATTAGAATATACACAGTTAAGCAATACTGGTGGTGAGCAAAATTATATTGCATATGTTTTTATAATTATGTGGTTGTTTTTGTTATGTAAAGATGAATAACGTCAATTTGTACTCCCCAGCAGCAGTGCAGTGAGTAGTGAACAGTGTAGTGTCTGAGGGCTCAGCCGACTTATACTTCAGAAGCCCTAATGAAGACCTTTGAGGGTATGTCGAAAGCTCATCACAGGACAATCAAGAAGGAAATAAAAACTGTTTAAGGATAAGAAGATAAGTAGACACAAAAAACGAAAATCTACAAAACGATGAAAGAGAAGAAGAGCAATTGAAAGTTTTAAGGAGAAAGATTGTCAGAAAAATTCTGGGACCAAAGGGGGAAAACGAAGAGGATGCAAGACAATGGATAAATCACAAAATAAAAGAATGGATGAGTCAAAATAACATAGAGCAATAAAAGCACAAAAAATTAGATGGTATGGACACATAGTGAGAAGAGAGAAGAACAATACGTTAAGAGTTATAACGGAATGGATACCATCAGGTAAAAGAACTAGAGACAGACCTAGATTAAGATGGAGACAACAAGTGGAAGAAGACTTAAGAAGTATAAAAATGAGAAATATAGAAAGGACAATTTAAGAGTGAAAAGAATGGAGAAAAGTAGTGGAAACAGTGAAGTAACACCAGAAACTGTATGGGATGATCCCGCACACAAAAAGGATCTTCGACTGAAAACAGCTTCAGCTTACGTATAGTTTATATATATATATATATATATATATATATATATATATATATATATATATATATATATATATATATATATATATATATATACTAGATGAAAAAATCATACAAATAAAGAGAAGAATAATACTTAAACATAAATTGAAGTTTTTATCTTATATTACTGTTATCATTTGTGTAATTTGGTCCGATTAAAGCACTGGGCCCAAACTAAATAGGTAAAATTAATACTAATTAGGCCTGTAAGTACCTAAGTATATCCAATATTAGTGTTGATTTTAATAAATTTAAGATGTTTGCACTTAAAATAATTGAAATATATCACTCCAAATAAGTAGTGCATAAAACGTTTTACATAAAAAAATTAATGACTATATAAATAAAGGTATTATTGTGCCTACGTCCCTTGTTAGCGTTTTAAAGTGATGCCAACCGATAATGTTCACTTGTCGCTTGACAATTAACACATTATACCTACTTATTTAGCAAAAAAATATTCGGCTAATTGATATCAAAACCGAAATGGCGAACATAAAAAATACCATATATTGAACGCAAAGGGAGGACTTCTGTTGGTTATATTTTAATATACACCGCCGCCGGTGATAAAAATTGGCATCTTTACGACTAACGAAGGGTCGTAAAATTTGGATATTTATGATCAAATCTGTAATACCGTCGCTTCCAAAATTTGGTTTTTTCAACATCAATTTTTATTTTCATGTAGAGCTCATTAATTTTTTTGTGATCTCGAATTACGGTGTAATTGCGTAGTATAAGTACCGCAAAAAACTCTATTGAGGTGAATTAATCGAGAAAATATTTACAAGAGTTTTGAAAAATTTCGAAGTTTATTATTATTGGATTCTTTTATAAAGTTAAACAGAATATTTTATAGGTAGGTGTATAAGAATTTAAAAAAGCCTTTAAATGTCGAGATACAATAATTAAATAGAGGTAGTAATTTTCTACTTTTCCCGTTCTCAAACGACTATAGGTGACAGCACCTGTCTTGAAAGAGGGTGGACGAAATAGAGATCGTTTGTTTGTGTGTAAATTTAATAGAGGATTTTAAAAGAAAGACACCTAGTTGAAGTTCTGAAGATATTTTCTTGTGGCATTTTAAATTAATTACTATTTAAATGGAAATAAGCCATAATTAAAGGTTAAAATACGTTTATTGACGTTTCAATTTCCACTTCGGAAATCGTTCTCAAAATACAAACATTAGTAAATTGTATTTAAATTTATATATATATATATATATATATATATATATATATATATATATATATATATATTAACGATAAGACTACCAAAGAGAATTGAAGTACTATTATAAAAATAATACCTCAATCAACCATGAGAGCATATCGCCTATACCTTGTATCTCAAGTGTGAGTTCGTCTTGTCTTAAACTAGGGATTGAACCTGAACTCTTAGCTGGTAGCAAATAAGACAAATTTTAACCAAACCTATTTATTAAAAAGCATAAGAAAAAACAATAATCCACCCTGCCAAAGCTTAACAATAATTAGTGATACTTATTACTTCGATGGGCTGCTTGTGTGTCGTAGATGTTAGGTCCTCCTAATTAAATGTTGTGTCCTCTAGAGAGCTGCAGTAACATGTGGATGTGGGTTCTAATTAAGTGGTTAACAAATGTCCAATATGGTCAATAAGTTCGGTTGGATAACGAGGGTATTGATGTATTGCTGTGGCCAGCACAATCACCGGACTTGAATCCCTTTGAGCATGTATGGGACATGCTCCAACGAAGAATTACTTTAGATATGGGCAATATCTACAATGAGTTTCAATTCAAAGAGCTTCTGAGAGAACAATGGACACAACTACCTCAAGCAGACATTAACAATGTGATTCAAAACATGAACAGTACATGTAGAGCTGTGATAAATCAACGTGGTGACCATACTTTATTTTAAGTTTATATTTCGTATTTTTGACATTTTATGGTGGTATGTGAAACATGGATGATTTGCTCCAGATATTATTTTTTGCTCCAATTTTCTGTTCTTTTTTGCAATTTTTTGACATATTAAACAACAATTTAAACTAGAAATTTTGTATTACTTTTTTTAAGTTGATTACAGATAAACAAAATACGTTTATTTATAAAAATATCCCTAGACTTTTGCGTTGTATATATATATATATATATATATATATATATATATATATATATATATTAACGATAAGACTACCAAAGAGAATTGAAGTACTATTATAAAAATAATACCTCAATCAACCATGAGAGCTTATCGCCTATACCTTGTATCTCAAGTGTGAGTTCGTCTTGTCTTAAACTAGGGATTGAACCTGAACTCTTAGCTGGTAGCAAATAAGACAAATTTTAACCAAACCTATTTATTAAAAAGCATAAGAAAAAACAATAATCCACCCTGCCAAAGCTTAACAATAATTAGTGATACTTATTACTTCGATGGGCTGCTTGTGTGTCGTAGATGTTAGGTCCTCCTAATTAAATGTTGTGTCCTCTAGAGAGCTGCAGTAACATGTGGATGTGGGTTCTAATTAAGTGGTTAACAAATGTCCAATATGGTCAATAAGTTCGATGTGGTCAATAAATTTTTATGATTTTTAATGTGGTCAATAAACTCGATGTGGTCAATAAAACCGCCAATAAACCCAATAAACTAAAATACCAGAAATAGCTTGCATTAGAGATACATCAAAAAGGGTTTAATTACCTTACCATTTTACAAAATTATAATTAAACAAATAGCGTATGGCAAAGGTTAAAATGAAATATAATTATTATTGAACTTTAGCTAAGTTTTGTTAAGATTTCTACTGCACAAAATTTAAAAAACGTGGTTTAAAAGTGAGGTTATAAATATTGAAAATGCTGTCAGAATTATAGAATAAAGATTACGATGAAAGTACTTACCCCAAGAGAATTTTGTAGACCATAAAATGAATCTTTGCCTTCTTTTATAAATTTTAGAAAGAGACAAAAAACATATATATATATATATATATATATATATATATATGCACATATATATATATATATATATATATATATATATATATATATATAAACATATATAAGAAAAATACGACCAATAGTCAGAAATACGTATGTAGGGTTGCCTTCCATCTTATATATTATCTCGTCTTATTTTATTATATATTTTTTTTTCCTTTGTTGTGAGCTATGCCGATATCTTTTACCTTTATTTTATATATATATATATATATATATATATATATATATATAAATATATATATATATATATATATATATATATATATATATATATATATATATATATATATATATATATAAATTTAGTTATTGCCGACAATTCAAAGAATTACCTCCTTTTAAATGTAGTTGCATTGGGTTTTTCGATTAACCTTGGGTAAGCCTTTACGTGTCAAGTTCATAGCTGCCATACATTTCAATCCTTATAAAAAACTTTTTTTGCACATAGTAACAAAAAACACCACTATGTTACTAGCAAAGTTTTTTAATATTCTAACTCTACAATTCTAAGTTACGGTAAGATCAATAATGTTTTAATAGGTAATATATGGTAGCTAATTATAATTTATTCTCTTTCAGCCCTGAAGAAGCCAAATTAATTCTCTTTGGCGAAAATGTTCGGCGAAACAATTGATACACATTAGAGTATTTCTTGCAGATTTTCCCAATATTTAAGAGTTTACTATATATATATATATATATATATATATATATATATATATATATATATATATATATATATATATATATATATATATATATATAGATACATATAACGGCGCTACAGGTCTTGTAGGCCGTGGCTTCTAAAAACTTGGTTATTTCTCTCCATTTTTTTTCGGTAACTTACTAAACTTGACTAAACCAGTCATTCCCTCCATATCAAAGCCATTACTTGAGGAAACATATGGAAAATATCTACGCGAATTATTGAATCTACGAAAAATATACGCACTCTATGTTGAAAAATGTTCTACATCAGAGACCTCCAGTTAAAGACCACTTTTATAGATATACATTTAATAAAAATATTTCTGTAATTTGGTCGATTCATCTTGTTGAGGATCTACCTCGAGATCTTTTGCTTTCTCACTTTCCATAAATAATAAATATTTCGATGTTTTCTGTATCTCCTTTCATAGTATGTTTGATAAAATACAAATTATTTTTATTGTTTTTTAATTAAAGCCAACTATCCGTCCCTATCAAACTCGCTCATTTAACTTTCAAAAAAAACCAAGACCTACGCTACGGTAAACTCTGATAGATGCTAAACTTAAAAAGTTACTAGGCAGAAAACCAAGAAAAGAAATGAATAAAAAATGAAAACAGACACTGATATCGCTGAAATTCTAACCATTTATTGTTTTTGCCAACATAAGCCTGTATACCAAATATTATAAAAATAAAATCGGTGTTCGGGTTTTTATGACACTTAGTGTATTTATTTATTAGAAAGCTTTATTACGATTTTTAAATTCTGGAGCATTTACTTAGGTACCTTCACATTTGGTAAATGACACAATTTTCTTTTGAGTTCACTTAATTACGTATGTATGTATGTGTGTGTGTGTGTGTGTGTGTGTGTGTGTGTCCTTTATAGTTATTGAATATTTTCGATTACCCTTTTTAATGATGGCCATTTATTAGTTAAATAGCGTACACTCGGTATCGGTCTGATATTTCTAAATAGTTAATGTACATCGTCGATATAGATCTGTCTGTATTATTATAGGATTTATGATTTATTGTATGTTTTATATCAGTATATATACTAATATACGAGTACATTTACGTAGAATTAAATTGAAATTATAATAGACTGTTGGATTTCAATACGAAGTTTAACCACGATTTTATCCCTTATGCTTTTTGTGTACTGAAAATGGCGTGTGAGATAAGCAATGCTGGTTTTTTATCGTTAAAACTAACAAACTTAAGCATGATGTAAAATGTCACACTGACCTATTAATATTACATATTTATGTTAAAATTAACACCCTTAGGTCACCAATAATCCTCATGCCAAAATTTTTATAAATTGAACCATTACTTACAAAATTAGGCAAAGCAGCTGAACCTGACAATGCATATGCTGAACTCATAAATCTGTTTAACACCGACTGTACTCAGCGACTAACAAAAATATTCAATGACATATATTTAAACGAAGCAACACCATAATCATGGCTGAAGTCAACGTTCATTGATCTAACAAAGCAAACAAAATCCGTATCCTGCAATGATTTTCGAACCATCAGCTTAATGTGCCGCATTATAAAGTTCTTTCTAAAAATCATACAATAAATGATATATAGACTATGCGAAGAAAAAATCAAGCCGTATACAGTTTAGTTTTCGAAACGCAGTGGGTACGAGAAAGACTCTCTGTAGCATACAAGTGCTATTTCAACGATATAGAGATGTGAAGTGCGATATTTATGCATGCTTCATTGATTACCATAACACATTTAATACAGTAAAACCGACAATCTGATGAAGATATTAACAGATATTGGAATAAACACGTTTTCAATCTAAGAATTAAGCAATCTTTAGTGGAATCAAACATCGTCTATCCGTACAGAGGCAGAAGAATCCGATCATATCAAAATCAAACGTTTGTCCGACAGGGATGTATACTATGACCCTTGCTCTTTAACATATACTCTGCGGAAATCTTTAAAGAAACAGTAGAAGATTTTGAAGCCGGAATCCGAATTAACAGAATGCATCAATAACATCAGATACGCGGATGACACGGTGGTATTCGCTGACAGTTATCAAACCCTCTAGAAGTTAATGAATAGAACCACAGAAGTGTGTCAGATATAAGGACTTTCACTGATCATTAAGAAAATAAAATTTATAATGTTCTTTAAGAAGGAACAGCAAATTGAAAGAATCAGTGTGAATGGACAACCAATAGAAAAAGTAAAAAGATACACCTACCATGGTACGAACGTCAATGAAAATTTCCCTAGAAATAAAATCTAGAATAGAGAAAGCAAGATCTTCCTTTCAAAAAATGTCAAAATTGAATATCTAAAAATAAAAATAGCCAAAATTGAATATCTCGGTCAAATCACGAGGAACAGTGAAAAATATAGGTTACTTCAAATAATTCTTCAAAGAAAAGTAGTTATAATAACTTGTGACATTTTTTGTGTCACATGCTTGTAAGTAGGCTTAATGACAAGCTGGTGAAAAACACACTTTCCACATAAAACAATACCTTCTATGACCAACAGGAATCAAAAAGCGTTTTTTCTAAACACATTAACATTACATTAAAAGCTGAGTATTACACTTTATACACATAACACACAAAACATTTTATATATGGTATATACCGAGAAGGTGTACAAGAAGTTAGAATCTTTTTAATTTTAGCTCTTACTGGTACGATTTTACGAATAAAATGCTATAGTTTCAATAATAAAATGCAATCTTGGTTCGTATTGCTCAGAGAAGGTTGTTTTTGCCACACTCAATATAAGTGTGTGCCATAAACAATATCAAAGTTATTATAAATGTTTATAAACTTAACAAATCGCTCTTTGGGATAAACAAATTAAATAACTTATAAACGATTTGCTCTATCATTTTTAAATTTTAACACACTTTAATAAGTGATGGATTTGACCGATACTTGATGAAAATTTATTTTATTTAATAACAAAACACTGAAAAGTTTTTTTGTTTTCAACACTTCCACAAAATATATTTTAAGTTATTAGTTTCGGCCACAATGCATTTCTCAATTAATATATTTTTGGTATGTGTTTACATTCTCTAGTCTTTAACTGAATAAGTTGAGGAAGGGGAACTGTTTATTCAAGTTGGTCAATTAGAATTATGTCTGTATTTTTTAATTTGTTGATTTCCATATATTCTTTATTGGAAGAACTATTATACAAGTTATTTACATTTTGAATACATACAGAACTTAAATTGTTTTTTTTTATTTTATTGTGTAGAAAGTTCCTTTTTTCAGTTGTGTTAATGTTAATATTGTTGTAGGTAATGCTGCATTGGAAAGTCTGGAGTTATGGGATTTAAAAAAAAATTATATGCAGTAAGCATTTTGATGAAATGTATCTGACCGCAAAATATTTACCTGCTACTGATGCACCAAAAAAATACAATGAGGAAGAAGAGGAAGGTTCATTATCGACACCACGCGTTTTGCATAAAATTACGGTTGTATTCTTTACGGTTCAACATGCAAAACAAATCCAATAACTCTTGACAGAATACAAATTAAATAAATAAAAATTTGTCTAGGAGCTATGATGTCTTCACAAAACCAAGTAGTTCTAGCAGAAGCCCAGGAACCACCTTTACACATACGTAGGCAAATGTTAGCCAACAAACGTCTAATAACATACAGATCGTTTAATACAACTATGGTTCACAAAATAAGTTTACTTTTCACAGATAATTTAACAAATTCTTACTGGAGAATAAAAAATTCTCCTCCTCTTGCAGAATCTTTTATCGATACGAATTCATTTTAATCTTATATATTACAGCTACCAAAATTTCCTTTTAACATACAAGACTTTGAAGTTCTGGTAGACAAACCAACCATTATAATATAATATATAAATATAATATATACTATTCAGACTTGCCAATTTTAACTAATCTGATATTCAAATCCATACTAAGCAAATTAGGGGAAGATTTAACAATAGTTTATACAGATGGTTCAAAAACTGTTGAAAGTAGTGGTTTAGCTTTTTTTGTTTCAAACAGCAATTATGTTGAGAAATATCTAATTCCTGAATGTTATTCTATTTTTACAGCCGAGGCTGCTGCTATACAGAAAGCACTAATTTGGTGTGTCACTAATTATTGTGAGAACATCGTAATAGTATCAGATTCACATTGGATAGTTTTCAAAACTCCATTATACTTGATATCAAAAAATTATTACATGATCTAAAATTCACAAAAAAAACAGTTACTTTACTCTGGGTTAAAGGACACAATGGAGTAATTGGAAACGAATTAGTGGATGGTATGACAAAAAATACATCTAAGATATCCGAAATTACAAATTTTTACTACTTTAAAGATCTTTTTTCTATTATCAGGAGTATTGCTTACCAAAAAATATTCCCCATTTTAATTTTAACTATATTAAAGTACATTTTTCGTTAATGTCCCGGTTAAAAGTTAACCATGGCTTCTTTTCAGAGCATTTGCATAGGATTGGAATCTATGAAACTCCTTTCTGTGCTTGTGCTGGTAAATATATCGGAGATTTGAACCACTTATTTTTCGATTGTCCTAATCATAGGGAACAGACTCGAAGCCTATATTTTAGGTTTAATTTATCTCAATATTAGCCTACCAGTTAACATCAGCAATCTGTTATCTTATTCTGACAAATCTATATATAATATTTTAATCAAATTTATAAACGATTCTAAAATAAAAATTTAAACATCCTTATAACAATTTTCTGTGGCAAAAAGATTTTTTGTCTAATGCCATCTCTCTCTCACACACACACAACTTCAAAAGGAGATTAAATGCATCTTGAATACGGATTAATCTTCTGAAAACTCGTATACGAGCACTAAACAACAGTGTTAAGAGGTTCGGTTAAGATTAGGACAAAATCTGTACAAACTGCACCAAAGCTACAAACTTAGTTTTCTGATGCGTTACTGAGAATGCTGTTGCATTAGAAAAACCAAAAGTGGTCCCCAATAGAAAAAAAAATGCTATTAAGATTTTTATAAAGGGCTTAGCGCGTATAAATTTTTACATGGAACACTAAAAACATGGATTTCAAATCTGTAACCCCTCTTTCAATAAAAAACATTTGATAATATAAAAACTAAAGCAGAAAGTATGTCTCCTGAAAAGAAAAACTAAGTTTTATTATTCGATGAGATGGCCATTAAGACAACGATAGAGTACAATAGAAAACTTGATATTATTGAAAGTTTTAGGATATTAGGATATATTTTAGGATTAGAAGAAAATCATTTTTGGCCGAGTAGACTTTGACGCTAATGGTTCGAGGTATTTTTAGCAATTGGAAATACCTACAGCTTATTTCTTGACAGAAAATGACATAGGAGCTACAATATAACAAAAAATTATTATTGATGACCTCAAAAGATTGAGAGATTCCGGTTTAGAACCTTTAGGAAGAGTGTTTGATTTATCGGTGATAAAGATATACTACTAATGTAAAGTATTAATGTAAAAAATTTTGTTTTGTTTTTTTTTTACCTTAAATTTTTATTTTGTTATTAATGTTTATGCCTATATTTTAGAATTTTGATTACAGTAATAAAACTATTAAAATAATGCAAATTCAATATTTGCAATATCTATCACTTTGTAATTTAAAATTATGTCATTAATAAACAGCTCAGATCGGGCCAATTGATTGAAAAAAAAACATTCTTAGCACACACACACACACGCAGTGATCAACCCTGCCCCTAGGAACATGTGTATACCAATGTAAGAATGGGATCCACATGTCCGAAGATCAAACCGGTCACACTTCGCTAGTCGAAGTGGTACCTATCTGACCCCCAGGCTTTTCCACCACCCCTCCTCATCGTGTGACTTACGTGAGGAGGCTTATGATCTGAAATTTACTTAAGATGCCCTGGGTAATAGGACATCCTCGGTTTTTAGTGAATGTGGTTATGTCACCTAATTGTAGGGGTAGCCACATCTAGGCTTTTCTCCCTATTTACTTTACTGACTCTATTGATTTTACTCTAGCTTTATGTCGGGACTTGAGTCCCTAAAAAAAAGAAAAAAGAGCGTGTGTTCCGACCATAGGGCCATCAGCCTGAGCTGATGACTCTATGTCCGGAAAAGAGTGTGTGCTCGGTCACTCAGCCGCCGATTTGGCAAAATAAATTTTGTTCTCCTCGCCAGCTCGGCTGAGCACCCGAGAGGGGTCCCGCCACCAAGCCCATGTATGCCGCACATGACCTCAGTGCTCGGATTTCGCGAGTAGATCTTTCATTCGATCTGCCTTAAGGGCCTAGTCCGCGGAGCGGTATATAGAAGGCCTGACGGGCCCCTTCTATATTTGCTATATAAGGTAAATTAACGTTAAACGGTTTAATGAAAAGTATGAATATATCAATATGAACTTTTTTTTTGTGGACTTCCTTGTGGCTTCGGGACTATAAAATGCCTGGGCAACAATTCTTTCCTTTTTTCCTTAATCCTATTTGTGTGCGTGTATTGGGGTGTGCATTCCCAAGTGTATAATGCTCTCACACACCCCGGTGTATATTGGACTTATAATTACCTAAAAACCTAAAAACCTAAAAAGGAAAGCGTACCCTCTCGCCAGAGTCGAAACATTCTTAGTTATTTAAAGAGACAAACAATAATGGTGCATGTGTAAAATAAATATATAAATGAAATAAATAATACTATTTATTTAAATTTTGTTAGTTAATTTTAATTAAATATTTAATCCCTTTCCAACAAATCAAATATACAAATTAAATATCTGGTAAACTAATAAATATTTAAAAGGGGCAGCATTTACATCATTAAAATAGATTACTGACCGATTTAGATTTAGCAAGTCTCAAATTATAAAAAAAATTTGAAATATTATTTGATTCTTGCTTTAGCACTCGAATGAGAAAGACTATCGCTAGGAATGCATTATCGGTAGTAATTAGTGTGTTTATTTTTGATTTTTGAATCGTGTAGTTTAATAAAGTATTTTCTGGATAAGTTTCACTACAAAATAGATCATCTTTTTATTAACTTCTAATCAACAAATAGTAGACAACGACCAGATAATATAGACCCAATATGTAGGTTCTAGGGGAAGGAATTTCTAGTCTTACTAATTTTCAACATGTTACTCCTCCATCCAATACATTAAAATTATACTCTACTACTGCAAACCAATCTAACAAAAAATTACCAATACAAAACATTTTGTTCAATCCACTTTATTACGAAAACACATCTTGGAACAATAGTAATCAATCACGAACATATCCAGGCTAGGAAGTTAGTCACACTAAGCGAAAGACTGATAATTTCTAATGACTGCACACCTTATAGTATTATATAAGCTGAACTGTAAAATATTGGCATTCATCAAACAACTCCAATGGAATTTCTAGAAATAGGATCAACCTCGTTTTTGTTTAAGCATTAGTAACTTTGTCCGTCGCCTGCGACAAGAAATCCAATCAATTGTCATCTACAATCAGTCATTAATTTTTTAAGATAATAAAATATACCTAATCCAAGTACACATAAAGTATGATCTGGGAATTTCTGACTTGACATGATGGTCTTTTACTATACCCTGTATATATTCATATTGATGGCACGCTATATAAATTATACATCCTATATGTCTTACGTCTTTTCATTTTGTGTCGTATGCTAGTATTAGGCTAGTTGTTTCTTTTGTAATCAGAGGCCCTTTCCAGGTCAATAAATCAAATTTACCTTATGCTTTCTATATAAAGCAAAAATGACTATTATCATATATAGTGTCATGTGATGTATCGTATGTCGCTAAACGTTCATTAATAACCAAGACGATGTATAGTGCCCTTTTGGTATTCTCTGGTTGCTTCTTCTAAATATATTCGTTATATTCTCCCCTTTAATTTGCTATGTCGCATCATAGAATTCGATCAGTTGTTTATTTTCGACTTAGCTTCATGCCTTCTGTACGTTAATAAATCAAAATTTGTTTTATTTTAAATCTATTTTTATGTATAGTGCACTATGATATCTCGTATGCCGCTATACGTTGCATTAATAATGAAGATACTGTGTAGTCCCTTTTTGTAGTCGCATTGCAGTAAATATATTTGTATTTATAGTACCCTATGATATCTCGTATGTGGCTAGACGTTCATTATTAAAGAAAATATTGTATAGTACCCTTTTGGTAGTCGCCTTGTTTGTTTTTTCTTACTTAATATATTTGTTATTTTCTTCCCTTTTATTAGCTATGTTGCATGATAAAATTCGTTCGGTTGTTTATTTTGTATCCAGCCAGAGGCCTTTTTTAAGTCAATAAATCAAAATTTGTCTTTTGGTTAAACATTTTTATCCATAGTACCCTATGGCATCTCACACATAACTATACGTTCATTAATAATGAAGACATTTTGTACTGCCCTTCTGGTAGTTACCTTGTTTGTTTTTATATCTTAATATATTCGTGCTATCCTTCCCTTTTATTTAATGTATTACGCGCTCCAATCGGACCATTAACAAAGGAGATATAATGTAATTCGCTACCCCCTCACCTTTCCCCACAAAACACAAAAAAATTAGCAGAATAAACCTAATTTATTATATTAAATAACATGACATATTATAACATAATATATCAGAAGTAGGCCAATATATGTTACCATGGACCATCGTCTCCCTGATTGTGATCAAAACATTTGTGCATACAAGAAATGTGAAACACCATCCAATGTTTAAACAGATACCACTAGCGATATACTACTGGAGAAGCACTAATAGTTTTAATGATTATATCCTTATTTTCACCGACGCATTTAGATCTGCAAACGGAGTAGAAGCGGCTTTCACAACAGATAAATATAACAGTTTCTATTAACTTTCTTCCCAAACCTCCGTATTTTCCGCTGAACTGTATTCAATCCTCAAGGCATTAATATTTATTAACACAAATGACATCAGATACTCTCCAATTATTACCGATTCTTTGAGAGGATTAACAGTCCTAAAGCAATTATAGCGCAAATATTCTGTCCTGATTTCAATTAAGACGAAACTCATAACATGCCAACAAAATCAAAGATTTTGTAAAATCAGAAAATGTAAGTGAGAATCGGTTAACAGACATTATAACTACCTGTGTTCATACTGATTTAAAGTAATATTTTAAGAACAAAATCATGACATAATGGCAAATAAATTAAAATAATTCAAATTCTACATTAAGAACTATCGAACAAAGTGTATAGTCGTGCAAACTTTCTACTAAGAGAAGAGAACAAGTGATCATATTCAGATTGCGACTTGGACATACAACGATAACCCATGATTTTATATTAATAAAGGAATCTCCGCCGATGTGTTATGTATGTGATAGTGAACTAATAGTGCAAAATATCTTAATAGACTGTCCTCTCTATGTACTAGGACGACAACAATAACAGTTACCTTTCACTTTAAAAGAAAGTTTAACTGAAACTAATATATCTAAAATTCTTAATTTCTTACGTGCCATAGGACTGAGTAACCAAATTTAATATTAACTTTTTGTACATTTTTCAAATTTTATGTAAATGTAGTTCAATGCTAATAGCCCTTTGGGGTTAAAGCAAATTGTAAATAGAAAAAAATTGAAATATTCGCTCCAAATAGTTAAGTTCTCTAATCTATCACAAGATGAATACAATGGTAGTAACAATATGCGTTTTATTTAAATCTTATATTTTTTTAGCAATCTGGCATCCGTGTACAGGTTTGTATTAGATATCTGACAGCTGAAAATATACTTAAGTAGAAATCTGCAGAGAATAAAGCTTCTGATCATAGTTTTTTAAATTTATTACTAAAGGCCGCCACCTGACGGCAGATTAAAAGTCAAAAATTTGTCCGATAAAGTTTGTCTAACTATTTTTTTTTTAAACAATGGCGGTACAGAGTTTGCCGGGTCAGCTAGTATATATATATATATATATATATATATATATATATATATATATATATATATATATATATATATATATATATATATATATATATTCGCTCCGTGCGTGACTGACGCGACACCTACCGCCTTCATCTGACAGTTTTGGACCTACCAATTTTCAGGTTAAACATATGACATATGTTTGACATTGTTAAATACATGAGAAATTGACAATTATTGAGAATTAACTTTTTAATTATATTTTTTCAGTTTATGTACAAAATAAATGTAGTATTAAAAACTGGGTTTCTCAAAATTCATCATAATATATATTTTCAACCATAAACGGAAAAGAAAGGGAAAATCTAGTACTGGCAAATCAAGTTTTTCACGTGAAAGAGCATATATTTAAAAACAGTAATAGTAAAAGTTATGATATAAAAGCTAAAGTCATCAGGCACTCTGCAGTTAGCTTAGAGCCTTATAAAATATCATTTAAGGTGAATTATTTAAATTTTTCCTATTTCAATTACATAAAAATAAAGTTATGTGATATTTACTTTTTCATATTAATAGCACGGATCCATCTTTTTTTTTTTTCTCTAATTTATATACATATAATCTTTGGGAACCTATAAAAACTACACTTACTATTTTTGCTATTATTAGCACAATTAAATACGCAATATGTATTTGCACACATTTTTGATGGATAAATTCTGCAAAATACAATAAATCAAAAACGAGTTAGATTGCGTTCTATATATTAATGTTAGGTAGATTGTATTGTTTACTTCTATAATTTTTATTTTGATACTGAAAATTGAGGCAAGGGAAAGGAGTTATGAAACTTAAAATAAAAAAATACACCGAATAGGTATCTATCAATGATATAAATTAGTCAGAATTATTTTTTTTTTATTTCGGTAGGTAAAGCACTTTTAATTTTATTTCAAAGAATACAGACAATAAATTTGTCTGATAGATTCTTGGGGTTGAGGTTCTCGTCGCGACAGACATTGTTACTTAAAGAGAAAATATACGCGGGAACTGAGACAAATGTATAAATCTCCGGGGTGTAATCTCGACCTCTACCCAGCCGCATTACACAAACAGAATAATTACAAAAACGTAAATCGCTATAAACAGTGAATAACAAAAGCAGGGGAGAACCGAAAAATGTTTAGAATTTAATACGTTTATAAGAAATTAATAAAGGGAATGGGACAAATGAAAATAAAAATCACATCTAATATTAGATTACAAACGAAGTCTGAAGACGTAGTTTTACGATAATTAGTACATATATCACAAATAAATTAAATTAAAAATATTTAAAAATATCTATAACATAATATATTATCATAATAGATCTACTACATAAATAAAACAAATCTACTGCATAATAAAATATTGCTTAATTAGAACACATTAAAAACTAAACAAAGATCAACACCTCGATAATGTCACTTAGATTTTAAAAATATTTTTTAATATAACTTATTATTTTTAAACATCCTATTTAGTTTATATAGTAATTAAATTTATTATGAAATGATATTCACTTATATTTACATAATGTCATGTCAACAATATTTCATATAAATACAATAAAACATTTTCATAGTTCATACAGCAGCCACAGCGAAAGAGTCTATTTGTGTACCTGACGGGAGAAAAGCGTTAAGTATACAAAAGTATACAATAATTTTAATTTTTATTTTTGAACGGTTTCATAATTTTTTGTACAGAAAACGTAAAAATATTTCACAAACGAATGCCATAAAGCATGAAAAAAGATTAACTACTTAACACTTTATCGCGAGTATGCTCAGCCAAACAATTTTTAACAACAATTAACCCGAGATATATTGCACTGAATGTTGACTGAACAGATGTACTTTACGAAAGTAGTTGATCAGAATATATTATAAGCCGTTTAGGTTCAGAAAGTGATACCGAAAGTGTTTTTGAAGAATTTAATGATTCAGATGATAGTGATATTGATGTAATGTAGCATGTAGCATAACAGCAGCATGTAAATGGCGTGAAATAAATATTTTATCGCCACCGCCGCCACCACCTAGATTTCCGTTTTATGGGAAATCTTCTATAAATTTTAAAATTCCTGTGCCAAACAACGTCTTACACTACTTCAATAAATTCGTTGACGATAGTACTATTGCTCACATTCCACCGAAACCAATCGGTATGCAGAACAAAATAACTAGAAATGCTCCAGCTACGTCGAAAGGATTACATTGGAGAGAAACTACAGATGCTGAAATACGTGTTGCCTTGGTTTACTTATTCTATAGAGCATTATAAAAAAACCGGACCCACAACTGTATTGGTTAAAACAATCCACAATATCAACTTAATTTTTCAGAGAAGCTATGAGCTATCAGAGAAATTGCCAAATAAAAAAATATTTACATTTTTCTAATAACAAAGAATAGAAACCAAACGAGCATTCACATCCTAAACTAAATAAAATTTGGCCTACTATTTATTTATCGTATGGCATAAATAAGAACACATATTTAAAAAGCAATATAAAACATTACATGGAGTATTACAAACGAACATCTAATGCATTAATATAGTCTAAAACATTTTCGGTCGCATTCATCAACTCGTCAAAAACTCCAGGGAACCGCCTTCGGGGGCATTCTTCAACAATGCGACGGACGGTCTGTCGTTGCGCACCACAGTGACACTCCGGAGTAAGAGCTTTTCCCCATTTATGTAAGCTGTCAGCACATCTACCGCTTCTTGTTCTTATTCTGTTTAGCGTTGTCCATGTATTCCGGGTCAGTTCTCAGCCTGGCGGTTTCTGTTCGATACAGGCCATTTGCTGTGCTTCCTGTGGTGAGTCGCGCTCCCATTGTCTTCTCCAAGCGTTGATGATGTCGAAATGTTCCTGATGTAAGGAGGTGGCCCTTAACATGACAGGATATCTGGAGCGCAGTCTGTTCATTTCGATATCACGCCTATCATGGTGGATGGGTAGTTGATGGTTAGACTGGATTTTTCGATATTCTCTGAGAAGGGAGTGACTTCTTCGTAGTTTCGGCGGTGGAATGTGACTCAGGATGGGAAGCCAATAGTTGGGTGTTGGTCTAATTGTACCTGAAATCATTCGCATTGTCTGGTTTAATTGGGTGTCAATAATCTTCGTGTGTTTGCTATTGAGCCATACTGGGGAAGCATATTCAGCTATCGAGTATACAAGTCCGATAGCAGATGATCTGAGTAAGGAGGCTGAGGACCCCCATGTGGTACCACATAGCTTTTGGATTATATTATTTCGCGTTTTCAGTTTTGCTGCCGTTCTTTGTAGGTGTTCTTTAAAACTTAAAGTTCTGTCAAGAGTCACTCTAAGATATTTTGGTGTTGAGTTATGAGTTAGTAGTCTGTCTTCAAAGTGAACGGACAGTTTTTTGTTGGCTTGGGCATTATTTAGATGGAAACAGCACACTTCGGTTTTCGTCGCATTAGGCCGTAGCCTCCATTTGCGAAAGTATTCTCCCATAATGGCAAGGTCATCCGTTAGTATTGTTTCTGTAACTGCCATGTTATTATGTCTTGCTGCAATGGCCCAGTCGTCAGCGTAGCCAAATTTCTGCGAATTTGTCCTAGGTAGGTCCGCGATGTATAAATTAAACAGTAAGGGTGCCAAAACAGATCCCTGTGGCAGTCCATTGCTGAGCTTCATTTGGACACTTTTTGAGTTGCCCATTGTGACTTGGAAAGGTCTGTCGGTGAGCATGCTATCAATGAGTCTAGTTATCTTTTGACACGGGATGGCACGGATTAGTTTGCAGATTAGTCCTTGTCTCCAGACGGAGTCGTATGCAGCTGATAGGTCAATGAAAGCAACGGATGTTTTTTGCTTTCTTTGAAAACCTGCTTCAATATGTGTTGTTAGGGATAGGATCTGATCTGTGCAGCTGCGGTTAGGTCTGAACCCTGTTTGCTCAATAGGTCTCAATTCAATGGCCTACTTATGAACGCCTTTGGAAAAAAAATTAGAAAGTGCAATTCTATCGATCGTGTCGTTACTTTATAGATGAAAGTTTATTATTATACAAAGGACAACTTGGATGGAAACAATACATTCCGCTCAAGAGAGCTCGATTTGGCATAAAACATTATATGTTCTAAAGTGAGTCTAAAAGCGGTTATGTTTGGTCATTTATAATATAGGCCGGCAAAGGAACCGTCATCAACCAAAATTATGCAACGTACGGATTTACATCGCAAATTATACTATCTCTTATGGAGCCGTTATTCGAATTAGGCCATTGCCTCATAACTGACAACTTTTATTCTTCTCCTCAACTGTCTGATTTTCTGATTACAAAAAAACCGACACTTATGGAACCGCGAAAGCTAATAGAAAAGAAATGCCATCACTCATGCACACAAAAAAGTCCAAAAAGGAAATATTATTGGTTATTAACTTGGACAAAGTATTAGCATTACGATGGAGAGATAAAAGAGATATAATTGTGCTTTCCACTGTCCATAACACAGATACTAGTTTCAAAAAAACGAAACGAAGAAAGGGTAAAACTAATAGTAGTAGATGACTACAATTCTACAATGGGAGGAGTTGATAGAGTTGACCAGCATATCAGCGATTACCCTATAACCAGAAAACATCGTAAGGTATACTACAAGAAAATATTATACCATTTAATAGAGTTATGTCTTTGGAACTCTTATTTGCTATACAAAAAAAAATTGTGGAGAATACACACCATTACAATTTCGCATGAATGTGATTAAAATGATATTTGAAACCTATCAATCCAGTATAATCCAAAAGCTGATGCAGTACCAAAAACTGATCGTCCTGGATCGACTATAGCGCCTCTTCGTTTATCTAATAGACATTTCCCAGAATATGTTCCTCCAATACAGAAGAATAATAATTCAATACGCCAATGTGCAATGTGTAGCAGAAAAAGGGATAACATCGGATGTCCTAACTGTCAAGTGCCATTATGTGTTGTGCTTCAAAGACTATCACACTAAATCAAATATATAAAATATACATATGCTTTTATTAGTAAACAACGTTTTTACCACTTAATTTTCCTGTGACGAGATAACTCGGGACAATAATTTTGGTTTGTTTAAGGATTAATTTTTTGTTTAATATGTCTTATTTTTAATTTTTTTGTTAATTTACATTTTGCATTACTTTATTAATTAAAATATGCAAGTAAAAATTGTCAGATTTTTCACAGATTTTTACAAATTCATTCGTAAGGTAAGCGGTTAAAAAAGATACACCTACAATAACGGCTGTTAAGAAATTTAAAAAGAAAATAGTAAAAACAGCAATTTTGTTGATTAATATAAAGCTTCGCGCTAGTCTGCAGTACTCCCATTGTTTAAAATTCTTTTTTAAACAATGATACCGCCTACTTAATATTTTTGTTATATTTTAATGATTGCCGAAATTAACGTTAATAAAACGGGAATATTATTATTAAATAATATAGGATGTTATAATGATAAATGTATATTTTATCATAAAATAAATAGTTTAACTACTGCTGAAATATCAGCGACTGCTATGCAATAATACTGCAGTTACTTAATAGTTATTTAACCAACAAGTGTATTAATAAGAGCGATTAACAATTGAGATATTTTAAAGCGTGAGCGAAGCGAGCGCGTTAATGTTCGAGATTGTTAATCGCCATTTTAATTCACGAGTTCGTTACAAAAGTTTTCCGTCCAACGTACTTTTTAGAAATAAAGATATCTTAGTTTAAATACTTATTTACTTAACGATAAACAACAATTTTTTTAGCTTTCATTAACTTTATTCAAAGTTTCCTTAGTGGTAGTTTTATTATAGTAAACATTAATATTCGAAATGGTGCAATTACTGAAATTAAAGGAAGATATTGATAAATGATTATCTGCTGTATAGCTTTTTGACAAATTTATATTTAAGTCTTCTTGGACCTCCGTAAATTTTGTGATAGAAGAAGTTCAATTCTGGTGGAGTTAAATTAAACTCTACGTCAATATCCATCCTTTGATTTTTTAAATATACAGAATTTTAAACAATAAAGTAAATAATGACATACAATTATAGATAGTACTAACAGCGGCTACTTCATTATAAATTAATTTTTTAGTTTGAATATAAATAGGTATATGTTTGGTAACCTACACCACAGGTCACTGCCACTCACAGAGAGTTTAATTAATTTATGCAAGCAATGTATGTTGTGTTGCCTATAATAAAATCGTTTATTAATAGAAAATCATTCATTAATAGGCGTCACTAATCAACGATTTTGAGGGTGTTAAAATTGATCATAAATGGACGGTCGACGGAAAATGTAATTTCTTCTATTGATGCCTTTAGTTTAAGATTATCAAGAAATCGGTTCTAACCGTAGTTAATTATATTAAAATAATCCAACAGGTTGTATGCGAAAAGAAATTTCAGATAGATCAATATGTCAGAACTTCGTTACAGTTAGCCAGAAAAGACAAATCTAAATATGGAGAAAAATATCAAGGTTCGGTTTCTAAGTCTTATCGGTCAAGTTCGAAAGAAGGAAACGAACAAGATACTTTTATTGATACGTTAATGTCTTCAAATATATTACTTTCAGAATTATCGAATGAAAGCATGTTCTTTTTAAAAAAATATTGTAAATTTAATATTCCAAGTGAAAGGACTCTAAAGAGAAAGCATGTCAACTCGTTGTAGTCGTCAGTAATAAATAATATAACAACTAATATTAGTGACACTAATTTGTCAAAAAGATATATAGTTTATTTAATGATTGGTGTTCTAAGCGATCAGATCTTACCAAAATCCATTTAATTTCATGAAAGTAATTAGAAAAAACTAACTCTACAACAACATTACGTTTTGTACTAGAAGAAATATCACAATTTTCTTCTCCTGTAGCCGTTCCTAGCCATAAATTGTTACTTTTTTATCCGATTCTGCACCCTGTATGGTCAAGGCAGGACCAAATTTAAAAATATTTTATATTATAATTTAATATACGTTACTTGTTTAGCACATGAAATGAACAGAGTTGCGAAAGAAATTAGAAAAAAGTTTCCTTTTGTAAATTCCCTGATATAAAGCATAAAAAAGTTTGCCTCAAATCTCTCATAAGAATTCACCTTTAAAAAGAAATGCTTTCAAATATTCCACTTTTTTTTCTGATCGATACAGGCCATTTGGTGTGCTTTCTGTGGTGATTCGCTCTCCAATTGCCTTCTCCAAGCGTTGGTGGTACATCAAGCTTATCATGGGGGATGGGTAGTTGATGGTTAGCCTCGATTTTTCGATATTCTCTCAGAAGAGAATGAGTTCTTCGCAGTTTCGGTGGTGGAATGTGACTCAGAATGGGAAGCCAATAATAGTTCGATGTTGGTCTAATTGTACCTGAGATCTTTCACATTGTCTGATTTAATTGGGTGCCAGTATCTTCGTGTATTTGACCCATACCGTGGAAGCATATTTAGCAATCGAGTATACAAGTCCAAGAGCGAATGATCTGACTACGAAAGCTGAGGACCTCCATGTGGTGCCACATAGCTTATACATTTTATTTTGGGTTTTCAATTTTGCTGCCGTTCTTTGTAGGTGTTTTTTAAAACTTAACGTTCGGTCGAGAGTCACTCCGAGATATTATGGTAATGAGTTATAAGTACGCAGTCTGTTTTCAAAGTGAACGGAGAGTTGTTTGTTGGCTTGGGCATTATTTAGATGAAAACAGAACACATTATTATGTCTTGCTGTAATGGCCCAGTAGTCAGCGTAGCTAAATTTCTGTGAAATTATTCTAGGTAGATCCGCGATGTATAAATTAAATAGTAAGGGTGCCAAAACAGATCCCTGTGGCAGTCCATTGTTGAGCTTCATTTGGACACTTTAAAAGTTGGCATTTATTGTGACTTAAAAAGGTCTGTCGGTAAGCATGCTATCAATGAGTTTAGTTACCTTTTGACACGATATGGCACGGATTAGTTTGTAGATTAGTCCTTGTCTCCAGAGAGTATCGTATGCAGCTGATAGGTAAATAAAAGTAACGGATGTTTTTTGCTTTCTTTGAAAACCTGCTTCAGTATGTGTTAGGGATATGATCTGACCTGTGCAGCTGAGGTTAGGTATAAACTCTGCTTGCTCAATAGGTATCAACTCAAATATGTTTCTACTAATTTTATTGTAAATTAAGCATTCCAACAATTTATAGGCACAGCTTAGCAGGGCAATCCGTCAGTAGCTTTCGAACTGATCATTTGCCTTTTCTGATTTTAATGTGCCTATAATGGAGGCCTTTCTTAGTAAATGAGGGATTTCTCCTGATTTTAAAATATCTTTATACAAATAAGCCAGCCACTTCCTAGCTTATTTGCCACAGTGGAGTAAAAATTTACGGTCTTATCGGAGCCAGGTGCCTTTTCAGACTTAATTTCTGATATTGCTTTAATAATTTCTTCTGGAGTAAACTCTTAAGAGTATTCAAATGTAGGTGGGCATGCAGACTTTAGTATTTTTAAATCTTGTTTTACTTTGGTGGTTTGGTTACGATCTCTAGGTGCTTTTGAGATTGCTACAATGTGAGAGGCCACACTGTTGGGAGCTATTGGTACTTTGTCTCTAGTTGGGAGTCTGCTACTACCAAGTTTGCCAAGTAAAGACCATGCTTTTTTGCTTGATTAACTAAAGTCCAATTTTTCAACAGTTTCCGTCCATTTTTGTCGTCTGACTGCATCCAAACTGTGTAGTAGTTTGTCCGCAATGTCTCGGTCTTGGCTTTCGTTGTATTCTTGATACAATGTCTCACACTTTTCATCCCATCCTGGGACATACCCGGACATTAAGCATCTGTTAAATATTATAGGACGCCCTTTTAAGAGCAAGCACAAAAATGTAACTTAATTTTTACAAAATTTACAAACAATCAACGATTCTTTTGCTGTTTTTACTAAATTTTTTTACACAACGTACTTTAATATTTCATTGTGGCTTATTCCCATTTAAATAGTAATTACTTTAAAATGCCACAAGAAACTAGCTTCAGAACAATATTAAGAAACTCTTTTTGGAGTAACTAATTAGGTATTTTAAAAAAGTTAAGACAACGCCGTTTTGAAGGTTTTTTGTTTTTTAATACACAAACTGTTTATCTTAAAGTAGTTATAGATAGTAAATTTTCAATAGTAGGCAAAAAATTAAAAAAAATCGCATTCTTCGCACTAAATTGTTAATAATTAGAAAACCACGCCGAAGATACTGCAGACATCGTATAGGTTTTCTTGGTATAAGTACACTCGCGATCATAAAATCCGGTTCACCTTGAAAATCACCGATATTTCATTTTTAACGAGCTTTATCGTAAATAATAATAACACAAATACAAACTAATGCATGTTTCTGAGAATTGTTGTGGTGTCCTTTGTAACAAAGAATTCCAATAGTGCCGATTTCGCGGTAAAGTGCACACTTCCTAAAATGAACGTTACCTGTATCTCCGCTTGTTTTAAATGTCTCGTTTGTACTTCGACTTTCTGTTCAAATGCAACGAACAAACGTTTATTATTGCCACCATTAGTGTTTATTAGTGCCATTATTAGTGTTTATTTTTTGACAAAAATGCCTTTGACTGTTGTTGAAACGGCACAAATTGTTGCACTTGTGGAAGACGGTCAAACTCAACGGCAAGTCGCAAGAACTGTTAGCGTAAGCCTTTCTACGATTCAACGAGTGCTTTAACACTTTCAGGAGGCAAGTTTGCTAACCAGGCGACCTGGCTCTGGACGAAGAAGAACGACCAAGGTACTAGATGACCGTTTCCTTGTGTTTCAGGCTTTACGAAACCGGACCTTAACTGCGGTTATGCATCAAAATCGTCTAGAGTTTAGAGAATTAACGATTGTAGCAAAGTGTTATTCTCAGATAAATCCCGTTTCTGCCTAACTGAATCCGATGGACGTGTAAGAGTTTGAAGGAGAACCGGTGAACGATTTTCACAAGCTTGCATTGCTCCAAGAATGCCATTTGGTGGAGGCTCGGTCATGGCTTGGGGAGGTATATCTTCCGACTGACAGACACAGAATTACCCTTCATCGAAAATGGGTCCCTAACTGCATGAAGGTACATTACGGAGATTCCGGAAGAACGTGTTATGCCCAACATGGCAGGGCTTGGAGAAAACGCCGTTTTTATGCAGGACAACGTGCGACCGCACGTTGCCAGGATCAGTATGTAATACTTGGACGAAGTTGGAATTACGAGGGTACCCTGGCCAGCTAGGTCTCCGGACCTGAATCCCATCGAACATCTCTGGGACGATTTGAAAAAACGTATTCAAACCCATACACCTCCTCCTAACAACGCACAGGAGCTTAAGGATCTGTTAGTGAGAGAGTGGAATAACGTACCACAACATGTAATCCGGAGAAAAATTGAGAGTATGCTTCGTCGTCTGCAAGAGGTTATTAGAGCAAGGGGAGGCAATACACGATATTGGTCATTAAAATTTCACTGATTTTTTACCACGTTCTGTATTTTCCATTTTTTTCGTGTGTCTGTTTTATCAACAATTTGATTTGTTTTCTGTTTTTTCCAATAAAAACAATAAACTATTTTTTTATCTTTCAAAACAAACATTGATGACAAATAAAAAATACATTAGCCTAAAAAAAAGGTTATTACTGCACCAGAGGCAAACTTGAAATTTTCAAGATGACCCGGATTTTATGATCGCGAGTGTATATTATATGTATAAAAAAGTCATCAAAAACAAATGTAGGGCATCCCCTTAAATTTTGCTTATTTTTCTTGATTTATTGATGCTATATGCTAAAACATGTGATCGATTTGAACTAAAAATTTTGTTTTGACATTGGTTTAGGTGTTTTAATTTATTACTCAGCGACAAGACAAGTAGGAGTAGTTGTATCGTCTAAAGATTGGGAAATACATAGTAAAATACAACCTTTTATTGTGGACATTATAAAAGTAGAGTAGATGATTTCATAACTTTCAATTTTTAAGCCACATTTTATACAACCAAGGTAGATAAAACCTATTTCAGCTAAAGAAAATAAACGCAAAAATCATACGTAATATTCTTAAAATAAAACCTTTCAGATGTTTACATCATGACTCAAATAAACGATTTAGATTCAAGTTTTCTGGACATTTTTAGAATCTGCAAGGTATGCAAAACATTTACAAAACTCAAATAGTTACCGTGAACTTTATTAAATTAGAAATACTTATATTATTTTCTGTGTTCTATTAGTTCCCTACAGCTGTTGTTTTGATGTTTTCAGTTTATTGATGACCTTTAAGCTTACTAATTTTGTAGCAGTTTATGTTTTATATTAATACGAGAGAATTTAGACATTGGTTTGTCTTCCGGGTTCAGATCCTCTCTTTTATAAAAATATTCAGTTGATTTGGTTTATCGGATGCAAAAAAATATAATTAAATCTATATAATGAATTCATTTTATTAATTTAAAAATGGAACGCTAAGTGGTGTTTTAACTAAATAAAATATAGAAAAATATTATGTGAAAGGTACATTTAAGTTTTTCTAGTGTTAAGAACTCTAATAAGAAAATTATCTGCTCTAGGTGCCAACAGAGCCTCTGGTTTAATTTAGGCTAGGGCTACGCAAATGTAGATAAGCACGTGATTATTTTAATTTTTTTGTTTAGTAAACAAAAATAAGACAAACAGCACCAAAGATGCTTAAGAAAATTATAATCTGATCAAACAATATAATCAATGAGTAACGTTTTTCTAGCCTTAATGATTATTAAAAACTTGAGAATAAGCCCAAACTCATAAGTATCCCTTAGGTTCTGTTAATTGCACAAATATTAACCTGTAATATCACTTACACTATACTCTGCTTTTAACGTACATAACTCGAAGGGTTTTTTCCTCTTGAGCCTTTTAACCAGATCCGTGTTGACAAGAAGCTGCATCGTGACTCTTGGCAAATTTTTCGATGGTTTTGTTAACAGTATCCATATCAAGGTCCTTATGGGGGTCACTGTTCCTATAGTACCAAGTAGCATTGACCATGCCTTAACACTTTGTTTTGGAATCGCTGGGTGATGTCTAAATTAATCTTACTAGCATAACCCCATATCTGGAGGCGATAATGTCCATACAGGTTTTAAAGTCTGCCTCTACAAAAGAGTTTTATTGTAGATTAACAGGACATTTTTTTGATTCTTAATGTTAAACTCTTTTTTTTTTGTTTTTAACATGGGTACTTCAGCGTAGCCCAGCGTCTAATGTAATACCCAAATATTTTGCGGAATATGGTATCTGAATAATATTTACGTTAACAGGATGATGTTATTTTTAATTTTTTTTTGTTTGTATAATTAGTGGGGCCTGTTTTATTTTGTTTAATTTCAGTTGCCAGCATTTATTCCCGTTTTTAAGCCCGTTAACATAGGTTTGTAGTTTTTTTATTACGTCTTTCAGATCTTCTCCTACGGCCAACAGAGTATTACCATCAGCAAAGTTACCTATTGTATTATGGTCCAATTCAAGAACATCACTAGTGGTACAGGACTGATCCTATCATACTACCTTGTGGTACTACACTGATTTATTTTAATTCCGATTAGGTTTCTTTTTGCTTAACCCTAAAGACTCTATCTGAAATGTACGTTTATAATAATTTGGTGCATTTACTTGGAAGAAATCCTGCTTAATTTATATTTAAGTCCTTTATGCCATACTTTATCAAAAGCTTGCACCGCTTCAAGGAAGACAGCAAACTTTCTTTTCTTCTAGTGACCTTTCTATGATATTTGTTATTTTATGGACTTATGAATAGTTAAATGACTTTCTCGAAATCCAAATTAGTGTGATGTAATTAGAGCCTTAGCCTCTATTAGAGGTTTTAGACTTTTCAGCAATAGCTTCTCCTATAGTTTCAAAATTATATGTATTAAGGTAATTGGCCTATATGACCGATGATTATGTATTTGGATGCTTTCTCGGATTAAGAAACAATTAAATGTATGAAACAATGTATTCTTTTAGTTACTAACAATTAAAATGGGACGGTAAATATTACGTTTCTAGTCAGACATAAAATCGGAGTTGACAATTTTGGTCTGCATTGGTCATATCTTGAAAAATTATATAAAGCAAAGTTAAATTAGACACACTACATTCCGTCAGCTTTAATATTACCATTTGATACCTAAAACTATGAGTACGAGGTTTGTATAGAATAAAAACTGCGATTTCAGTAGTAACTCACAACAAAATATCTTTCAAGGTGAGCTCCACTCACCGTGTTGAGGGAAATGTTTTGGTGTGTAAAATTTGTAGATATATTTAGAATATCCATTTATTTTTAGAAGGTTCACCTCCTAGAGTGTAGAATGGAATTAGTCTAAACGAATGCACTGACTTGGATTGGATAGATTTTAAATAGGAATATGACTTGTGTAGTCTATGAAGGAATCAAACAGCTAAAGTGAAAGTTGAAAATAAACTGACTGAGGATATCTAGATTCGTCGTGGGATGTGCCAAGGGTGTATTTTATCACCATTGTTATTGTTAATTTATACAGTAAAGCCATCTCAGAATTAGCGTTGGCTGAAGCCAATGAGGGCCTAATAATAAACAGTGAGCCACTTAATAACATAAGATATGCTGACGATACCGTCTTTCTGGTGGAAATACTAGAAGAACTTCAACACCTTGCTCAAGAACTAAATATATATTGTAGCGTTTTAAATTTGGTGGAATATTTTGTTTTTTTTGTTTGCAAATGAATTTTAAAACGATCAATATATTATGGCATTTTAAGTTGAGATTCTAAATATCAAGTTTTGGTATTCAGCTGTTTTTGTCTTTCGTCGTTAAAACGCAATAAACTGGAATATTTAAAAGTTGTTTCGAGTCCCCTAATATAATATTGCAAGTCAGGTATACGGTTTTTCTAAGACGTATTAACTGAGAATATTTTTTTTTGTCTTTGTTTACGTTACTATTCCCCTATTCTCTGTATGTATTGTGAGGTAAAAAATTTCCAGTTAACCAATTTAAAAGTAAATAATCAAGAAGTTTTTTTGTTGGTTCGTTGCTAAGAACGAGGTCAAAAAAGGGTAGATTGTTTGTTTTAAGTTTGTAGACAAAAACTAGCTGTGAGACGTAAAGGGAAATTTATTTTGCGTTGAAATTTGTAAAATGTAAGGCATTGAGGAGTCGACATTTAAGCACCAAGCAGAGCAGACGTGCTACAATGGAGTGAAGCAAGAGATGCCAGAGTAGAAAGATTTTTTTTTTGTGTTATGTCTTAAGACCGGTTAAGGTGATAATACTCTCTGCAATATGGCAGTTTAGAACATAGTAATCACCATAAGATTTTTGAACCGGCACCGAAGAAATTTTCTAAAATGTTTATATAGGATGTCCCCGTTGTCAGCTTGCTTCCTCCACAGAAAATAATTCTATATCTCTTGATTGCTCGTCCCTGAGTATGGAAATGGTTTGCTTTGTCCCTGTTGGAGAATATGTCTAGACAGAGTCCCATAGATGTTAACAAGTTTTTTTGAAAGTTAAGTGCTAAACAGTGAAATCAAGGTAACATTTAACATATTAATTTTAAAGTAAAGACAGACATTATTTTTGATAATTATTAATAATTGCTTTCGTTAAAATTTAAAAGGATTTTGTAATAATTAATAAATTGTAAATTTTATGGTTTAACTTAGTCGTCATTTTAATTGTTTTTTTTTTTAATTTAATGCTAAAATATGACAGCTAGCTTCATTTGTTTCGATATTTATTTGTTTTGTTTGTTTTAAAAAAAGGTTAATCTCTGTGCGGTAATATTTGTAAGTTTTTGTAGTATCTCCAACCCCTTTGTAAACGGAATTTGTAAACGGACACATGTAAGTTTTTTTATTCTGTATTTGGCAACTATTTATATAGTATATTTTTTATGCCATTTATGTGTTGATAACTGTTTGTATAAGACAAAAATAAACGTTTTGATTTGTTTCTCTGATCCATTTTTGTGTTTATTTTAGAAAATCTCCTAACCTTTTTATATGTTTACTTTTTAGGAAGAAAGAAACTTTCTTTCCTCTAGCAGGAAGTTTTCTCGAAGCGGCGTCCCTTTTAAATAGCTAGAGGTATTTTTTCTTCTCTTTTTTTGCCCATTTGTCCAGGAAATTTATGTAAGTAACCTTTTTATTTCATTCATTGTGTAGATACCCCAATCCGACCCATTTATTTCAACTTATCCACGACCCCAGCTCTCCAACAACCAACTGAGTGTCGTTCGCACTAGTAGCGTTTATTTTGCTTGCCTTATCTTCGCCCCCATAGTTTCTGCCCCCAATTTTTCTACCCCCATGTTCTTACCCTATGGTAAGCAAAATAATTTCGTTACAATATTGCAACGATTATGTACTAAAAATAAATTTAAAGAAAACCAAGTTTATGCTATTTACAAAAGGGCAAAATATCAAAGTTAAGCTAGTACTATACAATACAGAAATTGAACAAAAATATCTTTATACAAACACCTTGGAGCATAGTTCACAGAAGCCGCATTGAAATTGCATGGTCTTTTTTTAACAGAATTAGAAAACTTTTCTTTAATCGCAATATTAATTTAACGCTCCAAATAAGAATGCTTTGATGTTTTAATTTCTTCACCCTTTTGTATGAGGTTGAGGCCTGGACACTGAAACAATCCACTATTAAAAACCTGGAAGCATTCGAAATGTGGTGTTACCGACGTATTCTAAAAATATCATGGATGGACAACAAAACAAATGCACAAGTTGAAATATTTGGGGCAAGTCATGAGAGGTAAAAAATACGAACTATTAAGAAATATAATGCAGGGCAAAATCAAAGACAGAAGAAGCGTAAGATGACGTAAAATCTCGTGACTACGCAATCTTCGTGAATGGTTTAAATGCAGTTCAATTGAACTATTCAGGTGCGTAACAAACAAAATTATAATTTCCAGAATGATTTCCAATCTACTATAGGAGAGGAGCTTGAAAAAAAAAGTATACAAAGATATGTAAAAATAAAAACAATTATCTGCAATAAAGACCTTATACTATAACTTACAGTAATAACTCTAAGAGTTTATATGTTTTTAATACTAAAATATGGACTTAAAAGCTGGACACTAAACCAAGTACACGTAAATAAGCTACAGTGGTTTGAAATGTGTTGTTACGAGAGGATGCTTAGAATAGCATAGACGCAGAAAAAAACGAACACGTACGTATTACGAGAAAAAAGGCAAAGAAGACGAAATAATAAACAATGACAATAAAAATAAGACAGTTCCAATAGCTCGGAGGAATAAGACATAAGAAGACAGTGATATAAAATGCTTGATTGATAATATAGGCAAAGATAATAGGAGGAAGGAGTATAAGAAAAAGTAGTGTCATGATTAAACAATTTAAGGTTTAATATAGAGTAACTCTGCAAGCTATACCTATTTTGTTTTTTATGGTTTATATAATCCGCACCGAAATCTAAATGCCCTTTATATCTCAACTGTGACTTACTCTGAAATTTATAAGTACTTCTGTAAATTTGCGTTAAACTTGTCATACAGTTCTAGCACATCTACTAAAATATCTACAACTAACTTGTCAGCACGGGTTCGCAAGTTCTTACGTTGATCTAAATGTTTTTCTATCAAGTACCGTCACGTCCATCGAAACAAGGTTTACGGATCGTTCTCCTAACTGCTAAAACAGAGGCCACGTCATCTTCGGACATATCTTGTTCCGAATCATAATTCTCATTTTGAACTTCTAAGTGGTCGTCATCTAACCTGGAATCACTATCCACTGCTCCATCAGATGAAACTTCGTCAAATAGGCATCTAAGTCTCCCTTGTTCAGCTTCATAACTGCACGTAGACATTTTCTGATAGAAAAGTGTAAAATAAAACAAGAAAGGAATTTGTGCATAGTTATTACATACAAAAAAAGTAAATGAAAGAGCACAAGAAAACCTATATAATGATTAAACATACACAAGCATTTTTCATTTTATAAATAAAACAAATTAATCTTACCCCCTTATTCAGACGGATTTAATAACATCAAAACTAACATCGGTCTCTGAGACAAAATTTGCCGATAATTACGTAAGTACCTGACACTGAAGACTCTAACTTCAAAATTAAAAACAGACACTCGAATCAGGCAGCTACTGACGGCGCCGGCGGAGAAAATACAAAACGAACGATTCGGATATAATGCGAAAAACTCGAAGTGGTGTGTCCCACAGACCAAATGTTAGTCACGGAAGGTTAACTGTTTTCTGGGTTTGTTCATATTTTTTTTTAATAATAATAATAATTCTTAAGATTTAAAACTAACATTGTCTTATGTAAAATTTGGTTACAAAACTGTTTTGGTCCATACAAAATTATTCTAAAACCAATAGTTCTTGTGATATATGTGAAGGAAGGATGCAAAATATCGAATTTTTTTCATATTTTGTTTTTTATATTTGTAGTGATATTTTGGAGCAATTTATGTAAAAAAAGGTGATTATATGCTTTACACTCAAAAATCGGTATTTTAATATCAGATACCGCCTGGACTATACCGCATATAATCAATCCATTTGGATGTTCCACTCTGTATGGTGGCAGACAAAGGACTTCCTAATGGCGACCTAAAGTCTACTAGACTTTATTTTTTTTTGGTAATAATAATTCGCCAGTTGTTGTTTTCACTTATTGGGCCCAGGATCCTACGTAATATTTTTCTTTCAAACACATCTAATGCATTGGCAGATTTCTGTGTCACCACCCATATTTCGCAACCATAACTCACTATGGGCCTAATTATTGTTTTATAGACCCGGAGTTTTGTTTTCCGGTGTACGTCTCGCGATTTGAATATGTGGCCCATCGCGAAATAGGCTTTATTTGCCAGCACAAGCCTTCTATTTATTTCCGGTTCTTCTTCATTGCTTGCGACCAGATCCATTCCTAGGTATGTGAATCTATTTACATGTTTTATATCGTCAATAAAGTGTTGTTGCACCGGTCTATTTGATCTGGTTTGTATGAGTAGTTTTGTTTTATTTGTATTTATTGCTAGCCCTACTGCTTCTGCACTCTGTTTCAACTCAACGTAGGTTTCTTCCGCTGTATTCATTGTTCTGCTCAAGATGCTGTATTCGACATCTAATACAATCTACTATATTTACTAGGAATTTCGATTTCAATTTCGTGAATAGTTTAGAAATTTTAAAACAATTTAAAGCTAGCTGTAGGGGTATTTACATTTGCTCCTGCTAGGCGCTTGAAATTAAGGACTAAAAAAAATATTTACTAAAACTTTTCCCTTGGAAAAGAAAATTGGTCTGTCTTTCTGCTTTTGTGTAATATTTACGGGGATATCGATATTAATAGTGAAATTTGTCACTCAATTAATAAATCAATCAATAATGCATTTTATTTCTCATTAAAAAAATGTTATAGTAATAAAGTAAATGTGTATATCCTACTGAATACGACTTCGCATTAGACTAAACAATAATAACAATGTATAACAGTATGGTATGACATGCATTTAAAATGAGTGAATTTGTCCCTTAGACGAAGTAAAAGCTGCTTGTATAATAATTATAACAATAATAATAACAAAATCGTCCCTGCCTCATCATAGTAACTATTTTCACTCTACTAAGTTCATTTCTACCCAACCACTTTACCTAATCTGTCGCAACACCGAACATTTTCCCTAAAAATGTATCACATCTTCCCTTTCCTTCGCGTTATACATTGACCAACTTCTTTTATCATTTCTGCCAGGTCCATCGTTCAAATATAGAACTCCACATCTTAATTTGAACAGCCATCGAATGTCCCCGAAATTTTCCATTTCCAGTAGATAATGCATGTTTACTCCTCCTTTCCGCAGTTCTTCGTAGTGTCCACAAAAATTTGATTCGAACACCCTATTCTCAGCTTGACAATGTATCTCCTCCATCTTTTTTTCTATCATACTCTCAATCATACTAAGCCATCTAGCTCTCCATTCTCATTTACACCTTACCTCAATACCAAATTTTTCTCCCATACTCATCCAATCTTTCCACCAGCCACACCTTGCTCCCATCATTTCTTTTAAAAGAAATTTTGGCAACCTATCATTCGAATATCCTAGAATTTTTTCAATATATTTTTTATGTAAATTCATTGTATATAGGCTGACTCTAGCAATACCTGTCTCCAAATCTAACATAAAGTTAGGACAATACCTTGGAAAACATTTTTTTTATATATAATCTTATTATTTTCACCTCATGGTATTTAGAAAGACCCCATACCTGAGACCCATACGTCCAAATTGATCTTACGACCGATTCTACACTGTTACTTTAGCCAAAAAGGGTATATCAGCTTTAGACACTAAACTACAAGCCGTGTGAATCGCCACTTTGGCAAAACTCTGGCGATTTTTTTTATGATCTTCAATCGACAACTTGGGCTACTATTATTTCCAAATAATTAAAGTATTTACTACCTCTAATACTTGATCATTCAGATTTTAAGATTTTCTGATCACATCACCTTCTTTTCTGAATACAATAATTTTGGATTTATCCAAATTTATTTATAGATTCCACATCCTGCAGTATTTTTCCAGTTTAATAATCATTCGCTATGGCACCTTCGGATTGATTGCCATCAAAACCAAATTATCTGCATATAATAAAAGTTTTATAATCAAGCCTTTTATCTTTAAACCGCCTCCCAATGCTTCATGTAGGTAACTGATGGATTAGACCGTTACTTGATGGAAATTCATTTTATATAACAATAAAACACCGGAAACTTTGTTTTCAAAACTTCCACAAAATTTATTATAAAATCATATCACTACAGCTGTTTTGGCAGAGTCTCTTTCTCAAGTGATCTATTTTTGGTATGTGTTTAAACATTGTAGTCTTTAACGAAATAGATTGAGAAAGAGAGAACTCTTTGTCTCAAGTTGGTCATTCAGAATTATCTCTGTGTTTTTTAATTTGTAAATTTCCATAGATTCTAATTAAGGTAGCTTAAGGACTTTATTTTGGATGTCAGAATTTGAAATTCGCCATTAAAAGAATGATTATGATCTAGAAGGTGAAGTGCGTTTGTAAAATCTGTTTTTCTATTATTGAAAGCCCTATTATGTTCTGCTATACGTTGGTTAAAAGTTCTACCAGTTTGACCGATGTAAGTTTTGGGATAGTCGCCACATTTAAGTTTGTATAAACTACTGTGTAAGTGCCTTTTATTTTGGCTCTTATTGTTTTTAATATATTTGCCTTAGTTGTTGTTTGTTCTGAAAGCTGGTGTTATTCCTTTCTTTTTTATGTGTTGGGCTATTTTTGTTGATTTTTAACCTGTTTTTGTAATAGAGTAGAAGGTACTGGGTTTTTTCTCTGATGGTGGAAATACTAATTTCAGGGATTTATCGTGTAGATTTTGATTTAAAATTTTATTAATTGATTGTTCGTTGTACAGCTATTTGCTTAATGATAATGATTCTGTCTCAAAGTTGTATATTGACATCGGAATTTCTGTTAATCTGTGTAAGATGCTATAATAGGCTGCCAGTTTATGTTGTGTAGGATAGGATGATGAATTGTGTACAGTCGTGTCAGTATGGGTATATTTACGAAATACGGAGAACTCATGTTTGTTTTTAAGTCTGATAATTTTTAATCTAAAAAATTTATGTATTGATTTTGGTCTGTTTCTATTGTCATACTGAATTATTATTAATAATACTATTATTAATTCACTCCATATTGATATTATATTTACAGTAGAAACACAACAAAATCAATTCATAATTTTTTTAGATTTAAAAATTATCAGACTTAAAAACAAACATGAGTTCTCCGTATTTCATAAACCTACCCATTTTGAGACAATTATACACAAATTCATCATCACATCCTACACAACATAAACTGGCAGCCCAATATAGCATGTTACATAGATTAACAAAAATTCCGATGTCAAAATATAACTTTAAGAGAGAGAGAATTAAATATCATTAAGTAAATAACAGTAACCAATGGTTACAACGAACAAACAATTATTAAAATTTTAAATTAAAAACTACACCAGAAAGCCCTGAAATCAGTATTTTCACTACCCGAGAAAAAACCCAAGACCTTCTGCTCGATTATATATATATATATATATATATATATATATATATATATATATATATATATATATATATATATATATATATATATATATATATGTATATATATATATATATATATTTATATATATATATATATATATATATATAAATATATATACATATATATAAGCAAAATAACAACAAAAAATAGCCAAACACATAAAAAAGAAAGGAATTAATAATAAAATAAAATATATTTTAAAACAACAAAAGCCAAAATAAAAAACACTTAAACAGTGGTGTATACAAACTTAAATGTGGCGACTGCCCAAAAACTTACATGGGTCAAACTGGTGGAACTTATAAAAAACGTATAGCAGAACATAAAAGGGCTTTTATTAATGGAAAAGCAGATTCTACAAAGGCACTTCACCTTCTAGATCATAATCATTCTTTTATTGAAGAATTTTAAATTCTTTACATCTAAAATAAAGGCTTTAAGCTATCTTTATTAGAATCTATGGAAATTAACAAATTAAAAAACACATAGATAATTCTGAATGAATAACTTAAGACAAACAGTTCTCCCCTCCTCAACCTATTTCGTTAAAGACTATAAAGTGTAAACGCATACCACAAATAAGTCACTTGAAAAAGGCACTGTGTCTAAACAGCTGTAGTGATAAGATTTTATTATAAATTTTGTAAATGATTTCAAAACAGAGTTTTCAGTGTTTTATTGTTATACTTCTTGTAGGTCATTCAAGAAAAGTGCAAACAGTAATGGACTTATAAGACACCCTAAAGAATTTGTCATATTGTAAAGTATTAACCTATGAAGCAAAACTTAAGCAAACGTCTTAAAAAAATTGACCTTATAATAACTGTTATTTGGATATTGTTAGTATACAATTTTATAACATACGGTATACTATTTTGTATATCTAGATGCAGTTCTGCTGCTAATTACAAAAATTAGGTTTCGGTTTATTTTTAAATCTATCTGTGCATCAAAGTACGTTATTTTTACATCAAACTAGTACATAATAATCTATTAGCCTCCACAAGGAAACTAAGTTCCTGTAACTTGCTGTATACCATGTATCACAAAAAAATTATTTAAAACTCCTTTATAAAAGGTATATAATTAATTATACAACTTTTATTAAATATTTTTAAATATTTTTTTTTAATCTATTAGTCGTTCTTGAAAATAATTTAATTTATCTTTAAAGCTGATATATTAACGTTTAAAAATTTTGAATAAGTATACCTATTAATACTTAGTCTATGAGCGTTGAAAAATTATTTTATTATTAGATTTCAGAAGCAAATAACTAAGAAATATATATTTTTGGACCTTTTAAAATAAGTTTTTCTGCACAATATTGTTAGAGAAAAGATGTCGACTGAAAAAAGATCTGCATGCATTCAATAAAACCATCACAACAAACGTAAAATCTGAATTTTTCCTATACTAGAAAATATTGAAAATATCCGTACAAAAGTAGGTCCCAAAATAAGAAGAGAAAAATCTCGGTTAGAATATAGAAAATAGGTGAATAAAACCATAGGTTTTGCAGGCAATATTCCAAACATCCAAACTTTGAATACATTTCGCATTCGGAGTAAACAACAACTAAAAAATAAACTCATGTATTTGATCAGAAGTATTACATTCTGTGAATCATTATGGTTTTCCTACGTGTAAAAAATTAAACTAATTATTCCCGTAATTTAATTTTACATTTTACAATGAAATCAAAAAGTTAGACTTGGTATAATACAAGCTTTTAAAAAGGTACTTTATGTATTCTTACGATGCTTTTATGGGAAGATTTTACTCCAGGATAGTTAGTTTGGTTACATAAAATCAACTTTAACTTAAGCCTTTTGGGACGTGTAACGACATATCTAAGTATGAGATTTGTCTTGATTAATACCACATATTATATATCAAGTGTCGACCCCAGCTTGGGGGAGGAGTTATGGATTAAGAAGAAGCTCTTCTGTACTCCGCGGAAAACGGACGAGCGGAGGAATCCTGAATCGTGAAGGCTGATAGTAAAATGTCTTGCAGAGATGTAGGATAGGTGTAAATAGGGTCTTACCAAATAATAATTTGCGGATCTACTAAGAATATTTTCTTCATAGAGCAGCAGCTAGTCAGCAGATGTCATTACTGACTCAAGGTTGGAGTAAAATAATTCCTTGCCAGTTTGATGTCACACATTTATAGGCAGCAATAGGCACTGCATACAAAATCAGCTCCCAGTAGTAATAAATCTATCAAAAAATGAGACCACCACGTAGCCATTTGAATGTAAGAGGTCTACTATAAACACGCTAACTAGCGATATTTACTAAAAAGCTAATGAGATGTAACGTCATGCCGGCAGGTTTACCAGAGACACAATGGCGTGGACGAGGACATTTTCATCATAAAGACTATACGGTCTATTATTCAAATCCAGAAAATTAAAGTCACAATGGAGTTGTGGTGTAAATATTAATATTGACCAAAAATTTATGCGATCCTAAATTTGTACCGTGTAGCAAAAGTTAGCGTAACAATGCAAGATTTGTATAGTTTTTTTTTCTATTTTCTGCATATAAACAATTCCAGATATTACTAAAAATATTATAAAGATAAAATTTGGTACGGTTACTCTAAATTTCGGAACCATCTGTCCATTAAACAGAAAACATATAATTGGAATACCAATGTATCTTAATATATAAAAATTGGTAAATCTTAAGAAAATTATAAAAGGAGGATAATAGAGCATTGTTAAAAAACAAAAATAAGATATCTTACAAATAAAAAACGTTTTAAATTTTTCTGACCCTGCAGTGTATTGTCCTTAGACCCATATCGTAATTATCAATTTATTTCTTATCATTTAGTTAATCACGTAGTAAAAATAAGAACCTTAAATAGTTTTAATTAAATTTTGAAGGAAGTCCCAATCTATTATTCGAAATTCGCTCATCCTGCAGAAATTTTGTCTTTATTGTACTGCACCAGCTTTGAGAAGGCTTCGTCGGCTTTCTTCCTAATGACAGTCTAATTAATGAATAAATCTCGTTTTATGCATAAATCTTATTATATGCCTTGCCAAAATTATCTCATTACATCTGAGTATAATGAAAAGTGGTTCAATTTAGTTCTGCGAAGGATACTCGCTTGGAGGTTGAAACAGAAAATAATTCATAATTCAATTTTTTAACGGTTTGGTTGATATAGAAAATATCAAATGTAACACAAGGTTATAATTTAAACACTAGATATAATTTTATTAGTAATGTCTAGTGTATATATAATAATCTTTTTATTATATTATTACTTTTCTTGAAAATAACTTTTATTTAACACCAACAATACCTATTACAATACTATTTTACAATAACTCAATGACAACTATAAATTTCAAAATACTCAAACACTACTGTTCCAGACTGTCAACTACATCTGTTTATACAGTGTGGACGTTTAGGTTGGAATAAATTAAATATTTTTGGCACTAACAGTGTTTTAATAAAATGCTTTTACACTTTTATTTTTATTTTCAAATATGCACCTAACGCTGCAATTGAATATACTAATGACGTCTCCACTTTCGTATAAAGGACGTCATCCGTTTTATGTAACAACTTATTTGTCTCTTTATTTTTACATTTTAAAATACTAGAAAATTACAAAAATGTGTAATACTTATAGTCTAAAATAATTGGTTTGTGAATTACAGACAAATGTAATATCAGAAATTTTAGTACTAAAATTTTATTGAAAGGGCTGAACTAATCCGTTTTTCAATTTCTATTAGCTAAAATAATTTAAAAAAAAAGGTTTAAAAAGGAAACCAAATATTTAAAGTGCATGCCGTTGACGTCCTGGCAATAACAAGACAGTCTCTAGATTCCTCCAATACTCTAGTTAATAGTTCTGGGCAAATTAGTCTAACCTCAATGAGAAATCTTTTTTCCAAATGTTCGAGATTGTTAGGCTTATTGAAGTATACTTTATATTTAAGATAGCCCCAAAAGTAAACATCAAGGGGTTTTAGACCAGAAGACCTTGCTGGCCAATCTATAAATTCTCTTCTATCTATCGATTTGGAGAAAAAAATATTATCTAAATTATCAGGCACTTCCCACGCACAATGTGGTGGTGCGCTGTCTTGTAAAAACCATATTAAATTACTAGGTACGTGTGGATTTTGTTTATCTGTATATAACGTGGTAATAGCTGAAATAATATCATTTTGTAGCATATCTAAATATTTTTAAGCTCTCAACGTTCCTTCAATAAATAAATGAACCCAAAATGTTGCTGCCAACAATTCCTGCCCAAAAATTAACTTTTTCAGGATACTGAGTATGGGCCTCCGTCATCCAATGAGGATTGGTATCTGACTAGTACCTTCAGTTTTTGAAAATACTGATAATATTGCATAATCTACAAATTGTGAGTCATTATTTCACCGCTTCACTATCACTTCACTAAATCCTTCGATCAAAATCATCCCTACTGATATCCTGAAGTAGATTAACTTTATACGGGTGAAACTTATGTATTGTTTTTCAAATGTTTTAGAAGTGTGTGTTTTTGTAGAACAGTTTTTTTTATAACTAATTTTATAGTGGAGTTTGAAATTTTATGGTAAGTGTATTCTATTTTGCCATTAATTTACAAAGTTGACCTCATTCACACAGTTAAGAAATAGTTTTGTTTCCGCTTCCGCACAAGTGAAAGAAATGACAAAAAGAAAATATTTTATTGAATTTTTTTAGATTATGCCTAGAAAAACTATTACCTCACAAGCACAAGTACTCCATTTAAATTAAATCAAGTACTTTTACTTAAGGAAAGATATTGGGGGACCATTGAACCGTTGTTATCTGTTAAAGAGGTACAAAAATTAAGATTTTTACATGTGCACTATTATAAAGCTTTAATGATGACAAGAATATATATTATTAATATTTTTGATTTGCCAACTTCATTACATAACAAAACATTTATAATAAGGAACTCTTAATTTTTGTTTTTTTTTTTTTCAATTTCAATTAGAAATTTTGATAATATTTTAACTTTGTTTTAAAGGGTATCAGCTACACTTAACGGTGACGAGAAAACAGTATACAATATACAAAAAAGAAAAGAAAAAATTCTGTTTTATCTTCTCCGGGAAAAACAGACCTCGTTTAAAAACAAAAACTACTGATTTACCTATGGGCAATAAAATGGCAATTTGAAACACAATATATAAAATCTAAAAGGATAGTAGGTAAACCAACTTTCTGTTTAGAATTGCGAGTAGGACTTATTATAGTAACATATTAAAATAAATATTTTTAGATAAACATGTCCCCCGTGAAGCCTTCATCAATGAGCTGTAGGCTAAAGAAATTGTTTCTACATTTAAAACATCCTTACCCTTTGACTGCCAAGCAAAATTATTACAGGTTACGTCTACGCCAAAATTTTTTATAATGAAAATCCACATTTTTTATAATTAAGAAACGTATGGGAGGTCAGTTTAATTTATTTTTCCAAATTTAGTGTCATTTTAGACAAAAAAAAAATTGTGTGATAAAATGACGCACGCGGCGTAGACTAGAACAAAATGGTTTGTACGCCGTGTGCGCTTATGTGACGCACACATTTTGGAGTGGGGAAGCGTACTAAACTTCGCACGGTAAGACAGGTTTATGCAAGTCAGTACGTTTTGAGTTATGGTTACGTTTAGTTGTATTTCGTAGTTTTATTGTTTACGAGGTTATCATAATTTGATTGTATTTTTTTATGCTGTTAGTGTATTAGTTATATTAGTTGGTATATTGTTAGTGTATCAGGACAATAAAATGTCTTGGAAAAAATGTGAAAAGCAACAAAAACAGCTAGAAATATGGGCAGCAGATACTGACGAAATTGAGCTGGATATGAGCATTGAGAGCGGCATGAGCGATGAAATTGACGATTCTGACGACTCGTTGGCGGATAAAAATTATTCCCCGGATATAACAGAAACGTCAGAAGATGAAGCTCGTCCGTCGACTTCTAAACAAAAAAGGAAAGGTAACGGCTAGAAATAATAATAACAATTATAAGTAGATTTTATTATAAATATTTTGTTTTAGGAAACAAAATTGACCAAACAAATTTAACGAAAATTCGTAAGAAGTACACCAGTGCTTTTGAATCTGAAGTCGAAAATATAGGTAAATTGGTATATTATCTTGATTATTGAATTGTATTACAAGTAACATTCTTTTAGGTTGCCAGAGCCCAGTAATATTTTACAATTCTGAAGAATCGAGTTCCTCTGATACTTCTACTCCACACTCACAACAGCTATCATAGATAGACGAGGAATTATTACAAATTACAGATGAGTCACTAACTAAGCAGTCCCGTCTGAATGACTGGAGAGATACTAACGCTGTTGAAATGCACGTCTTTTTGGGTATACTTTTATGGATGAGTTTAGATAAAAAACCTTCTTTATCACATTACTGGAGTCGATCTGAACTGTATAACAGTCCGGCATGTAAAGTAATGACCAGAATCAGATTTGAGGTAATACTTCGAATGTGGCATTTTGCCAATAATGAAGTGTGTCCTCCAGAAGATCGTTTACATAAGATTCAAAGTCTTATTGACAAGCTTGTAACAAAATATCAGCAATATTTTATTCCCTCCAAAACGGTATGCATTGATGAAACGATGATACCTTTGAAAGGAAGACTAAGTTCCGTCAATACATCAAGGGTAAACGCCATAAGTTCGGAATCAAAATATTCAAACTATGTGTCAATGCTGGTTACACATATAATATGAAAATATATTGTGGAAAAGAAGTAACTAAGCAAGATGGACAATCAATTGCGGACAGAACAGTATTAGAGCTTATGGAAACTCTTCTTAACTCTGGAAGGACTTTATTCACTGATAATTGGTAAACAAGTGTGAATTTAGCCAGGAAGTCATCAAATCAGGCTACACATCTCGTTGGTACTTTACGAAGCAACCGTAAATGTAACCCTAAAAACGTCATCAAAAAGACTCTCGCGAAAGGTCAAATTTTTGGAATGGAGAGTGATGATGGTATTACAGTATTCAAGTGGAAGGACAAACGAGATGTCCTGATACTTAGTACAATACACATCGATGATATGGTAGAAGTATGTCAGCGACAGAAACCACTAGCGGTAGTAGATTATAATGCTGCTAAAACCTTTATAGACCTTTCGGACCAGAGAGCTTTCTACTCTTCGGCAGTCCGAAAGGCTCTAAAATGGTACAGAAAAGTAGCTGTTGAGAGTTTATTGGGGACAACGGTTGTCAATTCATTGTTTCTGTATAATAAGAGCCATCAAAATAAACCATCTGTAGTAAAATTTAGAGAAAGGTTATGCAGTCAGTTACTCCACTATTCTAATGATGGCAACGATCGTAATATTTCAGAGACATTACCGGCCATCGGACATAAGCTAGAAGTGGCGGAGAAAGAAGGCAAAGTCACTAGAAGTCGCTGTAAGAGCTGCTATACCAGATACTCTCGAGAGCAAGGCAGAAATTATGCGCTAAAAATGGCCAAGACTGTTCGATATATATGCCCTGCATGTCCCGAAAAACTACATATGTGCCAAGATTGTTTTTATATTATTCACAAAATTGCTTGACTACATTTATTTCCTTTGTTTTTTCATTATTAACTATGCTTATTCCTTTTTGTGAAAAAAATGTAAAATAAATTTCTTTTATTGAACAGATTTTTATTTTTACAAGCCATTTCTAGTATAAGTTCTACTAGGCCAGGTCAATTGAAAACATCATATAAATGCATGGAAACTGTGCGTGCCTGAGACACACAAAGCAAAAGTTGATGATACTACGTGTGCGTCTTATCGGCGCACACGGTGTTTAATACAAAAGTCGTGTGCGTCGATATGACGCACACGGCAGTCAAAGGGTTAAGTAGAATATTAAAAGATTTGGGCTTTAAATTTTATAAAGATGATCATCGAAAAGCTTTAATTAAACGAAATCATATCGCAGCACAACGAGCGGGTTTCTTATGTAAATATATGGAGAACAAAAATAGTACATATCCATGAGAAATTGTATTTTTAGACGAAACGTGGTTTTTTTCCAGGGGAAATAAAATGATCTCGTAGCAGAATGACAACAGCAGAAGTATACGTAAACTAGGTGGTTGTGATGGAAAAATATTTATTGTGGTTCATGCCTGTTCAGCAAAAGGTTTTATTTCAGACGTCAGTTTGTTACTTTAGTTTAAATCCTTGACTGCAGATTATCACGGTGAAATGAATTGTAAATATTTACTAAATGGATAAGTTCAAAATTACTTCATAATTTAGAACACTTATCTTTGATTGTCATGAGCAACGCACCCTACCATAGTGAGATCATAAATAAACAATATTCAGCTCAATGGTTAAAATCAGACATTATAGATTGGTTGAAAAAACATTGGTTAATTTTAATGAACATCCGTTAAAACCAGAATTTTTAGAATTGGCCAAGCTAAATCGACGAGAAAATATATATATATATATATATATATATATATATATATATATATATATATATATATATATATATATAGTTATATACATATATATATATATTTATATACATATATATATATATATATATATATATATATATACATATATATATATATATTTATATACATATATATATATATATATATATATATATATATATATATATATATATATATATATATATATATATATATATTGTAGATGAATTGATACGTGAATATGGACACAAAGTGCTTAGATTGCTACTGTATTACCCAGATTTTAATGTTATCGAATTAGTATGGGCAGATTGCAAGACTTACTATAGTACTTACATATATTGGCAGAGATGGATATAGAGATGAACATGTTTTAAGTATGTGGAAGAAATCATTTCAAAAGTGTAACGACATCGCCTAGGCAAAGTGTGTAGAACTTACTAACAAATTAATTAAACAGTGGTTTATTAGGAAAGAAAATATAAGTAATAATTATATCAAACCTGGAATAATTAACATTAGAGATAACAGGTAACATTCTGAAGGTGATAAAAATGAAATATGAGAAACGAAAAACAAACGTTCAAAATCTTGCAATAATATTATTTAAGCTGCATAATGTTTCATTCTTTAAATAATTTTACTGTTACCTATTAAATCAACACACTGTAAATATTATTCGATATTAAAATTATATTCTTTTTATAAATTGTCCCTTAATATATTATTCATTAATGATATTAACCCTTAACTAGTCGCTACATGGTCAAAAAGACCGCACGTATTAAAAATTGCTAACATTTCGGAAAAAAAATTACATTTGGCAACCACGGCCTTCAGTAGCTTACTCATTCGATACAAGGAGCCTCAGTACTAAATCAGAGTAGCAGGAGGTTTGTTGATTAGGAGTTACAGAGCAAAGGTCATAATTTCCGCGCGCGTCTAGTCAGCTAAAAAGTTTTTATAAATCGTTTTATTGTGCTTCTTATCACCTTAAGGTATGTATAAACGCTAGTTTTTTTAAATAATATACTATTATACTTTTGTCTTATTGTTTAGTAACCTTTTGAATATGCCTCTCTTTCTTTTACTATGTAATTAGTCATCAAATTTTAAATTACTTTGCAGCAAATTACTATTACGATATTTCATAATTTTCTTTGTTCTAATATTGAGAATCAATTTTTTTAAATTTTAAGCTACAGCAAACTTTTATATATAACTTGTTTGGCTTTATTTTTAGAATGGACTATGAGAAGGAATAAAGGAGACTTGAAAGCCCTCATGGAAGAAGAACCGCTTGATATAGAATATGACGACGACGATGACGAGAATGAAGTAAATCCGGAAGGTATTGATGAGAGGTCGGAAGATTCGAAAAGCGAACAAGAACAGGATTTAGAGGAAATAGGAGAAGTTTAACTGAATAATGTACAAGAAAAAAGTGTAGATTTACGAAAAAGTTGAAAGACATTTATGAAATATGGAGTTATTTCATTGATGAGGACATGATTTACATAATTGTAGAATCCACTAATAAATACATTGAAAGTATAGCAAGCAATTTCTCTAGGGAGAGGGATGCAAAGCTTACAAACCCATCTGAAATTAGCGCTCTTATAGGCCTTTTATACTTGGCAGGGACATATAAAGCCCATCACCTGAATACAGAAGATATCTGGCAAACTAATGGCGAAGGTATCGAAATATTTAGACTAGTTATGACCTTATCCCGATTTCGGTTTTTTCTAAGATACATTAGATTTGATGATAAGGTCGATCGTAAAGAACGTAGGAGACTGGATAAGATGGCCGCCATTCGTGTATTTTTTGACAAATTCGTAGAAAAGTGTAAATCGGGATATTACTCTTCGCAAAATTTAACATGCGATGAAATGCTTCCTGGATTTTTAGGGAATTGTCCTTGGATACAATATATTTCAAGCAAACCCTCAAAGTATGGCTCAAAATTTTTAGTTTATGTGATGCTGAAATGTATTATACCATAAATATGGAGGTTTATGTGGGTCGTCAACCAGATGGTCCATTTACTGTAGACAATTCGCCGAAAGAAGTTATAAAAAAAATGTGTGTGCCAATAAAGAATTCTGGGCGCAACATTACTTTAGATAATTGGTTCATTAGCATTCCTCTAATAGATGTTTTAAAAAAAAATTTGGATTGACTGTTGTGGGGACCATTAGAAAGAACAAAAGGAAACTGTCCCCTGAATTACTTCAAGAATCTTGTCCTCTAAAATCAAGTATGTTCGCCTTTAGCGATACATGTACCTTAGTGTCGTATATCCCCAAAAAGAAGAAAGTTTTATTGCTTGTTTCAAGTCTACATGATGACGACGCTGTAGATAGAGAAACATTTGAACATTATAAACCAGAAATTCTGACGTTTTATAACAAAACAAAAGGCGGGGTTGACGTCGTTGATCAGCTATGCTTCTCTTATGATGTTTCGCGAAAAACAAGATGTTGGCCCATGGTAATTTTTAACAACTTATTAATATCGCAGGCATTAATTCGCTAGTGATTCATGCAAGTAACAACCTTGCTGATAATAAAATGCTTAGAAGAAAATTTTTGAAGCATTTTCTCTTATGGATGAACATCTACGGGTCAGAGCAACAGTAGACAATTTAAATAGAAATCTGAAGTTACGTATTAAGGCCATATGTAATATTCCTAACACAGACGGCACTCCAACGAATGAAGGAGTACATGGTAGATGCTACTTATGCGACCGTAAAAAGACCCGGAAAACGACTGTTTCCTGCTGTAAATGTAAAAAGTTTTTATGCAGAGAACATACACGTGCAGTATGCAAAGAGTGCCAAACTGAACTTATTCGGATTAACTAAAAGTTTCTTTTTTTATCGGAGTAGAAAATAGTTTTTTTAATGTTCTGTCCAGTGTTTTTAACATTAGTTTACTTTTTATATTATTTTTTAATATGTTACTTTACTTATTAAACCTTAATAAAATCGTGTTTTACTTAAACTGGTTCCAAATACTTTTATTAACACAAACTAAGAAGTAAAAGACCAAACGGTCGTTTCGACCGCGCGCGACTCCTAATTTTCAAAAATTCCTAGCGACTACTGAAGGATTAAAAGAATTTATTAAGCTACTGTAGTTGTAATTCTGCACCAAAATTTTAAAGCAAAACTTACATTTATCTGATAACGTCAAATTTTATAATATAATCCGTGATCGGAGCAATAGCCACTTTCTGTCACTTCCTGTTGCGTGAAGTAAATTTTCGACTTATTTTGTATGTTTTAAACGATGACGCACTGGTAAAGAACCATAGACTCAACTGTATGTTGTTTAATTAAAAAAAAACTGACGACGTAATTTACACAAAAGTGGTGACATCATTAGTACATTCAATTGTAGCGTAATATGCGCACTTGAAATTAAAAATTGAAGGGTGAAAGCATTTTGTTAAAATACTCTTAGACCCAAAAATATTAAATTTATTTTAACCTATTCTCTGTTCACAAATTGTTGAGAGCACGAAATATGCCTCAAACTCATAAAACGGTCGTAAACCATAGGCGTTCCTGAGTTGTTTATTCATTAAATAATAATATAATATTTTTTAATACTGTTATTATTAATATTATATATATATATATATATATATATATATATATATATATAATATTAATAATATTTTAATACTAATATATTTAGCAAAAAAAACAATTAAAACTTTCACGGCTAATGTTATGTAATTATATTATATTAATAAAAATAATAATTTAACCATTAACAATTTTGTAAATAAGAATACCTTATCTCTTTGGATATTTCAATACTAATCTTCGCGTTTAATCACTTTAAACATTAGAGATAACAGGTAACATTCTGAAGGTGATAAAAATGAAATATGAGAAACGAAAAACAAACGTTCAAAATCTTGCAATAATATTATTTAAGCTGCATAATGTTTCATTCTTTAAATAATTTTACTGTTACCTATTAAATCAACACACTGTAAATATTATTCGATATTAAAATTATATTCTTTTTATAAATTGTCCCTTAATATATTATTCATTAATGATATTAACCCTTAACTAGTCGCTACATGGTCAAAAAGACCTCTTTGGATATTTCAATACTAATCTTCGCGTTTAATCACTTTACTAGAAAACCTGGAATTCATATCCGAAGGTACCATTCGTTGCAAGATAATTAGGATGGAATTCCCCAGATTTTTAATAATATAATGGGTATGCTTTGGCCACGTGCCTCGTTTGTTCAGTTTATATTCGAAACTTAACTTAAAAGGGTGAAGTTATGACGAACGAAAACAATTTTTTTGTTTAGTACGTTTTTGATCGCATGTAATTTACGGCTCGTCGGTGTGTCCGTGTCTACGGCAGTAATTAGCGTCTCGAATATTTCATTTGCGTATTATATGCAGTGCGTGAGTGATTTTTTATTCCATATACCTACGAACATATACGTACCTTTCGCTCGTGCTCGTTTTGTTGGATTGTTTGTGATGACTTCATCATCAACATCATCAAGTTTTACACCGGTACTGTTGCGAACAGTCAGTAAGTCTGTCTATTCACCAAGAGAGAAGACTATTGTCCTGAATGTTCACGATGCTCTGGTTTCTCAGAATCCCACAAACACTGTTCGCAACATAGTCGAAAGTTGTGCGAACATGGCTGGCGTAGGAGAGTCAACTATATATAGGTTCCTATCAGAAAGAAAAAAACACGGTATAGCTAACCCAAACACAAACGAACACTTAAAGAGAGGGAAAAAGCCTATTGAAATTGATGAATTTGCCAAAAATGGTATTCGAAGGAAAATTCATAGATTTTTTTTCAAAAAAGAAATACCAAACCTAAACAAAATTTTACAAGAAGTTAGAGACGACCCGGATTTGCCTCATATCGGACGAACTAAATTGTGGCAAGTTTTAAAAGAATTAAATTTCCGGTGGGAGAAATCAGACCGAAAATCACTTTTGATTGTCCGGGAGGAGATAATATGTTGGAGAAGAAATTATCTTAGATCCATACGAAAATTCCGCGCTGAAGGAAGGCCCATCTTCTACCAGGATGAAACGTGGGTAAAATCAGGTCATACTCTAAAAAACATTTGGTCAGATAAAAATATATTAAGCTCCAGGCAAGCCTTTTTGGAAGGTTGGTCTACTGGTATCTCCCCACCTTCTGGTAAAGGCAGTAGATTAATAATTTCTCACATTGGCAGTGAAAAAGGATTTGTTAAGCATGGTTTGTTGGAATTTCAGTCCAAAAGCACAAAAACTATCACGAGGAGATGACAGCTGATGTTTTAGAAGAGTATTTTGAGCAGATGATTGAACACATACCACCAAATTCAATTATAGTATTAGATAATGCACCTTATCATTCACGACTAGTAGAAAGACTTCCAACGACTGCGTGGAAGAAACAGGATATTCTTGACTGGCTGCGGAATAAGTATCTGGCTTACGAAGATGGAATGGTAAAAGCAGAACTTCTAAAAATTGCCCGGCAACACAAATTTAAGTTCAAGGAATACGTAGTTGACAAAAAGGCGAAAAGCGGAAAGTGGAAAGGCGAAACATTACAGTCCTTAGACTTCCACCCTACAACTGCGAAATAAATCCAATTGAACTCATTTGGGCACAAATGAAAAGTTATGTGGCTAGAAAAAATACGTTATATAAAATACAAGCTGTACGTGAATTGTTATACGAGTCTTTACAACATATTACAGAACAAAACTGGAAAGATGCAGTAAGGCATCTAATAGAAGAAGAACAAAAAATGTGGGATCTTGATAACATAATTGATGCGACCGTAGAGACACAACCGCTAATTATTAACCCTCAAGATGACTCGGATTCCGAAGTTGATCCTATTTATTTTGAATTTGAATAGTTTTCTAATCGTTATTATATAAGGTAAGTAATAATAGTTGTAATCGTAAGGTATTAAAGGGGAAAGGCGCAAAATATCGCCTGTCAAAATGTTCAATGTTTTTTAAATGTATCCATTTTTTTTTTCAAATCCTGAGAAAACTAAACAGCATTTTTGAAAAATTTAAAGGCAGAATGAAATATTTATTAGAATAAATAAAAAGTTTCTTTTGCATGCAATATTTTCAATTAAAAATTGTACTATATTTTCTCTTTTATTTTCACCCCTGTTACATAACATATTAAAATAAACATTGTAGAAGTTTTCAGGGACTTTCTGCCCTCAGTAATAATGTAATCTTTCATTCTGCGTTTAAATTTTTCAAAAATATTTATTAGTTTTCTACGGATTCGAAAATAATGGATACATTTAAAACACATTGGAAATTATGCCAGGCGACATTTGGCGCCTTTTTCCTTATCTTTTACAAATGGCAAGAAACTTTTTATTTTTGATTAAAATAAATAAGTTTAATTAAAAAAATACAATTTACATAAGTACAATTTAAAAAATATATTTATTTAGGTAGTTCAAATAAATGTTTCAATCACATACTCTACGACACTAACCATTCAAAATACCCCCGTAATAGGATTATAAGGTATTGTATTCCTTCAGATATAAGGTGGGTTAGTCGAAAACGTCTTAAACCGTCAGTTTTAGGTTGGTTTTTACTATTATATCGTATTACCTATCCTCTCTGTATTTCAGTTTTCTAATTAGGGTTAAACTTGTAGTGAGCTATCAACAAATTGTGAACCGGCTATAAACGTCCTCACTGTATTTATATTTTCTAACGTTACGAACTACACTAGACATTTCTGAATTTTTCGATAACATCTTGAATATTCCAGAATTTTAATAATTCTTCTTTGTTGTCAGGGGACTTGTTCAATGTGAGATAAATCTTACAGAACTTTCATAACAATATATACCACGAAAAATAAAGTAGACAGAATAATATGTAACAAATTAGCCTATTGTACATATTTTTGATTGTTCTATTGCTCGTAAAGTTTATATTTTTATTTTATATCTAAATGGTTTATATTATCTGTCATTTATAAAAAAACACTATTGAAATTGTTAATTGTTTTAATTTTAAATTTTAGGTAGTGTTGGGTATATTGATTTTTTACTATTAATGTCAAATTCATAAAAAGCTATTAAAAATTGGTTACCATAATTTTGTTGATCGTTAGTTTAATTTAGAGTTGTTGAAAGTTGTTGTAAAATACACATATAATTTATTACACCTTAACGTATAAATCGTCGAAGCAATTTACGTGAACGTAAAGTAAATAAAAACTCTGGTTAATGACAGTCATAGTCAGCGTTGTGTGTCTAGTTTGTTACGTGTTCAAATCTGAAAAATGTATATTTTTATCTCCTTGGTACAATATTTAGAGCAAGCATAGGAAAAGACCTACAAAGATAGTCAGATATGATCAATTTTTTAGACGAAAACATGTGTTAAGTTTCGATAATGTCTCGTGTTTTACTATCATTTCTGTATATTCGTTTAGGTGGTAAACACGGTCAAATTTTTATATAACCCTTTTTATTGTTGCAAAGTTTCTATCACTCGCCAAAAAGGAATGGCTACGCTGTGGAAAGTACTGGTTTATGGTGTCAAAACTTACAGTTTCTACTAACGAAAGTAGAAATCTCACGCTTCCTCTTCTTGTATGTAGGTTTTAAAGCCTGTTTCTTATTCCATATTTGCCTCCTAAATTGTTTAAATTATCGCACCATCTCTTTCTTGGTCTTGCAATACTTCTTCGTCCATTTGGTGACTTATCTCGTGCTATTAGTACTATTCTACCCTCTGCCATTCTACTAATGTGTTCGTTCCACTCCTGTTTTAGTCTCGTTTTAGATGTGTCAGGTCTTGGCTCCGCCATGTATGTTAATATAGGTCTACTTGCTGCTTTATAGATTCTTGTTTTTGTGTCTTGTCTTAGGTGTTTATTCCTCCCGATTTTGTCATTGAGAGATCTCGCCGCTTTACTTGCTTTTAAGCTTTTTTATCGTACTTCTTCTTCAACACCTCCGTAAGTAGTTATGTCTATTCCCAGATAGCTAAACCTTGCTTCCTGCTTTATTATGTTTCCGTCAATTTCGATTTTACATCGTAGTGGGTATTTAGATGTTGTCATACTTTTGGTGATATTATCATATTGTATTTCTTGGCTGTTGTATTGAAGATGTGTGTTAATCTTTGGAGCTCGTCTTCTGTCTTGGCGATTAATGCGGCGATGGCCATTAGGTACTGCTTATATTATTTCGTCCATTATTATATTAAAGAAAGTGAGCTTAACGAGTCAGCCTGTCTGACTCCGCTTTGTACTGTTATACACTGTGTTAGTTTTCCATTTATCTTCGCCTGTATTCGATTATGGAAGTAGATGTTTTCGATGGTTTATATAATATTGATTGGTATGTTTCTTTGGATGCGATCGGAAGCCTTTGTCGGGCCTTTTCGATGGTTTTCAGATCTTCCGGATCTGAATCCTTGTTGTTCATCTGATAAAGTTGTTGTTATATTGATTTTGTTGGTTAGGACTTTTGTGGTAAGCTTAAGTACGGTGTATATTATTGTTGATGGCCTGGATGTTTCACCTAAATAAAACTAATCGCATTTACAAAGTATTTTATAAAAACAATTATTTGTCCTTTTTTGTGGAATCTGTCTAATTTCAAAAAATATTATGGAGTTTTAGGCCAACCTCCTCTATATTAATTTTTCATATTTTATTTTGTCAAAAGCTTTTTCATAATGTTTATCATAGATATAGATTTTTTGAAGCAAAGCTTTCATGCTGACTTACTGTTGCTGTATTACTTTTTCTCTATAGTAGAATGCTGAGGCGACTGTAAACAGTTGGTCCATTTAAGCAACAAGAAGCGTACGTTATACAACATGTAAACTTTTTCAATTGTATTAAAATCTATGAAAAATTTATAAAAAAAATAATAAATAAATATTAAAATTACTTCAATCAATTTTAAAAATATTATTTAAATTTTAAAAATACAGAGCTAATTACCGCCTTGCGGAGCATCCAACTAGATGAGAAAGACATCAAACTTTCCATTATTAATACCAACAACAGAGAATCAAAGCCAATCAGTATTGAACGAGGCGTAAGACAAGGCTGTATACTATCTCTCACCCTCTTTAACGTGTATTCTGAGAATCTATTTAGGGAAGCTTTAAAAGATCAAAAAGGAATTATCATAGGAGGAGAAATAATTAACAATATACGGTACGCCAACGATACTGTGATTCTAGCTGAAAACATCGACGATCTGCAGGAGCTAATCAATAGAGTTGACATGGAATGCACAAATTGGGGACTGTCGATAAATATCGATAAAACTAAATACATGGTGACCAGTAAAGTGGATATCGGCGCAACCCAACTGATATTAAACCAACAACCGCTGCAGAGAGTTCAGAGATTCAAATACCTTGGATGTTGGATTACCCAAAATCTAGATCCATCCTTCGAAATTCGATGTAGAATTGAACAGGCAAGAAACTCATTTCAAAAATTCAAGCCTCTATTATCCAATAACTCATTAAATTTGGAAATCCGTGAAAAGTTTACAAGATGTTACGTGTGGTCTGTACTTTTGTATGGATGTGAAACTTGGACTTTAAACGCCGATATCATAAATAAAATCGAGACGTTTGAGATGTGGTTGTATCAAACGATACTAAAAATTCCATGGACTAGCAGAACCAGAAACGAAGAAGTTCTTCGAAGAATGGGACATCAACGAACTCTATTAAATATTATTAAGAGGCGTAAACTAGAATATCTTGGACATATAATCAGAGGACCAAGATATGAGTTCCTTCGGCTAATTCTCAACGGTAAAGTCGAAGGAAAGAAATGGATAGGACGAAAGAAACTCTCTTGGTTGAGGAATTTGCGGCAGTGGACAGGTTTGACAGCTGACCAATTGCTACACGTAGCGCAAGACCGAGATCAGTATAAATATATTGTAAGCATGGTAGTCGCCGACGTTCCGTAGGGATATGGCACTCTAAGAAGAAGAAAAATACAGAAAATATAGTATGCAGCTTTGTACTAGTCTATAGTACCGTATATTTTAGCACTTTTTTTTATAATTTCTATGTCATTTAAAAAAATATATGATTAAAAATAAACCATAAATGAAAATGTTTCACATTGTATACTTACACAGTTCAAGTTCAATTTCCAGTAATACGTTCGTAGTTCACCTTAAGTAATATTTACCTGCAACAGAAACAAATTAATTTAGAATTGTAGTAACTTCTTGTGTTTAAAAATAAATATTAAGGATTTGAAATTTATTGCTCAATAGATAGTTTTCTATTTTATATGAGATAATAAAAACTATATATATAACACGTGTTTAAAGTGGAACGCAGTCTAATATCAATAAATCATCCTTTAAATATGTTAAAGATTTGAATATTGATGAGTATATCAATAATCTCCAGATTATTTTTCTGATTTTATATATTATTCAAGGATAAAATTTAATATCTAAAAATTCATCTGTTATTTATAAGTTATCCACGCTTAAAATCAAAAATACAGATGTTTGTGAGAAGTACAATCTTATTAAAATCAAGTTAAAAATAGTCTACTAAAAAATAACAAGGAACTAAAATAACGCATCTTATCCCACAATTGAAGTTTATTATTCGAGAGATCTCTCTGAGGCAAGACCAACACTAAATCAATGGATTGTAGTATGTACATATTTTTTTAACTTGCTCCATTTAATAGTTTTCTAATAAATTTTAAAATAAATTACAATATAAAAAAGAATTTCCACGCAATCGCTGGAAACAAAATGCGTGGAAATACAAGAACTACAACAAAGGCACGATTTTTTTAATTTACATAAAAAGGTAAAAGAGTTTACATCGACTACCAAGAGAACGACTTTTCACGCCATGCTGAACACGGATGGCAAACTGCTAGAATCAACGGAAGACACACTGAAAGAATGGGAAAACTATATTAAAATTCTTTTTCACGACATACGAGAAGAACCAAGATTGGAAAATAACAACGAAGGGCCAACAATTCTGAAATCTGAAATCATAAATGCAATTAATCATCTTAAAACAAATAAAAGCCCAGGTCCAGACGGAATATACCCAGAAACGTTAAAATTAATCAGCGAAGAAAATATCGAAATATTTGTCCTTTTATTCAATCGCATTTATGATACAGGTAAAATACCCCAAGATTGGCTGGAGTCAATATTCATCCCACTACCAAAAAAGCCAAACCCACAACACTGCAATGAGTTCCCTCTGATAAGCCTTATGAGTCATGCAGTAAAAGTCCTACTAAAAATCGTACATAATCGTATCTATAGAAAGTGCGAAACAATCATCGGAGACGATCAGTTTGGATTCAGAGCCGGCATGGGAGCGAGAGAAGCCCTGTTCAGTTTACTAGTTCTCGCCCAAAAATGCTACGACTAACAGAAAGATATATTTATATGCTTTATAGACTTCGAAAAAGCATTTGATAGAGTAAGACACGACCTACTATTAGAACGTTTGTAAGAAGTTGGTTTAGATGGAAAAGACATCAAATTCTTAAAAAACTTGTACTGGAACCAAAACGCCAGAGTTAGGATCGAAGGTTCCACATCCGCAGAAGTAGAAATTAGGAGGGGAGTTAGACAAGGCAAAGGCAAAGAATTGGCAAGGAAAGAGAACTTTTTAACACAGTAAAAGTTAGAAAAACATCATACCTAGGCCACATACTGAGAAATAATAAGTACCAATATGCCCAACTTATAGTGAAAGGAAAAATCGAGGGAAAAAAGGCCTAGGAAGGAAAAGACTATCGTGGCTCAGAAACATCCGACAATGGACAGGGCTAAATTTTGAACAGCTAATAAGAACAGCTGAAGATAGAGAAGATTTTAAAATTGTAGTAGCCAATCTCCATTGAGGAGAGGGCACTTTAAGAAGAAGAAGATAAAAAAGAAGTTCTGGTCTTTATTCATTATCAAAAGAATCAACGTTATACATAGCCTGTGGAAGCACTAATTTTGTTACTTCACTTAATAGTTGATTTTTTGTCAAAATGAATTAAGCACAATATTTGGGAGACAAACATGTTAATAAGTGGCCAAGTAAAGCACGGACGATAAACCAAAGTTGCGAAAATGTGTATTTTTGATCTTTGAAATGTATGTAATCTCAAAGAATATAGACGCTTAAGCGTCTATATTCTTTGGTAATATTAAGTTAATACTTGATTGCGCATGGCTCTTATCTGAGCTGCATCGTTCCTTTGTCAGATGCGCATTGCTTGCTGATGAGCCATAAGCTAGCTCAAAATAAACATGTTGGCATGATACTACGACAAGATAAAGCCAAGCGCATGAATAACACTGTCTCTCTCTTCTATGACTACGTCACCGAACGACAAAATGTTAAACGTTTTATCAAAGAATATAGACGCTTATTCTTTGGCGCCTATAAGCGTCAAATACTCATATCAGTCAAATAAAAATATAAATAAGCGTCTATATTCTTTGGTTTTATTTTACGTTGCGTTTGTTATGCAGTTTGCATAATTGAATATAGTGCTAGATGAGTTTTTTGGAATAAAATTCTTAAATATAATAAGAAGTAGATTGTGCCTTCAATATTTTAAAAATGGTAAACTGTGCGATAGTTGGTTGCAATAGCCATAATAACAAAAAACTAAAAAATCCATTAAAGTGTCGGTTTATTTTCATTCCCGCGAAAAAAAAAACTTTACCAAAATTTGGGTAAGAAATGCATGCAAAAAAAACGTTATTACGTTAAACGCATTAACGTTTTTACAGCAAGTGAATGCTTAAATCATTTTACTGAATCTGATTACAAGCTAAAAGAAAAATTGTTGGGTTATCCAAAAACAAAATGACAACTAAATCCAGAAGCTATACCTAATCCTTATTTACCAACTGAAAACCCTTCTTGTTTCGCATCACAATGTAAAAGAAAACACCGAGCAGAAACAAAAAAAGGAGACAACTAGTCTAGTATAGAAAATATATTCTATAATAAGTGAGTACTTACAATGCCAGAAAAAATGTTTATTGCTTTAATGTATTACATTCTAGTGTATCGCCAGCGGTAGTATCCAAAGACAACCCAGTAAACATGAAAATTAAAGGTAATAACCAAGAAAATAGTTACTGTTGTCTTTCACATTCAACTGGCACTCAGGTTGGTTCAATTAAAGATGCAGAAAAAATTGGACAACTTGAAGATAAAAATAATAAGTTGCGAATTATGCTGGAAAAAATAAAGTCAGAGGCAGATGCTGTAGAAAACATTTTTACTAAAGGTCAGTTGCAAAAAATAAAAACTGAAAAGCAAACTCAATGGTCCATTGAAGACGTGGCTTCAGCACTTTCCCTGTATGCAGGAGGACTACGATCTTATCGTTTATTACGTAAACGAGGGTACCCTCTGCCTGGAATTCGTACCTTAACAAGATGGGCGTTCAATGTAGAAATTTGTCCAGGTAAACATTGTCAAAATTTATTTAAATTAGGTACATTTCTAACAAGCAAATATTTTTTCTGGGAACATTGAAAATATTTATGAGGCTCATGAAAAATTATGGGCTAACAAAACAGGAAAAAGTCTGTATAATTATTTTTGATAAAATAAAAATTCAAACAACGTTTGAATATGATAAAAAACGCGATATTATTCTGGGACCTCATAAATATGTGCAAGTTGTTATCTCCCGGGGTATTTGCCACAAATGGAAGTAGCCTATCTTCTATGATTATGATCGGCCAATGACAAAAGAATTGACTATCCGGTTTATGCTCTAAACTCATATTTGTATGGAAGTAATCGAGGTTTGTGGAAACAATTGGATATTTCTGAAAACAAACCCTGGTTTGAAAATCCAACATCTCGAAAAACGGAAAAACGATAGTCGATTTGCTCAAGTATACAAGATGCGGTAATTTGAATATTGTTCACAAAATCAGCGAAGAATTTTTTACACTGAAAGGACCTCAACGCCAAAAAGTTAAGTTTGCAACAAAACTGTTTTCACACACTGTTTCTAGGACACTAACTAGATTGGTGTTTTTGGGAAAATTTGGGAATAACATCAATTGGCTAGAATGTGCTGAAATGATAAAAGAAATTAATGACTGGTTTGATATATTCAATTCAAAAATTCAACAAAAAGATATAAGACATCATATTAAAGAGCGCGGAACATCTTTAAATGTATTATTGTTAACATTAAACCTTTACAACTACTATTTCTGGATTTAAAAAAAAAAGAAAAAAGATAGATGTACAAAACCGAATAACCCAAGGGAAAAAATGCATCCGAATACTCATTCATCCGAATAATTCATTACTGTGGTCTAATAAAATAAAATTGCATACTAAACTTCGCGTATACAGAGCAATTGTAGAACCAATTACCACATATGGTGCTGAATGTTGGACGATGACAAAGAATGAACGAGATAAAGTAGACGTTGTGGAAATGGATTATCTTAGAAGGTCATGTCGAGTATCGAGAATGGAAAGAATCAGGAATGAGGAAATACGAAACCGTACAGGAATTAGAGATACTCTTTCAGATAGAATACAAGGAAGGCAATTACAATGGTATGGTCACGTGATGAGAATGGAGGAGGAGCGGTGGCCAAAGAAAGCCTTAATGTATGTTCCGCCAGAAAGAAGGAAAAGGGGAAGACCACCAAATTCCTGGAGAAGAGAAATTACAAAAACAATGCAATCTAGAGGCTTAGAAGAGGGAGATTGGAGAGATAGGAAAAGATGGAGGCTGAAATGCGGGAAGCGGCAATCGCCGTAGGACCCCCGTTATATGATGATGATGATGAAAAAAGATTTCAACATCAAGTATAAATAATAACATATAATTTAAATCAAGATTGCCTAGAAGGACTTCTCACAACAAACATGTCGCGTCAAATAGTGAAAGCAGGAAGCTCTTTGAATTTAGATTGTTATGACAATGGTATAGAAGATTCGGTAATGATAACCAAACCACTCTTTAGTCAATTGAATTTTTCAGTAACACTAGAAAATGCAAACCATCAAACAGATTAGAAAATGGAAGAGTTGTATTGGGACGGACTAGAAAATTTAGCTGGTTTTATAGGTTTCAAGCTACGACATGAAGAGAGTTTGGGCAATCCTACAAATGGTTACACTTCGTTCTCGTGGGTAAATTATCTCTCAGAAAACGGTTTGGTAAAGCGTGGTGAAGGTAAAAAGCGTGGTAAAAACTTCTGAAGTGTCATGAACTAGAAAACATTTTTTGCCAATTCAATGGGGACACTATTAAAAATGGCATCAAAAATTATCAAAAATCTTTATTGAAAAGATCAGTTCAAGTTCAAACATCTGATAATGTAAAAAAAACTATTTTTTAGATGTCGGATGTATTTTCGAATGCGAGTTTTGAATCAAAAGTTAAAACAAAAGTCTAAAATACAAATAAGAAAAATTGCAAAAATTGTTAAGTAAAATAAATCAAATATAATTTCAATACATTTTTGAAAATTGAGTTTTTTTCTTATTTCTTAAGTCACTTTTGTATTTGACGCGGTTTATTTTAAGTGCCGTATTTTTCTGAATGTCTAGATAGCTCTTATATTTTTGCCGTAAAAAAACTATGAGTTTTTTTAGTACAATAAATATATTGAATTATTTTACTGGTATGATTATAATTCACCAAAGTAAAAACTAAACATTGTAACAGATGAACGACAATTTCAATTATTTAATAGCACGAAAATATATAAAACTCTGTGCTTTTCCATAACTCTCCATACAATTTTGTCGTGCGGTGACGTCATGCGCGAGTAGGTTCCAGAGTTGTATTCGAAGTATCATGACATGTTAGTATTTCAACAGCATTAGAGGTAGGTGTTTGTAAATCTGTGAGCGTGTTGTTTAGAACATAACCTACCTAAAACTGTTAGTTGTTTTAAAACTAAATATGGATAATGATGTGGCAGGTCCATCAAAATCAAAAAAACGTAAAATATTTTTAACAGAAGAACTTTTAAACATATTGCAGAATTCCGACGATGATGATGATTATTCAGATTTTAATATAAGTGGTCGGGACTGCGGTTGAGGTGAATATAATTCGGAAGAGCATACAGATCATGAGGAAAGTAATATAGGTAATTGATTTTTATGGTACTTTATTACAAAAAAATGTTACAGGTGTAATTGATGATATATTCATTCAAGAGTCGGAAGTTACAAATGATGTTATTGACGGTATTTTGTAGTGGTCCGATATACCGGAAGAAATGAAAAAGTTCGAGTTGACTAAAAAAAGCAACTTCTAGAAACAATTCCAGGCAATAAGGAACCTATCGATTTTTTTAAAATTATTATTGAACTAGTATTGATGAACTAGTAAATTTATTTGTTGAGGAAACTAATCGTTATGCTGAAAATCTATTTTGTTCGGAAATAATTACTGAGAAGTCCAGAGTTACACGATGGAAACCTGTTTCATTCGAAGAAATGTTGACTTTCTTAGTAGCTACTAGTGTTGCACACAGGAACAATAAAGTTAAATACATTACAAGATTACTGGAAAGGTCACTATCTGTTTAACATAAAATGCTCCACTAAGCACATAAGTCGTGACAGATTTCTATTAACCATGAGATGTCTACATTTTACCAATAATGACCAACAAAATTTTACAGATCTCTGATAAAAATTAAACCAATCAGTTATTTTAACAGAAAGATGGGAGCCATTTTTTTTTCCCGAAAAACATTTTTGTCTCTGGATGAGTCAATGGTATTATGGCGTGGGCGCCTGATTTTTCGCCAGTACATAAAAAACAAACGCCATAAATACGGAATAAAGTTATACATATTAACTAAACCAAACGATTTAATTTTAAAATCTTTGGTAGATACTGGACCAGCCGACAAGATGGGAGGGAAAAGTCATACAAGTAAAGTGGTTCACACGAAGTACACACTGCACTGGCACCTTCAATGTCAAACGAAAAGAGAATCCTAGATGAGTACTAGCACAAAAATTAAAGAAAGGTATAACAGTTGCGGCCTGCTGTAATAACATATAGGTAGGAAAATGGAAAGACAAAAGGGACGTTTTGTAATATATCCAACGAATTTGTAAACGACATGATTGAATATATAGACAAAAGACAAGAAACGAAGAGGAAACCTACTCCCATATTTCATAACAATAAGCATATGGGAGGAGTTGACCGACAAGATCAACTGAGTTCCTACTACCTCTATGACAGAAAGACGTTGAGGTGGTATAAAAAATTAGGAATACATTTCCTTCAACTAATGCTATTTAATTCACATTTGTTATACAATGAGTACTCAAGTCATAAAATGTCACTCTATAATTATCGATTCTTACCTCACTTTTATCAAATCAACAAAATAAAATTATTACATACAACAAAGCACCACCTTATTATTACTAAAATTTCTGCAGTAAGTCATGCTGTCAAAACACAAATAAAACGTTGTAGGCAATGTTCAAAAAATAACTTACGGAAACAAACAATATATCATTGTGAAAACTGTCCGGAAAAACCTGGACTTTGTTTTTGCAAGTACTTTTCTGATTTTCATGCTTAGAGTACGTTTTTTATTTTTTTGTTATGCAATTGTTATAATTAAGTTTGTTTGACGTTATGAATTTTTAGTTTTTTGAATTATAAAAAATATTTTTAAACTATTTTAACTGGCAAACTGTAACGTTTTTTGAACAATATGTAGATATCCTTATTTTAGTTGACCTTTATTTATTTGTTGACAAAAATAGAAACCAAATTGGTAAGACTCACATGAGCGCCAGTTAGTACATAGTAAGAAAATCTTACCAGGGTGACATGGCGCACATGTGAGTCGCAGGTCAAAAATTAGTTAACACCCTGTATATATCATTTTATATATTAACACTGCCCTCCTTACAATAAATACATACACATTTTTACAAAAATATTCTTCTGCACCAGGCATAAATTAACCCTAAAAAGTGGGCAGTCAAAGTGTTAAATAGTACCAGTAGCAGAGCTTTGAATATAGCGGGTAGCCTATAAAGTAAAGCAAGGTATCTAAAGGCGCATCCACATTATGCCATGCCTTGCCGATCGGTATTGCCGATCGGCAAAGCCGCATGTAGTACGGACGCAATTGCGGCTTGTGTTCGGGGCCGAAAGCCGAACCGATTCCAAACCCGATTGATGACGGTCTCGATGAAAGAGAACCGTACCGATCAGTGTAGTGTGTACGTTTTTATGTAGGCAATCCTCGTCGGCATTCAGTGAGGGATCAGTGCAATTGATCACGAAGACATCTCGTGGCCTGTCGATTCACAATAATTGCGTGCTTTATTGTTATTCGGGAAATGGAGTGGAATGAAGAAAATACACAAAACCTACTTGAAATGTATCATGAGCGCCCCGTTCTGTGGAACAGCCGATTGGCAGATTATAAAGACCGGAACAAACGTCGCGATGCATTGTTGGAAATAAGCGTATCTTTTGGAGTGGAGAAAGAGGAAATCGAAAAAAAGATTAGATATCTCTTAAGTCACTTTGCACGGGAAGTAAAAAAAGAGAAAGATTCAGAAAAAAGTGGTAATGGAACCGAAGAAACTTACAAAAGTAAATGGTTTGCGTATAAGTTAATGGAATTTCTGAAGGATAAGAATAAACCTATTGTAACGCAAGATTCAGAGGTATGTATATCATATTTACACTGTAGTAGATACTTTATTCATTCTTAATAATTGAGTTCATATTTATACATAAATTTGAAAATATTGATATAATCATATTGGTATATTGTATTTCATTTATCATATTGAAAAGGCAATGCTCCTTCTTGAGAAATGAAGAATTCGGCCAATTCGTTTCTCACATTTTGTGCCGCAGCTCCACTCCTTCTTGCCCTTCTGCCAAAACTGAGCAATTCATTAGAGGAAGCATTTCGTTTTTTCGCAAGAAATTGTGTAGGTGAATTAAGGCCAAAACTACGTTCATTGCAGTTTCTGGTTCCAACAACATGGGCCTACGAAGCACTCGGAAAACAGCACTTAAAATGCCAAAAGCATTTTCTGACACTCTTCTTGCGCGACTCAATCGATAGTTGAATATTCTATTTTTTGAACCTTTTTCCTGATGTCCTGCGAATGGCTTCATTATGTTTGTTGATAGTGAGAATGCGTCATCCGCCACAAAAACAAATGGAACATCAGTGCTTCGTCCTAGTAATGAACAAGCAGGTGGAAGGTTTAGGGTATTTTCTTCAAGGCACTCTTTGAAATATGAATCGTTGAATACGCCCCCGTCCGATATTCGTCCCTGACATCCCACGTTTGCATATATAAAATTATAATTTGCGTCTACAACAGCGAACAAGACAATGCTAAAGAAGCTGTTGTAGTTGAAAAAATCGGTTCCTGAATTTATAGGAGCTTGTATTGATATATGTTTGCCGTCCATAGCTCCGACACAATTTGGAAAATTCCATTTGTCGTTGAACTGCTTGGCTATAAAGTACCAACTTTCGTTAGTTTTAGTCATCTGAAAATAAAAGTTACATACCATAAACAGACGAACGAACTATAAATTGCAAAGCAAAAAAGTGGATTAATTTAGAAATTAATATTTTGTTTCAGGGTAAACGAAAACGAAAGGAAGAAGATTCACAAGAAGTAGAAATAGACGATGGAGAAGAGTCGCTACAAGTATTGGAACAGAGCATTGATGGTTCCGAAAATGATGTTGGAACAACAGCTCAATCTCAATCTAAATCAAACTCAATTAACATTGTGAAGTCCAGTGGCCGAAAAAGTATGGCTACTAATTTACCAATTGTAAACGAGGCAGTGAATCTTATGCGATCTATTACTACTAAAAGGGCTGAAAAGGATGAATTTTCATTGTTTGGTGAACAAGTTGCAATGAAGCTTCGAAAAATTGTGTCGCCATTTGCTAGATTTTCCGTTCAGAATATAATTATTACTGTTCTATTTGAAGCAGAAATGGGCAAATACGATAATCCTCATTTCATAAATCATTCTCATCCATCTACTCCACAAGCATATTCACTGCAATCATTCAATGTTGCCCATAATTCAATACCATCTCCAGGACATTACCCCAATACATTAAGTGGTCGGAGTTCGACATCAACTTCTACTATTAATCAAGATGAGGACATTCACACTCTCTTATTGCAGTTGTAATTTCTTATATTTTTAAATATATAACAAACTACGATGAATAGTTATTTTTTCTTACCTTTACGTAATCTTGAAGAGCATCTATGAGCGCTTTGCATACCTCTGCACCACATTTTGAAATAGTTTGCTTAGATATTTTGAAGGTATACATGAGAGAATGGTAGGAATCTCCACTGGCAAAAAAACGTAGCGTAACTGCAAGTCGTTCAGAGGCAGGAATTGCTGCTCTAAATGGCGTATCTTTTTTTGAAATAACAGGTCCAATCAAATCTTACAATGTTTGGTAATCTGTTTTGGTCATTCGAAAAAAATTTCTGAATCCTGCGTCACATCTATATTCCAAATTTAATTCATCTGGGTCGTCAGAAATCAAATCTTTCATAAGATCCGTGGCACTGTACCTATTACGACTTCTGAGGCTTGGGCGAACCCAAAACCTCTTGGGACGTTTATATGAAGTAGAGGCAATTATTACAACAGCTGCAGCCGCAAGAATCATATCATCCTCTTCTGAACTCATTATTGACACGCAACACTGTACAACTGCTACGTACACACTACAAATATTGTGTGGACACCAGCGACACCAATCGGTTTTGCCGATCGGCAATACCGATCGGCAAGGTATGGCATAATGTGGATGCGCCTTAAGGCCCATATTTATAGTCGGTACTCAAGTATCGGTCGATGCTTGAGGTCGACCTTGAGTCGTTTTTGTGTTTTATAAACGGATCTCGAGCACGAAATCGAGCTTGAGTACATAAAAATGACAGCTCGTGCTCAAGCATCGGATCGACCTGCCTTGAGCACGGGATCCTAACCTAACTTTTTTGTTATGTTTATATTTAATTTTTTTTTTTTCCAATTCACTTCAATACAATATATTTTTTTTTGTTTTTTGAGATTATGGATATTTTTGTTCAACATCCAGGATTAAGTCATGGCAGCTTAATATTTGATCAAAGTTGATTAAGAGTTAGAAAGGAAAGAGGACAAATTCCAGAATTATTAATGAGTGAATTATTATGAATACTGAATATGCATGCAGCACAGGCACTATCTACTTACTCCAGCATTAAGCAAGGTATTTATTGATAATGGGCTAAACAAAAAATAGGTTATTTGATAGATATATCTTTTTAGGTAATGATCAACAAAATAGATATAATAGTGCACATGTAAAAAATGTTGCCAAAAGGCTATTTAGAACCTGGAAAATATGGTTTCCCTGTCTGCAATGAAGCCTACAAATCAAATTAAATACATATCTTGCAATAATAAGTGCTACAGCAGTACTCTGCAGTATGTGTTTACAGGAAAATAATTATAAATAGTGATGATGATTTTCTAGAAAATACTGATGTGCCAGTAAATAGAAATGTTAATGATTTGGAACAAGGTTTAAATTTTAGGAGACATTTTATTCAACAATGTTATGCATGAGAATGTGAATATATTATTGAATACCTATGTTAAATGTAATTCTTTTTTATTTTATATGTCGAAATGTATTTTTTATATTTTAATTTAAAATAAATGAGGGTTATACTATACTCAGACAACTTAAGCAAGTATATCTTTATTGAGTTCGAGTTGTCTCTCTCCTTTTAAATAAGTGTTTATTCCTTTCACAAAACCTTTCCTTATCAAATATAAAATTAATTACACATTTAAAATATTAGTATTCTTTATTTAAAACTATATTTATAAACCTTCACGATAAGTAAATTTGAAAGTAACAATTTATAAAACTAAAAAATGGAATAATATCAGGCTTGTTAAATATAAAATAATATAATAATCGCTTTACAACCACCATAGTATACATTAAAAACAAAATCACCAAAAAAAAATAACCAAAACTTGTATTTACATTTGGAATTTTTAACAGTTTTCAATATAATACAATTAAGTACAAAATACTACATACTAGTACTAGTATTTACATTTAGAATTTTTAACAGTTTTCAATATAATACATTAAGTACAAAATAAGAATAGTTATTATATAAATGATTGTTTTAAAAATCCATAACTATAGATTACTATTAAACTTTGGAATAATTTAAACCTTTTTTTTTTGGCGAATGTTTTTTATTTGCAATTATAATAGCTACTACTCCATTAGTAGTAGTGTTTGTTATTACTGTTACATATTGCCATAAGTATATTTAAGATTACTTACCATTTGAAGCACATTGACATATTCCATAGGAACAACAGGTGTCATATTACAAGTATTACTTGAAATTCTTATTATATGTACAGGTAAGATTTCTCAAAATTATCATACATAACAACTCTTTATTTTGAACTGAAAAAGCCATGGATGGAGTCAAATAATTCTGATGTTACAGTAATTAAACTTATATGTCCTCCTATCTGGTGGGCCTCCTTTTGTTCTACAATTATACCAAGTATGAAAATATAGTAAATTTACCTCTTCCAAATACTTCTGTGTTGTCCCAAGGACAGACGATGCTTACATATATGTCTGGAACAGCAACTTTCACAAACTCCATACCTACATCAGGCTTTGGCTTTTTTAAAGGGCCATCACCTGTAGCCAGCATGCTGTTGTTTCTCTGCATAAAAATTTTGCTTGAATAAATAAAAGTATTTTACCTCTGTTTCAATTTGTTTTACAATTTTCGTAGCTGTTCTGAAGTCCTTAATATATCTACCTCAGGCTGGCAGTTATATAATACGCTGTATTGTACTCCCAACCCTTCTTTTTTCATTAAGGAAGCACCGTTTGTCCTTTTATTCTTTACAGTATTATTTTCCTTTACCAGCTGGATTAAAAACACCTTTCCTTTTGTTGAATACACTGCATATTTAGTACAATGTCCGTTCATCTAAAAATCGACATAATTGAAATTTATTCCCTCGAATGCATATTTTTTTATAATATATTACATACTGTAGAAAATTAATTATATTTTCTACAATAGTTTATCCTTCTACAATAATTTTAATAATGATTGTTATTCTCACTAATATATCTCACTAATTTTAAGACATTCAATCAGCATGACACGCCTTCTTTCTGCTGCATTGTATCTTCTGCGCCTGTCAGTTCTTAAGATTCAAAATATTCAAACCCAACTACCCTTAACATCACTTCGTCTTTGCCTTCTCAAATAGAAGCACGTAAGTCAAACTTATTTTCAGCTTCTCAAATAGAAGCAAGTTATAATTCTCACGCTTCTCAAATAGAAGTAGTTTTCAAATAACTTATTTTATTAAATAGTTAATTAAATTCAGTGTCTGTGCATCGAATATGTAAGTACCTGAAATTATTCTTTTATCAGAAGAAAATCGACAGTTTGTGTGCCAACATTTCATAAATGCCGGTCCGACAAATTACAGGGTTGCCGGATATTCAACAAACTATAAACTTTCTTGTTCTATAAATCGCATGTATTTAGCTTTAAGAACAATTAATATAAACAGTTGTGTGGTTTAAGAACATTTTATATTAACATTTATATTTTCATTATTATTAAAAAGGGTGATTTGTTGGCAATCCCGATACTCTTATTCATTCATGTAAATAATACAATAAAAATATTTCTAGCTTAATTCTTATTTTAATTATTCTACTTTTACTATCCACTATATTATTACTAATCCGCAATTTTGCGACCTAATGGTCGCTGGTCCTTCGAGGTTTTATTTATTTTTTATCTACCAAATGTAGGAAGGTGGGACTATAATTTTTCAAATATTTACTTTTAAATCATCGAACCAGCTACCTCATCCTTTCCCCTACACATACCTTAAAATGATTTATTAAAAATTAATTTTTTTAATACACAACATGCCTCTTCTTCAATAAAGCTAAATTTGGCGCTAAAAATATTTAAATAAAGTTTGGTGACAATGATAATAATTGACAGAATCTTCTTTTTATTGGATGCCATCTATCAAATTTACTTAAAATCCCTAATTTTCGTGCTTGAGATCAACCTTGTACGAGCATACCCGAAGTATCGTTTATAGAACACAACAAATACTTGAGCATGACTTTGCCGTAAGTTCGACTTGGCGGAGCACGTGCTCAAGCACGAGCTTGAGTACCGACTATAAATACAGGGCTAAGAGAGTCATGAATATTCAGGTCAGCGGGGTGCTATTGTTTCGAGGCGTGAAATTCCATCAACAACAGATATCAGTTTGAAGAGTCCAAGTACGGAGTTAAAATAAGTATAATTGTTTATAATTTTATTGCTCGTCGCGTCGGTTACTTAAAATATATTTTTTTTAGATAACACTAATTTTGCATAATGAAATGATCTGCTTGTAATAGTTAAAACAAATAATTTGTGTTTATTACCATGACACTTATGATTATGATACTGTCCCAATTAGTGCGTTCTTCATTTTTGCATCAAAAAAAAAATATAACTGAATTGTTACCCTTTTGGTGATTATTTTTATCCCGTTTTTAAATAAAATTAAAACAGAACATTTTACAGGAAAAACTGTAAGTCCAAATTAAGAGATTACACTTAAACAGAGTACTGCAAATCGAAAATAATAGGGATTATAAATAAACCGTCATTATAACCTCATTACGAGTTATTACATCTTATTCTAGTTTAGTATCGTAATTCTTAGTAATATTAGCGGGTACCTCTGCTTTTAAGCAATTAAATATCATTTACAATTTTAAACCACACCCCTTATCAGTAAAAGTTAAACGAAACAGTTTCTTAAAATGATTTTATTTTAGATATTACGGAAAGCAACAATCACGATAGATAAAAAATCGTAATATACTTTCTTACTTGGGGATTATAAAACAGGTAGACTAAAATGATTTTATAATAATTTTGTAAGCTATTTATTTGCTTGAATTTGTTTAGTAAGGAGCAAAATTGTGGTATATTTAAAAATGGTTCGTCCGTGGGAAGAATCTAGTACTTCTCGTAATAATGTTGATAAGTATTGCCGAAGAAAGAGACGTCAGTAACGTTTTATACTTTTTTTTGAACAAGGATTTTCTAAATGTAATGCATTGAAGAAAGCGGCAGACTTAACACGAATAACAGTCCAGACAGTGTGATCCATAACAAAATAAACAGATAGTAAGTAGAAGAAACGATAGTGTGTAAAATTTTTTATCGTAATCAGCTAAGTAACAAAAAATCAAAATTTGTTTAATTTATCGATGTTTTGTATTTTGAGAACAATTTCCGAAGTGGAAATCGAAACGTCAAAAAATAAACTTATTGTAAACTTTAATTGTGGCTTAGTTTCATTAAAAGTAGGAATTGCATTTAAATTCGACAAGAAAATAGCTTCAGAACTTTTTTAAATACCTTATGACTCTTATGGCGTTTTGATGTTGCTATAGCTCTTAACACACGGTATTTAAATAATTGTTTTTATCTCTGATGCACATTTTCTGCTTATCTCCGCTTTTTCTTGAGCGTTATTTCCTGTTTCAGTAATATTTTTTGGTATAAGTCTTTTTTTTTACCAATTCTAAGGATTCCTTTGACATCCAATATTTGTTTTTTTTTTATTTTATGGGTGTGCAACATTTGTTTCTAAATGGATCCAGGTTTTTATTCTATTCCATGTTTTATTGGGGTCTTCTAATACTTGTGGTTTTTCCTTGTTTATCAGTTTTATCTGGAATTCGTACGCATGAGTTACCAATTACGTTTATCTCTTTTGTCCAATGTATTTTTTGGAAAATGTGTAGAATTTAAGTCTTCAGTTGATTTTTCGCAAATTATGATTTGATTTACAATAAAACCAATCAAGTTAAAAGACAAATATCGTCCTCTCCAGACATTATTGAAAACAATGGACAAACTAACACACAACTTTTTATGTATCCTACTCTAAATAAACCTAAGAAAAAATCCAAAAAACCTCCCGCTAAGAACTCACTCTTTCTCTGGAATCAATAAAGGATAGAATAGAGAATTATAATGAGATTTGCGATTTTTTAGAAAACACATTATATACCCAACATCCCAAATTAATCTCCAAAAATGATTCCAATGAACCTACTGAACTAATCGATATTCTTCATCCTCTGTTCTTCTTCTTCTTCAAGTGCCCTGTCCGTTGCGAACGTTGGCTATTAACATGGCAATTCTGATCTTATTTGCGGCGCTTCTGAATAGTTCGACCGATGTGAGCCCGAACCACTTCCTCAGATTTTGGAGCCACGAGTGTCTTCTCCTGCCTGGCCCTCGCTTACTGTCTATTTTTCCCTGGACAATCAATTGCAGTAGACGGTACTTATCGTGTCTCAATATGTGGCCTAGATATTCAAGCTTTCTTTGTTTAATTGTATTCACGATTTCTTTCTCCTTTCCGATTCTTTGGATTACCTCTGTGTTGGTGACATGTTCGGTCCAGGATATACGAAGAATGCGTCGGTACACCCACATTTCGAATGCTTCTAGTTTTCTCGTGAGCGTCTCCGTCAGCGTCCAGGCCTCCACACCATACAGTAAGATCGGAAAAATGTAGCATTTAACTAGACGTAGTTTTAGGGGAAGAGACAAATCCCTGCTTATGAGGAGCTTTTTCATATTGCTAAATGCTGCTCTAGCTCGTTCTATTCTCGCTTTAATTTCTGTGGCCTGTTCCCATTTTGCATTTACGTTGGTGCCAAGGTACACATAAGATTCTACATGGTCAATTAGTATGTTACTTATCCGTAACTGTCGAGCAGGCTGTTGCTTCCTGCTTATCAGCATCCACTTTGTCTTCTTGAAGTTGAGGCTCAGGCCGTATTCCTCACTAACTGAATAAACTCTTTCCATTACCTGCTGTAATTCGTCTATGGTACTGGCAAGGATCACCGTGTCGTCGGCATATCTTATATTGTTTGTTAACTCGCCGTTTATTTTTATGCCCTCATTTGCATTTTCCATACATTTATTAAATATTTCTTCGGAATAAATATTGAATAGGAGTGGGGATAATATACAACCCTGACGGACACCTCTTTTGATCTGCACACTTTTAGTGAGTTCGTTGCCAATTTTTGCTCTTGCTGTTTGACCCCAGTATAGGTTTGCCACAATTCGAATGTCCTTGTCGTCAATACCTGTCTTTCGCAGAATATCTATCAATTGTTCATGATTGACATTGTCAAATGCTTTTCTAAAATCCACAAAGCACAAATACACGTCCTTATCAACGTCTCTACACCGCTGTATAAGCACCTGGAGAGCGAAAATTGCTTCTCTAGTTCCAAGTGCTTTCCGAAAGCCAAACTGCGATCTATCAATATTTGACTCACATTTATCATATATTCTTCTATGAATGATCTTAGTGAACGCTTTAGTGACATGATTAATCAAGCTTATAAGCCGGTAGTCATCACAGATCTGGGCCTTTGGTTTCTTCGGGATTGTAATAAATGTTGACTGCAGCCAGTTCTCCGGGATTTTACCGCTATTATATATGTTGTTAAAAAGTTCAACTAGATTATCAAGGAACTGTTTGTCTGATTTACATAGGATCTTTAATATTTCGCAGGGTACATTGTCCGGACCTGCTGACTTATTGTTTGTCTGTTATATCCATAATTCAAAACTAACACTACAGATTGAGGCTTAATATATCTTTCGTTCGAATATGTGTAATTTGATTTTTGTGTGTTTAACTAGTCCACGTTGATAGCCTTCTTGGCTGGTGTTTATAAAGTATATTTTGCTAAATCAGATACTCTTTATGAAAATTGCATTAAAATTCACTATTGTGCAGAATAACCAAAATTTTAAAACAGTATCTAATTAGGGTAATAATAAAAATATTGGGGAGAGAACAATGAAACTAGCTTGTGTCTACGTTTTATATACAGGGTGTTTCAAAAAGCTATGTCATAAATTAAATCACGCATTCCGGGGACAAGAATAAATTTATTGAATCCAACTTACCTTAGTACAAAAGTGTACACAAAAAAAGTTACAGCCTTTTCAAGTTACTAAATAAATATTGTTTTTTTTTTTTCGACAAAATGAACACATTACTTTCTTGCTCTGAAAGCATTTTTCATACAAAAAAAGCAACACAATCTAAGACAGAAAAATTTTAAGGGGGGTGTGCAGCCCTAAATCCCCACAAACTTCTGAGTACGTTCAAATCAAATGAATTTTGTGGCATCATTAGTTAAACACATTATTTTTAAAACTTTTTTGCCTCTTATCACTTTTTTGAAAAACTAGTTTTTTCCTAGTTGGCCATAAAATTACAATTAGTTTTTACGGATACAATAATTACAAACAGTTCCATAAATAATAGTCAATCATTTGAAGCTATCATTTATTGTGTGAATAAGATTAATATTAAAAATTTTGATATTACAATGGCCTATACATTTCAGGAAATGGCAGATATGCATTTAACTTTGGGTAAGTTGGATCAAATTAAATTATGATTGCAATAAACTATCGGGAATATCGTAGGTGAATGTCAAGGAAATAATGCGGCAGCCGCAAGGCGTTATGCAGCAAAATACCCCAATCGAAATACACTAGATAGACGATTATTTCTAACCATTGATTGTCGTTACGGGAAACGGGTACATTCCAACTGCAATTTACAGGCAATAGTGGTCGTCCAATAATGAATGCAACTGATGGCCCCTGGAACAAGTACAAGGGTAATAGCTGCTTAACTAAATGTTCCTCACGTAAGGGTTTGGAGGTGTTTCAAGGATCAGCTGCTTAAACCCTATCACTTACCAACGGTTCAAGACTTATTGGTTGAAGAATATCCTAAAAGGAATAGATTTTGCGATTGGTTGTTAATGGAAAACACTCGAAATGTTAATTTTATTAGAAATATTTTGTTTACCGACGCGGCTACCTTCAGTAGAAATGGAATAACAAACCATCATAACGAGCATATTTGGGCCGACGAAAATCCTAACGCCAAAAAAAAGACTCTCATCACCAAAGGACTATCAAATTTAATGTTTGGGAAGGAATTGTGGATAAAAATCTAATAGGCCCAGTATTTCTTCCCAACAATTTAAATGGTGATAATTATTTGCAGTTCTTGGCAAACGATTTACAAGAGTATTTGGAAGAAATGAATACTGCAATAAGACAAAATATGTGGTTTCTATAAGATGGCACTCCACCGCATTACAGTAATGAAGTCCGGGAATACCTTTGCAGGTAGTATCCTGGTGGGTGGATTGGAAGGGGTCGTGACGCACCTATTTCTTGGCCACCAAGAAGTCCAGGTCTTAACCCCATCGACTTTTGCTTTTGGGGGTTTATGAAAAAGAAAATGTATTCTGTAACAATAGAAGACGAACAACAATTGAGGGTTAAAATAATTGAAGCTGCAAATCAATTTCGTCAGAAAAATATGATTTTTCAGCACATTCGGTTTCCCTTATGTATCCCGACACTGAATGTGTATTAAAGAAAATGGGGGTTATTTTGAACATTTAATGTAATATCATATTTATAGAGGTTATAGACAATTTGTGTACTTGCTAATTCATTTAAGCCATTTATTTAGTTGCACGTAATTTTTTAAAGGATAATGAAAAGGGCCGTAACTCAATAAAAACTGTTTTTTGATAAAAGTGATAGAAGGGAAAAAAATTTTAAATTCATTTGATTTGAACGTACTCAAAAGTTTGGGGGGATTTAGGGCTGCATACCCCCCTAAAAAAATTTCTGTGCGCTTAGATTTTGTTGTTTCTTTTTTTTGAAAAATGCTTTTAGAACAAGAAAGTAACGTGTCCATTTTTATTACAAAATGTCAAGTAGTTTAGGGGATAATGCAAAAAAACAATTTTTATTTTGTTTCTTCTTTTGTACTAAGGTAAGTTGGATTCAATCAATTTATTTTTTTCCCCGGAATGCGTGATTTAATTTATGACATACCTTTTTGAAACACCCTGTATATTTGTGGATAAAAAGCTTATATATGTAGTAAGTGCATTTGTTAGATTCCAATTAACAGTGTTATATCAGGTCACTTGGTTATTTGTAATTGTGATACATTAGATTTTAATATAAACAATTTTGATTACTATTTAAATGCAGGTAGTTATGTGAATTGATGCTGTAATAATATATATTATATTTATTTAATATTGCAATTAATCATCATGTTCTACTCTGAGAGCTTATTGTAAATGCTAATAAATCTGTATATTTTAAATTTAACATAAAAAATTTACGTTTTACAGAATTGTGTATAGCTTTCAGTATCTGAATATTATTTTTGCATTTCGAATATGGCATAAATTGCTAAATTTGTATAGACTAGCTTATCTGTTCCAATAATTACACAATACAAATTTTGTTTTAAAATGCATAATATGGATAGTAAATATTTTATTAACAATATGAGATATGCTGAAAACAAAGCGATATTGGTAGATAACATTGAAGATATTCAATGTAATATCTTTTAAATGGCCTAACTCTAAGGAATGCTTTGAGTTTAAAAATAAATATCAAGAAGACAAAAACCAGGATTATTTGTAAAAATAATTACCCAAACTTAAAAACATATTTAGCTGAAGCAGAATTCGCGCAAGTCAGGCTGTATAACTACTTGGGTTCTCTGCTAAATAATAGTTAGGACCCTGAAACTGAAATAAAGAATAGAATAGAACAGACCAAAACTCCTTTTTTAAATTATTGCATATGAAAAGTACTGAATGATCGCGAGACGGGTTTTAACCTGAGATGCTAAAATATTATGTTTAACCTGTTTTCTGGTATGGAATGGAAGCGTGGACATTAAAGCTCAGATCAATTAACAAACTTGAAGCTGTTGATGTAGTACCTGCGCCGAATGCTCAAAATATCATGGAAGGATAGAGTCGGAAACGGGGAAGTATAAATGTAAGGAAACTGCATGTTTAGGGCAGATATTACGAGGAGAATTATAAACTTTTCAGCAACTGATACTAGCCGAAAAGATATGGATAAAAGAGGTCGAGGACGTAAAAAGATGTCAGTGTTGCGTAATATTCGCCAATGGACCGTAATCCACAGTTATAAAATGGTTTGCAATGATTCTAAAACAGAATAAATTAATTATAATTCAGAAAGACGGTCTTAGATTTAATTTCAATGCAGGGCATCTGCCATCCGTTCATACGTATTTTAGTACACGTAAACTCATCACCAATTAGCATAAATACCCTCGAACATAGTACAAAGTCATCACCGCCATAAAAAAAGGGATTTTAAAATAGAACCCGAGAGATTTGTAACCTCATCACTGGCCTACCTGTACCTCGTGGTAGGTATAGACCATAAACCCATTGCAAACCCCTAAGATTTGGTAATTTGACAGATTACCTGTCGGGTAATCCTGACAGCTGGCCATTCAAGAAGTCCCTGGAACAAGTACAAGGGTAATAACTGCTCAACTAAATGTTCCTTACGTACGGGTTTGGAGGCGTTTGAAGGATCAGCTGCTAAAACCCTATCACTTAACAACGCTTCAAGAGTTTGGATTTTGCGATTGGTTGTTAATGGAAAACACTCGAAATGTTAATTTTATTAGAAATATTTTGTTTACCGACGAGGAGACCTTCAGTAGAAATGGAATAACAAATCATCATAACGAGCACATTTGGGCCAACAAAAATCCTCACGCTAAAAAAACGACTCATCACCAAAGGACTTTCAAAGTTAATGTTTGGGAAGGAATTATGGATACCAATCTAATAGGCCCAGTATTTCTTCCCAATAATTTAAATGGTGATAATTTCGTCAGAAAAATATGATTTTTCATGAATGGGGGTCATTTTGAACATTTATTGTAATATCATATTTATAGAGGTTATAGACATTGTTTGTACTTGTTAATTTATTTAAGCCATTTATTTAGTTGCACGTAATTTTTTAAAGGTTAATGAAAAGGGCCGTAACTCAATAAAAACTGTTTTTTGAAAAAAGTGATGAGGCAAAAATTTTTTAAAAATAATATGTTAAACTAATAACGACACAAAATTCATTTGATTTGAACGTACTTAAAAGTTTAAGGGGCTTTAGGGCTGCACATCCCCCTTAAAATTTGTTTGTGAGCTTAAATTTTGTTGTTTCTTTTTTATGAAAAATGCTTTCAGAACAAGAAAGTAACGTGTCCATTTTTATTACAAAATGTCAAGTAGTTTAGGAGATAATGCAAAAAAACAATTTTAATTTTGTAACTTCAAAGAGCTGTAACTTTTTTGTGTACATTTTTGTACTAAGGTAAGTGGGATTCAATCAATTTATTGTTGTCCCCGGAATGCGTGATTTAATTTATGACATACCTTTTTGAAATACCCAGTATAATATATTGTTACACTAAATATGAGTCATAAAACTGTAAACATATTATTATTTCTAATTCTATTATATTCTAGTAAGTTCGCCGCTCAGCTGAAAAAATTGTTTGCCTTCCATCCTTTTCGATGTGGGTCGCCGGCCGAATTCGAAGGCATTCTCGATTAACGGTATTTTATATTTAAAGAGGGAATTTTGTTGAAAGCAGTTAGTTCTAGTTCTAGTTTTGAATATCGAGTTTAAATTGTAAGCCGGAAATAAATATAAATAAATATTGTGAAATAAATTAGTGAATATTGTAATAAAGACTTTAATAAACTTGTAAGTGTTATAAATGTAGAACCTGTGATAATAAATAAAGACAATAAACTAGATTAATAAAACTACTACAATATTTTAAATTCAGTTGTTCCATGTTTTAAGCTTTTATATCATTTTAATTTTTAAATTTTTTTGCTGTTTTCACAGGATAATGTTTCATCCAGTAGGGTTTGACCGTTTATAAAAGACATGAAACTATACCGATTCATTCTGTCATAATAGTTAATAAGTTGGGAACTATTTCCGATATAAACGGAAACAGCACATACCCACAAATATTTTCATTATAAAATTCAATATTGAAAACCTACGGCACTGAATTTTTAGATCTCAAAACCGTTTAGATTGGCAGATACGTCTAATAGGCTACACTAAAGCAATTATCTTAAAATTAATTACCACATGAACGAGAAGTGTAACAGGTAACAGGCAATCTTTTGCATTGGAAACCAGCGCCTCGAGGCAAAAATGCTGGTGATGAGTTTGCCTATCTCCAAAGGATGCCGGTGATCAGTTTACTATATCTCTGAGCATCTAGTAATTTTATGGGAGCTATAAAGTGAGTACGAGTTCGTACACGTACAGTATCTCAACCTCGTTAGGGATCATCAGAGCGACATATGGAGAGGCTATGAATCGAAATTAAATCTCTCTGGTCAGTACAATAATTATAAAAATATTTATTTACCACGTTACAACGCCATCTAATAATAACATTAGAAATACTAAGATTTCCTACTTGGCAAAACTAGTTTCGCCACGTTCGCTTAGTTTCGCCAACTAGGAAATCTTAGGATTTTCAATGTTTTTAATTTTAATTATTTAAAACCTCATCCGCGTATTCGAATACTTAGTTTTATTAGTCGTCTTTATTAGTATTAAAAATCTGCCGAGTACTATTACCATTCCAGATTCCAGAAAATAAATCATAAAATACCTTTTCAACCAACTCTTATATCCACTGTAAAATACAATTAATAATTGCGTATCATATCAATATTTTGGAGCGACATTAACGCCCGATTTCATAATGACAACCTAAGGCACACTTTAACTAATGTTGATTTTAGACTAAATTAAACAAACTTGAACCAACATTATTATTAACGAAATTTACACTTAAAGTGAACTTTAATTTAATGTTCCCGTCAAACTTATTATGAACTCGGGCATAAGAATGCAGAATTTGGGTTATGGTACTTACTTCTGCTTTATTATGAGATAAATCCACTTTTCTCGTTGCATTAACTTGTGCTTAAAAGTAGGAAACCGATAGAACTGTTAAATTTACTATTTTTTGTTGTATTTTTAAAATTAATAACACAGCATTTTGCTAAATACCATTTTCTTCAATAACTACTTATGAAATAATATGCTAACAAAGTTGCAAGATTTCACCGCTGCAAACGCACGATCGTTTCTCGTATCCCCTTCAAGTACTTGCACACAGTGAATAATACTTTAAATAAATTAATATTTTTCACAAAAATTAAGTTTTCTGGGTACTCCATCGAAATTTTTCCTTAATAATGTGTCAGATATGGTATATTTCCTATTTACAATGAAGTAATTATCGAACTGAAAGGAAGTGGTTTGAAAACATTACAGACAACTACTAATGTAAAAATTGTGACACATTAGCAATACATAAGTTATTCTCATGGGTTTGATTTTTGGGAGGTGTAACACTTTCAATAAATTAAAATTTCCAATCCTAAATTACCAATTTTTTTTTATTAAATGATATTTCACCATTATCAAAGCTCTTTTTTTTATTCTGGATAATATATATATATATATATATATATATATATATATATATATATATATATATATATATATATATATATATATATATATATACTGTCTTGAGTATTAAACGTACAAAAAAACAATTTATATTTAATTTTTGTTGTTTAGAACCAGCAAAAAATCATGAGCGTTTTATAGGAGGGTATTGGATAGGCGTCCTAATAGATATTTTATTTGCTATTATGAAACGATCAACACCGTCATAAAACAGTTTTAGTACCAATCCCAAATAAATTATCAGAAAACTGTAAAAATGTTGCAAGTATTTTATTACCAGCAGCTGTTCCTTTTTTTATCGCACCTACACAATATACTTTGTCTTAGGTATTTACGATTTAATTTAAGGATTACACATGTTTCTATTAAATTTCGCTATAAGGCAGAATGTTTGGTAATTTACTTTCAATTATTTATACAATTATTTACGACTCTATAATGTTTAAAAATGAAATTTTTTATTGAAATATTATAAAAACAACTTTACTCTATAGTCCAGTTTTCAGAGATTTTATCTCTAAAGAAATGACGAAGAAGTTGCATTTTGCTCAGATTGTTAAGTTTGGGACCACAAAAAAAGATGCAAAAAGGTTTGTGGTTTACTAATCCTACCCCCGGACTTTCTCTTCGTAGGGTGGATAACATCGATTTTAATAAATTAATTGGGTATGGATTGGACATTATATCGGAAGTAATAAATTTTATTGATCTGAGAATCGTAAAAATGGCAAAAATCGCGCAACGTTTATTTATTTACAAGCTTTATAGGAACTGACTTTATTTGCGCCAAAATGCAAGAATTGCATATCAAAGCTGCTCTCTTCACCATTAAAACGTATTTGGATTTTTGTCGATAGGAGACTCTAATCTAAAGATATTGAATTTTTACCGTCGAGTTGATACAAATTTAAGTTAAAACATTGATTTCACGCGCGTAACTCGTATTCAAAATCGTTGGTCGCTTCAAGCGTTGTTTCTGAGAGAACGGTTCATTCTACACAAAAAATGGTAATTAACATTTCTTGTTAAAACTATCTCAGCTACATTTCTTGTTTGAAACGTTTTTTTTTTCTGTGACCTACAGATTCTGGGTAAATCGAAGTTATCCGTTCCCCTCCTCCATACGAGGAGTGTTTAGGAGGAAGATCAGGAGTAGGAGCAGCAAACCTTTTTGCATCTTTTTTGAGGTCTTAAAATTGACATTCTCAGCAAAATTTAGCTTGTTAATATGATTGTTGAAGGGTAAGTCGCATTTTCGTCTGTAATGACTGGAGTACTAATGGTAATGGGAACACTTGTAACATGATACAAATTATAACAGTAGCCATATTCATTGTTGGTATTATTCAAATTTGGCGCCGCGCCGCCTTAAGGTTGACACGGTTGACAAAAGAGACGCGTAGTGCTATAAATTCAGCGCGCCAGATGTGGTGCAAACTGTTTCCACGTTAAGTTGTGCAAAGGTAAAACAGGTATGTAATATCTGATTACTTTAATTATTTTGTTAAAAAGGAGAGCAAATGTGCTGCAAGTGCTATAAAAATTTCAGTGTACGTTCCATGACTGTTCTACTATTCAATGTAAAATGACAAGGGACAAAATTAAATGCTTTCTTGTAGGATGATGGTTTTCCGACAAAATTAAGAACGGGAGCATTTGTAACACTCTGGTGGAAGACGATTGTAACATGTTACAATTATTTCCATGCAAAATGCTACACAAATTAAATTTGCTTAATTTTTTATTTTGGTTTGCAGAAATATGCCACGTTCCAGAATAAGAAAAACCGAGAGATTTCTTCGAAAACTTCATTAGAATACGGAACTAAATTACTTCTGGACCAAATATTTCTGAAACGGAAGTGGCAAGGTAATTTAAAATTTGTCATGTAGCCCTGCACAGATACATTAAACAATATAACAGCGGCATTAAAAATTAAGAATCCTAATGATGGTTACAATTCACATAACTACGTATTACTAGTAGGAGATGAATTATTATTGTGTGAATATATACGAAATTCGGAGGACCTGTATTATGTGCTGACCCCAAATGACGCATTGTCCCTTTTTGCCTATAAATTTTTTGCATAAAGAAAAACTCCAAAAGGTTCCAACACAGTGTTACATTATAAAAATGGCATCAAGGGATTAGTTTTCCAATTTCATGAAGAGAAACTCCACCTTATCAATAAGAGTACCAGAAGCGACAAGTCACGCAAGTACTGTAAATGTTAATAAATTTTTTGACAATTTGGCCAGAGCGATAGAGAGGGGCAGATTTGGGCATGCGAATATATAAAATTTAGATGAGACACAGGTAACAACTGTACAAAAGCCGGTAAAATTGTGCCAACAAAGGGTACAAAACAAGTAGGAGCCGTTACTTCTGTGGAAAAAGATACGTTAATAACTCTTTGCCTGGCTGTAAACGCAATAGGGAATATGGTTTCGCTAATGTTTCTATTTCTAAGGAAACGGTTTAAACCATCCATTATGGCTCGAGCTCTAGTAGGTTAAGTCGGAGAAGGTAATGGTTCAGGTTGGATGGACACTGACACTTTTTTAATCTTCATAAAATATTTCTTATCAAGTCATCTCTTGAAAATAAGATACTACTTGTATTGGACAACCACATATCCCACCTAGGTCTTTAAGCTATTGACTTCTGTCGACAAACTGGCATTGTTCTTCTGTCTTTCCTTCCACGCTTATCGCAAAAATTGCAGCCCGTAGACCTCAGTGTGTGCAGACCGACTACTAAAATCTTATCTAAATAATTGTATGAACCCTTGGATGAAGAATAATTTCGGTCAAACTATGACCATTTATGACCTACCTGGACATCGCTCGCTGAAGCACTAACCAAAGCTACTTCTCCGGTCAATATACTAAGTGCACAAGTCTGCACCATCTCAACGCACTGACAAGCCATATGATCCTACGCGCCCGTTAAATCTACCAATAGAAAAGAATCTATGCCGTCATTGCCATTTACCTCTAAAGAAACACATCAATCTATATCCAATAAAACTGACGAGAGCGGAACAGCGTGCAAGCTGGTTACCACAACATCTAGAGAAACCGACAAGTTCACTACTTCTAATGAGCTATTGGAAACTACTCGCTTCTTTTCAAAAGCTTCTACGACTACTAAGAACAATATCACAACTAGTGGAAAAAGGGAAGCAGCTATACTAACAAAAACACCATAGAAGTTCGCACTTAATGGAAAGAGAGGAAAAGGGTGAAGTAGAAAAAAAATGCCAAAAGATAAAAAGAACGATTTGCTATAACGGTTTTCAAAATGGTTTTTCCATGGTTTCAAATAACTTTTGTGTAAGTTTTTGAATTTCTAAGTCCTTGATGGTTATTTTTTCTCAAGTTTCGCCATTTGCTTTATATTTTTCTTCTGTATATTTTTGTTTTCCTCCTGTATCTGACGGATTTGATTCATTAGACTTTTGATCTCTTCTTCCATTCTCCTCATTTGCTCAAACAATATTTGCATTGAGTTGGCTAGGTTGGATTTCATCTTCATTCTTCTATTTTCTTTAGTTCTTTTAACAAGACTAGTGTCTTTAAAACTTATATCCAAATCTACGTCCTGGAAGAATTGTCTTTCTCGGTTCGTCGATATTTCGTATGTATCGCGATCACTGTCACTATCACTATCGTTATCGACAATATTGGTAGTCACTTAAATATAAGTCTACGTCATGCAAATGCACACTATTATCTACTTTATTAATGTTTAACTCTAGATTTGTGTCTGATGGAACTAAATTTATGTTTTTATCACCATTTAGTTCAATAATGTCAGAGTTATGTACAGTATTTTTGTCTGATTATCGTCAATTTTTAATTATGTCAGCATTTAATTTATCAGTATTTGAATTTAAATTTAAATCGTCTAAGAAACCTGGATTATTTGTGTTATCAACTTAAATCATCATTTTCATAAACCTCTGGCAACTCCTCGTAAATATTATAGTCTACTATATCGTTAAATTCATTTATATTTTTAGTCATCTAGAGTTTCTGCGCTTCTTCTCTGGATCAACAGGCCCTCTTTGTGTTGTTTTTGACACTATACATTATTATTTTATTAACTGTTTGTCACACATAAACAAAATTTTTTTTAATTTAAATTTAATATCAAGTTTACTGCACTAAAATTCGTTAAAAAAACCGTTTATTAATCCTTAACAAATCGGCGCAAACTTTAAGTCAATAAGTACTGTTTTTATCACTATTCACTATTCACACGTTCAAATCCATAGAAATAATCGTTTAAAAACATAAATTTTGAACAGGAAACTTGTAAATGCGTCCAAACATTTTAACAATTTTTTGACAGATAGAACAACTGAACTAATCAGTAGACAAATTTTGGATGGATTCAGTGTGCATTTTGGAGAAGAAATATCAATATTATTGAGGCATTCATTAATTAAGTAGTATGATTTATATTTTGAATAGATTTTATTCATAGAATAGAATCCATAGAATATAAAAATTCCTATGGAAATATTGTTTTCCATTATTTTTTCTGTTTTAATTATAATTCACAAGAAATAGAGTACCAAGAGTATTTTGATACTTAATTGGTTATATCAAGTTAATTGGGCATTAAAAGCTATTAACGATAGCATGATCTCATTGCGAGTCCTGTAAAATTAAAGTGGATTTCATGGAATCGCACGTTTCTCAGAATATTGATCCAGGATGTGCACTTAGAATACGGATCGATCACATCATACTAATTACCGAGTTTCATTCTGTAATCCTAAAATTCAAGTAAATATTTAATTTTTTTTTAATAATATAATTGCAATAAGATATTTAAGAATGCTAATATTAATGTTTTGTATTGTTTATTAGTATCAGGATATACACATAAACTTATATGGAATCAACCAGTATTTCTTACTAATAATAAGTAATGTATGACAACTTTTTTTGCAGATAAGAGATAAAGGTTTTTGTTGGAAATACGATTCATAATTGATAAAATTTGATCAAGTACACATTGAAAAATTTTATTATTTGTAAAACCGAGATAGTCAAGTTGTAAAACCGAGACGTCAACGTAAAGTTAAGTTTGTGTTCAAAAAAGGTAATATGCCCTACGTAGGTTTGTCAGATGTTCAGAGGGGAAGAATTGTTGCTCTTGTTCAGCATGGAATGTCACAAAGGCAAATTTCAGCTACGCTACATGTCTCACAAAGCTTTGTTTCAAAAAAATATGAAGGATTTTTAGAATTGGGTACACTCAAGAACAGGCCTAGAGAAAGTCGTCGTAGAGTAACTAGTGATAGACAAGACCGGTTTTTAGGTCAAATAGCTAAAAGAAATCCAACCTCTTCTCATCCGGAACTCCAAAGGCAACTTTTGCAGACTACAGGTATTGACATTTCAGTTGAAACAGTACGAAAGAGACTTCGTTCCCAAAATTTATTTAGCAGGAGGCAGTTGAGGGTTACCGAGTTATCCAGACAGAACAAAATTGATCGGCTGAATTGGTGTCTGGAACACCAGAACTGGACAAATAAAGATTGGCAAAATGTCCTTTTTTCAGATGAAACCAGAATTGGCCTGAGATCAGATGACCGTCGAATTCGGGTTTTAAGAGGTCGAGGCAGATAAGCTAGACTGCAAACTGCCAGATCTGTTCCAAAATATAAAGGAGGAACTGTAATGTTTTGGGGAGGTATTATGATGGGAGACAGTTTAACGGGTCGCCGGTATGTCGATTTGGTACTAGAACCCATAGTTATGCTGTGGCGAGGTACAGTGGAAAATATTTTCATTTTCATGCACGATAATGCCCCTCCACTGGAAGGTTCCCTTTCTGGAAACTGAAGATATCACTGTTCTGAGCTGGCGTGCCTGCTCACCTGATATTAATCTCATTAAGCATGTGTGGAACTTTATTAAAATAAGGATTAGAGCTCGAAGGGATAATCCAGGTAATGCGGATCAGCTCATTCAAGCCGCTCTAGAAGAATGGGCAAACTTACCTCAAGAACAAGTTGACGATTTGATTAGAAGCATTCCCCGTCGGATTGAAGCTTGTATTAGAGCTAGAGGTGGCAACACTGACTATTAAAATGAACAACAAGACTGTATCTTTCTTTAGTCAACCATTGCAATGTTTTCATTTGTTCGTGTTTTTTGCGTTTTTGTTAATTTCAAGCATTTGTAACATTTTTTTAATGTTTTTTTTTTATAGTAATTAAACTGGTTTAGTATAAAATTTAGTTCATTTTTCATTAAAAAAAATAGTAATACTTTACAAAATCGCAAATACTGGTTGATTCCATATAAATTTTGTTGTGTGTATATTATATTTACATTTTTCTGTGGAGTCAAGATTAAGTGAAGCAAAGGTGGTTAAACATACTTTATTTTAACTCCGACAAACTTACTTAATTACAAATATCATAAATTATAACTACAATATTAATTATCAGTTATAATTCTAATGGATATCGGTTTACAAAACAATCATTTTGCTAATACTTACAAAACTGATTCATCAAAGGCTGCCTTAGAGGCTTTTATACAGTTACGAAAAAAATGTATGGTAAGTATTACAAAATTAGCTAGAGATACAGCATAGACTATGCTTTCACTTTATGATAACAAGTTGTGAAAGACTTTTTCAAAAGTAAATTTTATAAAGAAAAAGTGAAAGAACCGCCTGGTAACATTGTGTATGGCATTATGTATTCATCCTAATAAGTTTATCTTTAGTAGGGTTGTGTTAAATTTACACCGTCATATATAATGTTGACAGCTATAAATATAACCAATTTATGAAATAAATAAGCTGATTATAAATTTGAAGAAGTTAAGTTTCCATTAACTGAATAGTCAATTCGGCTTCACGAATTACTCTTAATTTTTACTGGCAGATCTTCTCAGAAGAAATGGGACACGACTTCTACGAAACATAAAAAGAAATATGGAAAAAAATCACGGGACAAAGAAAAGAAATTAACGAACTGATAAAAACGAAACGCATTCAGAAGGAAACATGAGTAGACCACTTTCGATCCCTATTTGCTAAAGGTGACGATAATGATCCACCAACACCAGACATGACGACAAACAAAGAAATAAATATTGAGGAGAAAGAGATAAAGAAAGCATTATTGAAATTAAAAAACAGGAAATAATCAGGAGAGGACAGAATACGAAACGAATTTCTAAAGTACGGAGGACCCAATCTGATCAAACAACTATTAAAACAAATCCAAAAAATAATAGAACAAAACAGAATTCTTCAAGAATAAAGATTAACCAATTAAAGTGATAAAAAATATACTAAATGAAACTACAACACTAGCAGAAGAAAAACAAGGTTTTAGGTCGGGAAGATCATGCATCGGCGCTATATTTATAATGAAGCAAGTGCAAGAGAAATCATTAGAATATAATAAAAAAGCATATATTTGTTTAGTGGACGTAAGGAAGGCATCTGCTTGGGTCAAATTAAAGGACGTTATCCACTTATTGTACCCAAGAGACATACCTGTATGAATAATCAAAACAATAGAAAATATCTACCAAAACAGTACAATAAAAGTAAAAGTAGAAGAAGAACTAACCGACCCTATTGAAGCTGGCAAAGGGATAAGATAGGGAGATTCCCTGAGTCATCTATTGTCCAACCTGATTATGGAGGAAATAATAAAAAAAGTAAGAACCAAAAATGGATGCCAAATGGCAGAATTTACAAAACAGTCATCAGACCAATAATGACACACGCGTCAGAAATACGACCTGACACAGAGAGGACAACGAGAATGTTAGAAATACGAAAGATGAAAACGCTTAGAAAAATTGATGGTCGGACACTATGGGACAGAACTACAGAACTAAGTACAGATATACGACATAGATCCAAGGTAAAGAACATCAAGAACTGGGTAAGAAATAGAAAAGTAGAATGGAACGATCATATAGGCTAAATGACTACAAATAGAGTAGTAAAGACGGCAGAGGGCGGTTCCCCAATAGGCGACAATCAGTAGGAAGATCATGGAAACGATGGAACGACAACTTACTGGAGACACATTAAAAAATAGACAGTCATGTCTACATAAAAAAAAGAAGAACATGAAGATGAAGATGAAGATGAAGAAGAAGAAGAAGAGGAAGAAGAAGAAGAAGAAGAAGAAGAAGAAGAAGAAGAAGAAGAAGAAGAAGAAGAAGAAGAAGAAGAAGAAGAAGAATTAGTCTTACGCCACTGCCGCAAATAGGTGTCACATAACAATATTAATTTGTATTTATATTATATTTCTTTATTCTTTAGATTGATCTATTTTATCTCACAATAAACCAGAAAGAAGAAAGAATTGTATTTATAAAATACCTTGTGAATTTGACCATTTACCGACCATTTTTATATAGGTGAAACATCAAGACCATTAAATAATAAAATAAGTATATCAATATTAAATCAATCTTATATTAATATTAGAGAATTTGATAGATCTCAAATATGTAACAAATCAAAGAAGCTGCCCTAATTATGCTAAATGAGACTAATTGCGTCGCAAATTCCTCGGCAGAATGCAATATAATCTGGTTACCGATATTTAAAGAGAAAATCAATAAAAAGAAAATACCACTATTAGAAAGTCAATAACATAATATCAATACGTTATACATCCTACGATTTTTCTGACGGTTATTCTCAAGGATCAAGTTGGTTTCGTGTAATCTAATAAACTTTCTTACAATAAAGACGTCCCAGGACGCAACTCAGCAATATTGGCAATATAATTTTAAAGTCGTCTAATTTAAAATGTACAGTCAGATAAAATTAAATTATTAGAATAATTTTTACCAAGTAATAAAAACAAAATTTTTTTAATGTTTTGTATTTTGAGAAAATAAATTTCGAACGAAAAAATCTTGGCTACGAAACATCAGAGATTGGACCCATACAAAAGGAAATGAATTAATTCATCAAGCCCAGAATAGAGAGAAATTTGCCATATTGATAGCCAAACTCAACAGAGAAGGCACTTAGGAGGGAGGTATTTTGAGAACAATTTCTTAAGTGGAAATCTAAATCGACACCTCCTACGTAAAGTATCGTAACCAACAAATTTCAGTTTTTCACTTTTTTTCATTTTCATACTTCTGTACATGTTAACTAACGCCTGCGATAATTAAAATTTCAATATTTCTATTAGAAGGCCTCCAGAATTAGAATGTAAAATGTCGTATGTTTACTTTCGTCCAAGTATACAATCGTATGTTCTACTACCGATATTATACGGTGGTGAGGTGGGAGGGGCACTCGGTCATGGCAGACACCAGTGTTCTTGAATAACAATACTATCAGTAACGACAGAGTAGTTGGTGAAGAGACAAGCTCCTCGCGTGGCAAATTAATTCTTGTTATTTCTACATTACTTCGTAAGTTAAATAATAGTAATAGAATTTAATACAAGACATGTCGTCTCGAGGACATAGAATTATTAATCTCGTAACAAAAGAAAACCAAAGTGATGCAATACGCAAAAAAGAGACTGTTGAAAATTCAAATTATGGAGGCAATATTTTAGTTAAAACAACGCCTTTGATTGAAGAAACTGAAAGAAATGAAGGTATGTATTATTGTGTATTGATATTTTGTAGTAAAATTATTATTTAAATATAAACGTAATAATTTTTATATTTACCGACGAAAAATATCGTAAGTTATATTTACTATACTTTACGTTGTTTGCACTATAAAAAAAATATCTTAAGTTATATTTACTATACTTTACGTTGTCTGCACTATAAAAAAAATATCGTAAGTGTTAAATAAGATATTTTACACCGGAAAATAATTAAAAATTATGTCGTATGTATATGATACGATATTTTACGTTGGCGTCTCATATTGTTTTTTTATCGTATCTACTACTTACCGTAGATTACTTCGTTTGGTTATTTAAGTTACAATATTATACGTGCCAAAAAATCTTTAAATTTAACTTATTTCATTTTCTTTTTCCAGAATCACTTTTGTCCTCGGTATGAAAATACCGACCTACTATCAACACCCCAAGCTAACACCCCGATGTCTTCATTGTCCGAGTCAACTCCGAAATGTTCTAGGAAACGCAAAAAGGTTTCTCGAAAGAATGTAGGTAACATTAGACATCGACATGCTGCATCTTGGATTGATAATACAAGAAAAAGACTAAAAAATACAGGTAAAGCATATAAAAGTCGTGATGGTACAACCAGATTAGCGAAATCATTAAAACCCATGTGTCCAGAAAATTGTAGACAAAAATGTACTTCAAAAATTAGTACCGATGAAAGGATTTCAATTTTCAATAAATTTTGGGATTTAGGTAACAGGGAAAAACAATGGGGTTTTGTAGCTTATTTAGTGGTAAAACAAAAAAAACGAAGGGTTTTTACTGATACAGTCTCAAGGCGCAATTTTACTCTCATTTATAGACTAAAAGTAAAGAGAGATAATAAGAACGAATTTATATCTGTTTGTAAAAAGACGTTTTTAAATACTTTCTCTATAAGCGAGTAGTTTGTCTACACTGCTTTGGAAAAAGTAGACGTTACTAGCGGTTTGATACAAATAGACCAGCGAGGACGCCATTATAATCATCGTAAGGTGATAACCGAAGACGTTGTCAAAAGTGTTTGTGATCACATTAAGACCATTCAACCCGTAGAATCTCATTACACACGAAGTAGAAGTGATAATCTTTATTTGGATAGCGATTTGAATTTTCATCGCTTATTTGATTTATACAAGGAATGGTTTGACAAACAAGTATACTCTTCTATAGCTAATACTGAAAGGCAATATCGTGATATTGTTAACGAACATTTTAAATTGAGTTTTTACATTCCCAAAAAGGACCAATGTGATAAATGTCACATTTATAAAAATAAATCTAAACCAACATTGCTTGAAACACAAATTTATGAATCACATGTGCTTAGTAAAAATCTCGCACGTGAAAGAAAGTGCTGTGATAAAAACGACGCTAAAACCTCTAAGGGAACAATATTAACAGCTACATTCGATTTTCAGAAAATACTTAATGCTCCACACGGTAATTTAAGTATTCTTTATTATAAACGTAAACTATCAATATTTAACTTCACTGTTTTCAATGTCGGGGATAAAGAAGGTACTTACTTCATGTGGCATGAAGGGCAGGGCAAAAAGGGCGCTAATGAAGTTTCTAGCTGTTTAATGAAGTTTATTTCAAAACATAAGGACTTAGGCACAAATGAATTTAGATTTTGGTCAGATAATTGTGTGGGCCAAAACCGCAATCGCATAGTTTATGCCATGTATTTGTATGCCGCATCGACTTTAAAAGTTACTATTCGTCACTGCTTTTTAGAAGTTGGACACACTCAGAATGAGGGCGATAGTGTCCACGCTTTGATAGAAAGATCCGCCAAAAACAAACTGATTTATACTCCACATGAGTGGTACTGTTTGGTACGTTGGGCCAAACAAGATGGTAAACCTTATTTAGTGGAAGAAATGCAACACACTGATTTCTCCAATTTCAAATTGTTGTTGAATGGAAATTGGATGAAAAGCAACAGTGGAGATAAAGTACAATGGAACAACATAAAAGAAGTTTTTGTGAAACCTGAAGATCCCAATAAATTATATTATAAGTATGATATGGCTAGCAATGATTACTATGTTCTTTCGGTAACAAAAAGTACGAGGCGACAATGTTCAACAAATTCTTCTACATCAGTTGAACCCTTGTACCAAAGTACCCTTCCTATTGCTAAGGCCAAAAAAGATGATTTGATGAATATGTGTAATTCTCAAATTATCCCTAGCAGCTATCGCGGATTTTTTGCAGATCTCCCATCCGTGAATGTAAGCGATAATGATCACAATTCTGAATTTGATGAATGATTTTATTAAATTTATTTTTAACTATTTTAATTTTAAAGGGCTATTACTTAATAAGTATTATTTTTTGTGCCATTCAAAGTAAGTCTGTTAATTTTATGTTATCCATAAATAATAATAAGTGTTGATAATTTGTTACTAATAACTTTCAAAAATTATGAATAGTTACTGACTGCACAATTTCTCTTAAATGTTTAAAGTTATTAGAAAGTTATTATAGTTTATATTGTATTTTTATTTTTGTGTTACTAGAAGTTTGTGTGTTTTATTAAAATTTAAGTTATGTTGATGTATGGCAAATAACGGTTATTCTATCAATAAAATATGGTAGTGTGATTCTATCAATAATAATTTCATGCTTTTTTATTGCCTACTTTCCTAAAAATATCCCAGAATATTTTTATTAAAATGAGGTTAATAAACTTACGACATGATTATTTAAAATTTTAACGAAGCAGAATATATCATCTACTACTTACAACAATTATTTACCATTTTTTACAAAGAAGAATGTAGTATCTATAACATACGATAAATAGTTTCATGTAGTGCCCAACGTAATTCATAGTAAGTGTGACATACTATAATTTACTTTTTATGTTGGTCAACGTAAAATATCGTAAGTGACTTTTCTCGAAAACAAGAAATAATGGTAATAAAATTACTACATAGGATTATTACCCACCTATTTCGTAATTAATATGCGAATTTTCAAATATATTGATTGTCTCCTCACTGAAAAATGATCAATAAACAATTAGCGAACCTTTAAACAGCTATTCTGTAAAGTTGACCAAATACACTTACGATACTCTACGTAGGAGGTGTCGAAATGTTAAAATAAACTTATTTTAGACATAAATTGTGGCTTATTCCTAATAAAAATTATTTTTATGTAATCAAAAGGTTTTTACACCTAGATTGGTGGCTAGTTTCAACTATTGCCAAGATCTTTCACTGGTAATGGTCCAACTGCACCGAAAGATGTTTCTTAT